>NW_026555095.1:1200000-2400000 GCF_021234165.1 Pteronotus mesoamericanus | reverse complement strand
GGCCAATTAAGGCCAAGTGGAATCAGACCCGGACTTTCAATTCTGCCACTGATGATAAAGTTTTTTCCTGTGAATGCAAAATAGAGGATGGGAGTCCAACAGTCTCTTGCCATCATGTGACTGAGCTCCTTTCAGAATGGAACCACAAGGAAGAAGGGAGGGGGGTCCTGTGGGCGTTGTCAGTGCCATGCATCTAGCCTCTGTGTGATGAAGCTGGCCACTTTTTTCTGCCAATAAATTTGTATCAGAGAGAAACCAAAAGGAGATGGCCATGATGGAAATACGTTTATTTCCACTGTAGCCTGTTTAGTTTTCTAAAGGTTAGGCAATCCTTCTTAATAACTTCTTCTTTGAATCATCTGTCCCTTTGTTTAGGTCTTTTACTTAAAGCTTTGCAGAGATTATCGAAATTTCTTTCACTCTGTTATCCTTCTAATATTTAAGCATAGTTAGCCTGGTTTGTTCTCCCCAGATCCCGAAGTTTACAACTGTGTGGGCTAAATATCTGTTACAAAAGCTTTCTTTGTATGACAAGTTCCCAACCATTGAATTATATGTATTGTTATATTGTTATAGTTCTTATTTAAACATGGCTCCTGTAATGGAATACCATATGGCCATATGGGTTTACAACTCTGTGACTTTCCTCTCCCACCAACCTCTACTAAAACTTGATTGTTATTTTTGCAGCCTAATAATAATGTATTTTATTAGCTGCAATATCACACTGGTGGAAACTGTCCTACAAATAACCCAGGAAAATTTTCATGTAAAATGGCAGTCACCTTGATCTTACAATTTTAGGATAATATTTTTATCACAAAATAACACATATATGTTATAAAAAATTGGAAGACATAGATAAACATAAAGAAGAAAATCTCACTCCTAAAATTCCAGTATTACAAAAAGCAATGACATGTTCCTACATATCCCTGCACACATTTTTGTTTTCATATACTTGTATATATATATACATATATATATGTGTGTGTGTATATGAATATATATGCAAGTATATGAAAACATATATACATGTAAATTTTATACATATAAATTTACATATATAAATATGCATATAAATTTTATTTTATAAAAATACACTGGCTAAGAGAAATCAGGTCTGGACTTTTTATTAAAAATAAATGTCTTATTGTATAAAAAATAAAGAGTATAACATTCTTTTGTAGTCTTTTTTATGTACTTCACACTAATATATTTGCATGTCAAGAAGTAAATGTTTACTGCATAATTTTTAATGACTGCTTGGTACTTCACTATGATAGTGCTATAATTTGCTTGGCCAGCTGACTGTTTAAATTTTTGTTGTTTTTGCTTCTCTGTCATTAAATATTTTCCTGATTATCTCCTTAAACTAAGTCTCTCAGGTTGAATACCCTGCTTAAAGGTTTTAAACATTTTAGAGCTTTGGTTGTGTATTTTCACATTTGCCTCCAGGAGGATCAAACTAATTTATAATCCCATCAGCAACATCCCAGACATCACTAGGCATTATGTCGTGTTTTTTTTTTTTTAAACCTATATTCAGGACATCTTTATCATGTTGGTTTTGGCCTGGGACTTTAGCCTGTCAGATAGTTTTAGGTCTTAATTCTTTCATTAATGCATTATTTATATTCACCTCCTGTCACATTAACATCTACAACTGATAAGTTACTTCTATGACATAGTCAATAACATTGATAAAAACTTTGACTAGGGCCATGCCTTGTTAAGGCTGGGCCCTCTGAGAGGTCTTTCCAGGTTGATGGTAATTTATAAGTTAATGCTCTGGATTCAACACATGGTCTTTGTGCCTCCCTTACTATCACCCAACCTATTCCTTCATCTTGTCTGCCGGATTTGGTGTTCTTGACAAAAATATTAAGATGTGCCTCTCTGTGGATTTACCCACCAGATCTCCAATAGTTTCCCTGGAGATCAGAATTAAGCCCAAAGTAGTATTTCCCCACTGTAACATCTTACATTATACTTTAAGAAAGATGAAACTGTCAGCAAAGCAAGTCAGGTCAATAATTTATCAGAGTTCGCTTTTAGTAGATAGTTCAGTGTGGTTGCCCTCGTCTACACTGTTTATAAAAGTGTCAAAACTGGCCCCAAGGGTAATTCCTATGAGTCTAATTATTAGCATTTTACTACATACAGAAATGCATATTTATTATCTCTACTTGTTTCTTTTCTTCTTCTTTATTCTAATCCAATCCCCTATTATAAATTATTTATTCTAACTCTATAGAAGTTCATTTTAGTAGTTTTTATTTTGTAAAGACATTAATGACTTCTGATATTCTAAAAAATTCATTTAAACTTCTCAAAATATTAGTATGCCTGGGTATATGTGCTATACAGAAAGGGACAGTTCAGACATATCCAAATTGGAATGGTAAAGAGACAGAGCTCAGGCAAGTTATTTAAAAGAAGTGCAAGAGTCTTAGTTGTTCCCTCATCTATTGCTTAGATTAATACCTACCATGTACATCTCACAGTGGTCCCAAGAATAAATAATAAAACTGTGTATGTGTGTATATTACCATAAAGCACAAGAAATAAGATATCATTATTAACATATTTAATAAAAGTATAAACATATATAAAATATATAAAGTATCTCATTTAATTCTCAGTGAAGTCAGGGTTATCTCAATTTTAGTAAATGTAACAATGAGGCCCCAAGAGTTTGCTATGCACCAGAGTAAGGGCCAGAACTGGATTATCAGTCCCAGCACATAAGATTCCAAATCAATGGCAATTTGACTTTACAAGCTGTGAGGTACATGGTTGCAAATAAATCATTACTTATCATCAAATATCAAGATATGAATTAAAAAAATTTAATAACTACAACTTAGAATGGCTCAAAACTATATCTTTGGTTATGTCATTTAAACTCATTGGAATTTTATGTTCTTTCCTGAGTAATGTAAGAAGTGGGTGGAGATAGGGTACAGCTAGTATAAAATTAATTATTTATCCTTAACATCCAGACTTTCTGAAGGGCCCACAGGGAGCAACAGATACTGACACCATTTTGATAACTGTATTGACTATAAATTATTTTGTTGACTTCAGTATAAATGTTGTGGTGTTTTATCAAAATCTGGGCAAGCCCATGGGGGTATGTTAAACATATGAATATCATCTGTTATATGTGTCACAGCAGAGACAATGGCCAGAAATACTGGGCAACATAGTCTCCAACTCTGAATGAGGTGTTATCATAATCTACATGCCTCTTCTTAAAAGACCTCAGGGAGCTATCTGATGTGTGGACCTGTCTATCCCTGTAAGGACAGAAAATACCATTACTTTAAGATTTGAGCCCACATAAGTAGATCTTGTTTTCATAAAGAGGATGCTATTATAATCTCTCAGCTACCTAGATCCCTTTTAATTAAGAAAATACTTTTTACAAAGTAGATCCTTGATAGTAGAAGAACAAGTACAGATGTTTGGAATGGCTGAGACTTCATATTTACATTAAACAGCAGGAAATATACCAGGGGAAGTAAGGTAAATGAAGGCCTGGAGATAGAGAAGCTGACATCAGTCCTAGTTTGGTGTGACCTGCTGAATTGAAAATGTTAAATAATTGTTGCTATTGTTTTTTTTTAATATAACCAGCAACACTGAAAGAAAAAACAAACTGACAGGAGGAAGGAGCGTAGAGAGTAACGGGGAAAAGAAGGGGAAGGGTCAAGTCAAGGAACATGTATAAAGGACCCACGGACAAAGCCAAAGTGGGGAGGATTGAGGGTGGGAGGTGGGGGTAGGAGGGGCAGGGGGAAGTGGTAGCAGGAAAATGGAGACAAATGTATTTGAATAATAAAATTCAAAGAAAATATTTAAATAATTGAAATGCCATGTCTAGTCTTGTGAATTCCCCTAAACAATGACTGATAAACCAGCCATGGGATTTCTTGGGTGTATTTTTAGATGGACAATTCTGGCTATTAAGGTAAATTTTTTAACAATGGATATAGTTTAATCTACTAATGGTTACTCTTGCCTAATTCCTACATAATTTCTAGGGTATCCCTAACTGCAGGAATCTCACCTACTTGACATCACCAGAGAAGGAGGTGTTATACATAAATGAAATTCTCTAATTAATTAAAGCTGAAGCAAAATACAAGCCAGGTCTGCAGAGGTGTCTAAGGGTGGAGGGCAAGGCACCAGCTCTACTTTGAGTTCCAACTATGGATGATAAACTATGATGATAAACTTTAAGCTCCTGTTTTTCCTCAGTGAGCAATCTGATGACAATGAGAAGGCATGGGCTGGAAAACCTAATAACCAAGTCTAAACAAATCGTCTGATGTTAGAGCAGTAAGTCCTAAAAGAGAATTTGAAGAGAAAATTACCTGAACTTTGACATACGCATAGCATATACAACTGTGAGTGTAGAAATAGATCCTTGTACATACAGATAAGAAGGCTATTCCGTGGTACCCCTCAAATATTATACCATGTCTCTGCTCATGAAAAACCCTGTACAGCCTGTGCTTAATTGGGAATTGACTCTTCATGCCATACATAGGCAGGGTGGGTACATCCCACAAGATCTCTCTCTCTCACAGGCCAGACATGGAGGAGAGTATCACAGGCAGATCAAAAAATAAGCAATTCTGAGTAATGCACCCTGGCCAGCAGTTGCATACACACATCAGAGAACTTTCTGAAACAGTCAGAGAATATCTGCTCCACAAAAATAAATTATTTTTGATCTCTAAGCATCAGAAAGCACAATGTAACACTTCTTCATCTATAGCTGGTAAGGAATTTTACTAAAAAGATCTGAACTGTAATTGCTGAAGCCAAGGCTTAGGTTTTTTTTGCAATTAATAGCAAGGATCCTGACTGAAGCCAACCATCATCCTGGGCACACTCTGGGAGACAGAAAGATTAAAAGAAACAGCATGATAAAAAGACAAGGGAAACCAGGATACAGTGCACTATGGCCATGTCAGACTGAGTAAGAAGAAATCAGAATATTAGAAATCTATTTCATATTATTATATATATATATTACCATTGGTATTCCATTATGCTTAAGTGAATGGTAATAAGCTACATTGCAACTTTAATCCATAGGATGCATTCGATCTTTTTAAGTCCCTAAATTGAAGGTTCCTACCAGGTATTATTATAATATTATTGTCAACCTAAATGAAAATTGCAGTTATCATTCTGCTATACAAAGAGGGTAGGAGTATAATCACTGATTAGAGTATACACAAGCTAATATAGCATGCTCATATCAGTCCACTAAGTAGTACAATTCATTGTTTTTCTTAGATTTTATTTTTGCCTACTTGAAGGACAAGTGATGTTTATATAGAAGAGCAATATTATTCTACATTTTAAAAATTAAAATTAAAATAAAATAACTCTGCTCTGAGTACAAGCACTTCAGCTTTGAAATTAGCTGAATTTGTAATTCAGTGTAGGCCAACCTGATATACAATAAATAATAAATGCCATAATGTAATAATGCAAAGTATCAGAGCTTACTGTTTCCTCAATGACTTTGTTTCATTAGTTTCTTGTTTCTTCCCTTATCTACATGTATCAGTGGTTACGCTGGCTCATACTTTTAGAATGCTAAGCAAATTTAGGAGGAAATATGTGAATGGTGTATACAGATTTAATTTTTGAATTTTAAATAATCTTATCATTTAAATAATCATTTTATCAACTCCCTGAATAAATATTGTGGATTCCAACAGTGCTACAAAGAATTTAACACTTGTTCATCATTCAGTATATATTGAAACATTCAGAGTGATGAATTCCAAATTATTACTCTTTTCATTATCCTTCCTTATACACTTATAACAGTTTATTATCTTTCTTTCCAGTAGTGTACCACATTTATCTATCATTGGCTTATCCGCAAAAGACACCTCACCTTACCTTTCCTAGATCTCCATAGAGCCTCAGCATCTCTGCACTAGGGAATACTCAGAATGTGCTATATTAAATTAAACTTTTTCTTTAAAGATCACTTGGGTGGGGATGGGAGTGGGAAGACCAATTATGGCAATGTATGGGTGAATAGTTCTATGGTATCCAGATACTGACAAAAGGAGCAAAAAAAATTTGATATTTCAATGAAATCAAAGCATCACATGAAATTAACACCAACACAATTATTTAGCCATAAAATAACAGCACATGCTTCCTGGGAGCAAGTGCTCATACACATGTTCAAGTGTTTGTTCCTTTCTTCTCCCCACTGCTCTCCATTTTTTTCTCCTTTTTCTTCTTTCCCATTTCCCTTGAAATCCTTTTCCTCCTCCTTCTTCTCCTCCTCTTGTCTCCCTCCCCTTTCCTGGGATTGCCAGCTCACTAGCTCATTCTCTCCCACCCTGTCTCTCCCTGTCCCTCTATTCTTTTCCCTCCTCTTCTTTCTTTCTCTTTCTCCCTTTCTTCTTCTTCCTCTTGCTCTCTCCCCATTTAGTTGACAACAGGGTCATATCATTTTTTCCCTTTATTCTCATTTGACAGTGACATTTGAAAACCTCAGCACAACCTAAAATAAGATCAGAATACTGTGCACAGACAAACACATACACATATATTTAAAAAGACACTCACCAAATTATTATTTATACAGTTACTTAAATATTATTGAAGAATTATAAGAAAAAGTTAGGATAAATTTTAAAACATTAATCAACACACATCTAATAGGACAAAAAGTATTATTAGTCAATAGCAAAGATGACATGTTCATGAAGATTAAGTCTTTTGGGGTCAATTTAATCACTTTCTATGAACGACAACTTAGGTGAGTGATAGAAATGCTCTTGCTTGATACCATTAAGGTCTTGGTCTGCATGAAATTCTACAGAGGGTACTAAAATTTAAAATTGCCTTTATGCTTTCAACAGAGTCTATAAATTGCAAAGTTCTATAATTAAAAAGTGAGTCTCTTTATAAGGAAAATTGCAACAATCTGCAAATTGTAAAAACTACAAGCTTCATCAGAAAAGATGTATATCAATGTTAATTAAGCATTCATTAGAAAAGAAGAGTTAGTGAGTCATGGGAAAAGTTAATAATTTAGAAAGTCAGAATAACCTGTCTTGATTATAAGTTAAGGGTCACAGTTTTGAAAGGATTACTACAGGGGAGGGGGAAGGAGGAAGAGTGGAAGAGGGGATTTTTTTCTCCGGCTTATTGTCTTTCATTTTAGACCTCAAGATCAGCTGGCCAAAAAGACTGAATGGATATGGTCAAAGGGTCAGTATTGTGAGAAAAGAACTGGAAAGGAATTTAAGATCTCCTCACAAGGACCGATTAAGAAGGCTATTGTAAGAAAGCTAATTAAGGCAATTAACCCAGCATCAGGCAGAGCAGCTGGTGGGGATTTTTGAAGCAAAACCTGAACTGTCTTAAATGTCCCACTGTCAGAGACACAGTCCAGGGGCTCCTGGCTTTTACAAAAAAAGGATAAGAATAAATCATAATTTAGGCCTGGGAAGAAATCCAAGGGTTTGATTAAGTACAGTGATAATTGATAATTGCTAAGGATAAATTAAAATTGTCTAGGTGTACTTAAAAATAATAAAGTGTACAGAGAGTTCCTCAAAAACTACAAGGGACAGACAGGCACATTTTGACTTGTTAATTCATCTTAGTTTGTCATTAAATCCAATGTATATTACTTAAAGTAGAACTTACCTTTCTTTTGCAAAATATCATAAGAGGTTGGGTCCTGAGAATCACTTTAATCCCATTGCCTAATCATAAGTCATTGCTTACCCATTGTCACAAACCTGATGGAGAAAACTAGAGTGAATTTTTTGGTCTGTGGCATTTACCTTTCAAATATGAATTAATTCTTTGTTCATAAACAATCTAGGAAACAGACGGTAAGAATGCTTCATTGAACTTGGGGAAGAAGAGACAGAAATTACTCAAGGTAAATGAACTAGTAGGGACCTACAGTTCATTATCAGGGATTTCTCACTGATGAGGAAAAAGAGGCCTGAACAAAGAAAAGATTGAAAAGAAATGGCCCAAAAAAACCTAATGAAAATGAAAATTATAAGTTGAGGTGGTTTTGGCTGAGAAAATAGAAGTCTGTCAACCAGTTGTAATAAAAGAAGAAAAGAATCATCTACACTTTCAGACTAAGAAGAAAAAGGGGGGTTCAAATGTGAGTTTAATTTGGTGAATGGAGTGGAAGTCTACCTTAACAATTTGATTCCAATGAACATAAATTTGCTGGGATAGTTAGTGAAAAAACTGAGAAAAGTTTGCATTTTTTTGAAAAAAAAGAGTCAATATATTTTTATTTTTTAGTGTTAATAGTTTATAATTAATAAGAACTTCCTAAGTGCTTCATTTGATGTGTACTTTGCAAGTCTTATCTTGTATGAGTTTTTTACCAACATTCTGGGGCAGGTACAATTTAGCCTCTATTTCCCACATGAGAAAATGACGGCTTAAGAAGCCAAGTCACTTTCCAGAATTACACAGTAAAACTACTGCTAAAAGTCTACTTAGCTGAATAATGCGTTTTGCAAAGAAAAGAAGTGGTTGTTAAATATTGAATAGTATATAATCAAACTTTTTAAAACCCTGATCATTATATTTAATTTAAAAATTAGTTTTTCAGAGTCCAAGAAATACTCTCCTGGAATGTTGGATGAAATTGCACTGAATTTAAAGTATAATTCAGGGAGACTTTTATAATTTACAATATTGAGATTTCTCAACTATGCACATTGTTTTGCACCATATGTCTTTCTTAAATTATTTAAAATTTTCTTCATAAAATTTGTGCTAATTTATGATATTTTAGCAGCTTTCTAGTTTTTGTTTATACTGTGAATTATATAATTTTAATATATTACATTTTGAATTGGTTATTGTTAATTTAGAGAAATTGATTTTTGCATGTAGATCTTGCTGAACTAGAACCATCTGGTCATCCATGCTCATTCTCTTTTAGGCAAACTACAGAGTCACCATTCATTAATAATCAAATATTCCTTGAAGAAAGATTAAAATCCCATTAAGTATAATTATGCTATGCAGAGTGATCAATAAAAAGTGTTGCATGAAGGCCTTCACTCATCCCAAGTTGATAGCACCAGCATAGTGATTCAGAGGGGAAATGGGCAAAGCATCCTGAGGATCATGAACAGCAAAACGGTAAAGATTTGACACAGGAGGCACCACTAACATCATTAAAACCCTTCTTCATGGTACTCCTATCTCCTGATTTTTACTGAATTAATTATATATCAAGAAAAGTGAACAAATCAAAAGTGTGCAGAGCTTGAATTTTCAGAAGGTGTCAGTTCCATGAAAACAGCATGCAGGCCAATAAACAGAACATTCAGAATTCCCTGTAGATTCTTAATCTCATTACAGTCTATACAGTCATCCAAGCCAGAATACCTGGAATCTCTGCTAAACTCCGACCCCCTCTGTATCTGCAAATAACTAACATCAACTCACACTCTTCACATCTCTTGATCCTACATACCTATTACCTCTTTCTAAGTTTTATTGCCACAGCTTGTCTCCAGGTTCATCTCTCTCTTTTCTGAGAATTACTGTAATGATCTTTTACGTGGACTTTCTCATCTATAGATCATCTTAAATCCACCATGTGCACTATTACTTGTGTGTCATCTCCAAGAAGCTATCCTTGAATCCTCAGGTTGAACTCCACTGTTTCCTAATTGTCATATCCTTACCCCCATATTTCAATTGCACATTGTTTGGCAATGTTTGTTTATATACCTCTTTCCCAAAAGAAATTTTATTCAAAGTTGTACCCACAAAGTATCATATCAATAGAGTAGCTGACATCACTAGAGGGTCATTATGTGCCTATTGAACTAAATGCAAAGATTATAAATGTCTGTCCTTTTTTTAACAGACAATCCTCAAACTGTTGCTGCCTTTTTTTTTTTATACCTATTTTATAGATATTGCTCTTTGGAATTATTTTTCCCCTCACAAGACACTCTTTGATCCTAGTTTCAATTTGACTTTTATCTGGAAAATACTGCTGTGTGACAGGGGAAACATAGGGTTACATGTTCTTGTTTTTTTCTTTTTAATGCAATGTGTCAAATATTGCATTCAACTCGTTTACAAGTGAGGGGACAACCAAGAAGATATTACAAGAGGTTTAAAGAAGTCAAAGAGCTATTTATAGATCATGACTACCAAAGTGAATTTTCAATGGTTCTGATTTATAGTCCTAAGGGATAGGTGGGAACTGATCCTCTACTGGATGAAAGCAGATGCTCTAGAGTGGATATATAAGAACAAGAGTGTTTCCCACTATGATCAGAGAGAGGGCCACTGACCTTCCTGTAATTAAAATTTTAAGAATGCATGCAAAGTATCTAGATTTGCAGAAATAATTTTAGTAGTGTTACTATAGGTCCTTATTAAATTATGATCTAGAAATAAGGACATGTCTAATATAGGAGACTTTTCTGTAGTTCATGGCAATTCTAATACACATGTTCAACTGCTTCTATTCATTACTATTGTACAGTTTCACATCATTCTGTGGGTTTAGTTTCTTTTCCTTTTTAATATCTGCGATGAGAGAAAGGAACACTTCAGAAGCAAAAGATTAGTTTTCTAAATCATAAAGATGAGCTTTGTAATCATATTCTTTTAAGTGAGGAATTAAAGGATAATAAAAGCCCTACTTGTTAAGGATAATAAAAGGACCTTGTTAACTAGATTTTCATATGCAAAACATTGTTATAAAGAACTACTATAGAATGGAAATGCCTCCTGTCCAAAGCAAACCCAAAAAGAAGCATTCCTGTCAGGACTTTTCTTTTGCTTCCTTCTTACTGTCCATTTAAGAATATCCCCTTTTCCTAGGGCTACCAATTCTCTTCATTCTATCCACAGTTCCTTCTCCTCTTTTTAGTTGCCCAATCTTTCTGCCTTCTTTCACTTTCTTCTTAAATTCGTCATGAGCCATTCATTCATTCATTCATGCAACTAGCAATTATTGAGCCTTTAATATAAACCAGACACAAAATGAGGAGTTTGGAAGGCACAGGCTAACATAGCATGCTCTCTTCTTTCTTGTCTTGTCCATTCATTCATTATTAGCCCTACATGTAGTTATTCACTTAGTCGTCTTTTTTTTTCCTCTAAGGGCCAAATATCTCTTCCAGATGGGATTACAACCTCCCATGTTCTTTTAGCTCCCTTCTCTTATGCAATAAACCTAATATTTTATTAGACACTTTCAATTTATCCAGTACCTCAGTTGATGTTATTACAGGATATTGTTGTCTTATTCCATGTCCTTTATATTTGGTATATATTAAAACATTAACTAGAAATAAATTTTACATTCTTATTCTGAAACAAAGAAGGGTTGAGACAAGTGCATACAAAATTTTTCTCTGTTTGTCTGAAAAAATAGCAATAACATATACTGACCTCCAGTAAATGGTATTTTTGGTGTTTACATGTAACCTAATACATTATAAGAGTTGTGAGGAGGGGAACTAAACAATTTAAAATTTTTTTATACTAACTATTTGGCTTTAATTTCAAACTCAAAGTCTAAAAGAGGAAGTTGCTTTCTCAAAGTAAAATCCTGAGATAGTACCCTAGGCTAACTGAATAAGAATCTTCTGAAGGCAGGTTCTGGGACTTTGAATATTTAAAAAAATACCTTCAGAGACTACACTTTGAGAACCACTGGAGTAAGTTTTGAAGCCAGGAAATCTTGGTTAAAATCCCAGCTCTATACTCACTCTTTTCTATGAGCTTTAGTTTCCTCATTTGTAAAATGGGATTAATAATATCTAGCTTATGAAGTTGTTAGAAATTAAATAAAATAATATACTTTTTAAAAATGACCTAGTTCCTAAAGATCTAAACAACTAAAAACATATTCTGTATGTATTGAGAATAAAATGTCTCCTATTTTTATATTTTTTAATTAAATAAGTGGTCCTTATACTTTCTTATCAGCTTTGTGAATCCAAACAATACCACATGGCATTAAGGAACCAAAAGCTAAATACAAAGTTTCTTTGAATGTAAGAAAAATGGACTAGAAAAATTGTTTGATCAAATAAAGTGAAAATCATGAACTAAAAAAAAATGAGGAGGTAGATTTTTGTTTGCTTTGACAGTTTCATTCTTATTGCTGTTAGTAACAGTTGGGTGCCTACAATGCATTAAGTTCTCTAAAAAGAACAGAAGTAGAGAGTACTTGGGTCCTCAGGAGGGACATTATTGATACAGAAAAGGCTTCACTGAAGATGGGAGCCTAACCAAGGAACAATGCAAGCTAGCTCCAGACCTCCTGGTTAGCAGGAAGTAGGAGACAATGCTGGGAGTGACAAAAGGACAGTATACAGAAATCAAAAAGCAGGTAGATTCATTCTTACCAGCACTATCAGCAGGCCAGAGAGAGGTGCTGAAGCCAGGGGAGTAAAGAGTAGCAGATTCAAAAAGGGTACAAAACCAACAGCAGAAGTGGAAGTGTGGCCTATTCTAATACTTTTTCTTTAAGAAAATAAACTAAGGCGTAACCAGCTTCATTGCATGAGGTAGTTGCTGAGTAAATGTTTACTGAATGAACAATGAATGATAAGCAAAGGAAGAGGGTGGTCACATAAATAAGTAAATAAACACATTCATACATTCAAAAGATCATTCTGACATTCAATAAATATTTAGCGCCTAACATATATAATATGCAATGCTATATTGCATGTGTATGTTCAGTGAGGCTTGGCTACAAATATAAATAAGAATTCAGTCTCTGAACACAAGTGTTTAGACTATCAAGAATAATAATAGCTCAGACATGCAGCATTTGAAAACCCAGTATGTTAAATATAAAACAAGTCATGGCAATTCAATATTTATCACCTTATTAAGCCAGAAAACAAGAGAATATATTGGCTTTCCAAGTCATCCATTTAAGACTTTTATTTCTTGAAATGGTAACCCTAATCAATATTAGATTTTATATCACTTTCATCTATTTGGATATTTCCTAATATAAGATAGCTCTTGTAAAATAATTGTCTCAAAAAATGTCATTTTTTTATTGGCTTAAAGGTCAGTTTATCTTCCATGAACTGTCTGAGATAGCACTTCTATGTCTGCTCTTTAGCCAGCCTCTTGATTGGGAATGATTTTCAAAAGGTTTTCAGGGTCTTATTCTATGCGAACAGAATGTGCTGAGTCATTATTTTCTTTCCAGTTTTTAAACAAAACATGTCCCAAGAAAATTTAGCTACAAAATTCATATTGTCTAAAACTGAAAAAACACTTATTAGAGAATGACATCTATAAATACTGCTAAAGTAATAAAACAAATTTATTGTCAACTTGTTCTATGAAAGGAACTATTTGTACTAACAGCCCAATGAGGTAGATACTACTAATGTCTCCATTTTACAGATGAGAAAACTGAGGCATAGAGAGGTTAAGTAAATGACCAGGTTGCATGAAAATATTGCTTCTTTTTACCTAATTTAAAACCTTAAAAAATAAGTGGTTGGTTGAAAATTTTATATTCTGGAGAAAGAAAGGGGATGATGATTTTCATCCCCTGGACACTCTTTCCAAAATTTACAACCAGATGAACAGAGGGATATAATAAAAAGTAAAATGTCATCCTCACTGACGCTCTAAGAGAAATGAATAATATATACATTGTATTCTTTTAGATAGTCAGAAATAGCTTTCATTTTTAACCCTGGTTACTAAGAAAAGCTAGTGCCATATATCTCTAAGAAAAATATAGCCAGAGATATTATTGAAATAAAGAACTAACAGTAACTAGCAGAGAGGGGGAAGGAAGATAACGAGAAGGAAGGAGAAGGATCAAGTCAAGGAACATGTATAAATGACCCATGGACAAAGCCAAAGGCGGGTAGGATTGAGGGTGAGAGGTGGGGGTGGGTTGGGTGGGGGAGAGTGGTGGGGGGAAAATGGAGACAACTGTACTTGAACAACAATTTAAAAAGAGATATTTATCTCTAGCAAAAGCAAAGGATAACTTAGTGTGACATTTTCCTTTGCCGAGAGCCAGTATGCCAAAGTGGAATAGGATGACCAGCAGAGAGCTGCCCAACAAAAGTGGTTATGGTGACAGCAGCAGATGGAAAGTAAACCATTGGTGTATTGGAAATAATCAGACATCATCCTACAGCTGGGAAATCAGCAAGAAATGAAGATCAGGCTTTCTACTCATTAAATCTGTAATTAAGGTCTCATTCTGCTTCGTTGAAATCCTGCTGTGTTGGTGGGCAATACCTTCTCTGTACTGGGGTGAGGAAACCCCGACAAATGTCACAGTGATAAGTTAATCAAAGGGTTGTATAGAGATAGAGGAAGATTGGTAAAATTTGGGAAGTGCCACAGATAATAATAAAATGAGTCAATTTTTCCACATACCTATCTCAAGCTGATGTGGGACTTGAAAGATATGGAAATATACTGAGGACTCTGTGTTTGCCAATATGAATTTTGATGGCAGGAATCAAAATCAGAAACTGTTCTGCAAGTGTACTAAATATATTTCTCTGACATATATAAAATACATAAAATATTTAATATATATTAGAACTTTTATTGAGACCATAAGCAGTACCACAAATTCACATCCATGTTTTTAGCCAAGTATCGAATTTGACAGAGGCAATTCAGAATGATTTGTAGAAAAGAATCCTTGCCCTGTGACATCAGCATTTGAATGTAAGGCATACATTCAAATACTGCCAGATTCATTTAACAGTCCAATCCTGATTTGTCACCAATGTCAACATGTTTAATTATTACCCTCATACTAGGCTGAGACTCAGAAGGGCAGCAATGAAAGAACAAGGAAAGATCATCAAGAGCAAAGATGTGTCATTAGAGACCAAAGCTAAGATCACTCACACCCTCTTATTCCAAATTACATGTGCAGATGCTAAAGTTGAAGAGTGAAGAAAGCTGATAGGAAAACAAATTGATTCATTTGAAATACGGTGTTAGAGGGCAGCTCTACAGATACTCTGGACTGCCAGACAGATGAGCAAGTGGGCCCTAAAACAAATTAGCCTAAAACATCGCTGGAGGCAAAAATGACAACACTGAAGCAGTCTTTCTTTGAGCTCATCATGAGAAGGGAGAGTTCTTCAGAAAAGACAATAATACTGGAGAAAATAAAAGGCAGCAGGAAAAGAGCAAGAACAAATATGAGATGGATTGACTCCATAAAAAGAAGTCATAGGCATGAGTCTACAGGAGCTGAGCAGAGCTGCTGAGAACAGGACATTGTGGACATCACTCATTCTAGGGTCTCCAGGAGTCAGAGTCGACGTAGAGCACATCACACATATCATATTAGCCTATATAATCACTTTAGGTGACAACTTCTGTGAGTTTATTAATTTTTGCATAGGTACTTCTATTTATGGGCTCATAAATTTCCTCTTTCAGACTGAAGAAGCTTGCCCAGCTCTTATTTTCCTGAAATTGAATATATCAACACTGACCTTTCATAACTTGGTAAATTAGAGTTATAGCCTCCTGAGTTTTTCTCATTTGGAAACTACTTTGTAATACCTTTTGAATAAAATGTGAAGGGCTTTTGAAATAACTTTCAATATTATTTTAAACAATCACAGTATATCATTTTTGTCTTCATAAGAGGTAGAAAAGTGACTTGTAACTGATTATATATAAATGAGATATGAAACCCAAATGTCCAAGCAGCATAACATGGAAGATATTTTATCTTGAGAGAAGAAAGAAGGAAAGGCCTATAGTCTTGTTTTGTTTTTATGGCTTAGATACAGGCTTAAAATTCTCTCATCCAATATGTTCCTAAATTCTGTCACTATGAAATTCTTAAAGAAAGAAATCAACAGAGACAAGAGGGAAGGGGGGGCAGGGAAAGGGAAGGGAAGGGGAAAGTCAAGGAACATATAGCAAGGACTCATGGACAAAACCAAAGGGGAAGAGCTGAGGGAGGGAAGGTGGGAGGGGGCAAGGGAAAGAGGTGGGGGGGAGGCAGAGACAAATGTATTTAAAAAGTAAATAAATTAAAAAAAAAGAAATTATGGTATATTCATATCATAAAAAAATTATTTTAACATATATAAAGGGCCCATGGACAAAACCAAAGTGGGGAAGGATTGAGGGAGGGAGGTGGGGGTCGGTGGGGCAGGGGAAAACAATGGCAGGAAAATGGAGACAAATGTATTTGAATAAAAAAAATAAAACATTACGTTTTTTAAAAAAAAGAAAGAAACAAATGTGGGCTCATTTCATTTTGCTATAGATTAGAAAGACCTAAGAAGCATAATGTCTGGACTTGGACTATATATCTGTAAATCTGGTTGTATAAATATGTTCAATAACTATACTCAAATGATAAACCTGCTGAGACCAATACCCATCTGTCTATGGCCAGTATGGCTTAGTTGGTGGGAGTGTTGTCCCATAGGCCAGATGGTCACAGGTTTGATTCCCAGTCAGGGCACATGCCCAGGTGGCAGGTTTGATGCCCAGTTGGGGCTTGTACAAGAAGGCAACCTATTAATGTTTCTCTCTCACATCAATATTTTCTCTCTCTCTTCTCCCCTTCCTCTCTTTCTAAAAGCAATGAAAAAATGTCCTTGGGTGAAGAATAAAAATAAATACATACATACATAAAACCCATCTAACACAACATACCTGAAAGTACTTTATAAAAATGGTAAAGGACTGCACAAATGTTAGCTGGCTGATGATGTTGTTTGGGGGGCCTATTAAAATCCCTAATACTTTCCCTAACAGATTTCCATTTTCTTTGAAGGGCCATACCATTGCTTCCTCAAACATCAGAAAGATTACCATGTAAGCCTTTCCCAGAAACAAAAAAATGACTCCGTTACACTTTAAGAAAAGTATTTTTTAAAGAGGCAAATAACCAAATGATTTAGAATCACTATGCCACTTGGTGAAAACCGTCATATTTAGTACATTCAGTTTTCAACATGTTTCATAACTAGCCTCCTCAAAATTTAATGTACTCAAAAGTCACTTGAGAGGAATATCCTAAATACAGGATTTGATACAGAAAGTCTGAGGTGGTGCCTGAGATTCTGCTTGTAAGTTCTCAGGTAACCTCAGTGCAGCTGGTCTACGGGCCACACTTCAAGTTGCACAGCTCTACCAGAGGTGTCCAACCTGCGGCCTGTGAGCCACATGTAGACCAGGGTGCCTGTGAATGCAGCTCAACACAAAATCATAAATTTACTTAAAACATTATGATTGTTTTGTGTGTGTGATTACGTGTCACGGTGTATTTAATGTGTGGCCTAAGACAAGTCTTCTTCCAGTGTGTCGCAGAGCCACCAAAAGTTTGGACACCCCTGCTGCTAGACCCTCTAGAGGTAAAGTCTCCAATATGGTAACCAATATGCACAGATGGCCATTTGTATTTAAATTAATTAAAATTAAGTGACATTAAAATTTATTTCTTCTGCTGCCCTAGCCACATGTCTAGTGTTCACTAGCCCATGTGGTTGGTGGCACCTCAGTGGATAGCACAGATGCAAAACATTTCCATTATTGACTCTAGAACACAAAAACAATATTTGGGGGGTTACCTTGACCTCACCAGTTTTTCTAAGCCTCTAATGTCATATCTCATCTGTATACTTTGTGTCAATGGTTTAATTGCCTGTGCCCTTTGCATAAAAGGAAAATATAAGTGACCTCACTCTAAGACACACACTTGAGGCAGTAATGATAGAAGGTGGGATTTCTTTGAGTTTTAGCTTTTAAAGAAGAGAGAGACTGAATAACAGTTCCCTAACAGCAGGAAAGAGAAGAGGGTCCAATAATGCCCAATGAGAGAATGACTAAGAGCCAGCCTCGCTGCTCTCAAAGAAAGAGTGAAGTGATATTAATCAGCACACTATTGTATACAAAGAGGGTTCTCTCAGGAGAAGAGCAGCACATCTGTCCCACTCACACATCAAAGAGGCCCAGCAGCTGAAAATGCTGGTGTCAAATCTCCACTCAGCCTCTTTTTTTCCCTGCTTTCCTTTCCTGGTTTCATTTGCTATTCTGTGGGCTGTTTAGCAATAAGCCCTTCATCAGATTAACATTTGAAACCTATTGTTGGTCTGAGCTAGTGTAAATGAACTAATCATCATTAGTACTTCAAAACCTGTCTGTCTATGCCTGCAAGAGGGAAAAAGAAGGAAGAGAAGAAAAGGATAAAGAAACAAGGCTGACTCATTAAATAAGTCATCCATAAGTGGTTGGTCAAGACTGAAACAAAAGCAGGATCCTTAGTATTTTAATCATTAATCAGGTGACAGAGACAGAAAGGAGACCGAAAGAAAGAAGTGGTACCTTAAATATATACATCCATCTCTATATCTCCATCTCCATCTTCATCTCCATTTATATCTGTATCTATCTCTCTCTAATGGGATAAAGGAATAAAGGAATCTTTATCAGGAAGATAAGGAAAAGAAGCCTGGAATTTCATTCATTTCCTTTCCATCTGATTTCCTTTCCCTGTGGAGAATATTAGGTATGATTGATTTCAAAGCAAAACTTATTACGGAACTGACTTTCTATTCTTTCTATTTTATCCATTTCAACAGAATTATATCCCCAAAAGTAACTGAGATGAATCATCTTTCTGTTTTACACTAGTACTAATGTATTACATTTAATGTATGTTTTGCATCATATTAGAGAATGTAGTTGAACCTACTCTCTGATTGGCCAGGTAAGCCATCAGCCTATATTTATCAGATTAGCTGTCTTCTCGATCAGACTTTCCTAGTAGGTGTATTCATTGTTAATCTACTTTATACTAAAGTTTTCATCATGATACTTATGAGGGGGGCGGGGAAAAGGAAGGGAGGGGGAAAGTCAAGGAACACATAGCAAGAACTCATGGACAAAACCAAAGGGGAAGAGCTGAGGGAGGGAAGGAGGGAGGGAAAGTGGTGGTGGGGAGGCAGAGACAAATGCATTTGAAAAAATAAATTAAAATTAAATTAAAAAAAAAAAGAAAATACAGCACACCTAGACTGTTTCCTGTTCTTGTCTGAAAAACCCAGAGAAAGTTTCAAAGCATGTTCTGTACTTAAAAAGTTGAATTTCAAACTTAAGCGAGAGCATCTTTCTTTCCTTTCTTGTGAACTGAACATTTCCTACAAATTACTATATCCCTGTGATCTAGGAGTTAGTGTCTTGAAGTATAGTATATGTGCAAGAGACATAGCTAGAAATGGTGCAATATTTCAGCCTTTAGTAACATTGAATCATACAGCATGTATCATATTCGCTTTTCAATTATCCTTCAATTCTTTGATCAAGTCAAGGAGTCAAAGAGGAAAATCTCTTTGAGTAGCATATGTGTTTAACACCACTTCCACTTGCCAATATATCCTTTTTTTTTAAACTTTTAGCTTTGATTTTAGAGAGAGGAGAAGGAAGGGAGAGAGAGAAGGAGAGAAATATTAATGTGAGAGAGAAACATTGGTGGGACTGGCTGCCTCTTGTCTGGCACATGCCCTGACCAGGGACCAAACTGGCAACCAGGCATGTGCCCGGGCCAGGAATCAAACTGCCCAACCAACTAAGCCACAATAGTCAGGGCACCAATCTCCCATTTTAACCAATAAATCAACCTTCTTAAACACAGCATCTCCTGAGGGGAATTGCATCTAGCTAAAAATCAGCAACATCTTGGTGTCACTAAACTTATGTTTTAAATTTTCCTTTTACTTATGGCACATTATACTGGTTTTTCTATTCAGGGTAGTAATAAATTATTTAAAATGCTTTTTTTAAAAAGATAGTTTTTAAAGAAAAAATCTTATAATAAAGCAAGTGAATATAATAGAAATAATGAAAGAGTAGCAGTGATTTGAAGCACTCTTCTTTGCTTTGAGGCATGAAAAGGAGAACTATTTTGCTCCCCAGCTGTTAGCACCTTATATACATAGTGGGTTCAATTTCTGCACCCAAGACTGTACTCACAGATCTTTAGAAATAATGTTTCATAGGAAGTGCACATGGGAAGATGAGGAGGAAATATCTATTTTTTTTAATAGAATGAATACTTTGGGCTGAAAAAAGTGCCAGAGAGCAAGCACACAAGTGGCCTGAGTGGCAGGAAATGACAAGCACAAAAGCAGTAATAGCAGAGGACATGCTAAGGAACAGAAGGGAAAAAAGTAAGAAAATATTCCTCATCCATTCTCACTTGGTTGATTCCAATATGGTGAATTGCTTCGAGTTTGTCACAAGCTCTTCCCAAAGATGAGCTTTTAAGTGTCCCTTATTATTTTTAGGAGGGAAGAGAAAATACAAGATTTATTTACTATGTTACAATTCAATGTCACATTGCCTTTTTTTTTTTTTTTTTTGTCAAATGGGACATTCTAAGAAGCAAACTTTCTGGTGCTCTTCATCAAATTACCCTAATAAGAAAAACATATTAGTTCTCATTTACTAAAATTTCATTTTTTGGATGAAATCTCTCACTTGTGTTTAATCAACAAACATTTATTGAGCATGTACTATTCACGAAGCAGCTTGTTTGCTGTGTCAAAGAGAGTCAAAGCTGGGTTTGTGGACAAGCAGCCTTGGCATCATTTGGGAGCTTGTTAGAGATGTATAATCTCAGGTCCCACCTCAGTCCAACTGAATGAGAATCTAGATTTTAGTGTGATTCATATGCACACTAAAGTTTAGAAAGCTCTATAACACATGGAGACTGTCTTCAAAGAACTTAACAGCCCAGTTTGGAAATAACATTGGCACTAAAATCAGGAAGTAACAAGGGATAGTAGTTAGTATAAATGGTAAGATGTGAATTTAGACAAGATAATGATCTACAATAATCATAAAGGAAGTGAGACAGGAACTGTGTCTAAAAATCTATCCAGAATTAGAGAACAGAAGCTTGCCTCTAACTTAGAGGCAGGTGATGATTATTAGACAAAGGGAGGATGAATTATATATATCATCTTAAATATGCAGAAAATAAAACCTGCCTGACTAAAGGAAAAATGCTGGGGACTTGTGGAAAATTGGAACCAAAGGAAAGTGTGGGGCAGTTCTCATAGTCAAGTAGAGGAGTTTACTTTTCCTATCAAAAGAAATATATGCTAACCCTGAAAATACACAAACTATAAAGTCACAGAATTAGAACCGGGCTCTTGCACATAATAAATGCTCAGTATTTGTGAAATCGAGTTAGTTAAATTCTATGTTCAGGAATTATTAGTTTAGCCCCAGTGTGGGTACGATAAACTGCAGGGGGAAAAGCCAGAATGTTAGAGTCTATAAATATCTTTGGTATAGGATCTGATGCTTTGATTAGTGCCTGTTTAGCAAAAGATAGGCAAAGGCCCTAAAAACAACAATTACATGTCAGAGACTAATATATAGTCAAACCACTGTATCACAATGACTATGCTGATTTGAATTCGCCTCAATTAAGGAGCTCTTTCATTGAAATAATGTTTCTAAAAATGTTACTTAATGGCACTACTGCACTTCTGTTCAATTCATTCAGCTGAAATCCAAGTGCTTGCTATGTCTCCTTTTATTCCCATGTTCTATTGTAGACAAAACAACAAAAGTGAGTGTAAACTATAGCTTTTTAAATCCAGGAAACACCTTTTCTTCAAGTGGGGCAGCATGCTATACCAGCAAAATCTTAAGCTGCAGTGCCACACTTGGGTTTAAAACCTGGCTACGGCACTTTCTGGCCAGATACTGGGGCTATGTGATACTGGCCAGTGGCTTGACTTCCTTGATCCTCAGTTTTTGCATCTTCAGTTGGACGTAAATAGTATCCACTTTACAGGACTGTTAGCACAAGGTCTGGTACATAGTTGGATCCCGAAAATAGATGTTGCTATTAGCACCTTAATCATCACCCTCCTCCTCTTCCTCCTCACTGATGATGAGAGGATCAAGCCCAAGGCAGACATATAACCACACTCCTTTTAAATTTAAGAATATGGCTCTGCTTTTTACACCAAACAAAGTTTATATAGAGAGGTTCTGTAGGGAAAGCTAGGGGCCTTTCAAGAAAGAAAGAAAAGGAAGGAAGGAAGGAAGGAAGGAAGGAAGGAAGGAAGGAAGGAAGGAAGGAAGGAAGGAAGGAAGGAAGGAAGGAAAGAAAGAAGGAAAGAAAGAAAGAAAGAAAGAAGGAAAGAAAGAAAGAAAGAAGGAAAGAAAGAAGGAAAGAAAGAGAGAAGGAAAGAAAGAAAAAGAAAAGAAAGAAAGGAATAAAGGAAGGAAGAAAGGAAGGAAGAAAGGAAGAAAAGAAAAAGAAAGAAAGAAAGAAAGAAAGAAAGAAAGAAAGAAAGAAAGAAAGAAAGAAAGAAAAAGAAAGAAAGAAAGAAAAAGAAAGAAAGAACGAACAAGAAAGCAAGCATTCTGGAAACGTTAAAGTGATATGGACGCTCAGATATAGGCTACAAGAAATCAAGCCCACCCCATTACTCTTCTTCCTTCTCTAACACAAAATAAACTTCCCAGAAAGTATTTTTTCTCCCAAAGAAAGAAAAAATTCAGGAACCAAATCAACTGAGTGTAGGCTACATAAACTTTCCTTAAACCCAGGAAGTCCAGATATTTTAATTGTTACAAAGTCTCCGGGGTTCACAGAAAGAGCTTCCCTCGAGAAACTGTAAAGCCTTTTGACTCACAATGATGATTGCCACTGGACCAACTCCCTGTCTTATCTTTCCTCTAGCACTCTAGGAAGCTGAAAATTGTGCATATGTCTTCACTTGTAAACAAAGAGGAAGTTCCTGATTCATTGGTAATTGAGTTGGTTTTTATTTGAAAGCCAAGGTGTGGGATCAGGAGTAATACACCTGGTGGGAAGGACTTGAGTCTACATTACTGGCCTACAGAGGATTTAATCAGTGGCACAGCTTCTGGCAATGACTTCAAAGTCCAGATAGTTTTCTAGGAGTGGGGCTACAGAATCAAAAAGCCATTCCAGAGCCCACTGAAATATCTTCCCTACTCATGAACCATCCACATCCTATGAAGAATCACAGAATACTAACATGACCATAGCTTGAATGTCTAGTCCAAAGTTCTTATTCTTTAGTGGGCATAAAGACCCTTGAAATGACTTAACCAAGGTAAGTCAGAGCCAAACCAGTATTTTTCTGTTTCACAGAATCTCAAACTTGAGGTTGTATCAGAAAAACATAAAGGGCTTGTTAAATCACACATTTTTGGGCCCTACACCCAGAGTTCCTGATTTTCTTGATCTGGGGTGAGGTCAGAGAATTTGTAAGTTCCCAGGTGATGCTGAGGTTGCTGGGCTCACTTTGAAAACCACTGCATATCATAGTGCCTCTCAGCCATGCAGAAATATTATGAACTATTCACTAGAAATATTTTTAAACACTCTTTTTAAATTACATACTATGTTTTTTATCATTGTTCAGTTACAGTTGTCTGCCTTTTCCCCCACTACTCTCCCTGCCCCGTCTCCCCAACTCCCACAGTCCCAGAGTCTCATGCCCATGAGTCCTCTATTCTTGTTCTTTGGTTTGCTCCTTCCCCTTCTTCCCCCTGTTATCCCTCTCCCCGCTTCAGACAGGAGAAGCCACTGTGGAAAAGAATAGGATTTCCTCAAAAAACGAAAGATGGAACTGACTTTCAATCCAGCGATCCCACTGCTGGGATTATAATGTAAAAATCTAGAATCACCAATTCAAAAGAACCTATGCACCCCAATGTTCATAGCAGTGTTATTTACAATAGCCAAGTGATGGAAACAGCCTCAGTGCTCTTCAGTAAATCAGTGGATCAGAAAACTGTGGTACATTTATACAACGGAATACTATACAACAGAAATAACTCCTACCCTTCATGACAGCATGGATGGAACTGGAGAGCATTATGCTAAGTGAAATAAGTCAGGCGGTGAAAGACAAATGCCATATGATCTCATTTATAAGTGGAACCTAATCAACCAAAATTAAAAAATGAGCAAAATAGAACTAGAGACATGGAAATAAGATACTAATTAAATATCATAATTTCCACTTTTTAGAGGAGAAAAATGTTTTGGAAAACTGAATTACCTGCTAAGTTTTATCATCATTGCCTCTCCTTTCTCAAGCCCATTCACTTGTCATAATTTTGATGAAACCCTATGTTGTTCATACTTACTGGCATGTTTTTAGCTCCACGTTGTGTTGACAAGATTGTGCTCCATGATGTATAAAATTAAACTAAAATTAGCCATTGCTGTCTTTAAAGGAGGAAGCTTTATAACATAAAAAAAGGCAATATTGTTTGCTTGAAAATATACTGTGAACTTTCCTATATTTCCCTTAGGGTGAATGAAGGGTAAATGTTGATTAAACAAAGTGGCTGCTGGGAAGTAAAATGCTGTGGTAAGAGATTAGGAAAAAAGCAAAAAAAAAAAAAAAAAAAGAAGTAAATTAGTATTTTTTAGTACCTACCATGTATTCAATATCTGAGAGGCACTTCTACAAAGTTTCACAAGAATATCCAGTAAATCTGCAATGTTCCTGGTGTAGTTGCTTGCATTTTTCTTCTAGTGATCAAATAGAGTTTATATTCCTTACCCTGTCCTCCCCATATATGATATGGTCCTATTTTTATGAGCTCTACCTATGCAATATGTATGACCTGTGCAAAACTGAAGTAACTCTTGACAATAACCCTTTATTAAAGTAGTAGAGAAAATATTTCCATGACTAAGCAATCAAAAAAGAGGCTATTTCCTCTAGGTTACATTGCAGTTGAGTGTCAAAGTAGAACTACAACCTGGTTTGTCCCATTTTCAGTCCGTTGTTATTTTCAAAGTATCAAAGGAACTACAGAATGCTGTTCTGTTTTCCTTTTATACTAGACACTACATAAGGCTCTACATATAACCAAATAAATCCCTGACCATAGAACACAGAGAGATCAAACATGAGGCAAGTGATGCACAGATGTGAAATGCATCTCTCCATCCTTTCTCTCTCCTCAAGGCTCCTCATGCTTTCAGTGTGACCCTGAGATTTTACCTGCTGAAATAGAAGCAGAAGAGTGACAGGATGTGAATCCAGGATAGGAGGAGGGAGGCTCTGTAGATGTCCTTGCTCACTGCCCTGCACACACCCCATGTGTGGCTTATGGGCACTACTGACACAGCCTCTAGACAGCATTTTGGTTTCCCAGATGCATTTCTTTGAATATCATGAATATTCATTTTATTTTATGAGCTGGTCAGCACAAAGAACAGTGAAAAAAGCTAAATAGCTGCTATTAAACGGCAGGCTGCCAGAAATCCGAGAAAGCACACACCAACACAATATCTCAAGTCTGAAGGGAGAATTCCAAGCCAAGATTTCTGCAGTTCACTCAATTATCCAGCCAATCAGCATTAGAGTTTCCACTCTCTGACATGTGACCTTTTTATTGGGACACTTAGCAGTCATCCTGCGACTGTTCCAGGTGCAGGGTGAAAGCAGTTGCTTGCTTTTATTTTTTTTTTTGTGCTTAAAGCCAGTTTGTGCTCTTTCATCTAATCCCCACCCACTCCCCAACTCTCATATGTACACATACAGACCAGTACCTGCAAAATATGCAATATTAATAAAAGAGTATTCTTCTCTGAGGAACTCAGTGCATTTGTTTTCCCCTTGTATCTGAAAGGAAAGTGAATGCCAAAAAGGAAAAGAATCAACAGTGGAAGGAGCTCGTAGGCACACACAAGGAGAAATCCTCTCAGCTGTTTGATATTAGTGCTCTGTGGAGAAGTGTGGAAGCTTGTGGTGGTATTTCCTCCTTCTCCTTATGGAGTTCAATGCAACTTAGCTGTTGCCAACTGAATCGAGTTCGGAATTGAATTCATTTACTTTTCACACAGCCAGTATGGCACAGTGTGAGATGAAGCAGATGCTGATTTAACAGCAACATTATGAGTCCATGGGTCTAATATCTTCATAATAAGGAACATTGCTATGGAAATAAAGGAAATTGTATTTGGGGTGCTTTGAACTTATGCAGGCCAGAACTAGAGCTTCAGAGTTTATGAAGTTCAATGATAGACTAAAGAGAAACAAAGTTACAGTTATACAAATATTACCCAGAATTTTTACCACATCTGTAAATGCAAAGTACTATAGATCTGAAAAGACTAGAAGAAGGATTGCTACCCATGCTTACAACTAGCAGAAGTGACCGTAAACCACAGGAAGCAGGAATGACAGCTGAGAACAAATAGGCTTGGCACTAAAGGCTGACAGATTGGCCAGATGGTAAATGTCATAAAGAACATGTCATATTTTGATTAGGATTATCTCTTAATACCCTTGATAACTCTTTAAATTACATAAAAGAGACAAATCAACCTACATTTGCCATTATTTTCATTAATAACATAATAAATCACTTAGCGAAGGTAGAAACATTTTATTTATAGCCAGTGGACATTTTATAGTCTATGGTCAAATTACATAATAATACTTAACTATTGTGCAGATGGGAAATCTAGCATATTTGTTGTAACCTATGATTGTCTTTTTATACCTTGTTACCACTCTTATTAGGTCACAATTAGAGTACATGTTTTTTTGTTTTTTGTTTTTTTTCCACTCATGGTAGTTGGCAAACTAAATTTTTACTATACTTCACTGTGTCAACTAATTCAGTTTATACATTCAACAAATTTTTGAATAGCTGTCATATTTAAAGGATGAGAATGTAAAAAAGAAAAAGATGCAGTCTTGGTCTTTAAGCAATTTTAACTCTTAGCTTTAAGATTAAAAATATGAGTCTATGTCTCATCTGACTGTAGCAATTAAATTTTATTTATCATTATTTTGCAGAAACACTCTCTTTAGAGCTAGACTGGCCTCATCATTCCACTCAAAGAATACCATTCTAATTGCATAAGTCTCATTTTTCTCTGCTCTTGAAAGCCTGCTTCTGTCTGTATTTGTCAGGACAGACTAGTTTATATCACAGTAACAAATGACCCCTATATCTCAGTGTCTTAGAAAATAAAGTTCATCATAGGTTGGCTGTGGTCCTATTTCACTGGGAAACCTTTATTTGGAACAATGCCAGTTGTGTTGAATAAGGAAAAGACACCATACCCATAACAAAGCATGCACTGATCCTTAAATATTCCTCCTAAAAATGACACATAATTCATTAACCAGAGCAAGTGACATGGTCAAGCTCTATGCCAATAGCCCAGACAAATACAATATTCCTCCAGGGATAGGCAGTGAATATTTGAGATCCACTATGCAGTGTGCTCCTGTATACCAAACTTACTCATCTAGCAACTCTCAGCTCAAGGTCTACTATCAAATGTTCCCATTTCAATTTTCACTAAGCCTTTTAATATTCTTCTAATAAGCAGGGTCTATCTGTAGTATACACATAAGCATTTATCTGTTATTTACTGTCTTTCAATATTTTAAAATATTAAGAATTTTATTGTTTTTTTGACTTGTTCATTGTTTATTGGATTTTATTGACAATTTTGTTGCACTTGTCTTTTTCACGTGACTGTAAATTCTTTAAAGGCAGGAACCATGTTGTAAATGTCTTCCTTGAACATACACACAGTTCACAGAACTCAGAATTGTGTACTGTGGAGGTTCTACTAGACCTAAGCATTCCATGATGACTGACTTCAAAAATAACTCATCCTAATGCATGTACTGGGTTTTCAGCAAGGCAAGTAAAAACAAGACCTTGCCCTCTGCAAGTACTTTAAAACTGGGTACTTATAACACAACTTACTTTTAAAGCACACTGGAAAACCATGTTATATATAATACTACCACAAAACTCACATCAAATTTCAAGAATACACTTAACATTATATAGCAAAAGACAAGGTGCCATTATTTTAAGAAATGGGGAATCTTCGAAATCTTAGAAATGGGGAATTTCTAGACTACATTGGGATAGACAAAATACAAAGTTATCTTAACATTAGGTAGAGACTAATAATGCTGAAGATTAAAGTGGTGGAAAAAACTATTACTAAATAGCTTTTGCTTACATTGAATATTATTGGAGAAAAATTGTTCCATGTACATGTGTCTCTCATTAGATCCAGTATTATATTTGCTAAAATACTCTGAGTATTGGCTCTGATTTCCATGCTTGTAGCTAGAGAGACATGTGGGTGCATAAGCCTGTGTATCATTGACTTTTCTAAAAGTGTTTGGAGAGTTAAAAAATAATTCGTCTGATAGATGTGGCCTTCAAGGGAGAATACAAGGGAATCTGATACACGTGTGTTGACCATGTACACTTCTGAGAGGATGTGCAAACAGGAAATGAAAGCATAAGCATGCAGATAACATAACAACATCAGGACTGTAAGGATCCACTTAATAACAATTAACTAAACAGATCAAATGTATTTAGCTCCTTGAAATTATGTCATTAGTCTAAAAAATTAAGCACATGCTGCTCCTGAGTGGAGGAACAAGGGAGACTGGTTTGCTCGGGAAATTGGTAAAAAGCACGCCAAGCTATTTATCTTGAAATTATAGGTCTGGCTTTAACCAAGAAGCTGAAGACAGTTTTTGCTGCTTTATGGCCCATATGAAATAAACTATCATTATCAGTTTAGATGCTCATTTCAGGAGGCTGTCACCATAATATGGGTTTGGGTAACCCTAATGGATATGTGGTGGACACATATCTATCTGGATGGATAATATAGTATATTGAAAAGATCCTTTGGCTGGGAAACAGGGGAATCAGGGTTTGTTCTCTCTCTGCCTCTAATAGATGAGTAATATCAGTGTCACCTCTTTGGGCAGGGTGGACAGGAAGAGAGGGAAGCAATCAGAAGACTTCCCAAATCCTTTCTAGTGTTAATAATATCCTGTGCAGGAAAGTTCCTTTGACTTTTTCTGATAGAAACTTTGTCCTCATCTTCCCCAAATCATCCCTGGCCTTACTTTTGAATCTTAGTTCTAGTATCATTGCCTTCCCCTGTATTTAAAAGGAATAGGATATCATCTTCTTCCTTTTCCTCTCAAATATGCAATCTAAAAAATGTCCCTTAATTTAGGAAAGATTTTCAGGCCCAGTTATATAATCTGTCGCACTCTTCAAGCCTTTTTCCTTAATCTTTATAATACAACACCACCTTCTACAAAAAGGTATATGGATATTGGCCAAAGCACATTGGTTTCAAATAAATTTTTAAATAATGCTATATTTTTATGTAATATTTATATCTCTCCTTTAAATGAAATAGAGTGTGATGAATTTTGAGTCCCTGTGATGCAGAGTTGTCCTGAGCTCTTGGATAGGCTCACAATTATTTACAAGAAGAGCAACCAGGATTCCAGTAGCCTAATTACAGCCAACCTGTAAGCCTCCCCTTCACTGTCTATTTATTGCTGCTTTCAGTGAAAGATTCATGTTTCTTTGTGAAAGAGGATGACATGAATTGTATATTATCAAAAATATGAGGTCTACTTTTCTTCGTTTTCTAATTTGAAACTGGGAGATTGGGTTTTTAGAGGAGAGGCTGATGTTAAAGCTTCAGCTCTACACTGGTATCATGACACCTAGTTGGAGGTGTGGGGAAGACAACAGCACTCACAGACGAGAGGGATGATGGCATGCAAACTAACACTTATTCAGAGCCCGCCACACGGCTGCTTCTCTGCTGTCTTTATGCACGTTAGCTCTTTTAGTCCTCACAGCCTGGCAGATGGAGAAACAGATCCAGGAAGCTTAAGTCTCTTGCCCAATGTTAGATAGTAAGGGTAGGGACAGATTTGTGCTTTACTCTTCTGATTCTGCAGCTGATTCTATTAACTGTTAAGATTCCTGCCTTGTAAAGCTCTGTGTAAGGGATGTTGGGAGGAAGAGGCTCCCTTTCTGTATTTCTCTGGCTTGAAAACTCATGCCTTTACACATTAGGTCAAGCTTCCTGCTTATAATGAAGAGATAGAGTGATTGGGTTTGGAATAATAATAAACATGAGCCAAATTCCTCCTCCTGATATACTAGAAACTTGAGCAAACTGCCCCTGATGTCAGCTGGTATGCTCTGAAAGGAAAAACATTTATGCTTAGGAAAACTGTGAAAATCCAACATCACTTCCTAAACAGGACTGAGTACAGATGGACATTGCAGGGTGGGGAGTGAGAGGTCTCATCCCATATCTTTCACTTCTCAGTTGTGTGATCAAGACTAAGGAACTTGGATAGGTTTTAGATTCTACATTTGTAATATGAGGACACCAGGCATATCATAAATTACTGGTTTTCATTATTTCCTCTCAAAGTAGTGGAATCCATTGTTTAAATGACATCTTAGGCCTAAGTCTAACATATGACACAAATGCAAGTGGTTTTCTCTGCGTGACAGAGAAGACACTACCACCCCTCCCATACACCATCTCGACAAGGTGGCTGGGGACTTGTCAGTCAGTGCACAGGAGCAAAACATTCCTTAGGCAGTCTCTGAGCTCCTTTTCAACTTTGGTAGCTTATGATAGCTAGAGATTCCCTTGAGGATTATCAGGAAATCTACTATTTGTTAATAAAAACCCTTCTTGTCTCCTTTGAAGTTTTCTAATCATAAACCTTGCAATTAGTCTCCTTTGAATTACAGATGTGATTTATTTAGTTTTAAACACAGCAACATCCAGCACTTTAGACAGATTTACTCGTCAGTTCAGAGGAATGAAGAAGAGGACTTTGATCCATTACCACTGTGCCAGGAATTGATTTTGGGGAAGGATATGTGATTATGGGATAGAATGTGAATGGGGACGGCTTGTGCCGACCTCAGCCCTGATTCTCCACTTGTGTGTGGCACTGCAGGAGTGACACGGGGTGTGAGGAGTGCTTCATAAGATGTAAAAAGGACTGATTGATTTATCGATCTAAGGAAGACAGTCTCCTTGACGGAGACACGCTGTCAAACAGTGGCAGGATGTGCTGCTAAAAGCCCTCCAGATTGATAACCCTACCTGGCACCTGATCCCTCGTCACTGTGGCAGGTGGAGAGTGCTGGAGATGTACTCACAGCTGCATTAATAAGATAGGAGAACAGACAAGGAACCTGTGTCAGGCAAGGCTCTGACTGAGAGGAGGGCATCCCATTGCTCCAAATTTCCTCCAAACGGAAAGTCTCTCCACTGGTGTGAAACACACAGCCTGAAAATGAGACGAAATAGCTAATCCAGATGAAAACGTGTATGGCAATAATGACACCTCTCGCTTCTGAAGCTCTGTGATTTGGTTCTCCCATCTGTTACTGCTGCTAAAATTTGACAATTCCTGTTTGAAATCTTATGTAATTAGAAAATGCTTTGGAAATAGTGTAGTAAGATACACACCTGGTATAATATGCAAAATATGTCTCCTTTTAATGTGCTAGAGAATCTCCACACACAAACATTGCCACATCCTACCAAGCGGATCAATAAGAAAAGTTAAGAGGTGCACACACAGACATTCTCATGGAAATTATCTTTAACACAGACCCTTCTAGGCAAATCATAGCCAAAGATCAAACACCAGTGATGATCAGGGAAGGGATCCAGCTAAAACTACCCCTGTGGGCAAAAATAGTGGGGGAAAATAATCATAATCGTGTTGAAAGAAGGTATTGATGCTATTATCTCTCAAAAGGCCAGTATAATATTAGGCAGATAGAGTCATACTCTTCTGAAAGGAGACAATCCAAAGCCTTAAAGTGTTAAAAGAGAAATTAACCAGCTCCAAATCTGGAGAGAAAATAGGAGGTTTTGACATAACATTCATGTGCTCAAAAGGATGAAAAGAACAGCTACAGATGGGAAGCATTGAAAATGTTATTGCAGTATTTCTAGCACTAAAATTTAAACTGTAGAAGTATAAAATGTTTGATCTGAAGAAATTAGAAATTCTCAATCATCTTATTTTCCTTATGAGAAAACTGAGGCATGCGGATGTTAGTGAAATTCCCCAAAATCGCAATTCATATTGGTGGAGATGGAGCTGGGATTTGAAACTAATCTGACTTCTGAGTCCAACCTGGTCCAGTGGTCCTTCCACTATATTATAACTGTAGAGTCAAGCTCTTCCTTTATCCAGATCCTCTAACACCTTTTAAATACATTCAGGTCTCTCCTCACTAAGAAAAATAGTAACAACAAAAACAACAAAGCTAATAAACAACAACAACAAAATACTCTCCTGTGTCCTGTGGCCACAATATCAACAAGTATTCTTTTACTTTAAAAATTTATTAACATATATTTTGCCAGTTAAAGCTCAATTGAAATAAATCTCTTTCCTTGCCTGGGAGATGATAACATCATGCATGGGGCACCACGACCATTCCAGAAAGTGTTGCCTGACCTTCAATGTAGCATCAGTGATTACAGGGATGGGACAGTGTCAAATGATGGCCTTGGGAAGAGAGGAGTCCATGAAACCCTCATAAAAATAAAATCTGGCAAAAGAAAGCAGAAGCATTCACTAACAACAGTTTTAGAGACTGGCTGGAACAGCTGAACTAGAACTCTGAAGGTGTAACCTGGGCACTTTGACTGCCAAGTGAATACCCGCTCTGGACAAAGGTGGTGGTGGTTGTTTTTACACGGGAGCAGTGAACATGGACAAGAAAAAAAAAATCATCATTGTTTCCAGTAAGCTCTAACTGTTGATACAAATCAACACAAAAAAATCAATTGTATTTTCTTTACACTAACAATGAATTATCTGAAAAGGAAAATAAAACAGTTCCATTTACAATAGCTTCAAAAAGACCCAAAATACTTAGAACTAAACTTAAGGAGGTAAAATACATGTGCACTGAAACTATAAAATATGGTAAAAACAAGTTAAAATAGATACAAATGGAAAGGCATCCTGCATTCATGGATCAAACGAATTTATGTTGTTGCAATGTCTAATTTTTAAATTTAGAGATAACTATAGATAAACAGTTAATTGTAAAAAATTATACAAAGAGGTATCCTTTATCCAGTTAAGCCCAATGACAACACTACTCAAAACTACATTATAATATAACAACCAGGATATTGCCACTGATATAGTGAAGATAAAGCACAGCTCCATCACCACAAGGATCATTACTTTTCCCACTTTTTAAAACTATTTAAAAAAATTATTGTTGTTCAGTTACAGTTGTCCCACCTTTTTCCCCCTTGCTTATCCCAACCCTGTCCCCGCCCCTACTCCCACAGTCAATCCCCCGACATTGTCCATGCCCATGAGTCCTCTATTCATGTTCCACTGTGTTTCCCACCTTTTAAAATAATCACCCAACTTTCTCCCATGCCCCATACTCTGCCCTTATCCCCTGGCAACCACTAAACTGTTCTCCATTTCTATAATTTTATCACTTCAATAATGTAATATAAATGGAATGATATAGTATATAATCTTTTGGAATTGGCTTTTTTCCCTCACTATAATTCTCTGAAGAGGCATCTAAATTGTTGCATGCTGAGTAGTATTCCATGGTAGGTATATACCACAGTGCATTTAATCATTCCCCCATTGAAGGACACGTGGAATGCTGCCAATGTGGAGCTCTTACAGAAAAAGCTGCTGTGAAAATTTGTGCCCAGTTGTGCATGTTTGTGAGCACATGTTAAGTTTTAATTTCTCTGGGACAAATGTCTAGATAAATTACTAAAGCATGACAGTTTCATGTTTAGTTTATTTAAAAACTACTGAACTGTTTCCAAACTGTAGGAAACTTTGCATCCTAAACAGCAATGAAAGAGTAATTTATTTCCTCTGAATCCTCATCACCATTTGGTATTATAAAATATTTAATTTTTAGGTTTTCTTTTTAGCCACTCTGATAGGTGGGTAGTGATAGTTCTTTGTGGTTCTAATTTGTATTTCCCTAGTAATGATATTGAACATCTTTCTATATGCTTATATTCCACTTGTATGTCTTCTTCAGTGAAATATTTGCTCATATTTTTTGCCCATTTTCTGATAGAGATGTTTGTTTTTTTATAATACTTTTAAAATTTTGGATTTCTTTGTTTATTCTAGAGAGTAGTCTTTTGCAGAATGTAGTTTGAATTTTATCTCCTAGTGTATAGCTTGCTCTTTCATCTTCTTACTAGGATTATTTGCATAAATATATTTAATTTTTATGAAGCTCAATTTATCATTTTTTTCTCTTATGGATGTGTTTCAGGTGTCAAGCACAAAAATTATTTGCCAAGCCCTAAATTCCAAAAATTTTGTTTTTATTTTTTTTAAGTTTTATATTATGTTTTGTAGTTAAGTTCATGACTATTTTGAGTTATTTCTTTTTTTTTTTTTTTTTTTTATATAAGGTGTAAGGTTTAAATTTAGATTCTTTTTGTCTATGGTTGTCCAATTCTTCCATGCTCCATTTGTAAAACAAAACCTATTCTTCCTCAAATGCTTTTTACATTTCTGTAAAACTCAATTGAGCATATCTGTACGCATATATTTTTGTGTCATCTATTATGCTCTATTGTTCTATGAGTCTATCTTAATGCCAAAACCATACAGACTTGAAAGCTGTAGTTATAAATAGGTTAGGAAAACAGGTAGACTGATTTCTCCTATTTTATTTTTATTCTTTAGAATTATTTTAGCTATTCTAGATTCTTTGCCTTTTGATATACATTTTAGAGTAATAAATTTTTTTCTGGAATTTTGATAAAAATGGCATTAAACCCATTTATTAATTTGGGGGGGATGATATACTTACTATATTGAATCTTCCATTCCATGAATATGGTATGTCTCTTTATTTACTTAGCTATTATTTAATTTCTTTCACCAGTATTTAGTAGTTTTTAGCATAAAAACTCTGAGTATATTTGGTTAGATTTATATCTAATAATTTAATTTTTCAATTATAAAGAGTATTAAATTTTTAACTTTAGTGTCCACATGAACAATGCAATACTGAATTTTAAAAAATATTTATTTTTTAAAGATTTTATTTATTTATTTTTAGAGAGAGGGGAATGGAGGGACAAAGAGAGGGAGAGAAACATCAGATCAGTTGCCTCCAATGCTCCCAGCTGGGGACCTGGCCTGCAGCCCAGGCATGTGCCCTGACCAGGAATCAAACCAGTGACCTTTCAGTTTGCAGGCTGATGCTCAACTCACTTAGCCACACCACCAGGGCATGTTTTTTTAAAATATTTATCTTGTAGTTTATATCCTTTAACCTGCTTACCAGTTGTAGGAGTTTTGTTACAGAATCCTTCTGATTTCCTACCTATATAATCATGCTAAAAAGTACAACTTTATTTCATCTTTTTGATCATTATTCCTTTTATTTGCCTTTATTGCTATTTCACTGGCTAGAGTTTTTAGTATATGTTTAATAAAATTGGTAAGAACATACACATTTGGCTTGTTAACAATATTGGGGGACAGCACTAAGGTTTTTTTTTTCATCATTAAGTAAAATGTTAACTGTAGGGTTTTTGTAGATGGATTTTTTTAAAAATCGAGTTCAGGAAGTTCACTTCTATTCCTAGTTTTCTGAGAGATTTTATTGTAAATGAGTGTTGAACCCTGAAAAATACTGTTTTTGTGTGTCAATTAATTAGATTAAGTTGTTTTTCATTAGCTTGTTAATATGGTAGATTATATTCATTGGTTTTAAAATACTGAACCAATATTCTCATCCCTGAAATAAATTCCACTTGATCATGGTGTAAGTTTCTTTTTATTGATTACTGAATTCTATTTGCAATATTTTGTTAAGAAAATTTACATCTGTCATCATAAGAGACTTTTTATGTATTTTTGAGCCTTGCAATAAAAAAATTTTGTTTGGCTGCTGTATCTGGAGAATGCTAGCATCAAAAAATGAATCGGTATGTCTTCTTTCCCCTTGTTTTCTGAAAGAGATGGCAGAATGGGTGTTACTTTTCCCCTAAATGTCTTAAATAATTATCTCATGAAACCATCTTATCATGGAGATCTATTTGGGAGAGTTTTTAAACTACAAATTAAAATTTAATAGTTACATGACTGTTAAATTTTGTAAACCATATTGGGTGAATCATAGCAATTTTTGCTTTTAGAGAAATTGGTCCATTTTATCTAAATTGTCAAAGTTATGTTTGTAGAGTTGTTTATAGTATTCCCTTATCATCTCTTTGTCTGCAGCATCTGAAATGATGTTCTCTTTTTCATTCCTAATATTGGTAATTTGTCTCTTGTCTTCTTTTTTTTTTTTTTCTACGGGAAAGGAGCATGGTCAGTTTTGCAAATATTTGTCAGAGAACAACCTATTAGTTTCATGATGTCCTTTATTGTTTTTATGTTTTCATTTTCATTGCTTTTTGTTCTTATTTCCTTCTTTCTACAGGTTTTAAATTTATTTTGTTCTGCTTTTTCTAGGTTCTTCACATATGAGTGTAGAATATTGATTTGATTTTTTTCCTTCTTCTAATGTAAGCATTAACTACTATAAATTCCCTTCTCAGTGCTTATTTAGCCATGTCCCACAATTTTTGATATGTTGTATATTTACTGAGTTGGCCAAAAAGTGTGTCTAGTTTTTTTCCATAAAATAAAGGACACATTTTTCATTTTCACCAATAACTTTATTGATTTGGATATTTTGAGTATGTTGCTATTGGCTTCTAGTGAGTAGAAGCCAGTTGTGCTGCTAAACATATTCCAATGCATAAAACAGTCCCATAGCAAAGAATTACTTGGCTAAAATGTCAATAGTACCAAGAAACTTTGCAAACTACTTTTGACACGTTCAATCCGTCACAGCACCTTCTCCATACACTGTAGAAAACTTTGTGTTTCAGTTGTGCTTATACTTTTTTTGAATAATAAAGCAAAATAGGCCAAAAATGTTGCATTTTTCTTTCACCTTCAATATTAAAGTGGCTGCACAAAAATTCACCAATTTTGATAAGTGTTTTTTTAAATGCGTGCTGATATGACATCTATCACAATACAATCTAACAAAATTGTTTTGAATGAAGTTGAAGATAATTAAGTGCTACTAGAGCCATCGTATGAAAAATTAAATGAACTTTTTGGCCAACCTAATATTTTCCTTCAGTTAAATGTGCATGCGCGTGCATATGTGTGTTGGGGGGGGGGGTGTGGGTGTGGCTGTTTTAATTCTCTTGAGACTTTCTTTTTGATCCTTGGATTGTTTAGAAGTATGTTGCTTAGTTTGTAATTGTTTGGAGTTTTTTAAAGCTATTCTTCTGTTATTGATTTTTAATGTGATTCCTCTGTGGTTAGTGAACACATTTATGTGATTTAAATTATTTTGAATGTGTTGATATATTTTTTATGGCTCAGGGAATGCATCGCCATGTTGATCTTTTAGTCTAAAGGTGCCCAACTGGTCTTCCCTTTTCTCTTCACCCTTCAGAGCTTTCTAATATTTCTTTTATGTATAATGTCCAAAGTGTTTAGCTTAGTGGGGGAAAAGGGAACAACACATCTACTCTATCTCCCCAAAAGTTGAAGTCTGAATTCTTATATTTTTTTTTACTTTTAAAAGCATTATTAAGGGAATAGGTCCATTGGCTCTATGAAAATGACAAAGGACGTATGGCACGCAGGAGGTAAGAGAGCCCTTTGCTAGGCCTCTCTCTTAAAGCAAGTGGACCATAGCCACTCTGCTTCTCATCTGTCCCTGTAGCTGACCAACTGACTAGTTGTTTTTATTCATACAGAACCCAGCCATTATAGCCTACTGATGATCTAACATCAAATATTTATCACAATTCCTGATATGTCAAGTATTCTCCTGCAATTAAAGCCAGATTCTGTCCCAATCTATATCCTTCCTGACCATGGGCAATGCATTCGCTTCCCACCTGCATGCAGATGTGCATTGCCTAACTTCCAATACTATTTATGATGCAAGCCATAAACTGGACTCCAGGTCAGCCTCCCAATCCAGGATTTTATCAAAGTCATTATGGCATTGGTGGCAGGGAATGGAAAACTATACTAAAATATATGACAATTTGCTGCGGTAAAATAACATTCATTCATTCATTTTCAAACATTTATTCACAAATTAAAATATACATCCATATAAGCTTCAAAATCAGTGGGGTTATTACCAACCTAGGGCATGAGTTTGGGGAAAGAAGGGTCAGCCAGCTGTAACATATGCAGTTATTTTCTCCATATCTTTCTGTAGGAATGGCAGTTCACCAGGGCTTCAAGAAGGTCCTTTCAGAGATAAGCCCTCTTAGGGACAATTAGCACAGTTTGCACAGATGAGGATAAGAAAGAAAGAAAGAAAAAGGATAAACGGATGGGTGGATTAAAGCAGAAGGCGAAACCTTTGTCAATCAGGATGAAGCCCATCACGCTGATGAATGTTCTGAAGCTCCTCAGGGGACCCTGCCAGCAGCTGCAACATTCTCAAATTTGAAAATGAGGGTATGATTCAAGGAAAAAATTTATTGATCTCAAATGTGGAGGGTGTGAGATTTATGATTGAGAAATTATATTAAGTAATTAATTTATTTACTTACACAAGTGCTGATCTTGGTTTCCTTGTAAATTAAATTGACTACAAGGACAGAGTCATGAAAAGGACAACCATGCATCTCTGTGAAGTTAGAAATAACTAAGTCAGGATACATTCAGGGCCCAAAAATCATCTATTTTGGTTGGATGACTACTCATCTGCTCTGTGTGATTTTTAATAATTTGTTAGATGCAGTTGAGATGGAGATTCATCCAAGTTAGAGACAGAACACTGAAAGTGTAAAAGTATGAGACAGATGTATAATTATTCTTATTCCCCTCCACCTTGGGCACTGGAATTGTTTACATTGAGCAATTTGAAATACACTTAAGATTCAAGCTGTCACTTTCCCTGAATATGGGGAAAATGTGGCTACAATGTTTGACTACAGCTGCAATCCATAGTTTTAGGTAACAAAGGCAATTAAAATTTAAGGGCAGGATGAACCAAATGAAAATATGACAAATTTCCACTTACTGCTTTTCTGGAGGAGAGGTTTTATATATTCTTACAGCTCTTTTTGGTACTAGCCGATTACAAGGCACCTGGACCCCAAACCATGTAGTCAGTACTGTAGTGGTTCCAGCCACATCCTCATTCTCAGGTAACTGCAGAATGAAAGTGACTGGATGCAGACAAAGATAAATGGAGTTGCAATGCAGATAAGAGAATGATAGCAGTAATGACCTATCCCCATGGAGCCTGTGCCCAACACTGTTATGACTGCCATCCAAACTGGAGACTGCAATGGAAAGTCTGACCTTTCTTCTACATTCCTCTGATCTCTCATTCTAACTCGAAGCATCTAGGAAATAATAAACTGAGGGCAAAAATGACTGCAGAAAAACATCATGCAAGAAAATGATTTTGTGAAACAGGTATGCTCAAAATTGCTTTGGAAGCATGCATTATCCAATCACAAGGAAGAGACAACCTGTGGCGTTTTCCCCTCTTACCCTGTGCTTGAATGGAAGAATATTTAAGTGGCTGGATGACAAATTGAGTGCCTAAGACCCAATATCGCTACTTCTAACTTGCTTTAAGTTATCTCCAAAGCCAGGTCAATATATGATAGGCAATCACTATGACATACTATTACAACAAAAAAGAAGTAACAAAACACAGGGACTAAAATCGGGACTCTGTTCTCTACTTCTCGATCAGAATATTGTCAACCTTTCACACTTTTTGCACATTGTTCAGTTGATTGGCTGACATAGCATGGCTATCTCCCACCACCCCTCCTTTTATTTCAAGCTCTGGAAACATCTCTGTAAAGCAGCCATCCTTTCACTAGCTTCTAGGCTGTACCCTCCAACAAACAGGGATGTGAAGGGGAGAAGAAAACAAAAGGATGACAGAACTAGGAAGGATAGAAATAAAAACCTTTTATTCAATCTATTCTCCCATTATTATTGCCCCCTGGAATCATAGAAGATTCTCTTTCCAAGGCTCTATTCAGTAGAAAATGCTGGGAAAATAATTGAGCTGGAAAAGCTAGAGATTCTGAAACTCTACAAAGCATGATATCATTAATAATATATACCTTCCCCACAGCTTGTTGAAAATAAAATATTAATATACCCAATTTTAAAGACGAAAACAATGGTGTGTGCTAGAATGTTTTCATCTAATATCGATCCTCTTGTTCATACATACATGCTCCAGTGAATCCCATGGTTTCTACCCTGTCTGTCACCCTGACGTGGGTACCTATACCTCAGCCAAGAGGGAAAAGCCATGGGCTCATGGGCTCATGGGCTCGTAAACAACATGATGGTGGTTCAGATGTGGCGCATGGGACATTGTTATTTTTACTTTGGATACCCTCCAAGTACTTTCTTTCTCTTCATAGGGTCTCTTTTATTTTCTTATTTTTTCAGACTCAATTGTATATCCAAAATATGGGATTTGCAAGGGTCATTGGCACCCCCTCAAACAGGTCCTTCACTTACTCAAAAATATAATAGTTATTCAGAAGAGATTTAAAAGCCAAAGGATTGAGGTAGATTTCATATCACCCCAGTTCAAGGGAAACGTCAATGTATCTTGATGAGACATCGTTAGGTCTTTATGACAGTATAAAAGCCAATAGCAGAGCTGGTAAGAAAGATATAATATCCTTCAGATCAAATTTGGAAAGCTGGTGTTCAGAAACTCTAGCATTTAATCTGGAAACTGTGACCATACATGATCACTTACCATATTTGTGTTACACAATTCCCCAAAAAATGTTAGGAAAAATCCTATCCTAAAGACTAATGGCGGAGAGGAAAAAGATGGCGGAGGAGTGAAAGGGAGTCACGCTGACCTCCTCCCAAAACCAAACTGGAATTGCAACTAAATAATGGAGTAATCACCTGGAAAGCAGTGGAGCGATAGTGGGAGAGGAGCCTTGGTGCCGTGGACAGTGGATTCTACTCTCACACATCCCAACGGGTGAGAATTGCGGTGGAGGCTCGAGAGGGCGGGCTTGGTGCGCACGGGCACTGGCACCAGAGGGACATTGAAACGGCCAGTTAGCGTCCCCCGAGAAGAACGGGGTCTGAATCATAAACAGGAACCCCTAAACTACAGCAGCTAAAGCCGAGAAAATACAGACAAAACGCAACCCCAAAAAGCTTAGGGGTGCTCTCTGCAGAGACAGGTGGCTGGGGATGCAAAAAGACATTTAAAGGGCAAACGCAAAAGTTGCAGCGGCAGCCACCCTCCTTGATCGCTGGGTAGAGGCGGCAGCAGGGTGGGCTGGTGCCTGGGAAAAGACTGGTGAGGAAAACTTTGTGAAGAGAACTGACACGGCGGCCGGTGGAGCCCGGTAATAACGCACTTCCCACTCTGCAGCTACCATCTCACTCAGGCATAAGGGAATCAATTAACCTGCCTTTTGTGCGCTCCACACACAGCTTGTACATGTGTGAGCTACGGGGCTGAGTGCAGACTGGCTGGGAGAGCCTTGAGGAGAGACTGGAGACAGAGGCCTTGGGGAAAGAACGGGAGGAGGAACCGGGGAGTCCCGACACCTTCTCCTTGCCGTAGTCTCCATTGCGTGGGAAGAGGCCACACCCCCAAAGAGCCAAAAGCTGAAAAGCAAGCATAGACACCCCCAAAACACCCAGAGCAGGCGCGCAGACTTGCGCCGAGTGACCGGCGAGGGTTGGCGAGCGTGTGTGTGACCCACGCGGGCTGGCGAACGCTTGCACCTGCCGGCAAGGCCTCACACAGACTGGCACCCATACGGCCTGCAAGGGAGTGCACAGAGGGGCAAGGGCAGGCATAAATTGACCTACCCGCCGCGATTGCGGAGCGGCCCACAAAATAAGTAGAGCTGCCCAGAGTCCCTGGAGGAGAGACCAGAAACAGGATTAACCGGAGAGTCCTAGAGCTGATTTCCTCCCATTTCCGTAGTACCCATTTGGCGATGGGCAAGCAACGCACCCAAAGAGCCAAAAGCGGGGAAAATACACAATAGAAGACCCTAAACTGACCCGTGCCGGGAAGCTCGCTTGTCAGGGAGGTCAGATGAGTACGGGAGGTCGCGAATAAGCCCCTTGGTCTGGGGCAAGCACATGCAAGCCCAGGCAGGTGGGGGACCCTGCAGCGCTGGGAACGCGCTCAAGGAGCCCGCGTGAGAGCGCAGAGAGATCCCAAGAAATAGCTCAGCCCTGACCGAAGGGGTCACAGAGCTGCTCCAAGCAGGAGTCAGACACAGGCATTAGACTCCTGAAAGACTCAAACAACCCAAGGCAGTATAGGGTCAACAACTGACATCATCAGAGGCAAGCCCAGAAAGAAAAGTAAAGGACAAAAATACGTAACAGACTCTCACAAAAATGGGAAGAAAAAGAAGTTCCCCACAAATGAGTGGAAAAGGGGACTCACCACAGAGAGAGATAAACGAAATAGAGGCAAGGGAATTATCAGATATGGAATTCAAAACAATGGTTCTAAGGAAGCTCAATGAGCTCAGCCAGCTCAAAGAGAACTATGAGAAACTGCAGAGAAACTATCAGGATTTTACAGCAAACTATATCAGCCTGGAAAAGGACATAGAAACTATCAAGAAGACACAAGAGGATATGAAGAATACCATTTCTGAATTGAAGAACACAGTAGAAGGAATCCAAAGCAGGCTGGATGAAGCTGAGGATCGAATCAGTGAGATGGAGGACAAGGTAGAAAAAAGCTCCCAGAAAGAACAAGAAATGGAAAAATGACTCAAAAAGAATGAAGAGGCACTTAGGGAAATGCAGGACAACCTGAAACGCAATAATATCCGTATAATAGGGATACCAGAAGGAGAAGAAGAGGAGCAAGGAATAGAGAACCTCCTCGAAAAAGTAATGATGGAAAATTTCCCTAATTTGAGGAGAGAAAGGCTCTCATGGATCCAGGAGGCACAGAGGACCCCACTCAAGAGGGACCCAAGGAGGTCCACTCCAAGACACATCATCATTAAAATGGCAAATGTCAAAGACAAAGAGAGAATCCTCAAGGCAGCAAGGGAGAAGGAGAAAGTAACATACAAGGGAGCCCCAATACGCCTAGGAGCTGACTTCTCAACAGAAACACTACAAGCCAGAAGGGAATGGCAACAAATATTCCAAGCCATGAAAAGCAAGGGCCTACAGCCAGGGCTGCTCTACCCAGCTAGGCTCTCCATTAAAATAGAAGGAGAAATATGGAGTTTCCCAGACAAAAGAAAGCTAAAAGAATACATCTCTACCAAACCAGCACTCCAAGATATGCTAAGGGGACTGGTTTAAGCAGATGAAGGAAAACAATGAGACAGAGAGGAACACAAGTACAAAGAGAAAAGATGAGTAAGTTTCTATCAGTAATATCTCTCAATGTGAATGGACAAAATGCCCCAATCAAAAGACACAGGGTAGCTGAATGGATAAGAAAACATGACCCACACATATGCTGCCTACAAGAGACCCACCTCAGAGCAAAAGACCTACACAGATTGAAAGTAAAGGGATGGAAAATAATATTCCAAGCAAATGGACATGAGAAAAAGGCTGGCGTTGCCATACTTGTATCAGACAAAGTAGATTTCAAAGCAAAGGCCATAAAGAGAGACCCAGAGGGGCACTTTATCATACTTAAAGGAAGAATCTATCAAGAAGACATCAACATTGTAAACTTATATGCTCCCAATAGAGGAGCCCCCAAGTTTATAATGAAATTGTTGGATGACTTCAAAAAAGATATAGACAGCAACACACTGATAGTAGGGGATTTCAACACCCCACTGTCAAAAATGGACAGATCTTCCAAACAAAACATTAATAAACATATCGTGGTGCTGAATGACACACTGAATCAAAGAGACTTAACTGACATATATAGAAGCTTACATCCCAAAGAAGAAAAATACACATTCTTTTCAAATGCTCATGGCAGTTTTTCAAAGAGAGACCACATGATAGGACACAAAGCAAGCCTCAGCAAATTCAGGAAAATTGAAATAATACCAAACTTTTTCTCAGACCACAAGACCTTGAAACTCGAAATCAACCTCAAAGAGAAACTTCAAAAACTTGCAAACTCATGGAGACTGAACAGTACACTACTAAACAATGAATGGGTCAATAATGAGATAAGAGAAGAAATCAAAAAATTTCTAGAAACAAATGAAAATGAACAGACAACTGTCCAAAACCTATGGGACACAGCAAAGGCGGTCCTGAGAGGGAAGTTCATAGCAATACAGGCTTACCTTAAAAAGATAGAAACATTTCAAATAAAAGACCTAACACTACAACTTCAAGAATTGAGAAACAACAACAAATAAATCCCAGAGCAAGTAGAAGGAAGGAAATAGTCAAGATTAGAGCAGAACTGAATGACATAGAGACAAAAAGAACAATTCAGAGGATCAACCAATCCAGAAGCTGGTTCTTTGAAAAGATAAATAAAATTGACAAGCCATTAAGCAGACTCATCAAGATAAAAAGGGAGAGGACCCAAATTAATAATATCAGAAATGAAAGAGGAGAAATGACAACTGATACCACAGAAATACAAAGGATCATCAGAAACTATTATGAACAATTATATGCCAAGAAATTTGAAAATCTTGATGAAATGGACAAATTTTTAGAAAAGTATAATCTTCCAACACTGAAGGAGGAAGAAACAGAAAGCTTGAACAGACCGATAACAGCTGGGGAAATTGAAGCAGTAATCAAGAAACTCCCAGCACACAAAAGCCTAGGGCCAGACGGTTTCCCAGGAGAATTTTACAAAACATTTAAGGAAGAGCTAACCCCTGTCCTTCTCAGACTATTCCAAAAAATCCAAGAGGAGGGAAGACTCCCAGACTCCTTCTATGAGGCCAGCATCACCCTGATCCCAAAACCAGATAAAGACCCTACAAAGAAAGAAAACTACAGGCCAATTTCGCTGATGAACATAGATGCTAAAATCCTCAACAAATTATTGGCAAACTGCATCCAGCAATACATTCAAAAGATTATCCACCACGATCAAGTGGGATTCATCCCAGGGATGCAGGGATGGTTCAATATACGCAAATCAGTAAATGTGATACACTGCATCAATAAAAGAAAAGAAAAAAACCACATGATCATCTCAATAGATGCAGAAAAAGCATTTGACAAGGTACAGTACCCATTTATGATCAAAACACTCAGCAAAATGGGAATAAATGGGGCATTCCTCAACGTAATAAAGGCCATATATGAAAAACCTACAGCCAACATCATACTCAATGGGCAAAAACTGAAAGCTTTCCCACTAAGATCGGGAACACGACAAGGATGTCCGCTCTCACCGCTTCTTTTCAACATCGTATTGGAAGTCCTAGCCACAGCGGTCAGACAAGAGAAAGAGATAAAAGGCATCCAAATAGGAAAGGAGGAAGTAAAACTATCGTTGTTTGCAGATGACATGATAGTGTACATAGAGAACCCTGTAGACTCTACCAAAAAACTCCTCAACCTAATAAATGAATTTGGCAAAACATCAGGATACAAAGTCAACATTCAGAAATCAAAGGCGTTTTTGTACACCAGCAATGCAATAGAAGAAGAAGAAATCAGAAAAAAATACCATTCGATATAGCACAAAAAAAGATAAAGTACCTAGGGATAAATTTAACCAAAGACACAAAAGACCTGTATGCAGAAAACTATACAACATTGAAAAAAGAAATTAAGGAAGACACAAATAAATGGAAGCATATACCGTGCTCATGGATTGGAAGAATTAATATCCTCAAAATGTCCATACTACCCAAAGCAATTTATAGATTCAACGCAATCCCTATTAAGATACCAATGACATATTTCACAGAAATAGAACAGACATTTCAAAAATTTATATGGAACCATAAACGACCCCGAATAGCCGCAGCAATTTTGAGAAAGAAACACAAAGTAGGAGGGATCACAATACCGGACATCAAACTCTACTACAAAGCCACCATACTCAAAACAATCTGGTACGGGCACAAGAACAGACCCATAGACCAGTGGAACAGAATAGAAAGCCCAGAAATAAGCCCAGGTCTCTATGGACATCTAATATTCGACAAAGGGGGCAGAAGCCTAAAATGGAACAATAACAGCCTCTTCAACAAATGGTGTTGGGAGAGCTGGATGGCTACACGCAAAAAATTGAAATTGGATCATCAGCTGACACCATACACAAAAATAAACTCAAGATGGATAAAAGACTTAAATATAAGTCGCAACACCATTAAAGTCCTAGAGGAGAACATTGGCAGGAAACTCTCAGACATCCCACGCAGCAATTTTTTCACTGATATGTCTCCTAAAGCAAGGGCCATAAAGGAAAGAATAAACAAGTGGGACCTCATCAAAATAAGAAGCTTCTGCACGGCAAAAGAAAACATCAGCAAAATGAAAAGGGAGCCAACCATATGGGAAAATATATTCGCTAATGATACATCAGATAGAGGTTTGATCTCCAAGATATATAAAGAACTCACTCAACTCCACTCCAAGAAGACAAACGATCCAATCAAAAAATGGGCAAAGGACCTGGGCAGATGCTTTTCTAAGGAGGAGATACAGAGGGCCCAGAGGCATTTGAAAGGATGCTCACCATCACTAGCCATCAGAGAAATGCAGATCAAAACCACCATGAGGTACCACCTCACACCGGTCAGAATGGCCATCATAAACAGATCCACAAACAACAGGTGCTGGCGAGGCTGTGGAGAAAAGGGAACCCTCGTACACTCTTGGTGGGAATGCAGACTGGTGCAGCCACTATGGAAAGCAGTGTGGAATTTCCTCAGAAAGCTGAAAATGGAACTGCCTTTTGATCCAGCGATTCCCCTGCTGGGACTATACCCTGAGAACACCAAAACACCAATACAAAAGAACCTATGCACCCCAATGTTCATAGCAGCACAATTTACAATAGCCAAGTCTTGGAAGCAACCTAAATGCCCATTAGTAGATGATTGGATCAAAAAATTATGGTACATATACACAATGGAGTACTACACAGCAGAAAGAAAAAAAGAAGTACTAAACTTTGCGACAGCATGGATGGAACTGGAGAGCATCATGCTAAGCGAAATAAGCCAGGGGGCGAAAGACAAATACCATATGATCTCACCTATAAGCGGAACCTAACCAACAATGCAAAGATGCAAGGAAAATATGACCAGCAACACTGAAAGGAAAAGAAATCAACGGAGACAAGAGAGAAGGGGGGGGGGCAGGGAAAGGGAAGGGAAGGGGAAAGTCAAGGAACATATAGCAAGGACTCATAGACAAAACCAAAGGGGAAGAGCTGAGGGAGGGAAGATGGGAGGGGGCAAGGGAAAGAGGTGGGGGGGAGGCAGAGACAAATGTATTTAAAAAGTAAATTTAAAAAAATAAAAATAAATAAGTAAAAAAAAAAGACTAATGGCAAATTTTATTTTAGTAACAAAATTTAAAAGTATTTGTGAGTTCATAATCATTTGATATGCTTGTTTAGTTATCAGAAAACAAGTGCAGCCAATATATACCTTTAAGATATTTATTGATATCAAATTATATCACAAAAGAAATAAAGATATATGGAAGTAACATCCAGTTTTACAGAATATTGGTCTAAGAGAATACCAGAGAATGTCTAATCCAATGATTTCAAACAGGTTTTTGAAGAGCACTAGAGTGCTATTGAGTTGCCTCAGGTTCCTGCGATGCGTGAATGAATGCCAATAACAGGACTGAGAGCCCTTCATTATTTTTCAAGTAGGGAAGCTCTACTTCTTTTTCTATTTTTATTATTTTTATTTTTTATTGTTATTTAAATACAATTGTCTCCATTTTCTTGCCACTACTTTCTTCCACCACAACCACCCCCACCCTCAATCCTACCCTTCTTTGTCCATGAGTCCTTAATACATGTTCCTTGACAACCCCTCCCCTTCCTTTCCCCATTGTCCCCTCCCCCTCCACTCTGGTTACTGTCAGTTTGTTCTTTATTTCAATGTCTCTGGTTATATTTTGCTTGCTTGTTTGTTTTGATGATTAGGTTCCACTTATAGGTGAGATCATATGGTATTTGTCTTTCACTGCCTGGCTTATTATACTTAGTATAATGCTCTCCAGTTCCAACCATGCTGTTGTGAAGGGTGGGAGTTCCTTCTTTCTTCCTGCTGCATAGTATTCCATTGTGTAAATGTACCATAGTTTTTGGATCCACTCATTTACTGTTGGGCACTTAGATTGCTCTCAGCACTTGGTCATTGTAAATTGTGCTGCTGTGAACATTGGGGTGCACAGGTTCTTTTGAATTGGTATTTCAGGATTCTTAGGGTATAATCCCCCTCTACTTCTTTCTAAATCTGTTTTTTTATACTGTATCATAGTCTGACATTCAAAAAGAAAGTTAGAGTTATACTCATTGGAAACATCCTCTCTCGATTTTTAGAAAACATCATTTTCCTTGAATTGGTGGGAAGCACTAAGTACAATACCATAATGTGAAAAATAACATGTAAGGGAATATTTAAAAACAATAGAAGTAATGTAGATAATGTATTTTGTACAACTGAGATGTTTTTGTTAACAGTTATATTGCATATATGTATCACTGAAAACTATGGATTCCCAAAACCACCCAGCTTCTATGTTGTGATTTTTCTGAACTTAAAATTAAATTATCATACCTATAAAATTAACATTCTAAATTACCTAAAATAAATATGCATAGATGTGCACCTGTGTATTGGCCATGTAAATTAGTGCATGCAAATATGCCTATAGATTAAAATGAATCAGGGTATAGAACTAAATGAAATCAGTTGGTCAATTTAAACTTCACTAAATCCTACCACTATGGTATATTTAGGTTAAGCGCTCATTGTGATTCCTCAGAACTTACCACCCCACAGGGCTTCAGATACCCTGAGCTGTGAGAAACTTCCCATGAGGGACAATGATAAATGAATTGCTGATAGAGTTGCTAGAAAAGCTGATGAAGATGATGTTTTAAAAAAAGGAAAAAGAAAAAAAGGTATGTAATGGAAATCATGGAAAAGCATCTGCACAAGGTATTATGATGCATGCTACACAAAGCAAATTAAGTATATACTCTCCTTGCACCCCAGAAATGTATAAACTGAAAAGACCACGTATCAGAGGACAATTATTAATGGGGTTATAAATAATTGCATAGGAGCAAGAATCTCTCGGTACCAAAGGATAACAGTTGCAATAGTTGGAAATGATACCAGTAATCATAGGAGGTATTAAAAATCCAATGCATAAAAATCAGAGGAAAACCTGACTTAAGTAAAGTGGGCTGGTGGAAGAATATATGTGAGCAGGCTGATTATGGTAAATTATGGTATTCTGAGCAGGATGCTTATGGCAGGTCCATTATAAAAGGGACAGTTATTCATCAGGTCCAGTGCATTGTAATTATTCAGAAGTAATGTTACCAAACGGCAAAATGATGATTTTTTTCAAGGAAAGTTAAACACAAGTCTCCTGATTTTTAAAAAATTTTTTGTTATTCTTCAATTACAGCTATCCCCATTTTCTCCTCATTGCTCTCCCCTCTCTCAGAACTTGACTCAATAAAGAAAACAAAACAATAAGGACCAAACAAAACATGAATTGGCAGTCACTGACTCATATGCTCTCTGACTTTATAGTTAAGGAACTTGAGTTCCCAAGAGGTTCATGGACTTCCCAAGAGGACACTTGCAGTTTAGATTTATGCTCTTCGAACCCTTACTAGATAACGTGTACCTTGGAGATTATAAAGATGAGAAAACTTTCCTATGTTCCACTTCTCAAATTTTCTCTTAATTGCTGGAGCCGTGAATGATTCTTGGTTGTGAATATTGGATCTTTGCTTTCATCCCTAGTAATGTATTCTGCAGCTCAGTGGTGGCCATACTGCACATGAGCCACTGCCTTACACCTTCCCACACCCTGCTCATTCCCCTCCTCTAGGTGACTGTGAGGTCAGCACTCTGCCCAGGCCAGGAGGAGCAAGAGGTTACTTCTCCCCACCCATCCCCACCAATGCTCCTGAACAGAATTTCAGAAAAAAACATGTTCTCTCTCACTGAAAGTTATTTTAATGGTTGTAGGTCAAAACATATTCAAATGGTATTCATTTTAATTTCTCATCCATGTGCCCAGTACTGAAATTGTTCCCCTTCAAAAAATATTTTTGCTTTGCTATTTTGGCTTCTACTTTTTGTCTGGCATTCATTTCTGTCAAAGGAAGGAAGCAGAAAAGCAGTGTTATATGTGTCAGATGGAAGGAGTCTGCAAAGCGTCATTGAAATAAAAGACAATGGCCTATATGCTGCAGCTGTTATGTGTGAGCACGTCATCCTGAAGAACAGGGTTAGGGTGAAAGCAAATTTTATTCCTAAGAAATAGCTTGTACAAACATTGTAATCACCAAATAGTGTCTAATAAAAAATTAAGCAAACTTCTTATTTGATCTCATTTCTAAGTAAATGGGTGCCTTGCCACTTAGCGTTACTTTAAGAAATAGCTTTGTCATATCTTGCCAACTGAAATAACTTGTCAAGGTGGATGGCAGAGTTCTACAGCAAGTTCCTCTTGCAAACAGAGACCACAGTGGTTGACAAACAGAATGGAGTATTGTGTGCATTCTTATTAGGAGAATATCAATCAGGAATTTATATCTAAGCTTAGGAGGTGCATAAACAGAATCATGTCTTCTAAAAATATCTATAACCACAAATGTGACATGGGGTTAAGATACTGTTCAACTGAACTGTCACCATCTGCAAAAGTTGAACTTTTTATTCATTTAGAGTCCTCCATAAAGACTTTTAAGAACTGACTGTCTACAGCCATGCTAGGTACCAAGAGAAATAACGTATCATAATCTTCCACTTTCAAGGAAAGACATTAAGCACAACAATAGAAGGGAGTATTTTCTCGAGGAAAAGTATTTACAAATATTTGCATATTTGACAGTATCAAATATGATATCCTTTGATTGGCTGTGCATGAGGATCCCCTAAAAAGAATGACAACATGGACAGAATAGAATTTGTGCTGAGAGAAGTCTTGGTTAGGGTGGAGCAGGGGAGAGGGAGGCCCCAGGCTCAGAGAGCCCTGAACAGGCCGGGTTAGGTCAGCGCTGGCCAGATGTCCTCATATGAGGCTGAGTGTGGGAGTGGTATAGGCTTCTCCAACGAGGAATGGGAAGCTCTGCATCTAGTTCTATTTTTGCTACAAACTGGGTTTTCCTCACCTAGGAAACTCATCAAACTTATTTCATATTGGAAGGTGAAATTACATAGAAAAGGAAAATGTGATACATAAAAACTACTCATTGAGAGACAGATAAGAAGGTTCGAACATAGGTCTTTTGCACACAAACACTACCCCAGTCTACTGGGAGGACATATGCTTTATTTTACCTCTCTCTCCAATATGATTTCTCCATAGGTGTGCAAGGTAAAAATTAGGACAAATTCTTACTGGAGCCTTAGTAAGTTCACATAACTCTGAGAAAACAAGGACATGCATTCTGCCAAAGTGAGAGCAGTTTTATTTGAATAGTGCAAGAGAAACTAAGGGGCAAACAGTCACTGCTGCTGGGGTTCTCTCTTGTTGGGTTCCCCAGGGGAAGTCACTTGGCTGGTCTGGCCCTGGCTTTCCTGCCTTTAGGCTGCAAAGTCCATCGACTGTTGGATGAGTAGGTTTTTGGCAAGAGGGGACTGATTTCAGGCACACAGACTTAGAGCTTCAAACAAGAGAACAGAACTTTATTAATATCTCTGAAATTGCTTGTAAACGACAAGTAGTAACTCTTGTTAAGCTTGACTGGCATACATTGGGAGCTGCTACATCTGGATATGAGTTTCATGACAGCTTTGGGCTTATCCACTGCTCATTGTTTTATACCCCCTAGAGCACAGAGTCAACATATTGTGTTCATTATATACTTATTAAACTAATACACTCAATGTTACAGTTATTTATTTAAACTAAAATTTTCACTCCGGCATCCTGAGTTGTATTTCGAGGATATTTTCCTTCTATATGTAGTCAGGCTTCTCTCTCCCTCCATCTCATACATACACAAAATAGCATTACTGTACATAAGCACTTGCTATAATCTAACCCTGGGGTCTCACAGAAATTAAAATTTCCTGAACTTGTTTGCCCTCTGAGTTGTCTGGAGACCTGACACAGTCCATAAACCCCTGAGTGGAGAGTGTTCACATGCTCGATTACAGTTCACCTGGGATGGGCAACTTCTCTGGGACACATGTGCTAGAAGGAATTTGTTGGTGTTATAAATACTAATGAGTGTTCTAAAAATGTCTGGAGCTCTCTCCATGGGGTGGAGGAAAGGCTCAAAGAACATCTTTCACAAATTTACTTCAAAATCATTAATAAATTGTAGTTTGTATTCAACCACATATAATTTAAGTACATTTCCAATTCACTTTGATAAAAAGCTTTAGGCCTGTCTCTCTAAATGTTTAGAAATTCTAATAAAATAAATTTATATATATATTAGTTAATTTAAAAATATAAGACTTTCCTAAGTTTAAATTTCTATTTATACTAACAAACTAAATTTGGTGGTTAAAAAATAGGTTGGGAAATCATAGAAAGGATTATTCTTTTTTTCCATAGTATATATGATTGATTTGACATAAGCCCATTAACTATACGGTGAACTAAATATTATTAGAGAATGTATCAAGTAACAATATAGAAGACCAGGAGGAAGAATAAAGTGTTAAAATGAATGATATAAATTGGAAACAAATCCATAAATGTATTAATTAATTTAAAAATTGAACTCTAAGTATGAGCCAAACATTTTGCTAGGTGTTTCATATAAGGTTTTATATACCTTAAAATCCATTTGGGGAGACAGACATTAATATAATAACAATTAATAATAATTATATAATAACTGTAAATATAAAATTTCAAAATGTGATAGGTACTGTCAAGGGAAAGTGAGGATGCTTGGACAACACATAATGGGACCCATTCCTGTCTGGTTTCATGCAGGGAGTGGAGGGGTATCTTTCCAGAGGCATTGATGCCTGCAATGAGAGCTGAATGCTGATGGAAGACAGAGGTAACCATGTGGGCCAGTGGTTGTAGTAAGGAGAACACAGCACAAACAGAGGCCCATGATAGGATGGGGCCCGTGCTTTTCGTGACCTGGGTTCACTAGTTCAGCCTGAGAAGAGACAATGAAGTACAAAGCAGTCTAAGGAGGGGCTAAGATATCTGCAGATCATGTGGGGCTCAGAGGCTATTACAGAGATTTTGGTCTTTTGACTCAGAACAATGGGAAGACTTGAAAGGTTTTTAAGCATAGATGATTCTCATCATAAACAGACTTCTCTGCTTGCACCAAGGAGATTGAACTAGATTGCAGCAACAGAATTTGGGAAATAAGTGAGGCTTTTTCCTTGTTCCAGATGCAGTGGGATAATAGTTTGGACTGACATGCCAAAAAGTACATGGATTTGGGCAACATTTCATAAGTAAAAGTGGTGCAGTTGAGTCATATTGGACATGGGGGATGAAAGAGAGAGGTACCAAAGTTACTTTCAGATAGAAAAACAATAAAAAACTCTGAGGCACCATTATCAGTTGAATTGTGTGTTCCCAAAAAGATATGTTAGTGTCCTAGCTATTAGTACCTCAGAATGTGGCCTTGTTTGGAGATTGGGCCTTACAAAATAAATGACTTAAAATGAGGTCACGAGAGTAGACCTATTCTGATGTGATTGATTAGCTACAGAGACAGGCACAGAGACAAGATAGAGTGGAGAGACACAGGGTGAAGATGGTTCTCTGCCAGCCAAGGAAAGAAACTTGGAACAGATCCTTCCCTCACAGCCCTCAGAAGGAACCAAGTATGTCCACACCTTGAATTCAGACTTCAAGCCTCCCAAACTGTAAAGTAATAAATTGGTGGTATTTAAGGTACTCAGCTTGTGGTATTTTGTTAGACAGCCCTAACAAACTAACACAGGCACGTACAGGCTAAGTGAGTCGTTCTTCCCACAATAGACACAAGTGAGGAAGTCATAAACAGACAGCTGTTGTCTTTATGTGAACATTTTACATAACCAAGGCACGTGAACCCGAACTAAAAAATTAACATGGTATTATTACTATTGATTAAAATGCAGACTTTACTCAAATTCCACCAGTTTTCCAGTCTTTTTCATCTTCCTGGACCCAATGCAGAATTCCACACTGCAATTGGTTATCATGTCTCCTTAGTCTCTATTTGTGATATTTTCTCAGATTTTTCTTTTTATTTATGAGTTTGACAGTTTTAAAGAGCACCAGTCAGGTATTTTGTAGAATATCCTCAAACTCAGTTTGCCTGCTGTTTTTTTCTCCTGATTATTCTGGGGTTACAGGTTTGGGGGAAGAACACCACATCATATCAGGCTTAATAACACTTACAAAATGTATAACTGGAGGAGAATCAAGATGGCAGAGGAGTGAGTGGAAGTCACAATGCCCTCCTCCCAGGACCAACCTGGAATTACAACTAAATTGTGGAGAAATCACCTGGAACAAACAACTGAACAATAGTGAGAGAGGAGCCTTGTAACCTTGGAGACAGAAGAATCGTCTTTAGCACAATGTAACTGGTAAGGAGTGTGGTACAGACCTGAGAAGGCAGGTGGGGCGCCCACAGGCGGCAGCACCAGAAGGATATTGAAACGGCCAGTGGGATGCCCCTGAGAAGAGTGGGGTCTAAACCAAAAGTGGGGATCTCTAGCCCACAGCACCAGAGCCGAAAGAGTATGCAAAAAACAGCCAGATGTGAAAAGCAGCAGGGTTGCTCTCTGCCAGAGACAGGCGACTGGAGACACAAAGAACTGTTTAAAGGGACAACACATAAATTTTTATTTGCAGCCACTTACCCTGGTCTCTGGCAAAGGTGGGGGCAGGGTGGGCTAGAGATGCCTGAGGAGAGACTGGGGAAGAAGGCTTTGGGAAGAGAACTGAGAGAGTAGCCAGCGGAATCTTGGTGCTGACCCATCCCCAATGTGGCAGCAGCCATCTTACTCAGGCAGAGACCACTCCCCCTGAGCGTCACCAGCATCAAAGGACCCAATAGCCCAACCCCAGGGGAAATTCCATCCTGCCCTGGGCTGTCTAAGCTGCCTGCTGCATGCAGAGTGGCTGCCACAGACAGTAGATTCCTGGCTAAAGGGGGCACAGAGAGGTCTGGCGACACTTGAGGAGAGACTGGGGACAGACACTTTGGGGAGAGAACAGAGAGAGTAGCCAGTGGGATCCAAGTATTGACTCTTCCCCCATACGCAGCAGTGTGAGAGGACCCAAAAACCCTGCCCCGAGGAGGGACTCCGCCCCACCCTGAGCTGTTTAAGGTGGCCTGCTGTGTGCAGAGTGACTAGATTAACAGCTGAAGGAGACAGCCACAAAGAGTAGATTACTGGAAGTCTCGAACGGACTGCCTATGGTCAGACGGGGTCAACATCTGACATCATCAGAGGCAGATTCAGAAAGTAAAAACAGCAGTCTCCTATCACAGAAATTCAGACCACAAAGTCAGGAAATCAAGACAGATCAGCTTAAGAAGCAGAAAAGAGAAGAGTCTCACAAATAATGGGAAGACAAAGAAATATGTCCCACTCGAAGGGAAAGGAGGAATCCCCACAAAGAGAACTAAATGAAATAGAGGCAAGTAAACTATCAGATATTGAGTACAAAACAATGGTTCTAAGAAAGCTCAATGAGCACAGTGATCTCAGAGAGAATTACCAAAAACTACAGGGAAACTACAAGGAACTAACTGCAAACTATATCAGCATGAAAAAGGACATAGAAACTATCAATAAGAAACAAGAGGAAATGAAGAATACAGTTTCTGAATTGAAGAACACAGTAGAAGGAATCAAAAGCAGGCTAGATGAAGCTGAAGACCAAATCAGCGAGCTGGAGGACAAGGTAGAAAAAAAGCTCCCAGAAAGAGCAAGAAAATGAAAAAAGACTAAAAAAGAATTAAGAGGCATTTAGGGAAATGCAGGACAACCTGAAATGTAATAATATCCATATAATAGGAGGGATATCAGAAGAAGAGGAGGAAGGGATAGAGAACCTGTTTGAGAAAGTAATGATGGAAAACTTCCCTAATTGGAGGAGAGAAAAAGTGACACAAGTCCAGGAAGCACAGAGGGTTCCATTCAAGAGGAACCCAAGGAGCCCACTCCAAGACACATCATCATTAAAATGGCAAATAGCAAAGACAAACAGAGAATCCTAATGCAAGCTAGGGAGAAAGAGGTAGTAACATATAAGGGAAACCCGATACACCTAGCATCTGACTTCTCAACAGAAACCCTGCAAGCCAGAAGGGACTGGCAAGAAATATTCCAAGTCATGAAAAGCAGAGATCTGCAACCAAGACTGCTCTACCCAGCAAGGCTCTCAATTAAAATGGAAGGCAATATAAGGAGTTTCCCAGACAAAAGAAGGCTAAAAGAATACACGTCCACCAAACCAGCACTACAAGATATGCTAAAGGGACTGCTTTAAGATGAAGAAAAAGTTTCTATGAATACCCAGTTCCTTTTACAGTTGCCAAAACTTGATATTACCAATATTTTTAATACTCATTAATCTGATTGTGACAATGATGTTATTTTAATTATTCCTTTACTATTTGTTGAAACTAAACCTGTGTTAGTATATTTCTTGCCTATTTCTATTATTTTTTTTAAAAAGCTTTAAATGATTTTTTGGTACCCTTTATCCATATATGGAATATAGGTTTGTAGAACTTTTTTCCAAAAAAAAAAGGAAAACCTATTAACCATGTTTTAGATGTGTTGCAAATACTTTTCAATTCTATTCTTTGTCCTTTAACTTTTTTTACATGTATATTACTATATAGTTAAATGTTTAATATAGTCATATTGTCAATATTTACTTTATAGCTTCTGGGGTTGAATATTTTCTTCAGGTCATGAAAAATTATTAGTTCTATATTCTTCTAAAACTCCTTAGATTCTACATACTGATTTTTAACTCACCTGAATATTTCTTGTATAATGTATGAAATAGGGCTCTATATGTGTTTTATTTCAAGCAATAGTGGTCCATGGGCCTTATTTGTTGAATAAGCCTTATTTTACCCATTATTTGAAATATCAACCTAATCATACATATATTAATCAGATATATACCTTTGTCTCTAGAATGTTCATTATATTTCATTGATCTACTTGATTATTTCTGTGCTGGTGTCATGTTGGTTTAATGGCTGAGACTTTATAAGGCTTTTAAATTTTTTTAATATTTTATAGTTAACTTTGACATTTAAAAAATAAATAAAATCAATCTGCATTTAAGAAGGAAGAAAGAGTGATGGAACTCTTTCCTTTTGCAACAACATGGATGGAACTGGAGAATATTAAGCTAAGTGAAATAAGCCAACTGATGAAAGACAAATACCATATGATCTCACCTATAAGTGGACTCTATTCAACAAAATAACTAACGAACAAAATAAACCACAGGCACGGAAACATGGAGCAGATTGAAGGTGACCAGAGGGGAGGGAGAAAGAGGACAATGGTGGAAAGAAGGGGAAGGGACTAGACAAAGAACATGTATGCATGACCCATGGACATGGACAACAGAGTGGGAATTGACTGTGGGAGTAGGGGGTGTGGGTTGGATGGGTGGAGGGGGGTAAAGGGGGAAAAATTGAGACAACTGTAATAGAATAAACATGATTTATAAATTTAAAAATATAAATATAAATATAAATAAAACCAAAAAAAGGAGACAATATTGTTTTATGTATTCCCATTAAAAAAAAAGAAAAAGTATCACTGGTAATGTTAAACTTAATAACCTTATTAAGGTAGTGTTTGTAAGATTTCTCCATTATAAAGTTACTATTTTTCCCTCTCCATACTCAGTTCTTTGGGAAGGGTTCACTATGCCTTGCACACAGTCATGAAAGAGAAAATTTTAGGTTTTATTTTTGAAGGTTAAAAGAAAATAGTTTTCATGGCACATCTATCTGCCTATCTATCCATCCACTCATCCATCCATCCATCCATCCATCCATCCATCCATCCACCCATCCATCCATCCTTACTACTGGCCCAAACCACCCATCAGCACTGCACTAAAATATCTAATATAGTGTGATCTAGCTGGATTAGAGCAGAGCCTCTGGATGCTAACTATTGCTTTTATATTGCAAGAAAATTAAGAATGACTGAAAAGCAATGTGGAAATTGCAAGGCAGAACATAAGATCAACTGAAGATATTGAATATGTTAACTTACATAAAATTATTTACAAAAATTGCCTATATATTTAGCAGATAAAGGTCAGTGTATGTTTTTAAATGGCAGTATCTTCAAAGAAGGTCAGGAAATTTGCTAAGCTGTTGACATTCTTGGCAAGAATCAGCATGATTACTAAAGGTAGTTAAGAATGGTAGTGAACAAGAGACATGGGTTCCACTCTGAGAAAGTGCCCATCACTGATTACCTCTCACATAAGTTAGATTTTGTATCCTGTCACAAGTGGTGTACAGTGGTACCTTTAACTGTTGAAACCACCCAGTGGTTCAATAAAAGATGGGTCCTTAGATACTGCTCACTGCAAACACCTCATGATGCAAGGAGGAAACCAAGGTCCAGAAAACATACCTGGCATTCTCAAGTTTATAGGAACACATTTTGTCCTAGAAGAGATTAGAGTGAAAATTCCTGACTTTTCTCAAATATTTATCCAAGTACCTCCTCATGGCTCTTATTTCAGACTCCAGTCTGAAACCAGGGACAAGATCTAGAGGATATATAGCAGCTGGCCCAAAAGAACCACACAAACCCGATGAATATAGTCTTAACCTATAATGAAATATGTGGATAGAGTCTATACTGCCTTTGGTTTTAATTAAACTCTGTATTCATGCAGGTTTCAGACTTCTGTTACATGGCTCACAATTAAAGAATTTAGTTTCATCTTAGGTCAAAACTTGTTCCCACAAAGTTAATAATTCAAAAAATAAGAAGCACCAGGATCTAGACCATATATAATCTACCTAGGGTATATTTTATTTTTGTTTCCCAATATCAATAGTATAAATAAGATTGCCCATATAAACACTCAAAATGATATTAACTACTCTTATTATATATTTTTATATTATTTTTCAACAGAGAATAACAGGAAATTCTTTTCCACATGAGAAATCTTAAAACACCTACTTAACCTTAGACAATTAAATTCGTATTCTAAAAATGAGAACAGCAACAAAAAAAATGACTAGCATGTATTAGACACACAAAATATATTTAGATTATTTATTAAATTAGCAATAATAATAATTGCCAGGTATTTTAGATGTTTGGGAGTAAATTTTTTAAAGTATATAAATGTATGTTACTTATCTTTTAGTCTGGTAAATAGAGTCATATTCTGAACTTAAGAGAGTTCCTGAATGTCAGAAATTATCTTAAGTTTGGACACGTAGCAGTGTACTAAATGGGTTACATTTCTATAACTCCATGCTTGCATCCACTCATGTAACTTGAACAAAGGAATTTGCATAATACAGTAATAAAGAATTCCCCTCTTCTTCTTAGTTAAATCAGTTCAATATAGAATGTACTTTCCTCCTCCCTATTCTCTTTCCTCCTCTTTCTCCCCTGTCTTATTCTCTGGCATCTTTCCCATAATCACCACCTTCACCATCACTTCCTTCAACCTTCCCTCCTCTATCATCATTTCCTGCTTCTTTCTATTCATACTGTTGTGCTCCCTCCTTCTCTTCCATCCAAACAAACTATATGAAACCAACTCTAAGTAATCCATTACTGGACTGGAGGAGAAATGTAATGATTCCTCCATATTTGAATGGCCTGTGAAGAGCCTGGCATCTGGAGGACACCACCCGGAACTCTGGATCTGTTCTTCCATTATCCTCTAAGTGAGAAATGGTGATCCTTCATGTTTTCATCCATTGTGCTTTAAAGTTCTCTTTAGGTTTCCTTTTATTTTTTTTAAGGTTGTTCACTTAGAAGCACATTCTTGAAATAGACTGTTATGGTAATTCTGAGAATTCTTAAAATCATATAATACTTACTGCCAAGGTAACACAATAAGGGCAGATAAAAGGAACAGGGGCCATTATTTTCAAATTCTCACGTAGGAACAGTGTGCAAAAACATAACACTTATTAAAGCATGTAAGGACCTTGACCCATGTCTAAGGCTACTCAAATGTTTCCCCAGACACAGTAATATTTAACAATATTTAGAAAATAATTTTTCAGTTCTCTGGCTTAAATTAATGTTCATGTCCTCCACTTACTTATGTATAACTTGTTATATGATCTCTGCAAGCTTTACCTAAGGCCTTGCTCACTTTTATTGGTTTTCCCTTTTAGCAATATGGTGGTAGAGACACTCAATCCAGGAAATATTTATCATAGGAAAGAACATCAAACTCACATATCATGTTGAGCATACCAAAGGTCACTATGAGTATCCAGAAGCCACAGGTAATCAAACAAACAAACATGGATCTGACATTTAATTTTTCTCTGTATGTTGCCAATAGGGAAGAGGAATACCTGTCACAGCCTGAAAGTTATATCTTTTTATACCACAAAATAATAAAAACATTAAATGATAACCTATTCTATTATTTTGCAATAATTATACTGTACAATAAATATGACTATACACTTCAGTCCCAGCATACTTTAGAAATGAGAATTAATGACATTTCCTGATATTATAAAGTATAATAGAGGCATTTTAATTTTAATGATAAACTGTTGTGTCCTTGACCAATTATGTTTCAACTGGTCTAATGTGTTTATAACAGATAATAAGAATTGTAAAATATATTATTGTCATGACTGACAGCAATTTACTAAATATATCACTACCAAATAATTTCATGGTTCACTCACAAAGAATAAAAGCTCATGGCTCTCCAATTTCAAAGAATATGCAAAATCACAGATCTGGGAATTGTGAAGGATTAATATCAAACCAGTATATAGCAGTGTTTGTACATATTTACAGCATATTTCTCTCCAGATAGTCAACAAAGAAAATATATATGTCCAATAAAATAAAGTAATTCAAATTCTAATATGTAACTAAAATACTGGAAAGACATATAAGGAGAATGGAACTCCATCGGACAAGAAAATTATGTCTTAATCATTTGTGTTTCCATGTTTATTAATTAAAGTTAAAGGCCCAGACATTTGGTGTCCCAAAGCAGAGAAGGGTTATGCTGGGTGGATACAACCTAGAAACCTTCCTAGTAGGTGTTACTGAAGGAGCTCTCAGCAAGTACAAACTGACTCCCTTGGGGATGCACTGTGTCTAGGACCCCTCTCATTAACACAATGACCCTCTGAAGCAGGTAGGAAGGGGCTCTACCCTGAACATTTATGACCCCTCAAGCCCTCCTCCAATGACAGAGCCACCATGTTTCCTTCAATCAGACTGTACAATTTTGAGAACTGTTTCAAGGAAAACAGAACTGTACTGTTTGGGGGCCTTGTAAAATGTGTGTGAATAAAAGTGATAAAAGGCATTGAATAAGTAACAGCAAGAGCTAGGTGGAAAGACGTGCTCTTTTTGCTGGGGCCCCTACCTCAGGGAAGAGAAAAAAAAATGTTCTGTAATAAATTTGGAACAAAGACCTATACTCTCCTCAGACATATGAAGTAAAGGGTAGAGGAAAAAGAGCAATAGCCTCAAAATTATAAGAACTGTCAGGATTTTAGTCTTTATTTTTACAAGTAGCAGATTTGCTAAAGATATAGAAATTATATCAACTTCTTGAGTCTTAATTGTTTTCATCTGGGAAATGAAGAGGTTTGAACTCTCAGCTACCTGAGCTTGCCTTTGGGTCTACCATTCTTTGATTTTAAAACAAAAGTATCAGGAAAATTATTTGAGGGCAGCTATTATCTTTGTTCTTTGTATTTCCCATCAGGATCCATAGTGTCTCCTTGCTCACTGAGAGTTGCAAAATGAATAAACAGAGGAACCGGACTCATACCTTCCATAAGGCCACATCACATGACTTGTCAATGTTTGGGACTCAGCCTTTTTTTTCCCTCTTTCCCTCCAACTTGTAAAGCCATTTTCCCCTCATTCTCTCATCTCTATATGTTTCCTATGACCCATCTTATCCTGTATAGAAATACTAGTTTCCGAAATAAAGAGATTTCCTTTACCATTATTAAAAATATTTTTAAAAAGCTATGTGCCTAAGTAGGGCCAAAGTTTCTGTAGAGGCTCCTTAAGTAGTGTTCCTCAGTCCCTGTTTAAAATACCTCCAGTGCATCCCCAAGTGGTCCAGATACCACTTCATAGGTAAAAAGCTAGTGGCCTAGAAAGGCAGATGCTCAAAACTTGACATAGTTTGTGAATAGAAGAGCAAATGTAAGATGCCAGAGTTAATTGATGTCAGTAGCCCCTAGAGGCCCCTCTCTAGCTGGTAATGCTGAAAAAACTTTTCATGAGACAGATATAAGGGCTTTAAAAATACCCTATGATTTGGCTTTGGTCAGGCATGGCAAAAAGACAAAAACCTAAAATTCCTATTATGTATGCATCTAGAAATAATCCTTTAAACACTGAGTGACTCACACAGGTTGGCAGTGTTTCCTATTTTGAATGAGTGCCTTAATGGCTGGCATCAGAAGACAAGGTTTGTTATAAAAGAACTCATCATAGCACTCTCTTGATTAGAACTCAGGACTAATTTTCAGCTCTGTATGACCCCCTCTACTACCTTCAAGCTGGGTGTCCTACTGAGGAAGGAGCACAGATGAAGAATAGGTATACATTCTGGTTATGCCATGGAACCAATAGAACCTTACAAATTTGACACTACTTGAAGGTGCCAGACCTCATTTACTCTCCAGCCCCATTTGCCAGCTCCTGGAAGAAAATGAACTTCTAGCTGTGATCCTGAAGAAATAAGCAGAACACTCAAACACAAGAAGTTCATTTCCTTGCTTATGATTTTCTACTTTTCCTTTTTGCTGTTAACACCAGTAATTAATAAAACCATTTGTGTTTGAGTGAGATTTCTGTGCCTCCCTCTCCATTGTTAATGCTGGTTTGGAGACCTCAGAGTCTTTTCTATTTGTGAGGGGCATGGTTTAGGAGGAAACCAGAATGAGGCCAGAGAAAAAGGCAAAGCACAAATGGAAAAACATCTGACCTCTAGAATAAAATAAACTTGTTTCAACTAAGGGTTATTTAATCAATAATACCACTGTTTCTTGACTTAGCCAAATTTATTATTTCAGTGCCAATATGTGTATATAAATTACTTGTCTCTGAAAACATGCTTTATTTCACCCAAATGCAAATTCCTAGCACTATACAAGGACATTCAAGGGTATGCTATGTGAACAGTAGAAGAAACACTTGCAATGTGTAGCTCATATTCAAATATCAATATGGAGCCTAATTTTATTGTTGTTAACTTTTGTAAGGTGGACTCTATGCAGTTTCTATAATATAATTAAATTTGATTCTTATAGCAACATGATGATGGGGTATACAGGTAATGAAACAGCCTTTGCCAGGCCTCAGAACAGTTAGAACTATTGGGTCAATGTGACCCCAAAAGTATGTTTCCTAAGGACTACTTTACATCATGACATAGCAGTCTATGGGATCTTCTGTGGGTGAAATTATGTGCAATGTGTGATCAGGAGATCAGCATAGTGGGTAATAAGTTAGTAAGTATGAATGTGAATTTTACTCAATATGCATTTATTATACAACCTTTACTAGGTCATCAGTTTCTTTGTCTATGAAATGGGCAAAACTGTTTTACTGACCTGAATCCTGAGTTGTCCTGAATACCAAATGAGAGATAAACACAGACTAGCACTTAGAAAACTGTAAAAGCTATAAAGCATTATTATTTCAACATTATAAACAGACACGTAACAGTCTAGTTACTTAAATAATAGTTGAGGATGCAAATTTGGGCAAAAAAAAAGAGTTTTGCAGACACAAGAAGTAAAGGAGATAATGCAGAGTAAGAGAAACAAGATCCTTTGGAGGGGAAAAATATGAGAAAGCTGGGTGGGCTCACATGGCAGATGGTGCTCCAGGAATCCAAGCAGAACCCAGAGGCAGCATCTACCACACAAGATCCAGAGGAATCAGGCCTTCCTGGGCCAGACAGAGAAGAAGATATTCTGGGACAAAAAATTAATTGACACCCTCTTGACTCTCAGTCTATTCTCTGGGATATAGAGAAATATTAATCCAATTGTCTGTTAAATCTTAGACAAAAAAAAATACTGTGTACAAATAAACAAATGAAGTAAGCATGGGACGGGATTTGAAATAAGAGAGCAGCCGAAGCCTTGTTCCCAATAGGAAGGTTTTATGTGCATCATTGTGGATGTAGTTAACTTTCTGCTCTTGAACATTAGCCAATAATTTTGCATATATTCTCTCTTTAACCCCTTGTAATTCAGATTCTGTCCCCAGCAGAATAGGATTCTGATTTTTTTCCCCTGTGCCTTAGATTGACCCATCTCTAAAAACTCTTTTTTCCTCCTGACCTTCAAGAGACATTGTAACATAGTCCCATTAATTGGTTCTCTGTTCTTTGTCCTGCACATTCTCAACTTACAATACGTTGTCTCAGCTCAAGACTTAATATTTGTATATGAATGGCTTTAAGCCTTTAGTGCCAACCTGCCACCTTTTCTGAGCACTGGTTCTGCACGAGCACCACAGACTTTTAGTTCAAACTCTGTTTTTGCCTTCAGCTTATTATTCATCCTCTCTGTTTCTCTATAAAACACCTCTGCTCTTTGGCTTTTCTTCACATTGTCACTTATGTCACCATTTTGCTAATCAGCCAAGGTTAAAACCTCTGAGTTTATCACATCAAAAAATGAACCCTTTTGGCACAACCTGGAGAATTATGTAGTAGTCAGATGACTTTCACTTCTAACCTGTAAATCATACTCACCCCCCCTCCCTTGGCCCAACAAGGTAAGTGGAGCTGCTCCATTATTTCTGTGTAGCATTTCTGCCATTGACTCATCTACCCATCTTTTCCTCCTTTTATCATTGTTACCACCCTAATTTGGACCCTTTAACTTATCTCTGGGCAATTTACAGATCTTTCTAATGGAAACTAGTATCTCTTGCCATTGGTATTTCCAATGAATTGTTTACATGCTGCCAGATTAAGACTCCTAAAGTTTTAAAGTCAAATTATTCCCCTAATTAATAATACTTTTATTAGCTCACTGATCTTAAGAGGACAGATGTCACCCATGTATGTCATTCTTTTCAACGTTTTCAAAGTATTCTACCAAAATACTTAGGCTCTCTCAATCCAATTTTTTTCACTGCCTTTACATATGTCTCATTTAATAATTTTCCTTCCTTGTGCCATCCATCTCATGGTATGACCTAACATTTCTTTTGTGTGTCTATAACTTTTTGACTTTGAGGCATTGTGTTTCATATAAACTTTAAGTCCTGCTTTCGTTACCTTCCATTTGCTTCTCTAAAACTATAACTGTCACACATTTTCTATATTTATCTAATTTAATGTGTAATTTTCAAAAGTAAGTACATATTAAACAAGAATAACTCATCCCAAAGAGTCCTATCATGATGTAAATTCAGGTCCTCTGAGCCTCACCTTGTAGTTCACTGTCAATTTGAGAAAACATATAGACATTTCATGACCCAATGGTCAACCCACTCAGGTTCATGGACAATAGTCCTATGTAAACAAATTCAATGCCTCATCTTATCTTCTTACCCATCCATCAAACCAAGAAGGCTTAAGCTGTCACAGATTCTCCCAATGGCCACCTCTCAGGTCTAGTGTTCCTAACCTTGGCAGCAATATCTCTTTTCTTTCATCTGGTGAGAGAAATGCTGGTGGTAGATCATAACCTCAAAGCAGCAGAAAGACAGTGTTGGACTTCAATCTGCCTCCTTTGAGACTCAGATACAGAGCAAAGCACCTGCTGTTGGACAGGTGCCCAGTGCCAGGGAGTGCTCGTCAGCACGTGAGGCAGAGCCTTGCCAGAAATCAGTGAGATTCCATGTTTCCATCCATAAGTTAAGTTGCAAAGACAGCAGAAACAGGAACAAATATAGAACTAACCCCATGTGTTTTTGAGAGTGGTGATAGGATGAGAAGGTAAAGACAAAGAAGGACACTGCAGACTATAGGGAGGAATGCCTGGGACACTGCAGCAGACATCTGAAAATACGGGTCTGAGTTCAGTTCCACAGGAATCAAGTTTCATCTGTTAAAAACAAGGCTGCTTTAGATGATATCCTGGTTTATTACCCCTATTTATATTTCTATAATTCCAGGAAGAAAAGTATCAAATAAAAGAGAGAAGTAGATGGGTGGGGGTGGGGGGGCAGGGGAAAGTGGTGGTAGAAAAATGGAGATAACTGTACTTGAACAACAATGAAAAATAAAAATAAAAAAAAAAGAGAGAAGGGAAAAATGTGATTGCACTCTTGACTGGAACCAGGTAGGTTTGCCCATATCTATTCATCCTACAATCTGCTACTATTTTCCTTATATTAAGAAATTAATGAGAAACAATTGCACAAATTTACTACTCTTTTTTCTTCTTTCTTTTTTTGCCCCTTTCTTCTTTTTTGATTCTTGTGTTCTCTTTTTTTAGATTTATTTTTAATTAATTAATTTATTTTTTCAACTACATTTGTCTCTGCCTTCCCCCCCACCACTTTCCCTTGCCCCCTCACTCCCTCCCTCCCTCAGCTCTTCCCCTTTGGTTTTGTCCATGAGTCCTTGCTATATGTTCCTTGACTTTCCCCCTTCCCTTCCTTTTCCCCTGCCCCCCACCCTCCTTCCCTCTTGTCTCTGTTGGTTTCTTTTCCTTTCAGTGTTGCTGGTCTTATTTTCCTTGCATCTTTGTATTGCTGGTTAGGTTCTGCTTATAGGTGAGATCATATGGTATTTGTGATTCTTGTGTTCTTATTTTCAATACCAATCTCAGCTGGCAGCAAAAGCTCCCTGCAGCCCTATGGAAACAAATCTTGTGGTGCACAGCTCTTATTACCAAAGGTAAACAGGGGTTATGTTGAAGTGGCAGCCAGGAGACTGGCACCGGCCAGAGTAAGGATCAAGATGAGAACAGCAAAGCAGGGCTCACTCCTCTACCTGAAGCCAGCTCTTTTCACATCCCTTATTGTCCCCATGTTATATTCTGCCAGGACCTGAGGCTGAGCTTGGCATTGATAAACTGCCTTCAAAGTATCAGGAATGTCTTCAAATTATCAAGAATGCAATGTAGCAGTCAGCCAGGCCCGCACTGCTTGACTAATGTCTCCTGATCCTCTCCCCTGCATTAGAAGTATTAGAGTAGAGAGGGGTGACGTCGCAAAACCCCGAATCTCAAAGATCTTCTGATCTCTTTCTCTAGATCAGAGTGGCTTAAGCGCCAAACACGACACTTGAAAGGAAATCCTAACCTTAGTTCATTAGCAAATCATTGGTTCTCTCTCCTTTTCTGCTCACGTTTCAGTCAGCACCAGTAGCTGCTTGTTTAAAGTGTGTGCTTTGGGAAGAGGCCTTTCAAGATGGTCCTAAGCTAAAGTGAAAATGATAGGAGATTTATATTTCACATAGTTTTGTGAATGATGGTTGTGTATAACTTGGGGTTAATAATGAGAACATAAGGACATTGCCAGAATTAATGAAGGTTGCTAATCATTATGACCTAGTTTCTGCCATGGATCCTTGCACACCCTGCCTCACTCAGCACGCAGCTTTTCTGTGTTTCCAGAGGAGAGAAAGCAGGATAGATATGGAAACACACACACACACACACTTCCTCCATGCCCCAACCCACCTTCAGGTAGGGAGCAATAGATAGTTATGAATAGATTCTCAGGAAAGAAGTTTAAATAGGATCTAGAAAAAAGCAGATTTCGGACAGCTTGCCAACCAATCTATTCAATTAGGTCAAAGATAAGCCTAGTTTTTTTCCCCCCTCAGTATTCCTTTCCTACCTTTTCCAAAGTTTCCTTGCATTAATCCACACAGAGAGTAAGAAATTGCACAGTTAAAATAAATTTTATTCATATAGCAAATGTTGTGTATGGTAGTATTGGGCACCCACAGGTAAATTATCTGTCCTGTTAATTTACCCTTTGGGTAAGGTCAAGACAGGGACATTCCAGGATGCCCACGATAGGTGATTGAAGAGTAGGAAATGAAAACTCACACTTAGGGCAGCAGATAGTGAAGACAGTAAAGATGGTAACATACTAGAAACTAAAATTTATCAGATATTTACCACATGCCAGACTTTGTGCTAAAAAGCTTTGCATGTGTGGCTCTAACCATACAATACAGATACACATGCACGCACTAAAAACCATGTTCATTTCAATCCAGTGAGCCCATTCTTTATATTTTACTTGTTTCTGATGTTGCCAGTATATGGTGCAGACAAAATGGTTAAAAGGTATTGTTCTAAGTTTGGACACATAAGTTTCAAATTCTAGCACTAGTACTCACTATTTATGTAATCCTGAACAATTCTTTAACCTCTCTATGCAAGCCATTTTCATTTTACAAAAGAAAATACTAATATTTTCTTTCAAGGTTATTGTGAAATTTATATTCATCACCTTATTGACCTTGACACAAAATGTCAGGTTTGGGTGCTTAAAAATTTTTATTGCCATCTGATACTCAGATTTGATTTCTAATACTATTCTCCAATCAAAGGAACCAGGGGTCCTTGAAGTGATGGCTCATTCTAGGACTAGGGCAGGTAATAGTCAATGTGAACCTGAAACATTTTATAGGGTCACAAAGAAAGGAAATTCTCATAAGCAAACACACCAAAACCACACAATGATGGGGAGATGTTAAAGAGACAGGAAACAATTCAATGACCTCTAAATAGCTAAAGCTACACAATCTAAACAACAAAATTAAAGTAGTGTTGAATTACCCAAACTATAAAATAAACATTTATGAGTCCATACTGTTATAAATGATTGAATTATTAATAAATTCTAAACAGATAAATTTCATGTTCAGAACAGTTGCAAAAAGTTACACACATGCCTCATCTTCAAGGAGACCGAGCATAATTTCCCATTTCTTAAGTGTAGGTTGTGGATAATGATTTTCTTCCAAAGAGTATAAGGGTGCAGAAAGGGAAAACAGCAGTAACTTTACAGTGAAGAAACCTGACAAATTCTCAGCCAGGTGATCAAGGTCAACATCAACAATGATAAGTCATATTGATAGTGTACACTTTTGATATGATGAGTTGAAAATACTCATCTTTACCTCTGTAGTTTTCTTCCCCAAAATCCATAACCTCAATCTATGAGAAAAATATCAAACACATTGCAATTGAGGGATATTCTATAGAATGCCTGACCAGTCCTCTGCAAGCTGTCAAGGTCATCAGAAACAAGGAGAGCCTGGGAAACTGTCACAATCTAGAGAAGCCTAAGGAGACATGACTAAATGCAATGTGGTTTTCAAATGGGATCCCAGAACAGAAAAAGAAAATTAGGTAAAAACTAAGAAAATCTGAGTAAAATATGGACTTTAGTTATAATAATGGATCTACCTTGGTTCATTAACAATAAAAAATGTACCATACTAATGTAAAATGTTAATAATAGAGGGAAATAGATATGGGGTATTTGGGGAAGTTACTATACTATCTGTGAAGTTTTTATGTGAAACTAAAACGGCTCTAAAATAAAAACCTTAAAGTTAAAAAAAAGTATTTAAGTATTTGGAAATGTTGGATGCCTTCTTTTCTTTTATAGCAATTGATGGGTAACTGTGAATGCAGGGGAAGCACAGAAGAGGCGCTATATTTAGGTGTAGAGGATAGCTCTATATTCAAAGAGGCATTCACTGCATGTCTTCCCTTTGCTTCCCAGAATCTCTAACAGGATTGAGTAAGGAAAGTTCAGTTAATAGAAAGGTCTCTTTGGGCTCAAGCCTGGGAAGCCTATGGTGACTAAAATGGGTTTAGGAAAGATTTCCAAAGAGCCAAAAGGGAGAAAAGGTGGTCTTTTTAAGGCCATGTGCTCAGGACACGAGTTGCTGTCATTGACAGTATAGATGTTTATTTTTTTTCCAAACAGAAATGATGAAACCCCACTACATACTAGTAAGGAGGGTACTTGTGGACAATTTCCATTCCCAAGTGTACAAAAGATTGCCTGAGGTGGGCAAGGTTAAAGGGAAAGAACAGGGCAACTGGAGGGGGTAAAAGGGAGATGAGCTGACTGAGGAAGAATGAGAAGACTGACTCTCTACTTTAGCAACAACAAAAAGTCTAGGCTCAGGGACATCTCTGTGCTGGGGTCCCCAGAACAGCCTTGTGCATTTCCAATTCCCTATTTCCCAGGTCTTTCTATCAGCAAAAGACAGATGGTCTATGACTGCCAGGCAATCAGAAAAACTGCCAAGTCAGGAAAACTTAGTGGAGTGAAAAAATGTGGTAATCCCTGTTAGCTGAAGAATGAGGGTGACTCGCAGGAGAATGAGGAGTGTGCTCTACACACAATAGCTCTTTTCTATTAAAAGGTATGTTTAAATGCCTGAAACTAGCACCTTTCCATGCCGGACCTCCTCCCACTCCCACTTCTGGAGCTATGAGTAGGGGAAGCCCATGTATTATTTTTCAGGCATGCAAGCTAACTGTAAAAAAGGCAGAGTTGATTTATTTCTGTGTGTGGAACACAAGCTCTATTGGCATCTGCTTTTCATTGCAAAAGCTGAGCATTAAGACCTTAAAGCTGAATCTCAGAGGAGTTATGCTAACTTCTTCCAGATGATTTTTTTCAAATATAAACTAGATTATGTACTCCATAGCTATCAAAACCATCATCTGCATCAACTGACTACTAATAATCTCCCTTACACTTTCAATGTCATATGACTATATAAAAATAACTAAGTTCCTAATAAGGAGTAAGTCTTAGGTCAAAAGAGCTGAACTTGGGAGAGATGGTGATAAAAGGAAGGGGAGAATAGTGGTAATCATATCATAAGAGACTGGGAATTCACAGTAAAATAGTCATATTATGACAGACCAGGACTATGGAGTGAGAAGACGTGGAGCTTAGAGATAAATGCCTCTTCTATCACTTAATTCAGCGGTACCCAGGTGCATGATGTTCTGGCTGTGAGCTCAAAGCTGTCAGAATTTTTTTTGGCGGGGGGCTTCTAAATTTCTACCTGTTCAACTTTTGTGGCCCATGAGGAAATGTCAGATTCCAAGCTACAAATTTCTTCATGCAAAACCACAGTGTGATGGAGCAACAGAAAAATGGACAAATGAGGAAAGAATCTAGGTAGTCATATTGGATTCCTACCTCTCCTTCTACTCTGTTAGCCAAGTCACCTCTCATCCTGAATACCCTAGTGTTGGGAGAAGCATCCAAGGATTCCATCTTTATTCTCTGTCTTTCTAATCTCCACTCCATCAGCTTGGCCATAATAGCAATCTTCTGTGACTCCACTTGGATCCTGTGTAACCCATGGGTTCAGAACTCTACCATAGCTTTGCTCCCACATCAAGCATCTTCTTCCTCAGACTATCTTTCAGTGAATTTCCTAACCTTGTCCTGTAGCTCCTTGCTCCCAACCAAGCCCTCCATTCCCATTTCACCAATCAATTCACTGTCCCTGAACTGAACAGTAAGTTCCTTCTTCCTTCAGTGTTTCCAGCTGCTTCTTGGAACACCATTCTTGTCCCTTCTCCATGGGCAAGTCCTAAACAATTCTGCAGACTCAGCTCCGTGTCACCCTTCTTCATGGATTCTCAGCTTGATTCTCATTTTGTGTTATGATTTTTATCATGCATCATTTGGGTCAAAATTCTTATTTTCACTTGTTTCAAGAGGCATAATGATTATTTTTATATGTGATCTCATTCTAAAGAAAAATTGAGGTAGTTTCACATTTTAATCTTCCTTTAGCAGTTAAAAATTATTTCTCAAGAGACACAAACTACATTTATACTCAACTGTTACTTAGAAAATTCTAGGTTAAAAATCAGGGGTCATGAAAGGTATGAGCTAGTTGACAATGGATTGGAATCTTATGTGGTAAAATGAGGACTTTCTGGGGTCAACCCATACAGGCAAATATTGATTTCGCCACTTTCTAAGCACCTGCTTCATCATACTGCTGTAAAGGTTAAAGAAAATGTCACATGAAGTACTTAAAATAGTGCCAAAAACAAAGCAAGTACTCATTAATTGGCAGGGTTTTTGTTGTTGTTGTTGTTGTTGTTGTTGTTACTGCTATTATCTTTATTTCTCTTATGTTCAGTAATTAATCTGGTCAGAGCATGAGGATGTGCTAGATTTTTCTTTTGTCATGGACTCCTTCCTAATCATTGTGGCTTTCCACTGTCTGCTCTCTCTCTCTTTTTTTTAAATAGTTCTCCTGAAAGACAAATTGCTGGATTGTTCCAACATTCTCCAGGTCAGAGAAACACTGGCCCTAGAAAACAGCACTCTGAAGTCGGGCAGGGCAATTCATCCAAGCTTTGCTGGGTGAAGAACCTTCAACTCAACCACCTGCTGATTTGGTTTTCCAAGCCATCTGCTTTCTGTAGAGAGTCATCCTACAGGTAGACATATGTACGCCTCATAAAGGAAACAGTTATCAATGCTTCCAACTAAAATACTGCCAATCTGAGTTATAAATAAAGCTAGAAACAATCTTATTCTGTCTGAAATCATCTTAAACATACCTATTAGGCCACCCATCCCTCCTCTGGATAGGCAACTTACAGTTATTGCTCAGAGCCAGGTGGGGGATTCACTGTGAGCCAACGCCTCAAGTGCCCTCTTGCCAGCCATCCTTTCAGAATCTGTTTTCTGGCAAGGTACTATTTATCAGGTTACCCTGTTACCAAAGTAGACATTGACTATTTCTCTCTGCTTGGGCAAGACGAACCTCTGAAATCTTACAGACTAGTTATTTACAGCCAAGTGTGAGGATTTCCGTATTGTCACCACTCTTCTCATCCAAACTTTGTCATTTGTTTGAGCTCTATTTTTTCTTCTCTTCTTCTCATTCCAGCTCTTATTCTCCTGCCAGACAGATTTGGAAACCTCCAGACCTGAGGCCAGCACTCCAGGACCACATGAGAGGCAGGGCCATCTGGAGAGGCTTGGTTGCTCGCCTCTCTCTTGCTTTCACTAACCCTTCTCTCTGCTCATGTTTTACCCCTGGTGGATTGTGTTGAAGGCCTGAAACAATCCTGACAAGGTCACACTGTTTGATTCTGCTGTCAGTTTAAATTATGTCTCAGCTTTTATATCTAAATCAAAATCCAAGAGAATAAAAAAAAAATGGAAAGAGCGACGGAGACAGCAAAGAGACATGGCAACATCCTACAGTGAGTGGAGAAATGACATTTCAATTGGCCAATTGATTTCTTTCCTTGACAGCTGCCCCCCTCACTCACCCTGACATTATTTTTTTTAAAGATTGTATTTATTTATTTTTAGACAGAAGGCAAGGGAGGGAGAAAGAGAGGGAGAGAAACATCAATGTGTGGTTGCCTCCCATCACTCCCTACTGGGAACCTGGCCCACAACCCAGGCATGTGCCCTTACTGGGAATTGAACCAGCAGCCCTTTGGTTCGCAGGCTGGAGCTCAATCCACTGAGCCACACCAGCCAGGGCCTAAGATATTATTTAATATACACAAACTCTGAGCCCACTCCAAGCCTTCTGTGGATGGAACGCACGCCTTCTTTCTAGAAGGTAGGGGAGTAAAATATTTTCTTTGATGACCAAAATAATAAATTATTTTAAGATGATAATTTTAATGGCATGCTTAATCATTTATGTGAAAATCAAGCTATTTTTTCTCAGAATTTATTTTTCCTAAGTTCTCATAGAATATGTGTAGACTGCAGTGTCTACATTTTGTTCAGTTCAACAATTACAAAAGCAAGATTTTAAAACCATATTCCAGTATTGAACTGTGTCTAAATAATATTTTTATGAAGCAAAGGGTAAGAAATGGCTTATTTTGTGCCTATGGCTGCTATCAGTTGGCCCTGAATTTACATACCCTTATTCAACAAAAGAATACTTCTATTTTTGTTTTACAGCTGAGTTTGCTTGGAAACTTTAACTGAAGAGTGACCTCAGAGGGTTAAGACATCTGTCCATTAGTGTGTTATAACTTCAAAATATATTGCAGTGATTATAGAGAAGTTGACAGAATTAGGGGCAAACAGTGTAAAGTACAGTACAGGTGTAAGATACCACCACATTTCAACATGGTGTAAATTGGCATTTTACTCATGATATCATCATCTCAAGGAAAACAAAACAAAACAAAAAAACTTCATGTTTTCTTTAATTCTGAGATTGTCCTCCATTAAAATAAATAGTCTACTAGATTTGTAACCTTTCTGGAGTCTATTTTACACTAAAAATGTTTTTAAGTCCTTATAGTGTGCTACAGTTTTCACTGTTTATCCTGAAGTGGTGTTTAGTTTATTCTGACCACTGTTTATCCTGAAGTGGTGTTTAGTTTATTCTGCATGAGGCAAAACCAGCAATTCTAAAAAGGGGTTTACATTATGATCAGTAAATAGACATTAAAAGACACAGGTTGCCTTGAAATTACTTAAAATTAATTAAAAGTTAGAAGTGCTCTTCCATTTCCATTCTACTGCTATATGATAATTATTTGACAAGTTTCTAAATTTCTCTGAGCTTCAGTTTTTGTTTTTAATCTGTAACATGAAGGTACCACTACTTACACAGGTGCTTTTCAGAGTGTTGATAAAGTTTAAAACTATGATAATGTCATACAGATTTTTAATTTTCAAGCATTATTTGATTGCAAAATTTTATAAGGTTCTATTATTGATTCTGACTTTGTTGTTCCCAAGTACTAACTCTCTACATTAATAGGCACCTTGGGTCTCAAATTCTGTGTAGACACCTTTCTTTACTAGGTAAGGAAAAATAACAATATTTTAATTAATTCAATAAACTTGTGAATTTTCCAATATAATGGTCAGTGGTTAAAAAATCCTGGTGGTACTATAGATATAAAGTAGTTGGTTGTTATTTTGAACACCCTCTTTGGGTTAATAAGGTTAACGTGGTAGATTCTTACAATCCTCCAGTAGAGCAGTAAGAATAGCAGAGTTTTAGTAGAGCATTCTTAATCTTACTCTCCACTTGTGCCAACAGCAGGAGAAGCACTGACTTAACACCCCATACATCCACTACCCCTATCTTGGGCTGTGGCAATGAAATGGTCACTTGCCAGACTGGGTACCAAATCTCTCAGGAGCGCTATGCTTTAATTTTCTTTGTCTCACTAAGACTGAATTATGTTTACTATTTATAAATATTAGGTGTTAAAATACAGATCTCTCTTGAATATAAGTACCAGAATATCATGAAACTGTTTCTTCATTCAAACTTAACCTTACATCTTCCTTTGGTTTATTGCAATCAAAAAGTCATTATATTTCAAAGGGGATTAGCATTCAAGACTTGCAGAAATTGCTGATCTTGCCTAACTCAAAGCTGAAGTAGAGGTAAGGAGGAAAGAAACTTCAAGAATTAGTATATTTTGGATGGAAACTTAGTTGGTGATTTACTTATTTGCATAAAATAACTATCCCTTTTGTCACATAAAAGACCAGGAATTTTATTCAATTCAACATTCAAGGGGTGACCAAGATAAGAAAAATGAAATTATGGATTGGACCTTATCTCCCTTCCCCATATCTTAGGCTACTAGCTGCCAAAATCAACAAAGAACTTGGGACAGGTTCAGTCACTGGGGAGATCATTGTGTGTGTGTAGTTTTTTGTTTAGTTTTGTTCTATTTTGTTTTGTTTTGGTGAATCTTTATTAAAATATCCTCTGCTGCGGCCCAAAGTCAGAGAACACTCCTAGGGATGTAAGTTTGGTAATTGGCCTTTGGGACCGGTTTAAACCATCACTAGTCCCAGAACTACTCCAATAGGTTGTGAAAAAATCCCCACGATGGTAGGTAGAGATGGATCACTGGGGAGTAATTTTATAGATGATATCCAGCTCCTCAGTAGAGATCTGCTCAATCTTATTTAGCCCAGAGATACAAAGGATAATACTCTTTCCTTCCATCACACCAATGAAGCAATCAGCTGTGGCAGCTCCCTGCCATGACTTAGGCACTGTGGATCTTATCTTTCACCAAGAGACTTCTATAGTCTCAGCATCTAGCTGCCTGTGAAGCCTTGTGACTGACATAAATTCTTCCTTCAAGTTTCTTCTTGAAACCCGTACTGGGTCTTTTGTGGTTCAAATAGATGTCTGTCTTTCAGCTCATTTTCAACAATGTTCTTGCGACCCAAGTGTTTCAGCCCATTCAGAATAATGAAGACCAAGTTTCAGGTTAGGGTCTGATGGTGTTCTTTTACATTCTTGGCACCCCACATAATACTAGGAGGTCCAGGTAGTAGGATTATTTCTGATGATACTAACATGGTAGTCAGAGTGATAAACTCATAGGCTGCCACCTCCAGGTGTATACTCCAGGTTAATGAGAAATACTGACTTACCTACAGATGGAAAAGCTACCAACTCAATATGAGCATCATCAGTTCTGCCACATCACTACCTCCTGGCCTACCAACATCACCACATATCAAGGAGATAAGTTCTCATCAATGATTAGCAAGGTGGGAGAAAGCACCAAAGCATGCTGCTTTTTTTCTGTTGAGGTGAAGTCACCTCAACTCTGATCTAGTCAGTCCCACCTAATCAGCTTCTCATGGTGATGAGCCTTCTGCAGGCTTCATGTTGAGGCATCCTCTCACATACACAGAGACGAATCCAGCTCGAGTGGGTGTTGGAGCTTATACAAGTTCTTTACACAACTTTAAGGGCTCTCTTTAAGAAAACAAATACAAAATTGGGTTAAAAAAATCTGACAGAAGTACTAAACAATTGCGATTTAGTGATCATCCTTTTGTAATTTTACAAAATTATATTGGGTTGGCCAAAAAATACAAGACACGTTTTCATTTTCACCATTAACTTTATTGACTTGGGTATTCTGAGTATGTCAGCTATGTCTAGCATGGTATATAACGTTGACTGTTCTCAATTAATGTCTCAATTTGATCATTATCAACTTCACCTGGTCTACCTGACCAGGAAGCATTGTCTAGCAAGAAATCTCAAGCACAAAACATCACAAACCACTGTTGACACATTTGGTCAGTCAAAGCACCTTTTGCATATGCTGCACAATGTGTGTGTGTGTGTGTGTGTGTGTGTGTGTGTGTGTTTCAGGGCATTTTTACCTTTCTTGAAATAGTAAAGCAAAATATGCTGAAAATGTTGCATATTTTCTTCCACCTTCAATATTAGAATGACTACACAAAAATTCAATTTTGATAGTTTTTTTTTTTAATGCACACTGGTATGACAGCTGTCACAATACAATCTAACAAAATTATTTTGAGTGAAGTTAAAGACAACTAAGCACTTCTAGAGCCAGTTTATAGAAAACCAAATGAAACTTGGCCAACACAATATAATCATAAAAACTCATTACTAGGGTCTGCGCTATGGCTTTGGAACAGTAAAGGAGGTGGGAGAAAATATAGGAAGCTTAATCTTCATTAGCCATAAGGCAAAATGATGTCTAAATGCATTTTCCAAACTTAAGTACTTTTGAAAACAGAAGAAAAATACTTATCCAAACATGAAAATATATCAGATAATAAACCAAGGAAACTTATATGTATGAAACTAAGAAATTCAGTATTTGATTAGACAATTTAATTTGTATTGTTTACCTGCAATGATGTACTTAGCTGGGTTCTCTATTGAGGAATGTTCACAGATGAGGAGGAATTGCCTCTTACCTATTAGGAGTGCAGACTACAGTGGTGGAGTAAAGCATATTTCTAATAAGTACTTCAGCATATAATAAAGTAATAAAGCTTTGCTAAACTAGTATATTTGGCATAGGTGATCTATGAAAGCATCTTTTAAGAGGTGGATTTTGAATTGTGTCTTAAATCCTAAATGATACTTGCAAAGTCATGTAGGTAGAATGGCTGTTGGATAGAAAGTCTTAATAAAATAAAGCCTAGAGACAGCAGATGTAGATCATGTTTGGAAGATAAAGTGCTATGGCCAGAATTAAGATGTAAAGAGGCAAAGAAAACAGAAAATAAGAGAGATATTTGCAATGGAAAATAAGAAAAGAAAAATTCATTAGAACTGAATTTTGGAGAACTTTGATATGCAAACACAGAAATTTGTGTATTTTTCATTTCATTCACACCATATGAAATCTGTGAAGTTTCTTTGTATTGGAAGTTGACTTTGGGCAGAATTTCTAGTTGAGGGTGACCAGAGACTTGAGAGTGTCATAATTTATGGTACTGGTAAGAGTGGTGAGGGCCTCTTCTAAGGATGGGATTGTGGGAATAGAAAGAAGAGAATATAAGTGGGATACAAAGGAGAACAGAATTGAACAGACTAGCTAGATGAGGGGATATAGGCTGGAAAAAACATGTGAAAAGATAATAAAACTAAAGACCACAGTGACACTATTAACTGAGATGGAGGTTAATGAAGTACAAAGATTACAGGGAAGTGGAAGAGAAGGAAAATTGCTGGGACTTATATTAGACAGCCACAGAATATCATGTGTGGTTTCCCAGCATACATTTGGAGAGACTGACCACTACACCAGCTGTAAGAACATTGTTGTTTCTCCTCAAACCTGAAGTGTTTTGGTTCTCTTGAACTCTTAGGTCCTTCTTCTGAAACAGTTAATGATATTTTCCAACTAAAAGGATGGTTCCTACACTCCCTTGAGTAATTCCGTTCAATGAATACCTGAATAATGAAATCTTCTATGATTATCCCAAAAGTATTCCAATCACACATTTTGTATTTCAGTAAATCAATTGGATGTTCACGTCAACTTTGTTTCTGTTCTCGATTCCTTCCCTGCTGGCTACTCTAAAACTGCTATTAGAATCAGCTGTAAGCTTTTTAAAAGCAGGGAGCCAGGAATAATTTTCTATTACATCTCTGCGGTGACTAATTCATAACCCTTGCCAACTAGGGGGTTAAAAATAATCATAGGCATTGTTATCATAAAAACTAGTATTTATTGAGCATCTAGCTTGTGCCAAGCACTATTACATATACCAAATCCTATCCTGTAGTGATCCTACAAAACTTTTATTGCTATTTAGATGAGGAAAAGAAAGCTAAAATAAATTAGAAACTTCCATGAGGCTATTCTACTAGGGCAAGATCCCAGTCCAAATTCATTCTGCTTCAAAACCTACCAACTTTCCACAAGGATACAAAGATTCCACATGTAACAATTTCCACTTAACCCTACAGGAACACAATTTAATTTTTCCTTAAAAATGGAAAGACACTTAAATATCTTACCATGCCTCATTGTTGGGCTACATATAATAATCTAGTTCTGTTCCTGTACTGAAATATTCATTTTTGACATTAAGCTATTAACATAATTCTGCTTAATAGTATATCTTATATTTTATGTACCAATTTTTAAGTAAGAATGAACATTACAGCAGGGTTATGCCTAAATAATAAATAAACATTTTCCAAGGTATGTTACAAAATTCAATTTGCAAGTCAGTTATTCAAAACTTAGGATGTATATTTTCCCATTAAAATTACATTGTAAATAACTAATGTCTTCCTCTAGATTACTTTACTTTCACCCATAATTTATCATGGATCATTTTTCCATAGATTAGAGTTCTCTAATCTTATGTCTGTTCTCTTTCTTCCTTCCTTCCCTGCCCAATACAGACTGTTAGCTTCCTGAAGCAGATCATATGCCTTACCTTCATCTTAATATACAACTTCAATACTAATACAGTCCCTTATAGTAGAGGTCTCCATCCATTCTTTCATTTGATCTAGCATTTGTAGCATGTCTATTATGTGCACTGGGATAGGTGTAAAGTACACAAGGTGGGTTAAAGAGACATGCACTTTGCTCTTAAGAAACTTATGATCCGATGAGGAAGACAGCAAATATTTACAACACCATGTAATTACCATTTGTTGTATGTGCTACTCAGGAAAATTAAGAGGAATATTGAAAGCATATATAAAAGAGACTTAAGTCTGAGGAGTTAGAATAGAACTGAAATAATTTTCCCATATAAGAAATGAGATGAACTACATTCATAAGCATGCCTATCCCAAACAATTTTTTTAAACTATACTTGACTATAATGGGATTTTAAACAATCTATAAACAGTCATTTATAACAACATTTCAATGGAAAAATATATCCTGAGATCCTTCTTCAAAGGCTTAAAACATAACGTAGGTATTTGTTGACCCTCCTCCTTTGCAGCACAAACAGGCATTACTTATTCTTGCTGAAACTTGTTATAATAAAATCTAATAAAAGTAAAAAGACAGGCTTATTTCCTCTTGTCACTCAAGACAATACTACAATTGTGGACCCTACGGAGGAGAATGATGGTTTCTAAGGCAAATTTCATGCTCTAGAACCATTCGGGGGTAGCCATAATTGAGGATTTTTGGAAACTAGCAAGAGGAAAAAAGGCATATCACCAGATCATTCTGAAAATGGGTGACTTTCTTCAGAGTCATTTTCCACCCAACTCATTCCATGGCTTTCATGTAGGACGGCTCAAAGGATATTGTCAAGTATCTGTGGGTACAATTGTCTCTTCATGAGTCAGTGTTGAGTGTTGGCATGGCTCTAAGGTCCCTGGCTATTGCCTTTGCCCATTTGGTGTCCATGAGATTGGATAATCCTGTACACTTAGGCACACAGAATATTTGAGAGTCACTGATTTGAGGCACATGGGAGACATGGCCAGTGAAGTAACTAGGGATATTGGTTTTCAGCACTGAGTTTTATTTAAGCCCAAGTCACAGTGAACATCAATACAACACTTAATTAGTAAATAAAAAGGAAAACTGAAAAAAAATTGTAAAGCTCCAAATGTTTCCAACTTAAATAAGCTAAAATTCAAACTACTATATTCCATATGTAATCTTATTCAATACTGCTGTTTTTATTCAAAATAAATTTTTATCTTATAAAATATTTGATTATGTTTTCTTCCCCTGCTTGCCTATTCCTTTACCTTCTATCTCCATGTAAAAGGTATTCTACTTTCAGTCTTTTGATAAATGCTTTTTATTTTTATATTGATTTTGAAATCATGTGTTCCCAAACTTTTCTTATCTAAGCAACCTTATGTCTTCAATCTTTGTTCTTCTTAATACAGCATGTCCATCCAACCCACACAATATAGACTTTCTACATGAGTAGCAATGACTTTCATGCTTCTCTGTTCAACAGATTGTTGAATAAACAATAGCATAGAGAAGAACTAGGTGTCAGTTATAATGTTCTAGGCCCAAAGAAAAATCTGATACAACTTAGAGCTGGAAAGAACTGGACAACAGTTCCTTATTTTGAGTATAAAAATGAACAATTCCTTAGCATTCCCCCAGTGCATTTTACATGCTCCTATGAGCGCTTACTTTAAGAGGATATATGTTTTTTCCTCTTTCTTCATCTGAATTTTCTTCTAAATATTTGTGAAAGAAAGAAATAGAAGGGAAGGAAAAAAAGGAGGAAACCTCAGTAGCAAGCACGGATTAAGGGATTTGAGTCAATGATTAGGTAACTTAGGCAAACTTTATGGGTTAGAGATGTATCTACTCTGAAATGGTTGGATTTGATTATCTTTAAATTTCTCCTAAGATTGTATTTTATGTTAATGAATGAGGGAGTTATATTATATATGCATTTTTCATGGTGTATATGAATTATATTGTTGGATAAGTAAAAATAAATAAATAATGAATGAATGAATGAATGAATGAATCCATCCACAAAAAGAGATGACTGCTTTAACAAAAAGTTTCTAGCACAATTTTTGCAATTAATCAACATTTCAGATTTTTCCTTTGAAAATTTATAAATGCATACATCCTGAAGACATTTACTTGTTGTAATTCAGGTGATAATCTAAAAGGAGCCTATTAAAGTCCCAAGCAAGAAGTGGAAAGAGACAGGAGCAGATGTTTATTGTAGACTTATATTATGCAAGGCACTGAGCAAGGCACCTTGCCTAATTTATCTAATTTAATACTAATGACAACCTTATTAAACATCATATCTCTTTTCTAAGTAGGGAAACTGAGGCTCTGCAAAATGAAGCTAGTAACATGCAGTCTTCAAAGCTAGTTAAGTAACACACCTGCCAGTCTGATCTTGTTCTGCATGACTCTGAACAAAATGCTCTTTCACTCTGCAAAACTGCATCTGATGATACAAGACAACTTTAAATTTTATTTATACTATAAACCATGTCAATAAGTAATTTACATACTCAGGAACACTGCCTCTCAGACATTTCCTTCAAAGTCTCCTAGAGGCAGAGGAGAAGAAACACATATATTTGGGGCTGTGTCTCACTATTGTCACCCGATGCATCTCCTCTAGGGACAGCAATCTCTTTTTGTAATCCTCACCTGAGGATATGTTCATTGATTTTGAGAGAGAGAGAGAGAGACAGAAAGAAAGAAACGTCAATCAGTTCCCTACTTCTTGCACACCCCAACCAGGAATCAAACCTGCAACCTAGGTATTTGCCCTGACCAGGGATTGAACGTGCAACCTGTCGGTGTACAGGGCAACATTCCAAAAAACTGAGCTACATGGCCAGGGCAAGAGAAATCTCAGGGAATCCATGTGTTTCTTCAACATTAATACAAGACTTTATTCTTTTACATAAGAGATCCTTGCTTGTTTTAATAGATAAATAATAATGCCCTTTCTTGAAATAAGGGAGTAAAATTGACACCTGAGAACACAGTTTTTCAGTAGCTCAGAAAGCCTGTTCACACACTTAGTCACTTCTAGGCATATCTGCATCTCTGATTAAGAGCAAGAGCCCAGGTCTTCATGATACATAGGAGTTACAGGATTCCCCCACAGACAAGCTGAGGAAGACGCTCCCTACATTACCCCCTCCCAAATCCATTTTATTCAAGTATCCAAAGCTGTGTTGAATGGTTTCTTGAATCTTAATAAATAATGACCCTTGATCTTCTTCTTTTCTCTCCCTCTGCCTTGGGAAAGGCACTCTTTTTCTTAAAGTAAAAGCTTTAAAATAGTATAACATAGAACTTAACATTATAGAAGTCCTGGAAAATGTTTTAGAATATTAGAATTTAAGGTATCCCTCTTGTTCCTACTCATCTAAATATGAAAGCTTTGAAAATATTTTTTGTCTTTTTATTGTAATTATAACACATTCTTTCTTCCTTTAATTTGGTGGAACACAGATACTTGGAGCTAGGAGAAATCTTATAGATCATTTATTCCAACCTCTTTTTCCATATGCGAGGAAATTAAGACCCCATGAATGGAAATTACTAGTCCACTCGCAAAGAACTAATTACAAATAAATCCAGGCCTAGAACTTCAAACCCATGTTTCCCAGCCCAGTGCTTTTTGCATAGCAGGTACTTCCAATATTAATCATAACCTGCCTAAGAGAATATCCAACATTGTGTTTGAATTATGTTTGGGCAGAGAAAAATTCTGAATTATAACTAGGACTTTAGATTGCCAGTTTGGCAAGATTCAGCAAGACACCCAATTGCCATTTGGAAGATGAAAGAGGCAAAGATGGCTCAGAAACGCTTATGCTCATTGTTATCAATGGGTTGGCATAGTTCACAAGTGGAAAAATCTGTTCTCCAACTGATTTAAACTTTGTATTTTCACTGGTTAATACTATTGCTTTCTAATTTTGTTTCACAAACAAAATCCAAGGTGAATTACATAATACCTATTGTATTTTAAAAGAGCATGCCATGGAATTAGATGTGGCTGATCCGATCCAATTTGCTATCTGCCCTCAGGGAACAGTTTATAGCGTTTATGATTGCATGAAAACAAACAAGTAGTAGAGAGTAGTGGGCTCAATTAGTATGTTCTTATTTCATAGTTGTGAAGATTAAATGAGTTAATACATGAAAGCCTTTGAAACAGTTTCTAGCACATGTTAAGGTCTCAATAACTGTTTGTGAAGGAAGTATTCAAGGATCAAGTGCTGGAGGGAAGAAAGGACAGAGTGATGAGACTTAGAACTAGGCTGGAAACACCTTAGGGCTGTTTGAAGGGGCCTCTGGGAGTTTTCTGCTCTCTTTATGGGATTTCTCTTCAGCTTAGATCAGTTCTTCAAGCTCCAGGAAGAATTACATTTCCATAAAATACCCAAAAGGCCAACAGTCTTCTTCCAAGGCACCAGAAATCCATAGACATTTCCTATCTGAACTGAAGTTCTGCTCATTTAGCAAAGTATAATTGCACAAATTATCTGTGCCATCTATGCCTACAATATCCACTGCAGCAAAACCCTGAGGTTATACTGTAGTTTTTAAGTAAGGAGCTCAGAAGCTTTCCTGATTCTTGCTAGTCTCCTCTTAATTGAATTAGTCAGTTAATAAAATCAAATCACTATTTTCCACAGTGATTTCAACACCTGAAATTCATAAAGATTTTTCCTTTATACTGGACCATTTGGGTTTCCACAAATCAAAATTTATAACATTAAGCCAAATTCCTCTTCTTTTCTGAAAATGGAAGAGGAAAAATATATATAACCATGGAATTTTAACACCAAAATTTAGATATGCATTCATATAGGTTAATGGAAGATTAGCTTATTTTCATTTATCATCACTTTGTTTCCCAAAGCCTTCATGAAATTATCTGAAAAGTTCACCCTTTCTAAATTATTAGGCAGATACATTAAGAATGGTTCCATAGTCTGACTTGTTTAAATGAAATAGCTCTAATGAAGAATAAACATATCTAACAATTACTCAATTTTTGTTTCTCCAATTTCAACTGCATATTTTTAAAATTAAGCTTAATATTATAAAGATAATGCATACACATTGTTGACATTCTCAGTGTATAGGAATGGGGTTGTTTTAATGGATTTTTAAACCTAAACTTAATAGATTTTTATTAACTATGTTCATAATTAGAATTATAGGGCCTAGAATGTAAGATGCACTGTTTTCAACTGTACCAAAAGATCAGGTATAAAAATATTACATTTAATATTGTGCCCCCTTTACACAAGATCTGCAAGTTTTGTTTTGTTTTTTTGATGGAAGGGGTGCAGGTATTCTTGCACATAATTCTCCACCCACAACATTCCATCAAGTCCTAACATTCTGCCTCCTGTCTTCTTACAGGAAGAGCCTAATAGCTGTGGTGAGCAGACAGAGAAGTAAGCAATGTTCCTACACTCTTAAGGAATCATGTTGAGGTTTGCTTAACTCTTTAACTGAATCCTAAAAAGAGCTATGATAAGTATCTATTTAAGGAAGAGAGTTCTTGATTAGGCAGATAATAAAACAAGATCATTTTGGAAGACCAAGATACTATATTAAGGATGTAAAGCCTTCAAGGAGCTCTTTCTCCTTCAGGTATGACAGGGAGGCCAAATATAGAGTATATCTACTGAGTCATCTAATTTAGGGGGAAGAAAGGCATACAAGCAAGTAAATTTTGAAACTTACAATTTCCAATGTAGAGAGACATAATTATGAGTCCAGGTAGTCAAGTAGCTTGCATGTTGAAGGTCAACAGAAGACCAAGTAGGAAACAAGTAGGTTAACATGAAAGGAGGAGAACATATTATAATCTCTGATCTATGGAAGGATTCAAAGATCAGAAACAGTGTATTCATGCTACTTTCCCTATTGTGTTCATGTGTGGCAATGGAGAGAGAAGAAGGTGAAGAAATGGGAGGGCACTTAGAAGGGAAGAAGACAAGTTTACACTACATATTTTCAGTTTAGAAGATATAGAGCTTTGAAGTTTGCGAGATGGCATTGTGGTGAAAGCTCAGTCAGAGGCTAAGCCTTCAGGAACAGGTGTGTTACAAAAGTACTGGAAAGTAGGATGGGCGTGTTTGCAAAGAGCCATTTGCTTTTTAAGAAAAGAAAGCTAAAATGATGACAGGGTGCCGGATGATAAGTTGTGTGGAGGAGACTATGTAACCATAACCAAAAGAGAATAACTATCTCATGATCTGCCAATGACTTTCCATAAAGTTTATTTTTCAGTAAATAAAATACACAGAAACATGATTTTACATTTACAAGAATATTATGAAGATCATCTTATTACAATAGTGTTTTGAATGCCTGGTAAATAGATACTCTATTAATGAAATATGTAGTTATTTATTTCCATGGGCCAATACTTCAGACAATGACTTTTAGATGCATTTTAAGCTGAATTTAATTACCTTTTCTGAAACTTGGAAATAGCCTATTTCTATTTGGACAAATGCCAGAGTGGCATGTCTAGCTTACATAGGCTGATTTATTCCAACCAGCTCTCCTAAGTTAGTATCAGCTGGTTTATAAATACCAGCTAATAGGCGTTTGCAGGTTTCTTAGAAATTGATTACAGTATATTTAAATCAATTGATAAGTTGCTAGAGGAATTCCCAAGTAACCTTCAAGTTTTAAAACTTAAAATGTTGTAATTGGTAAATTACAGAGAGCCACAGCTGTAGAAAGGCCCTCTCTCATGGTTGTTACCCTCACTACTTAAACTATAACTGAAGAGAACACTCTTATATTTTCCGACTATCTTTGTCAAATTAATAAATAAAACATTTATTTAGTCAACAAATATTTAGAGTGTATCCATAATGTGCTAGATACTGGAGAAAGAAGTATAAACAGACAGAACTGGACTCTGACCTGTTTAGTTGATGAAAGTATTGTACAATCATGCAGTTTAGTTTATCTTCTAACAAAATCTTACCTGTTGAAAATGTATACAAGGAGGGGACTGTGAGTTAGGCTATGGCTAAGGAAGCAGAGACATATCACTCTCCTTTTAGAAATCCCTCAGCAGGTATCTGACTTGGTGAGCTTGTTAGAACAAGCAGGTTATATAAAGAGCCCATCAAGTCACATGGTCAATCAAAAATGTGCTTGTAGGAAGCTTGCTTAAACAAACAAAGAGACCACATTTAATCTATTTGGAATTATTTACACTGACATATTTTACAGAAAGAAATGACAATAACAATAAAATAAAAGTGAATCAGTACATGGTTTTCCATTATTGCCTACAGAATCTGGATAATCTAGTAAAGAGAAACAAGTGTTATCCTGTATGTCGTGGTTTTATAAATGTTAATCCTAGTTTGGTTTTTCCATCAGAGGCTTAGTAAACAATGGAGTAGAGAATGTGATAACTATGATGACATCACCTTGGGACAGTTAAATAAGAAATGAATTACACCTATGGTACATTTACACGATGGAATACTACGCACCAGAAAGAAAGAAGGAGCTCCTACCTTTCGCATGGATGGAACTGGACAGCATTATGATAAATGAAATAAGCCAGGCGAAGAAAGACAAATACCATACGATCTCACGTATAGGTGGAACCTAATCAACAAAACAAACAAGCAAGCAAAATATAACAAGAGACATTGAAATAAAGAAGGGGAGCGGGGAGGGCAATGACAGGGGAAGGGTTGACAAGGAACATGTATAAAGGACCCATGGACAAAACTAAAGGGAGGAAGGATTGAAGGTGGGAGGTGGGAGTGGGTGGGGCAGGGGAGAGTGGTGGTGAGAAATGGAGACAACTGTACTTAAACAACAACAACAAAAATAAAAGAAATGAATTACACCAAACTGAACTGCATACAAGAACAATGGGAGGATTATCCTGGAACATTTATTTTGCTCTAGACACCAATTTGGTAACTTGAAACAGCTGATGATTTAAAGGTTGAGAGGTAGAGCGAACATGGAGAATATTGAGAGGGGAGTATTGAATTTGCTTAAATACTAAACATATTAAACAAGAAGAAGCATGCATAAATTAGAATTTTTTGTAAGATCTCACTACTTGTGGATGCCAGGAAAAGGATCTAATAAGTAAAAATTCAAAAATATATATTTTATTATATAAAATGTTATTTTAAGGCTTTCATATATAAATGCAGTAACTAAATGCTGACAAAGTTTATCCAAGCTTGCTGGACTAGTTTTAATGAATAGATGAAACTAATTGTAATTAGCAGCACTTATCTACATAAAATGAATATCTGATAATTTATTTAAATTGGCTCCCCGCTTCCTTAAAATGGACTGTAGAAGTGCTTACCTTTAGAGTGAATTAAATTTAATTTTGTTTAGAGGCCTAGTTGTGGATGTATTGAGACATGTTCAAAACTAAAGGGAAGCATTTCGAATTGTAAAGAAGAAACTGAAAATAATTTATTTATAACCCTATTTATTGACCTAACAAATTTCAAGATTTTACAATAATGAAAGTAATTGTAAACTAGATCATCAAACCTTATAAGATATGCTGAGTATATTTGAATTATAGATTAAACAAAATGTCAAATGTGCCAAGTGTGAACAACTAGTAAATACAGAAAGATATGAGCATAGAATTTCCCCTGATTAATTCTCCAGGCAACATAATTCCAGATAAAATGTTGCTAGAAGAGCGATACACAGACGAGCATTTTACTTTACTCAAGGTGAAAAGTACAAGTTATTAAACAACCAAAAAAAGGTAAATCCAAATTAAAATTAGTAAACTGTTTTTATCTTTTAAAAATAACTTTTATTCATTGTATAACAATATTATACTTTCATAGAAAAAGTCACATAATGTAGAAATGTAAAATGATTTATTACTTCAAATTCCACCACCTGGAAATTATCATTTTTGATTTTTTAATGACTTTCAGATATTGATGCATGTATACCTATATTATCATAAACACAAGCATAAACAACTTGGAAGTGTCCTATATACAATCATTTTTTTTTCAAATCAACAGTATGTTCTGGACAGCTTTTCAAATAAATTAATTCTACATAATTATTTTAATGGAACTACAAAATCCAATAATATTATGAGCCATCATGCAATTAAATAATACTTGATGAATATTTAGATTTTTTTATTATAATTCCTATTATAAAGAATTCTGCTGTGACTGTTTTTATAGTTATAATATTAGCTAGAATAACGTTCTAGAGCCAAGACTACTAGATCAAATCTATGCATTGAAATATATTTTATATTAGTGCACAAGAGTGGCCCATTCTCCAAATCGTTGTCCAATTAGTTATGTGAACAATGGAATTTTCTCTCTTTTCCTCTTCCTTTGCTTTCTCTTTTCTGCTCTTCCCTCATACCCCTCTTCTTCATGCCTTCCCCTTCTGTCCCCTCCATTTTCCCTCGAGTAGCTTTCTCCAGTTCTTCCTTCCTACCTATTTACCTACCTATCTACCTACATATGTTTACTAGCCACTCACATTTCATCTTTTGTCTCTTTTCTATTTAGATCCTTTGCCAATTTCTCTGTTGAGATTACCATTGTTACCCTTATTGTTTGGTAAAAGCTTTTTCCATATTAAGGAAATGAATGTTTTATCTATTATGCTACTGCAAATTTTTTCAATTAACTTTTATTCATTTCAAATTTGCCATATGTTGTTTTTTTGTCATTAAAAAGTGTATATGACAATATTTATAAATCTTTTCCTTTATTGTTTCTAATCTTATAATGTTATTCAATGGAACTACAGAGCATTATGCTAAGTGAAATAAGCCAGGGAGCAAAAGACAAATACCATATGATCTCACCTATAAGAGGAACCTAACCAACAAAACAAAGATGCAAGGAAAATAAGACCAGCAACACTGACAGAAAAAGAAACCAACAGAGACAATAGGGAAGGAGGGAGGGGTGGGCGGGGCGGGGGGGGGGGAAAGGAAGGAAAGGGGCAAGTCAAGGAACATACAGCAAGGACTCATGGACAAAGCAAAAGTGGGGAAGGATTGAATGAGGAAAAGGGGGAAGGGGGCAGGGGAAAGTGTTAAGGGGGAAGGCAGAGACAAATGTATTTGGAAAAATAAATAAATTAATTAAAAAATTCAATTATACTTTCTCTTAATTTTTGTGATTATTTTTAATTTTGATATTTCAGTCTTTTCATTCATCTTTACCTTTATTTAAATAAATACAAGGTCTTTAGACTAATATAAGTAAGAAAAGGATCAAGCCTTCCTTTCTTCCTGATAGCTAGCTAGATAACTCACACAATTTATTGAATTAGCCACATTTTTCAGACAGATTTGCAAAGGTTTCTTTGTTGTTGTTGTTGTTGTTGTTGTTTTTCATAATACATGACATTCTCTTATACTCTTGAGTCTATCTTTGATTCTCTGTTCTACTGACCCATTATATCAATTAAATCACAGCCTTTTAAGTATTTAAGTTTTACAAAAATTTAATCATTGATAAAATGTTTTAAGTTTAATTTTAATTTTTACAATCGGTCTTAAGGTATATATGTGTTTAATGTAATCATGAAAAAAATAATATATGCAATAGTGGTAGCCTCTCTGTGAAATATATCCTTTCAGATAAAAACTTCTGGTTAAAAGTTAAACTGATGATTTGATATTTTTTATTTTCCTGCATTTATGATGTCTTGACATGGATCAGTAATTTTCAACCAATGTGCAGCAAGAATTTTTAAAACATGTAATACCTAACTATTTAGTGAGGGGGCACTGACCACTTGTCCCTTAGATTATTAAATAAAAAATGACAACACCCAACACAACAACAGCCATCTTATGGCAATGAATTGACATTTTACTTTTTTTTGGTCAGATTGGCAAAAATTATAATCTATTTTTTGGTGTGCCACAGAATTGTAGTAATTAGTTTATGTGTGCCATGAGATAAAAAAGGTTGAAAATTGCTGACATAGACAGGTTATCCTAATCAATCAATATTCAGTACGATATAACATTAGACTTACAAGTTATAGTCAAATCAGTTCCATATGCATTTTCTTGCTTTTAGTTTCTTTAAGTCATCCATCAATCAACTGAGATCTTTAAAAAGTTACTGTAATTATTTCTTATCTATTGTACCACTCTTGAGTTTGAAAGCAAGATTTTGACACAAGTTAGTTATTTCACACAAGTTATTTCACACAAGTTATTTTAGACTCCTGTTCCTTTAGTGATCTGTGCTTTGTGTTTGATCCTTTCTGTCTTTCTTTCTCAGGCTCCTTGAATGAATTAGCAAGAGGGATCTTCCTGTAGGAGTATCTTTTTCTGAAGTGACAAGGAAGCAGCATCCTTCACAGCTGGCAGTGCACGCCTGCATAATACCTGGATACCGAAAGTGCTCTTGAAGAACAAACAGGCAACCTGTTTCCTCCTCAAGCAGCAGCAAAAACTGTCAAAACCACAGGTGTACCAGGAACCACCCCTCCATCAAGCTGTTTACATTCCTCTTTCAGCCTACGATTTGGCAGCTGAGGCTGATTCTGGCCTTGGCAGCAGACATAATCTATCTCTTAGGATTTAAATCATACAGATGGTGTTAGAATTTAGCACTGTGATACCTACCTCCCACAATGCCATGGAGTCAAGTCCCTGGGCCAGGTAGTACAGCACTTTGATTTAGAAAAAAGGTGGATAGTGTCATACAAGCCAATTATGCAATACTTCTGTTGGAGGACTTTGAATTTATGAATTCATGTTATTTTTTTTTAGCTTGTCACCCATTGTTTTAATTGCATTTTAGATACATAGTGTAAAAAAAACTTTATATGGGCATCTAATTATGCAAAAGGATAGTTTTCCATTTTATTTGTAATTTAAGTTAAGTGAGGATATTCTGTCTTATACTAGGGATCAAAGTTTCTATGCTAGTCTTGATCAAACAATAGAATGTAGGTACATGTTATATTAATATGGCAATTTCTGTTATTTTTTTATAGTTAGCAAACAAAAGCATATTTTACTAGATTACTGCTTCGTGTTTTGAACTATGCAGTCTTTGCATAAGCTCATGACTGGTGGCTATAGTGAGAAAAAATAGAATACAATATAGTGCACTTACTCTGATGTTAAAAGTATATTTTAGATTACTAAATTTGCATAGCCTCTTTAAAGATGACTTCCAGGAACATTAATATATAACTCAGTCTTTATTTATACTTGCACAAATCTCTGACCTCAACCTTCCAATGAGTTGTCTCGTGAAACTATTAAGTCATCTGTTTGGAAAAAAGCAAATATTTTTTCACAGGTGTAATATGATGTGTGTATCCCAAATTTTTTGACATTACTTACAATGTAAGAAATTATTCCATTGAAAAAATACTGACCATGATTTGATTCAAGGTGTTAGAATAAAATATGAATATACTTGTATAAAGTTAAATCTCCATATGTTTTAGAAAATAGTGTATATATTTGATAGTCAGGTGACATTCTTGGTGTAATGGCAGTTTATTTGAAAGCCAAAAAAAAAAAAATGGCCCAATTGCTTGTTCAAAGATATATCTACTTTACGAAAACAAAACTCAACATAGTATAGAACATGTACTCTTTTACTTTGGTTAATCAAAATGTAAACTCAATTCTTTAATATTTCAACTTAAATTTGACCAAGTTATTTTACTATAATTTTTTCTTCCTTTTAAAATGAATTTTTTTCTGCTTGTTAGTTCATTTTGTTCATTGAATTCTACATATGAATGAAATCATATGGTACTTGCCTTTCTCTGACTAGCTTGACAGAGACAGGCTCATAGATAAAGAGCAAGGTAACAGCTGTCAGGAGGGGTTGGGGGTGTGAGTGGGAGGGGGTAGAGGGATTGAGCAAAAAAAGAAAAAAAATAAAACTAATGGACATGAACAAGAATGTGGTGGTTGCCAGGGGGAGGAGGGCAGGAGACATGGAGGAGGGTATAGAGGGAAGGAGACTTGACTTGGAGTGGTAAACACACAGTACAATGATGTGTTGTGGAATTGAACATCTAAACCCTGTATAATTTTGTTAGCCAGTATTGCTCAAATAAAATTAATAAAAAAATGAATGCATATCAGAAAAATAAAATAAAATAAAATAAAATGAAGTTTATTCTAATATACTAAAAGGAATTTCAAATTAAACTGCATTTTGAAGAGATACAATCCTTTATTATAATGCATCTATACTTTGTGTTTTACTATGTTCAACTATAATACATTGTACTCACTGAAGTTTCAGGGCTTTATACAAACCATAACCCAAATACAGTATTTGATATTCTATTCATAAAAATTAAAAAAAAAAAAACAGTGTATGGCATTAGGAGTTTAGAAATCCACCAACAATTTTTCTATCAAACACAACATTACATTATTAGGTTTCAGCCATAAGGGGACTTTGAGTCTGTAGATTGTATTCTGCCTGTGCAACTATGTTCTCAATCTAAGTAGGTAAAGCCAAATCCAATAGAAACATCATACCAGTTGATATTGTTACTTTGAAGACAGAATCTGGCCCAAATCTGTATCAAACCATAGTACATAGGTAGCTGTCCAGAGCCAGTCTGGCTCACGAATCATTTCTGCTCAAAATGAGGCAAAATTTTATTGAATTTCCAAGGGAACAGAATGCTATAATTATCACTTCTGGCTTGATATCTTCCCTTTGCCAGACTCCTATTTATCCTGGACCTAAAATATATATTGAATGCTCCTTTGGGGTTGCTTGACTTTCCTGGGGCTTAACTTGTCAGAGGTGTATGGGAAAGCTGATCACAGGGCAATCTTAGTTGATTTGATGAGCTTTCTTGGCCTCACTTTTGATTCATAAATTCGTTTTAAGATTCTCAAGACAACTCAGAGGACTCTTTATCCCTATCTAGCAGGTGGTTAGTTGAGTCAGTTCCTGGATTCCTAGGGTAATACTGTCAATGAAAGGCCAATGTGGGTCAACCCATGAAACATCTGGTCCATTTTAAAGTGCACTATTAAAAAGAAGGAGAAGGAGGATGAGGAAGAGGAGAAAAAAGAGATCATTATGGGAGTGGAAGGTGATGATGCTAAATGAAACCACTTTGCCAGCCCTCAACAGTCAGGGAACTTCAGTAGACATGCAAAATAGAGGTAACACCCAAATTACCATTTTAAAGAATTTGCTGGGATAGAAGAGAGAAGGAAGGAAACTACACAAACACAGAGACCTACACTAATAGGTCTCTCCAGGCAGTTTGAGTTCTAGCCAGAATATGGAGAACTACTGAAAACACAAGCTTATGTCACAAACTCCCCCATTTCCTGTGGAATTGATGGTGACAATAAATTCAGCTGCTACACTATTGATACACCATAATCAGGGCTATGGTAAGATAGGACCTAGAATGATGTAGTTTCTTTAAAAAAAAAAGTCCTTGTTTTGAAGAAAGGGTTATTGAGAAAGAAAATGGGATATTCACAGTATCTAAACTGCCTTGTTGCTTAACCTTGGGACTAAGTGGTATTCTCACATCTTTGAAAAGGCTACTTTTGAAACAAGTATTCAAGGAAAGGCTATGTAGTGTACAGGCCTGGATCTGGCCCTCTTATGATAGCTTATAGGTAGCTAATGTTTACAAAAAGTTCTCATACTAACCACAGAGCTAGCCATACACGTTCAAGCGATTCTGACAGTGATTAATCAATGCCGACCTCTCCAGTTTTCCTCAGAAATGCCAAAACTTTACCCTGATAGAATACATTTGCAATTAAAATCTTTGGTTAAGGCATAGACATTCCCGCCATCAACAATTTCCATTTTTACCTAAGGCAGACATGAGGAACTTCCCTCTTCGATTAACTTAAAATTCAATAGCAGTAATACTCTGGCCTCTTTGCCAAAATAAAAAGACTTTTTCTAAAGACTAAAGGAATGGCCTCCATTTTATCTTCTTTCTGCTTTCGGTCCTCTTCCTAGGTCCATCACATCTTTTTTTCTGTCTTTTACTCCCTTTTGAATAGAAATTTATGTTTCTTATTCTTATTTGTATAGAGTGGGAAAATTTGTCCCTTTTTAAAAATAAAATACTAAGTTGTATTCAGTTTTACTTGTAATTATACTTTCCATGGTTGGAGTGAGAGCAAGTCCCTCTGTGAACTTAATGCTATGGCATTAAGGCGGCAGGAACAATCCTGCTATATTCAGTGCTGTCAGTATGATATAGTCCATTGATTTTCCTGGCTGAGGGAAGAATAACACTAGGTTTGAAAGATTTCTGAGAACAACTGGCCCTAGGCAAAATTGAAAAATAGGAAAGGTTTGTTTGGTGCTCAGGTATCCTCTCATTCTGTTTCTTTTTCCTCCAGTTCCCCCTTTTTCTTTAGGGAACTATGGTCCTTCTGTTCTCTCTTCTAGATCAAATCAGTTCCAAAGAAAGGGGCAATAAATTTTCCCTCCACTTCAACATTCCTCTTTACCTACAACAATCCTCACTCTCTACTCACATATAAAAAACAACAGCCCATTTTCTTTTCCGACCTAATTAAAATCATTGAGAATCTTAAATATAAGACTTACGATTTCTTGATGAATTATTATCCATAAGAACTCTCCTACTGTCTCACTATCTTCAACCCTTCCTTCTTCCTGCTTTGTCCACTTTTCACAAATACATTCAGTTGCCCCTACTCAACAAATCAACCAGAAACCAAAATGGATTAAGCAACCAAACCATACATGTACACATAAGCACATAGCCCCTGTTCCCCCAACCCCCTGAATTACCCTTCTCTCCATTCAATTCTGAAACCCATTTTCTGCAAACATTTCCTCTACGTTTTCCATTGTTCTTCCTTACCACTTTACTGTTTTAAGTCTCTACTTCTTCTAAAGTTGTGTTCTTGAAAGACTCCAAGAAACCTGTAATAATCTAAACTAATTGTTTTGGGGAGGTTTCCATTCTACCTCTCTTTGGCATTTGTTTCTTGCTTTCCCCTGCAACTCTTTTCTCCTGTTATTATTCCAAATACCTGCATCTTTCTTCACTTCGTAGGTGTATGCACACCCTAAAGCTTGCCATGGGCCTCTACTTTTTACTCTATGTGGTCTTTTCCTTGGTGATTTTATCAATCCCCCTACTTAAATATTATCTCTTTGAATGTGGGCATGAAATGTTTATTTCTAACCCTACTCATCAACATATCTCTATCCATGATTCTTAATACTTTTTGTAAAAAATTTACCTCGGTACACATCCATTCATAAACACCCTATAATCAACTTTATTACACCTTTCTCTCTCTTCTCTTAATGTCTCTTGATATTCCTTCTGCCTTCAGTATTTTAAGCATTCTAAACAATACAGCTCTTAATCCCATGCTTCTTTTCCCTATATCACCACATTCAGTGTGCCACCATGGCCATTGCTGGTTACCTATAAAATAGATTTCTTTCCATGTTAGTATTATTGTAAATGAGACTCAGGTTGTCCCTTACTTGAAATACTTGGTCTTCTCACTTCTACACAATGCTGACATTAATCTTCTTTATAATACAGCTATCATCTTATTATTCTATGCTTAAAAATCATCTTTAGCCACTTTCCACTTTTAATTATATCCTAATTACTTCACTTACACTTAAGACACTACATAACATCGAACTGAAGCAGCATGACCAAAATTTCATCTAAATAAAGCTACAGTCTCCTTCTAAAAAAAGATCTGGAGTTTCCTTAATCTCTATGGCTTTGCTGTTATTATGGATCCTAAGAAACACTGCTTCTAAGTCTATGTGAGGAACTGACTTTCATCATTCTGGGCCAAGCTAAATGCCAGCTTCTTTATCATAGATCTCTCTACTTTCAAATCAGATGGAGTTGCTTCTTCTGAGTCAATGAAGTATTTGTGTGGTCTGTTGGTCCCTTATGAGAGTTCTTTTGAAATGACGGGAAGAGAAAGTGCTTCAAAAACCATAACCATTCTAACATAAAGAAATTATTATACTTTTTTTAAAAAAAATGACTTGGCTTAGTAGTATATAACACAGAAAGAGTTTCTCAAAAAAACATGATGGACACTCAATAAATATTTTTGTTAAGATACCCCAGAAATAAATGTGAATGATTGAGTTGACCCAACATATCTTTCAGTGATATGTAGATTAAGGCCTTCTTTTTAATTGTGCAAAGAACTTCTAGTCTTTTTTTCAACATATTGATTTTATCAAGTGTGTTAGGAAGTTATTTTTCATCACTGCCTTGTTGATTTTAGTGAGCAAAGAAGGCCCTTTAGGTGCTACTAAAGTCACCCTACTTTCTTTCTGCTCGGGCTTAAGGCAAGCCCTGCTTCTAGTATAAATCGGATTAATAATTTTAGGGGGAAGCTCTCTCCCACAGACATTCATCTTGAGCATGTCCAGTATGTAGCAATTTTCACAAGCATGTCCCATGTGATACTAGCAGGATGCCAATAGGTAGGTTGCAGCCTGTGGGTTCCAAATGAAATGTGTGACTGACTCAAGCTGAGTGCAAAGTCATTATGGATAACTCAGCAGTTAAATCTAAGAGAAATGAATAGAGATGAGGGGTCACCTTCTTTCCATTTCCTATAAGCCGCTTCTTGTCCACTGACCTGTACTGACTTAAACTGCGTGTGAGTGTGCAGGCTGAAAACACATTGGCTGGATAATGTTTGAAACAAGATTAGAAAGTATTGTAATTATTTTGCTTATGTAGAAATATGCAGAGAACATTTGACCCCTTGTAAACAATGCAGTGTAGGGGACCTAACGGAGGGCTTAGCTGTTCTTCACTCATTAGCACCTCATTAAGCTATCCTAATACTATAATTTTTGTTAATGGCAGAGACTTCTTAAGAAATCAACAGAGAAATGCTCCTAATAATAGTATTTTCAGAATACTTGCCTTTGGTTACACTCTCCTCTCATCACTTTGTTTTTAAAACACAAGCAGGACCCCAGGGCACACTTTTCTTCCACATTGCCCGGTACAAAGCCACTGCATATTTAAATCTGAAATGTATCACACGCTGCATGCTGATTTAATGCAGAAAAACGTAGAGCTGCAATCCCAAATCTAAACCCCTCTCTATATGCTAAGAGCACGAAAAGCAGAGAATGAGAAATGGAAAATTCTCCCTGGGAAGACAAGCTCATGCACCTCTAGTTCCAGCGATAGGCAAGGCTGCTCCAGTAGGTTTCAGTTCCACATCATGTGTGAGAAAAGCAGTGGGTTTTAGGCTAAGCAACATTATATCGCAGCAGCGTAAAGTCAGCAAATGCCACTTTCTGTGGAAAGCTGGAGATACACAGGGTAGGCAGCTTTATTTTTACTGTTTTTAGGGAAATGAACTGTGACATTTTGTACTAATTCAGGCCAGGTCTCTTGGATAATTGCTTTACATTTATCTGACTAAAAGCCCAAAAACAGGGAAGAAGTGACCATCCTTTAGGGAAATGAGTGTATGGAGCTGGCACAGGGTCTAAAGAGTGAAACCAAAGGTAAGGGCAACAACAAGGCAGAATGGGGCACAGCAAGTGGCTCTTGAGTGCATCTGGGTGTTTAGGTCGATTGGTGCATGACCTTATAAAATGGTATTGCAGGCCTCTTTAGCATCTGTTTATTACATGTATGCTGGAGTGACTCAGAAAATGGTTGGGAGGAAAAGGAGCAATTGACCCCAGTTATGGAATACTCATGTTTCCCAGCTAATATAAAAAGACTGCTCTGGCAGAGGAAGAGGACAGGAAGAAAATTACCATTCATTCAATCTCTACTGTGTGAGTCTGTGTGTTCTCAATTACTGTACTTAACATTGTACATTCATTTTATTTAATTTTCATCACAGTTTCAAAAGGTCAGCATTAATATAGTCCCAATCATAATCAGTCACACTTTTAAGGAATCTAAGGAGTGTGTGAGTTACCTGCTATACCTACCAAGGGAAGGAGATGTGTGTGGGGACGTTGTGTTCAGGAGAGTCTGCTTCTGGGAGGTCAGAACCAAAAAGCTACTTGTGCTCCCCTATTTCTCAAAACTTGAGGGAGCTGGAGAAACAAGTATCATATGGTGTAATGTTTAAGATTATCATTAAAGTTGGGAGTATTATGGTAGATCCCTTTCTCCTTTGTAAAATATAATTAGACTACTGTATGATATTCAAACCTGTTTCTGATATAGGAGGCCCAGGACAATATTACAAATGAAGGCCTATGTACTATTTATCAAAATAATACTGTCATATGCTCCTAGAATGTAGATCTCAATTTGGAATCCTCAGCTCCTTGAAGTTCATTCTGAGGAAGGTGAAGCTGGAAGAGCTGCCCTTGACTGATGGTTCTTGCCCATGAATGGCTCTAGCACATGGACAGCTCTCCTTGTCCTCCTTTCCCAGCCTCAGTTCCACAGTGCATCCATTTGTGAGGGTCCCTTATATTCATATCCACATTCTGGGGCATCTCATAAAACCTGTCATTCACTAACCCTTTCAAGGACAGGCAGGGAGAGGGCAGTGCAGACCTAGAAAATGGATCCAGGCTTCTCTGGGGAGGGATGCCAGGTGGGCATTCCTTTAGGCTGTCAACTGTTCATCTTATTAGGAGGCATATGGCTATGGAAGGACTGGACAGAGCAGTCTAAGCATGGAACATGGCATAGGGTTCCTCTTCCCTGGGCCTAGGGAAGAATTTATTCAATTGCTAATCTATCTCAAGTAACCAGTAGGACCCACAATAAGAAAACTTCTCAGCTAAGAAACCTCTGAGCTTCTATAAACACTGTGTGGATGAGCAAAATTTTACCTTTATTTCCTAGGCTGAGAAGACAGAGTATCATATACATCAGATCACTCTTACCTACAGATAAGTAACCTGATCAACAGAGGAAATACATTTATTCCTGTGATAGAAATAAAGTTTCCCTAAATAAATACTGGAAAAAATAAATCTCTCAAAGTCAAGTCACCTGTGTGATTTTAGTTAATTGACTTAATTTATATGAGTTTTAGCTTCCCTTGCTATGAAAATAGTGCTAACACCATTTATTTCTAGGTTTATTGAGAATATAACAGCAGCTATTATGAATAAACCCAACTATCCCTGTGAATGCATCCTAGATGCTTAATAAACATTAGTTTCTTTCTTATCTGCTCACCCTTATTTTCTTAAGTCATCTTTGCTAGAAAGCTCTTCCAATAAAATGAAAAAAAAATTTCATTTTAAGATTCTTGAGGATATTTGATAAAACACATTTACATCTATGTATTTATTGTTCTCATTAAAGAGAAACTATCTGTATTTATTGTGATATACTTATTCTTGTCTCCTTTAGCTTATCCCTCTCTTACTAAAATACATATATGCACATATGTATGTGCATGCAAGATAAAAGTATGCATTAATCCAAATTCATGCCAATTAAAAATTATTAAATGGACTGGGGAGGCTGAACATCGTAGAACTCTGTTTTCTATAAATTTTCCGTTACCTTGTTTCTCTCTCTCTCCTTTCTTACAATGCTTTTAGCACTTGCAACTACAGAAAGAGAACAAATTCATTTAGTGTGAGGAAAGAGAAAATGGGAAATTATATGGCCATGGCTGAAGGGCTAGATGAAGAAACACCATGCAAACTGGTGTCAAACAGGTGGCTCTGCCCTAGCACGATGACACATTGCCACCACCTTTGAGATCTGGTGTCTTGTTTTACTCTTCCCATAGGATATACATTTAGAACCTTCAGTGTTATTCCACAGTATAAAGGGACAATATGCTGTGTTGTCTATTTGATCCCTTAGAATGTAAATCATCAATTTTTTAGGCTCCTCTATAAAGGAGCATTATTAAAAATATAAAGTCTTAGCCTCCTTAGACTCTTTAACATTTTAGGATACAAATCAATGCTTCACATTTATTTGAGAAGTTGAACCATTTTTGTATAGGATGTGTATCATGTAGTTTCAGGCTTTTAAGATTTGGCTTGGCTTGAATAATGCTTCTCATGCATAAAGATATGAAATAAGGCAGTGGAGAGATGCAGATACATCCTCTAAACTGAAATGCACACAATATTCAGCAACTGCCACTACTTCTACCTCTTCCAAAGGATATGGGCATTGATATATACAATTTTCCCCCACGATCCAAAAATAGAGTGTTCCTTTGAAACCTTTCATAAGCTGAAATGGTATAAAGCAATTACATACCATTAATTTATGTGAAAAAAATTTTGAGCATTTCCAGACTCCCAAAATTAAGGCATGCACAAGGTCTTTATTCCATTCACCATGATCGAGACAATTAAGTCCAGTTTTACACTAAGCTCTCTGAGGCTTTTCTGATAACTAGGATACATCTTGTTAACAATGCATAAGAAAAATGAAGATGAAGCACAGCTGCTTACGGACACAGTTCAAAGCTGTGGCGCTTGATACTGAGATGCTGAGTGTAGTCCCCAGGAACGGAGCTTGGTGGGGCTACTCTTACTGCTCAGATGCATGCTGCCTCTATCATTCCTCTCTGCAAAACAAACGCTGAACATTATTTTCACAAAAGTGAAAATTTTCTTTGGATGTCTTTCAGTTAGCAAAGACACATACTGATGTAAGTCTTTCAAAAAAAGCATACTTGATATGTTGGGTGCTAGGCTTATTGGGGTGATTACTTCGTAAGGTATATAAATGTCTCGTCACTATGTCGTACACCTGAAAGTAATATAATATTGTATGTCTACTGTAATTGAAAACTAAATTTAAAAAAGGCAAAGTGGCATGACTCAAACTTTTAAAAAGCAGGGAATCCCTGTACATGCCATATAAGAGGTTAGAGAAGCAATAAAAAAATTAAAAAATAAAAGGAAAATACCTGCTTACAAGTACACTTGGGGCTAAGACATAGACATGCGCAGAAAACACTTTGGAGGGTGAGCAAGAACTGAAAAAGCAAAATGGACAGGAAAAAAAGAGGCATAGCAGGACATTGAAATATAAGAGGAAAGGGATTGGGGAGAAATTTCAGCTGTAAAGATACAGAAAGGTCACAGAAATAGCCACCTTACTGAAGGGAGGGTAGGCTGTGATTACCACAAGGATGGGGTAGTTAAAAACAAAAAAATAAAAGGAGATGAGGAATGTTACACTAAGTGGTGACCAAGGAGGGAGGAGGACTTGCCACTCCTGGTATTGCCACTCTCTAGGAATGGAATTCCAACTCCATGGACACAAAGTGGGAAAGGGAAATAGGTAGAAAGACCAAATTAAAAACAGAGAGAGAAGGCAGCTGCTGATGTAGAAAATATTCTCCTTCTCTTGCATGTGTATACACACACATGCACATATAAACACATACATGATAGCAATATTCATGGACTAGCTTGTGAAGGTTGCGATCAGCAAGGGTATTTCTGCCTGAATGGCTTGTAGGGGGCAACTAGTGAATTAAAAATAATGAGAGAGAGAAAAGAGGCAGATCATAGGACACAGAGTGAATTATAGCGTGGGTCTCTGAAAAATTAGAGGAGGTTTGCGCCTTGACAGTATTAGAAAATGGAAATATATGTTCCTTTCTCCCTCCATTTTTCACGACACATGGATACTACCTGTGAACATTTCCTTCTAAATCACGCAGAATTTCAGGGAGAATGTTTCTGAAGTGACTTCTCAGAATCCACATTTCGAGTATGCTTATAGACCTTCACGTTAGCTGAAGCACAGAGTTGGAAAGAGTTTGGACTGGTTGAAAAGAAATCAGATTATGACCAAAGAATATTTAAAAATGTAGGGAATGAATTTCTGAGCATTGATCTGGAATTTCTTCATGCTTTGAGCTTGGCATTGGCTCAGTGTGCAAATGTGGTAGGGTGCTGGCAAGCTTTTGCAAGCTGGGGCGTTTTCTAATCTATCTGCAAAAGTAAAGCAGGCAGTTTCTGGGAATGGGAAGAAATTAATAGATTAGGAATTAGATTCTATTTTCTTTTGTCTTTCCTTATGCATCCATTCATTCTGATTGGCATTTAAAACATACTTATCCTAATTTATTTCTTTTCTCGTAGAGCAAGTTGATGTCATTTACTTTAATTTAGCCTATTTAGTTCAATACGTTAATTGGTTAATAGAACATTTGTATGCATTGGGTGACAAGAATGCTCATGGGCATGCGTTAGGCCAGAAGACACACACACACACACACACACACACTCACACTCACACACACTCTTGTTCAATAAGACTGTGTGGGGTATATCAGAATAGCTCAGCTCATCCCCTAACAAAGGAAAGGCTTTCCTATGTCTGCTCTGCACTGCAGCACTGCCCTTCATATTCAAAGTTCTGCTTCGTAGAGTTCACAGGCCACAGCAGTTCAGGAATTAATTTCCATAATTATCTTTTTAACTTCCTCATTATAAAAGGCATCATCCCTGGATGGCAAGAAGCCAACCTGCTGACCCCAACAGGACAGTGCTCCACACAGACATCCAGATCAGCATGTGACTCTTTTGTCTCCTTTCATATCACATGAGTCAAGTGCAGGAATGCTGTCGTTAATGTAAAATGGTTTTATCAGAGAAATAATACTGTGGAATAATGATCCTCTATCATAGGCATCGTGGTTCCAACAGTAGGATGTGGACTTCTATGTGAGATAACCTTGAATTTGAATCACTGCTCCAAACTCACCAGCCCAGTCTGTCACCATGTGAAAGCGAGCTGACTAGTTTGAGCCCCAGTTTATTTTTCTGTTAATGAAGAATGACTGTAGACCAACTAGAACTACTGTAAGGTTTAGAGATCATGACATTTCCCCATAAATGGTGTATTTGTTAGCAGACTGAGGGTTATTTGCTGGGAACATTTAGTTGGGATATTTTTTAAAGAAAGCCTTACAGAGCATGGGAACTACAGGGTTACATGTTGCAGTGATAATATGAGGAGTGTTTTTTGTTTTGCCTTTTGCTTTTGAGTGTTAAGAATAAAAACATTTTCAAGCATTATAACAATGCTCATGTAAAAACTTACAGTGGATAGAATCATTTTCGAAATATCTTACTAAATTGCATTTTACATAGAGTGTTTCATTTAATTAGATATAATAAGAAATATATTTGTTCTTTGTCCCAGGTGGTTCATGGCACAGAGCTCCTAATACCCTCAGAGTTTCTTCATAATGATGCACTTTTGATCACACTGGAGTCCATGTTGATGAGATAACGTAGGGCAGGATCCCTAGATAACCTCAAATGGGGCTGGTCACCGCAAAGACCAAGTGATTAAATGGTTGGAACTTTCAGAACTACTCGATGAACTCTGTGAAGGGGAGAAAGCTGGATGTAAAATCTCTCAAGCAAGGAGGTATGATAAGCTTCTGAATCGGTGAACACATCCATGTGCCAGGATGGTGGTGCAGCCCAGTCCATAGAGACATAAGCTTTTGTATTTGGCACCCTTCTTGACCTCACTCTATGTGCCTCTTCATCTGAATGTTCATTTACATCCTTTAGAGTAAACAGGTAACTGTAAATAAAGCATCCTCCTGAGTTCTGTGAGCTTTTCTGGAAAATCATTGAACCTCAGGAGGGGGTCATGGGAACTCCCAGTGATAGTCAGTTGGCCAGAAGTATGGAAGGCCCAGGACTTACAACTGCTGTCTAAAGTGAGTGGGCAGTCTTGTGGAACTGAACAGTTTAACTTGTGGGATCTGACACTAAATCTAGGTAGTGTCAGGTTTTAATTAAATTGTCAGATTTCTAGTTGTTGTATGAAGAATCAGAGTATTGGTTGTTTGGTGTTGAGGAACATTCCACATTATGACAAATTTGTTACGTAGCTAATAGTTTTTATCTCTATTTATTAAATGAGTAAAATAAGGCTCATAGCAGGTAAAGCACTGTCAGTCCAAGGTCACATATTAGATTTGAGACTGCTATCCCGTTCATTGGACACTTAATGCTAAATGTGTTAAATAATATGACACCAACTCTTTGGTGGATAGTTTTACTTCAATAAACTATCAACCACTTGATAGTTTATTACCAGTCCATTGTGATTGTTATTTACATGAACAAAGGAATGGTGAGTAGTGGAGGTAGAGATGATTATAGCAGACTTCTGAGAGAAAGAAAATGATGAAGAAATGAAGAGAGGGGAATACCTTGAACTTTTAATACAAGGGGAAAAATCATATGGAAAGAATAAAATAATAAACACACATGTTTGAGCAAACCAGGGCCAAACCAGCAGATATTAGAGATAAGTTTAGCCAAAGAAAAGGCAGGCCACTGGATATCTGTGACAATGCTGAGAAGTACGGACTCGCTAAGGTAGGCAACTGAAAATTCCTGCAAAATCATTCATTTTTATTTCATTTATTTATTCATTAATTCATCCATTCCCACATTCATTTATACATTCATTTTTAGACAGAGTCATTACTATGTACCAGACACACTCCTGGGTGTTATATACACAAAGAAAAATACTAGTACTGGCCACAAGCAATTTAAAATACAGTGAAGTGACAACATGAACATGATCCTATCTGACTAGTCCCAAAAGATGCAGGGTTTGTTGGGTAAGGCTTCAGAGAGCAGTTTATATTTGCTCTGGCTCACAGAAGATGATTGGAAGTGATTTGGGGGCCACAGTGTTTGAATTGTGATCATGAATTGGAATGGACAGAAGCTGGAGTAACAAAGGCCTTTTAGACCCATTACTGTACTTCAAAAGTGAAGTGATTAGAGCCTAGGGTAGAGTTATGGCTCTGGAGATGAAATTTAAAGGGAGATATCAGTAACATTTAGTCACTGATTAGATTTGGAGGTCAAAGGAAAGGGAGCAGTTGCATACATTTACAGTGATGTGACTGGGGCACTGAAAGGATTGTAGTAGAATTATTAATAATTAGGAAATGAAGAAGGACTGATGGTACTGCTCCTTGGTGCTCCCAATACAGCCCTTCTCCCCATCCAGAAGAGAACTCCTAGACCTTAAATGCCACAACATAATTTGGCCTTTATCTGTCCCTCCTGAGTACAATTAATGGGCAAGCAGACAAGAGGAGACTGTGAAGGAGACATGAGCTGGCCCCTATCAGGCACTCATTTGATGTTTGTTCAGTTGAATTTGGTCTGAGAGGTGTGAGAGGCAAGGGCATCACTGATGACAAGCCAGAGGGAATTCTAGAGGCAGCACCATGGTGTGGCAAAAGGCAGAGAGGCTGTGGACCCCTGACCAACTGGGACCCCTGACCTTCTGGGATGGAGTTTAAGCTCCGTCAGAAGTGGGAAGTTTAGGACAAGTGTCTTCACCTTGTTCTCTCTCAGCATACTTGTCTGTAAGTTGGAAAGGATAGTATTCTTCACATTAACAGGTATTGTGAGAATTCAGTGAGTTAATGAAATACTTCAGTGACTTCACTCTACATTTAAAGTGATTAGAACAGCATTTGGTACATAGTGTTTAAAAAGTTTTGCTATTGTTATCTTATTTACTGAGAACATGTTAAAGGTAAGGTAGAGTTAGGAAAAAAAATGAGCTGAATACAAGTACTGGGTATGACTTTAGAGAAAGCCATTTCAGTGAAGGGGTGAAAATAGAAGCTTGGTTTCTGCCGTCAAGAAGGAAGGAGATAGTGAACTAAATGAATCATCAAGTAGAAGAACATTCACAAATCAAACCTTGGACCATAGGACAGGATTCACAAGAACAGAGGTGGTTTGGAATGTTTATACTGGCTCAAAGTCTTGAAATAAAAGCAGCAAAGCCCTGTGAGAAGAGTCACCAGAGAAAATATTAAAGTTACTGCTGCTGCTACTATTAATAATAATAATTTCAATACTTCTCAAAGGAAAATAATCACTGAGGCCAGGGAAAGGTTGTGTCTTTTCTAATATCACATATATAAGTCCAAAAACCGCCTCGTACATGGTAAGAACATGCTCATCATTTAATTGTTCCACTTAAACACATGCACTAATAGTCAAAGAGAACTGAGAGTATGTGTTATAAGGTAAAAATGGCAAATAAGATCAAGTCTATAAATAATGGACAATGGCATTCACATGACAAATCAATAATGCCACAGTTCTGAAAGGAAACAAACTCTGTACTTCAACTAATAAGGAGAAAAGCCACACATGTGATGTGCATTCATGTAGTTGATTCCTAGAGTGGTCACAGCTAACCTAACCCTGAGGTCTGTAGTGCTTTTCCAGGTATTCTCCAAAATATTCTTTAACATTTCCCCTCTTTCCTGCTGACAAAATCTAAACAATATAAAAGCATCTCCAGTGAGTACAAGAGGAAAGAACACAACTGTTAGCAAATGTGCATTTTAGCTCCTCACTCCCAGGGTTTTCGAAGTAATAAAAACCAATTAGATAACACTCAGCAGCTGTAGTAAGAGAGAGTAGTGCAATCTTACCACAACTAATAGGGTTTTTAATAATAGATAGGTTTCTCTATGCAGAGCTGGAGTTGGAAGTAGCAGAAATATCAATTGCACAGCATTCTGCTGACCAATACTCAATGCAAAAATGCTACATTAATGCAGTCTATCTATCAGTTTAAGCTGATCAGTTAGAGCCAGGGAAGGACTTACAGAATGACCAGAGGGAACCCGGCGCAGGTAAGAATTGTGAGAAAAAAAGAAATGAAGCATTCTCCTTAGATATTATGAACAAGGTCATAACCTACCTCAGGAGGAAACTAGGGAGGCCTAGGTCTGAAGCATTGAAAAGTACAAGTTAAGGTTAAATTCTTTGGGTCAAGGAATGGTAAAGACTTTTATGCTATGAAGATGTTGACTCAGTCTAAGTAGAACAATTTTTATCTGCAGGTGCAGGAATACTGTACAAATCTTTCCTTCCTGATGGTAACTAAATGCCTATAGGGTTTTGATTGTTTTTTTTTAACCACATTCATTATTCAAAAAAAAAAGTATGTGTCTATGATGCTACCTTGCTTAAAACACATGGTATGTGGAAAGTATTTGTCTCATTGTCATAGAAACCACCATCAAAATAATTTGCCAACTCTACTTAATTCATCATTCCCTCCTCTCTTCAGAACTGTCTAAAGAGTTTCTTTAAAGAGAGGGAAATAGTGTCTTAGAGAAGGCAGAGGGTGGGGAGAGGTCTCAGCACAGGTTCCTCCGTGGGCTTCCTAAATGCAAACTGGCAATAGCTCCACCCCCTTCCAATTCATATCTTCTTTCTTTTCTTCCACACCATTCTTTTAAGTATAATCATTTAGGCTCATGAAAGGAATTTCCCCAGGGAATTGTGGTTATCCTGCAAATTTTGTATGATCAGATCAAGCTTGTGAATAATACATTTGTCTGTGAATAAATTCCCCAGGACATGTCCTCCTGTCTGAGCTTCTTTAATGAACCATTTGACTGTAATTCAGTTAAGAATGCAGGAGATGTAAATATATGTGGGTGGAGAGAGTGTACAAGACTTCAAACCACAGCAAAACCATTTCCTCCTTAGGATTCAGTGTTGCATTTTAATGCTACTTAGAGAAAGCAGCTGCTGGTGGCATGAAGTAAAATTCTAATAGCATTTTAGAGTAAAAGAGAGAGTGAATTGAATTAACCTTGACCAAAAATACTGGGTTGGGCAAGATAATCACATGAAGAATTGATGGACTGTAGTCAAGAGAGATCACTTTTTTGTTCTATCTCTACCAACTTCATGACCCAAGACAACACATTTCACCCCCCGAGATGTCTCAACTACAAAGTGAAGCTTCAAGACTAGTTACATTCAAAGGTCCCTCAAGACATAAGAAAGTGTGTATTTTTGTCTGTGTAAACTTTCAAGCAGTTAAAGTAGTCAAAGTAATACTGATATACTCTGAAATTTTGCAAAAAATGTTAGCAAAGTGTTCATTATTAATTGATGCTTCAGAAAAAATGTTCTCTTCTAACCATAATAATCTATAATTTCCATAATTTCCTCTGAATATGATCATATAGCAGTTCAGAAAGAGTCACCCCAAGATGTGCCTCTGTGGTATGCAGGTAATATTGGGCTAAAGGCAATTGAGACCCTGTGGGTTCAAGAAAAAACTTCTGCACCTCAATTACCTAGGAGAATTTAAATTAGGAGCCTTGACCACCATAAGAGTTATTACCAGAAATAACGTTTTATGACCTATCCACAGGGCAGGGCACATTTCTAATTACTGGACATCTGCTTTTATTTTAAATTTTATTTTAATTTATTTTTTCAAATACATTTGTCTCTGCCTCCCCCTCACCACTTTCCCTTGGACTCATGGACAAAATCAAAGGGGGCAAAGGAAAGTGCTTTTCTTATGGTCCTGCAAATGACCTTCCTCCCCTTTGAAGCCCCAAGGCAACTTACTTCATCCATAGCTCAGGACACCATATATTACCTCATTTTAACTCTCTTCTGCTGGACCCCTCATATATGTAGGATCTCTGATCATATCATAGATGTGTAGTTTCTATGCGTATGAATATAATTATGTTTAGTTATTTTATCTTGTTAACCTGTCTCATGTAGGTTCAATTATTAGAGCAGCCAAAAAAAAAATTGGAGAGAGGAACATTTCTTCCTCCTCTACATTCAACATGCAGTAACTAATACATATTTCTTATTGATTCTTATCTCCTGAAGGTTAGTACTCATACATGCATTCATAACATCTAGCCCAACATTTGAAATATACTAAGTACTAAGAAAACTATTTTGAGTGGATGAATAAGTAAATGTACAAATGAAGATATGATCAAATGGGAAACAATCCTTATGAGCAATTTATATATATCTTCACTGATGAGGTGGGAAAATGTGACTGTATGCTCATCAAGCTTATATGAAGGTGACACTGGACAAAAAGCTACTGTGCTGAACAAGCTCCAAAATTTCTAAAGCTTAAAATATGCTCTCTCTTTTCCAAACATAGGCTCAAACAAAGACCACTGTTTCAGGTCCCTGAACTTTCCCTCTCAGGGACTACAGCGTATTTTCTGCTCTTTTGATTTCATGGTCACAGTTGCTGGGGGAAAACGGCTTTTATGGTTAATCTTGCATCCATTTCCTCAGCATTTATGTCTAAAGCCCTTTGCTAAGGTAAGTGGATAATGCCAAGATTCATAAAAGATTATTCTAGTTATTATAAAGCTTAGTTAGATCTCTTTGGAAAGACAGAACATAACATAAAAACTATAACTGACCTGTAATACATATTTATCAAATTAGTAGCATTAATAAGCCAGAGTGGGAAGTGATAGTTATTGACCAACTACCATGTTCTGGTACTGTATCAATAATTTTTACCTATATTGTCTCATTAAGTCCTTGCCATAACCATGAATATTGCATAATAATTATTCCAATATTTAGACATTGTAACACCCAAAGATGCTTTAAGCAAACTGACCATACTTACACTATAAATAAGTAAGTGCTACAACAGGAAAGTTGTGCAATTCATTGAGCTGTATTTAGAAGAAAGACAGTCAGCTTCATGGAAAGGGTGATTTTTATGATGGAGCGAACTTAGAAGGACATAGATGAAGCAAGAGGGACATTCACAAGCTGAAAAAGGAAAAGTAAAGACAAATGAGAGTTAGGATATTGGTTTACTTAGAATAAACTAAGGGTATCTAGGTAGACCCTAGTGAAGATCCTGAACTGAAGAGTTTGCACTTTATCCATATGTAAATAGTTACCACTGAAAGTTTGTAAGCTGGGGAGTGAATAATAAGAGATTTAGGAAGTATTATTTGTTGTTTCTCTGCTACACGGAGGATGGCAGTATATAGTCAGAAAGGTAAAATGTATTTCTTAATTGGCTAGCTATAAGTGAATTAGTAGCTACGAGTGCATGTAGGCCCAAAGTTAGAATCATCATTTCTAAACCCTGGGTTCAGTAAATGAAGACTGCTTTTCAGTTGGGAACACAATATTGGAAAATCAAAGCAATGAGTTGTGGAGGGTGCAAAGGAAATAATCGAGAAGTAGTCCACAGTGCATGAAGTTCTAATGCAGAGGAACCTCTTCATGTAGGTGTATTCCTCTGAATTAACACCTGCATTCTAAGACATATAGGCTAAAAAATGCAATTATGGTAAATTTGATCATATCTAACAATATCTAAAAAAAAAAAAAGTCACCACCGAAACACAAATAGAATCCAATAGGTAATGGTAAAGAGTGCTATCTGAAAATAATTTCTTTCCTAGAGTGAACGAAGATCAAAACATGAGTCACTTGTGCTTTAATACTCAAAAAAGAGCACATGACTGCTATGAAGTTGAATTTTAAAAAAATATACTCTATTAGTTTTATTGAAAATAAATATAAAAGCTGTATCTAAAGAAAGAGAAATGTAGGGAGTGGGAAGGATAAAATCAAACATTTTCTTTCTTTTCTTGCACTTTAATCTTTTAAAAAAATTTTCACATACATTTGTCTCCATTTATCTGCCACCACATTCCCCTGCCCCACCCACCTCCATCTCCCTCCCTTGATCCTTCCCCACCTTGGCTTTGTCCATGTGTCCTTCACACCTGTTCCTTGATCTGACCCTTCCCCTTCCCCTCCTCAGTACACCCCTTCCTCCCTCCCTCCCGCCTCTGTCAGTTTCTTCTTTCTTTCAATATTGCTGGTCATATTTTCCTTGCCTGCTTGCTTTGTTGGCTAGGTTCCACTTATAGGTGAGATCGTATGGCATTTGTCATTCACCGCTTGGCTTATTTCCCTTAGCATAATGCTCTCCAGTTCCATCCATGTTGTCACAAAGGGTAATAGCTTTCTTTCTTTCTTTCTGCTGCATAGTATTCCATTGTGTAAATGTTTTATAGTTATTTGAGCCACTCATTTATTGATGGGCACTTAGGTTTCTTCCAGCACTTGGCTACTATACATTATTTTGCTATGAACATTGGGATGCATAGGGTCTTTTGAATAGGTATTTTGGGATTCATGCGATATAGTCCCAGCAGTGGAATTTCTGAGTTAAAAGGGAGTTCTATTTTTAGGTTTTTGAGGAAATTCCAAACTGTTTGCCACAGTGGCTGCACCACTGTGCATTCCTACCAACAGTGTGCTAGTAGTGTTCCCTTTTCTCCAAAACCATGCCAGTTCCCACTGTTTGTTGACTTGTTAATGATGGCCATTCTGACCGCTGTAAAGTGGTATCTCATTGTGGTTTTAATTTGCATTTCTCTGATGGCTAATGATGCTGAGCATCCCTTCATATGTCTCTGGGCCCCCTCCTTGGAGACGTGTCTGTTCAGATCCTTTGCCCATTTTTTAATTGGATTGTTTGTCCTCCTGGAGTAAAGCTGTGTAAGTTCTTTATATATTTTGGAGATCAAACCTCTGTCTGAGGTATCATCGGAAAATATATTTTCCCATATGATTGACTCCCTTTTCATTTTGCTGATGTTTTCTTTAGCTATGAAGAAGCTTCTTATTGTTATGAAGTCCCATTTGTTTATTCTTTCCTTTATGTCCCTTGTTGTAGGGGACTTATCTGTGAAAATATTACTGTGTGGGATATCTGAGACTTTCCTGTTTATGTTCTCCTCTAGGACTTTTATGGTGTCAAGACTTACATGTAAGTCTTTTATCCATTTGGAGTTTATTTTTGTGTATGGTGTAAGTTGGTGATCGAATTTCGAATTCCAATTTTTTGCAAGCAGCTGTCCAGCTCTCCCAACACCATTTGATGAAAAGGATATTTTTACTTCATTGTATACTTCTGCACACTTTGTCAAATATTAATTGACCATAGAAACATGGGTTTAGTTCTGGGATCTCTATTCTGTTCCACTGATCTATGTGTCTGTTCTTAGGCAGTACCAGACTGTTTTGATTATAGTCACCCTGTAATATAGTTGGATGCCAGGTATTGTGATCCCTCCTACTTTGTTTTTCTTTATCAAAATTGCTGTGGCTATTCTAGGTTGCTTATGATTCCATATAAATGTTTTAAATGTTTGTTCTCTGTCTGTGAAATATGTCATTGGTATTTTAATAGGGATTACATTGAATCTATAAATTACTTTGGGAAGTATAGACATTTTGATGATGTTAACTCTTTCAATCCATGAACACAGTGTAAGCTTCCATTTAATTGTGTCTTCCTTAATTTTTTTCTTCAGTGTTGTATAGTTTTCTGCATACAGGTCTTTTACCTCCTTGGTTAAGTTCATTCCTAGGTACTTAATTTTTCTTGTTAGAGGAAAGGGAATATTTTTCCTGATTTATGATTCTAATATGTCATATTTGGTATACAAAAACACCTTCAATTTCTGAATATTGACTTTCCATCTGGCTGTTTTGCCAAATTCACTAATTAGGTTAAGTAGCTTTTTGGAGTAGTATATTGGTTTTCCAAGTTCACGATCATGTCACCTGCAAACAATGACAGTTTTACTTCCTCCTTTTCATTTTCAATGCCTTTTATTTCTTTTTCTTGTCTACTCACTGTGGCTAGGACTTCCAATACTATGTTGAACAGAAGTGGTGAAAACGGACATCCTTGCCTTGTTCCTGATCTTAGTGGGAAAGTTTTTAGTTTTTGTCCATTAAGTATGAGGTTGGCTGTAGGTTTTTCATATACAGCCTTTACCATGTTGAGGTATGCCCTCTTTATTCCCACTTTGCTGAGTGTTTTTATCATAAATGGGTGCTGTACCTTATCAAATGCTTTTTCTGCATCTTTTGAGATGATCATGTGGATTTTGTCTTTACTTTTGTTTATGTGACGTATTACATTTTTTGATTTGTGAATATTGAAACATCCTTGCATCCATGGGATGAATCCCACTCGATCATGGTGGATGATCTTTTTAATGTATTGCTGGATGCGGTTTGCCAATATTTTGTTGAGGATTTTAGCATTTATGTTCATCAGCGATATTGGCCTAGAGTTTTCTTTCTTGGTTGTGTCTTTATCTGGTTGTGGGATTAGGATGATGCTGGCCTCACAAAAAGAGTTTGGGAGTCTTCCTTCTTCTTGGATTTTTTTTTTTTTGGAATGTCTGAGAAGGACAGGAGTTAGTTCTCCCTTAAATGTTTTGTAAAATTCTCCTGAATGGTGAAACCATTCGGTCCAGGGCTTTTGTGTGCTGGGAGTTTTCTGATTACTGCTTCAATTTCACCCGCTGTTATTGGTATGTCCAGGCTTTCTGCTTATTCTTCATTCAGTGCTGGAAGGTTATATTTTTCTAGAAATTCGTCCTTTTCATCAAGGTTTTTAAATTTCTTGGCACATAATTTTTCATAGTAATTTCTTACAATCCTTTGTATTTCTGTGGTATCAATTGTTATTTTTCCTCTTTCATTTCTACATTATTTATTTGGGTCCTCTCTTTTTTTCTTGATGGATCTGCTTAAAGGCTTGTCGATTTTTTTTTTTAATCTTTTGATATAACAAGCTCCTGGGTTGGCTGAACCTTTTAATTGTTCTTTTAGTCTCTATGTCATTCAATTCTGCTCTGATCTTGATTATTTCTTTTCTTCTACTTACCCTGGGCTTTGTTTGTTGTTTCTCTAGTTCTGGAAGCTCAAAGGTTAGGTCATTTATTTGAAATGTTTCTATCTTTTTTAGGAAAGCCTGTATTGCTATGGACTTCCCTCTCAGCACTGCCTTTGGTGTGTCCCATAGGTTTTAGACTGTTGTTTGTTCATTTTCATTTGTTTCCAGAAACTTTTTGATTTCTTCTTTGATTTCTTATTAACCCATTCATTTTTTTAAAAGTGTACTATTCAGTTTTCATGAGTTTGAATGTTTTTGAGTTTTTTCCTTGAGGTTGGCTTCTAGTTTTAAGCCCTTGAGGTCTGAGACAATGCTTTTTGTGATTTTGATTGTCCTGAATTTGTTGAGGTTTGTTTTGTGTCCTATCATGTGATCTATCTTTGAAAATGTTCTGTGTGCTTTTGAAAAGAATGTGTATTTTCCTTCTTTGGGATGAAAGGTTCTAAACATGTCAAGTCCATTTGATCTAATGCGTCATTCAGTTCCACAATATTCTTGTTGATGTTTTGTTTGGAAGATCTATCCACTTTAGCAAAGGGTGCTAAAATCCTTTGCTATCAGTGTATTACTGCCTATATGTTTCTTGAAGTCCTCCATGATTTTCCTTATATATTGGGGTGCTCCTATATTTGGTGCATATAGGTTTACAATGGGTTCTTCCCTCCAGATTTATAGAAAGTCCTTCTGGGTCTCTTTTAATGGCCCCCCCCCTTTTTTCTTTTTGAAATCTATTTTGTCTGATGTAAGTATTGCTAATCCTGCACTTTTTTCCCTGTCCATTTGCTTGAAATAGTTTTTTTCCATCCCTTTACTTTCAGTCTGTATAGGTCCTTTGTTCTGAGGTGGATCTCTTGTAGGAAGCATATGTATGGATCATGTTTCCTTATCCATTCAGCTATCCTATATCTTTTGATTGGTACATTTGATCCATTTACATTAAAATTATTATTGATAGGTAGTTATACATTTTTTCTTTTTGTATCTGTGGTCCTCTCTTTCTCATTCTTTCTCTTCATTTTCGTAAAGCAGTCCCTTTAGAATAGCTTGTAGTGCTGGTTTGGTGGAGGTGTTTTCTTTTAGCTGCCTTTTGTCTGGGAAACTCCTTACTTTGCCTTCCGTTTTAATTGAGAACCTTGCTGGGTAGAGTGGTCTTGGCTGCAGGCCCTTGCTTTTCATGACTTGGAATATTTCTTGCCATTCCGTTCAGGCTTGTAGTGTTTCTGTTGAGAATTCAGATGCTAGCTGTATCAGGACTCCCTTGTATGTTACTATCTGTTTCTCCCTTGCTGTCTTTAGGATTCTTTCTTTGTCTTTAGTATTTGCCATTTTAATGATGATGTATCTTGGAGTGGGCCTCATTGGGTTCCTCTTGAATGAGACCCTCTGTGTTTCCTGGACTTCCATGACTTTTTCTCTCCTCCAACTAGGGAAGTTTTCCATCATTACTTTTTCAAACAGGTTCTCTATCCCTTTCTCCTCTTCTCCTTCTGTTATCCCTATTATAAGGATGTTATTACTTTTCAGGTGGTCCTGCATTTTCCTGAACCCCTCCTCATTATTTTTTAGTCTTTTTTCATTTTCTTGCTCTTTCTGGGAGCTTTTTTTCTACCCTGTCCTCTAGCTTACTGCTTCAATCCTCTGCTTCATCGAGCCTGCTTTTGATTCCTTCTACTGTGTTCTTCAAATCAGAAATTGTATTCTTCATTTTATCTTGGCTCTTATTGATAGTTTCTATGTCTTTTTTTAACCTGATGTACTTTGCAATAACTTCCTCATAGTTTCTCTGTAGTTTTTGGTAATTCTCTCTGAGCTCACTGAGCTCATTGAGCTTCCTTAGAACCATTGTTTTGAACTCAGTATCTGATAGTTTACTTGCCTCTATTTCATTTAGTTCTCTTTGTGGGGATTCCTCTTTTCTCTTGGATTGGGGGATGTTTCTTTTTCTTCCCATTATTTGTGAGACTCTTATTTTGTGCTTCTGCTTCTTAAATTGATCTGTGTAGACTTCCTCACTTTGTGGTATGAACTTCTCTGGTAGGAGACTCCTTTTTTATTTTTTTTTTCTTTCTTTCTGTATCTGCCTCTGATGATGTCAGCTGTTGATCCTGTCTGATCTTAGGCAGTCTTTAAGAGACTTTCAGGCATCTACTGTCTGTGCCTATCTCCTCAGGTTGTCAATTTAGTCACTCTGCCCTCAGGAGTCAGGGCAGGGCAGAGTCCCTCCTGTGGGCTGGGCCATTGTGTCCTTTCACACTGCTGCCTCTCAGGGGTAGTCTCTCTGAGCAATATGGTTGCTGCCATATGGTGAAGGAGTAAGCACTGGGGTCCCCTCAGCTACTCCCTCAGTTCTCTCCTCAGTGCCTCTGTCACCAGACATTCATCAAGTGTCTCTAGACCACTCTGTGTACCCTTTAGCCAGGGATCTACTATCTGTGACTGCTGTGCTGTATACTCAGCAGATGGGCTTGCCTAACTCCTGGCCAGGCTGAGCCTCCTGGGGGCGGGGCTATTGTATCCCTTCATGCTGTGGCCCCTTGGGGGAGTGGTCTGCCTGAGCAAGATAGCTTCTGTCATATGGGGGAGGAATCAGCACCAGGATCCCTGGCTAGTCCCTCAGTTCTCTCTCCAACGCCTCTGTTGCCAGACTTTCCTCAAGCTTCTCTAGACCACTATGCATCCCCTTTAGCCAGGGATCTACTATCTGTGACTGCCGCTCTGCACTCAGCACTTGGGCCTGCAGAACACTGGGCCAGGTCCAAGCCTAGTGGGACCATGGCTATTGTGTCCTTTCATGCTGCTGCTGTTTAGGGGAGTGGTCCAACCATGCAAGATGGCAGCTGCAGAATGCGGCATGAGTCAGCACCTGTACCCTGCCTTCCCCTTTCTCAATTCTTTCCCACAAACCTCCTTCCCCAGTCTCTCCTCAGATGATTCCAGCCAACTCTGTCCTGGCCTTTGCTGGAGCCCAGGGTAAGTGGCTTCCACTACAAATTTTTGTGTTGGCCCTTTAAATGGCTCTTTGAGTCTCCAGCTGCCTGTCTCAGGCAGAGAACACACTGTCACTTTTCACAGCTGGCTATTAACTGTGTGCTTTTTGGGCTCTGGTGCTGTAGGCTGGAGATCCCACCTATAGTTTAGGCCCTGCTCTTATCAGAGGCATCCAACTGGCTGTTTCAATATCCCTCTGGCACTGCCACCTGTGGGTGTGTATTCCACCTTCTCGAGCCTCTACTGCACTCCTTACCAGTTAGGTTGTGCTAAAGCCAATTCCTCTGTAAGTCTGAGGTTTTAAGGCTCCTCTCTCCCTACTGTTCAGTTGTTTTCCATGTGATTTCTCCATAATTTAGTTGTAATTCCATTTCGTCCTAGGAGGAGGTCAGTGTGACTTATACTCACTCCTCTGCCATCTTAAAGTTAGTCTTCTTCTTCTTTTTGTTATTGCTCAAATACATTTGTCTCCATTTTCTCGTCACCACTTTCCCCTGCCCCACCCACCTATACCTCCCACCCTCAATCCGTCCCCACTCTGGCTTAGTCCATGGGTCCTTTATACATGTTCCTTGATTTGACCCTTCCACTTCTTTTCCCCGTTACCCCCCCTCTCTCCTTCCCTCTTGTTACTATCGGTTTGTTTTTTTCTTTCAATGACGCTGGTTATATTTTTCTTGCTTGTTTGTTTTGTTGATTAGGCTCCACTTATAGGTGAGATCATATGGTATTTGCATTTCATTGCATGTCTGCAAAGACAATAGAGGTTTGTATAAATAATAGTCAAGGTTCAGCAATTAGCACTTTCCAAGTAGTATACTAAAGATTTCACATTATTTAAGTCATTTAATCCTCACAACAACATTGTGGAGTAGTATTATAATACTATTATTATATGGAAACTGAGAAACAAAAATTAAGAAAAAATTACCCCAAGCCACATAGCTTGTAATGGCATGGCTGGAGTTTGGACTCAGGAAGTCTGCCTCCCACGTCCATGCTTTTTATTAATTACTACCCTTCTCTGCCTCTTTGACATCATCCTAAGCATGCTGATGTGCTCATGGAGTTAGCAGGTTAGCATTGAATTGTTGAGATCATTCCCAAGTAAATAAGCAACTCTGGACCCAAGAGGAAACAAAGTGAATTATCAGATGGAGGGCTGAAGAACTGAGATGACTAGAACCACACCCTGAGTCAGTGTGACATAGTAGAAAAATTTTGTGGCCTGGAGTCTAATGACCCATATTTGAGTCTTGTATCCCTTACAAGGCCTCTGTCAAGGTACTCAATCTCTAAAGAGCCTTAGTTCCTAAAGTGCTGAAAAGACAAAAACTGGTATCTGTATCTTAAGTGTGCTGTGAAGACTAAACAAGTGTATGTGAAGACATTTAGTTAAAAATCTTTAAAAAATTTGGATTGACTACAAAGTGCTACATGAATACTGCTATTGAAATATTTATTTTAAATGCTTTTATCTTACCACAACTTTCTCAGAAACAAAAACCCTTACTCACCACTGAATTACTCTTCATCTGTACCATGAGTCAGGTGCCTTTGAGAGCTTCCCCAAATGTGTTTGAATGATTTTTTCCTCTATACTTTATAGATGCAGAGCCTGCCCCAGGGGGTATGCTGAAAAACTCATTGCTGTTGACTTCTGAACCAGGCTTCCTATGGTATTACGGACATTCTATAGGAAAGTCTAGTATTTGCAAATGTTCTTCACAAATCAACCATTTAGAAAATCATTAAATCCCACCTTTGTTTTCTGTATTTGTTCAAGCATACTGAATTAATAATCACTTCTTTCATGTATCAACTCTTGGGGAAAAATTAAAATAAATTTCTCTATAATTTAGGTTCCAAGCTTAAAGAATTAGAAACTTATGGCTTCCTGTCTTGACCATCAGTTATTTTTTCAGAACTTGATTGACAATAATAAGCTTCTAGAATTTCTCTAAATCAATTAGGTTGGTACAAAATTATATTTTGTAGCAAATTTTCTCTTTGGGGAGAAAAAAGCACCAGGATCACAGGTAGTTATATATATTTGACAACCTATAAGTTGCAAAAATCAACCATCATAATGTGCTAAATGAATGAATGAGTCTAGACTGTTTTTCAAGGAAGTCTATCCATCATATTTGTCCTGGTGAGGACCCTCCTTTATTGGCCAGGATATTAGTAATTTGTCACCTGAACTTCTGTAAGTGCCACTTTGTGCCCAACCACAATATCAATACGGTACCCTCAGATTAGTATAAAGAGGTAATTTAAATTTTATTATTTATTTTGTTACTTATTCCCCCAGCCCAATGATTAATCTGGTGAAATTATTGATACAAGTCCAAGTAGTTTGTGTGGGTGTTGAAGTAGAAGCACTGACAATGCCTAAAATTATGCAATCATTTTTATCTTAACGCACAATCCTTTTAAGTGACTTCTTGATTAAAGTTAATCTTCCAACCTGGAATTTTTCACACTATCAATCCCACAAATTCCTGATTTTACAATCTCTTCTAGGAACCACAGCCACAACGGAACCTGAAACCCCAAATGCCCATGCCTTCTTGCCAGGAGGACTTGGGGCGGGGGACAACTGCTACTCCCATCATCTTTAAGAAATAAACATGGGTTCAACCTGTGTGGCTCAGTTGGTTGGGTGTTGTACCATAAACCAAAAGGTTGACAGGTTCCCCGTTGGGACACATGCCTGGGTCACAGGTTTGGTCCCCGGTTGGGGTGCATATGGGGGGCAGCCAATGAATGTTTCTCTCTCTCACTGGCACTTCTATTCCTCTCTTTCTCATTCCCTTTCTCTATCCCTAAAATGAAAAATAAAGTAAATTTAAAAATGAAATAAGTATGGGGAGTATCTCTATTTTGTTAAGCATGAAGAACACTCCTTCAGATGAACAACTGTCACTCTTTTATACAGAAGCACCTTTAAAGGTGATTATGCTATTAGTGTAACTAGGTTTTTCCCTTTCTTTCCTTTCAGGAATCTGCTGTGTGAGCTGATGTACACAGAGAGCTCCTGTCACCAGGACAATGACGCTAGCAATTTATAAAAAATCAACTGGAACTTAATTTTTAACATAGTTACTGATGTGACTTCGGAGGAAAGTGTGTGTGTGTGTGTGTGTGTGTGTAATATAAAATTGAAAATTTCCAGAATACACTTACTTATTTTCTGGTGTGCTATCTGAATACTATTGAGAAACTATTGAAAGTAAAATGCTCATTCCAAAGTTGAATGTTAAAAATTGTATAAAATATTAAAATAGTCTTAGTTAAAATATCAGCTCTGAGGTATCTGTAAAATTATATTATCATTAATGTGTTGTCACAGTTTGGGAAATAGTAGTAAAGAGGTAAGTTATTTTTTGTACGTGCTGTTTCTACTCTAGTCCTCTATATTACTGAAGATAATGAGACAGAAACTATTGAAGGATAAACACTTCCTTATTTACTTTTGTTAATTATATTTTATTTTATGCTATTATAGTTGTCCAGTTTTCCCCCCTCAACCCAGAACCCCCACTCCCTCAGGCAAATCCCACACCCTTGTCCATGTCCATGGGTCATGCATATATGCTCTTTGGCTGCTCTATTCTGTATGTTATACTTTATATCCCCATGACTATTCTGTAACTACCATTTTGTACTTCTTAATCCCCTCACCTTTTACACTCATCCCACTGACCTTCTCCCATCAGGCAACCATTAAAATGTTCTCTGCATCAGTGATTGTGTTTCTGTTCTGCTTGTTTGTTTATTTTGTTTTCTTTAGAATACATTGTTGAGAGATATGTATTTATTGTCATTTTATGGTTCATATTTTTGATCCACCTCTTCTTCTTAAAGAAGACCCTTTAACATTTCATATGATCATGGATTGGTGGCAGTTCCTCTTAAAAGGTCTGTATACAGACATACTTGGACTCACTGTCTCTGAGCTCCAGCATGACAGCAGTTTGAAAGGCATCAGAAATCTACAGGGAGAAGCTGAAGTGTCTGGCATCAGGGCAAGAGCTGGGCGGCAGCTTTCTTCTAGACAGAAGTACTGGAAAAAGGCCATTGTCCCATTTCTGAGCCCTCCCCACACAGAGCCACAGAGCTGGCAGGTAGATGCCATATCTGAATTTCCATCAACTAGCTCTAAGTTTGCCCTACCCCGGTAGTTCCCTGAGGCCCCTGTCCCACCCAACTTTCAGCCATACTCAAGCTGTTTCCAGTAGCTTTTCCATACAAATGGCCTATCTTGGCCCATCCTTCAGATTTTCCTAAATTCTCTCAAGCAAGCAGCATCTGGTCTCAGTGAGCCCCTTACCTGTACATCTCACTAAGGTGCACCAGGCCCAGCACTAGCAGCAACTGGCCTTAGTTCACATGTTGGCCTCAACCTGGGCACCTCCAAATCCCAGAATAAGTAGCAGCCATCTGAAGATTGCTATGTAGCTTATGCTGTGTGATGCCAACAGAACAGAGTTGGTGGCTGACCTTGAATGTTCCAAAATAATCAAAGCTCAACTACAATATGAGGGTGTAGACAGCACATATGGTGGTCACACCTTCAGGACCCAGTTTGGGTGATAGGGGAGGCTGTTCCACTGGACTCTACAGGACATCTACTATATTAGGCCACTCTACCAAGCCTGGGAGATGTAGCAGCTCTACCTCATACATAGAAAAAAATATAAGGAGGCAGCCAAAATGAAGGCACAAAGAAATATGGTACAAATGAAAGAACAGCTCAAAACTCCAGAAAAAGAACTAAACAGAATGGAGACAAGCAATCTACTAGATGCAAAGTTCAAAACACTGGTTATAAGGATGCTCAAAAACTTAGTGAGGACTCAATGTCATTTAAAAAATACAGTCAGAAATGAAGGATACACTAATAGAAATAAAGAACAATTTACAGGGAATCAACAGTAGAGTGGATGAAACCAAGAATCAAATCAGTGATTTGGAATATAAGGAAGCAAAAAAACACCCAATGAGAGCAGCAAGAAGAAAAACGAATCCAAAAAAGTGAGGAGTCCCTGAAACTACTTCAAGCATACCAACATTTGCATTATGGAGGTGTCAGAAGGAAAAGAGAGAAAGCAAGAAATTAGAAATATATTTGACAAAATAATGACAGAAAACGGGTCTAACTTGGTAAAGGAAATAGGCATGCAAGTCCATGAAGTAAGTGCAGAGTCCCAAATAAGATGAACCCCAAAAAGCCCACATTAAAAATTAAAATGCCAAAGGTTTTTTAAAATCAGCAGGAGAAAAGCAGTTAGTTATCTACAAGGGAGCTTCCATAAGTCTGTCAGCTGATTTCTCAAAAGAAACATTGCAGGCCAAAAGGGATTGGCAAGAAATATTCAGAGTGATGAACCTACAACTAATATTACTCAACCTAGCATTTCCTCATTTCAATGGGAGGCTGAATGTTGTTTCCCACTGAGACCTAGAAACAATACTAAAAGAATTGATGCAAGTTAAGTTTTTTTTAAATTTAAGTATGAAATTATTATGATTTTTTATTTTTTTATTTTATTTTTTTATTAAATTAATTTATTTACTTTTTAAATACATTTGTCTCTGCCTTCCCCCCACCTCTTTCCCTTGCCCCCTCCCATCTTCCCTCCCTCAGCTCTTCCCCTTTGGTTTTGTCCATGAGTCCTTGCTATATGTTCCTTGACTTTCCCCTTCCCTTCCCTTTCCCTGCCCCCCCCTTCCCTCTTGTCTCTGTTGATTTCTTTTCCTTTCAGTGTTGCTGGTCGTATTTTCCTTGCATCTTTGCATTGTTGGTTAGGTTCCGCTTATAGGTGAGATCATATGGTATTTGTCTTTCGCCCCCTGGCTTATTTCGCTTAGCATGATGCTCTCCAGTTCCATCCATGCTGTCGCAAAGTTTAGTACTTCTTTTTTCTTTCTGCTGCGTAGTATTCCATTGTGTATATGTACCATAATTTTTTGATCCAGTCATCTACTGATGGGCATTTAGGTTGCTTCCAACACTTGGCTATTGTCAATTGTGCTGCTATGAACATTGGGGTGCATAGGTTCTTTTGTATTGGCGTTTTGGTGTTCTCAGGGTATAGTCCCAGCAGGGGAATCGCTGCATCAAAAGGCATTTCCATTTTCAGCTTTTTGAGGAAATTCCACACTGCTTTCCATAGTGGTTGCACCAGTCTGCATTCCCACGAAGAGTGTACTAGGGTTCCCTTTTCTCCACAGCCTCGCCAGCACCTGTTGTTTGTGGATCTGTTTATGATGGCCATTCTGACCGGTGTGAGGTGGTACCTCATGGTGGTTTTGATCTGCATTTCTCTGATGGCTAGTGATGCTGAGCATCCTTTCAAATGCCTCTGGGCCCTCTGTATCTCCTCCTTGGAAAAGCATCTGCCCAGGTCCTTTGCCCATTTTTTGATTTTTTAATTGTGGAATAAGTGTGCTAACCAGGTTATTTTCTAGATATATCTACATACCACCTGAATACATTTCTATCCCAACATGATAGCTACACCCAAAGTCAAGAAAATAGGGTGGGCTCTCTCAGGTCTGTAAACCTTTGCACAAGGAGTGATTACATTTCACCCAACTAAGTAAATAAGACATTTGATAACACACACTCTTTCAATATCAGTAGAAGCATCTCTTACTTCTTACTTATGCTACTGATACTTTTATGTGAGCAATATAGTTTTTGCTGGTGGTGCAGGGAGGAAATGGGTTTTGGTATCAGACATACCTGATATAAAACATTTGCTTGCTAATTAAAAGACAATGAACTAAGACATATTTCTCGAATTGTATGATTCTCAATTTCCTTGTTTTAATTAAAAAAATAATATGATAAAAATGCCTACCCATGGGTCAGATATTCGGTATGCTCTCGAAACATGGTAGCTGCTACTAGCATGACCACTATATTCCTTCTTCTATTTTGTTGCAATATTTATCATCACCCTCATCATCATTACATGCACCCTTTTTTTGTTCATACTAGTTTTTCCTGTATCATAACATAGGAAGGTGTGACATTATCATTTATGACCCAGTCAGAGAATATGTCCCACATGTGCATAATTTCAGTGTCACTAGTCCCTGAGCATCTCAGCAACTGCTGAACAATGGTTAGAGAGCAGCTTCTCTACAACTGCATGATTCTTTATCACCTAGAATAAAAGTAGTCTGTTGAAAAGCAATTTGTACTACAGCATTATTTACACAGGTTTTTCTTGTTGTTGTTATTTGCAGGCATTTACCAAAAGGTTTCAGAAGTAAATTCATTAACCTAAAAAGATCCTGAGCATGGAGCTGTATGAACAGCTTGGCATCTCTCACTTCTCTAAGGCTTGAGCAGAGAGGTGAGCTGTCAGGGCTTGGAATGAGGTAGGATATAATGAAACTCAGGCTTTCGGGTCAGTCCTTTATATCCAATACCTCATTAAGTCTGTATCGGAGGGGGAAAGGTTCAAAAGACACTTTCAGAATACTAACTTTTTTATCTTTCCTTGTTGCAAAATTGGTCTCATGTAGGGAAGGAGAAAAAATGAAATGAGCTTAAATTTATGATCCTTTTGTGAAATCAGGTAATTTTTTTTAAACAAAGCTTTTTATTCAACATGCTCATTGCTTATTACACTCACCTTTCCCTACATATTTCTTAGTTTCATTTCCTTTAACTTCTTCCTTCAAGAGTTAACCAAATGATACATTCCAGTGTGAAAACTCTCTGGAACATGGAACCTGTAGGAGCAGATCTGACAATGCCCTGTCCCTCTGTTAGCTCCTCACTTCTTGTTTTCCAGGTCTTTTACTCTCTTTTCTCCTCTTGGTTTGCTTTTCAGTCCCATACTGACAGCTTTCTAAAAAGAACTCAACAGCAGGTGTGATGTGTGAACATCACTACACTTACAAAATACTGGACACATTAAACCAGCTATGGCACCAAAATAAAGAAGAAAAAAGGAAAGGAAAAAGAAAAGAAAAAAACAGTTACATTTACCATACTGATGACCCTGGTTATAATGGCATGGATGGCAAACCCTAAAAATCTAGGAATGAAGAAGTGTGAAATTCAAACATTGAGAAGAAAGCATTTCCTGCAAATTTTATGAACATACGATGGAAATGTTCAGAAAGACCAGGGATGACATGAAATTGTACAAGGACAAATGTGAAATTCAAGAATTGACAATGGTATCTACTCTTTTTACTATAGGAGAGGATAGATCTCTGCCCTTCGGAATGAGCTCGGCAATTTCAGAGAAAGATTTAGAGAACTCTGGGCAAGATGACATCCTCAATATCTCTAGTTTGGCCTTCTATACCCAAAGCCCTTATTTACTAACTCGAGAGGTAAGTCTGTGTTAATGTGGAAAGACAGCAACTGTACAGGTTAAAAGTAGCTACTCTGGACCCAGGCTGCTGAGTTCAAATTTAGGTTCTTCCTTGGGAAAACAGATACCTTATCAGTAGATAAGAGTTACTTATTTACTTCTGCCCTCTCCAGGTGACTCTGTTGGTTGGAGTGTCATCCCATACACCAAAAGTTTGCAGGTTCAGTCCCTGGTCAGGGTGCATATGGAAGGCAAATGATGAATGTTTCTGTCTCTCTAAACATATCCTTGGGTGAGGATTTTCAAAAAAGTAAAAAAAATGGTACCTACTTCCTATGTTTGTTCTAAAACATAAGTGGATTTATAGCAGTATCTGAGGTTTAGTAAATGCTTATATAACACATTATATAATGTAAGCTCGTATTATTAGAGGAATGTAATTTATTTGCAATTTATAAAACAGACCAAATAATTTCCATTATATTCTCTTCACTTGCCCCATTGCTTGCTATAAAGTCCTCTTACAGCAAAGTATCAGTTTTAGGGCCCCCAAATGCCTACCTTTTTCTGACTTTTAAGTAAAAGATTATTTATTGTCCACACTGAGAAATCTCTTGTCATCTCCTAAGTACATAGAGTTGCAATTATTTCTGAAAAGTATAAGGGTGGCATTTGTCCATGATGGAACCATGAGCCAACACAATCACTGAAGCTCGATGACTGCATTGCACCGGAGACCCTGAGAACTTTTAGACTGTCATTTCTCTCTTAACCAGTGACATACTCTATGACAGGTGATCATATGAAAACAGGTAAGTATGCTCATGAATGATGCATTCAAGTGTAGAACTCTTTGATTTAAGAATTCTTTTCATTTTGACTCTCTGCAACGTCCAACTATTTTCTGTGAAGAAGCAGAGATGTTAGCATGAGAAAAAGCCCAAAGCTAACAATGTCTCTACTTGAAATATCCTCCTCTTTCTTTTATCTGCCTCTAGACATTAAAAAGCACATCCCATGTAGCCAGTGACAACTATAGGTACCATTCATTGAGCCATGTAATAAACACTGAGTTAAGAGCTTTGTATTTAATCTTCACAAAAATTGTATGAGGTGATACTATTATCACCCCTATACACATGCAAAACTGAAGCTAATAGAAGTTATTTGCCCAAAGCCACACATAGTAAGTCAAGGAATAAGGATGGCATTCAAAGTCTGTTTCATTCCAAATCGTGTGTGTTCAGAGAAGGTGAGGTTACAGATACCTCACCTTTCTCCAATTTCAAGTGTGATTTTGCATCTAAAAGAACATTTTTGTCTTCTGTCTTCTCTGTGGATAACTTTGTTCATAATTCCCTTCTGCAGCAATAAATTTATACTTGATATATGTTTAATTACATTCTGTGTCTGCCATAGCTTCCAACTTCACCTTCCGAGACACAGATTTCCAAAATTGAGTCTCCACTTTTGCCACGTTTTGGAGGCAGAATAATTTCTTTTTCATGTTCTTTGTTTTTTTGTTACACTTAAAATCATCATTAACTCTGATGTAAAAACTAAACGTCAGTCTCAGATCCAAAAGATGATGGATATCCAAGGAGGAATTAAAAAATAACTTTTTGTACCATTATAAAGGGGGTTAGGGAAAATTTTGGAAAGATAAGGCCTCAGGCTAATGGAAGATAATTGAAATTTTCTTTTAGGAGTGATTAATTAAAACAGCATTAAATATTCCCCTACAATCTTTTGTCAGTCAACAGGAGAGACCACTGGAACTGCCACTGAGGGGCCCATCAAAGCCTATAATGTTCTCCCATAGTAGCTAATTATGACCATTTTAAAAGGTTTCCAATGCACTCACCAACATCTTCTCAAGAATCCATTTCTATAAAACGTTCAAATGTTAACAGCCTGCTATAGAGAAGATGCCATGCAGATGCATTCAGTCAACATCCTATAATGGTGTCCAGTCATCATTATTTTACATAGGTCAAACCCTGTTTTTAAAAGACCTATACAAAGGGCCAATTACATATAAGAACATTATATATGACAGAGCAAGCATTACTAAACAATGGATAAGAAAATGTAATTAAGTAAACGATGCTGGGGAAAGGGTTTCACATTTTTCCTGATAAAGAAGCTCATTTTATACCACACATGCAAATAAATTTTAATTTTCAGTAGAAGAAAATGTAGCAGAATATATTTATCAGGCCTGAAGAAAAATTGTAAGATTTCTAAGACTTTAAATGATATCCAAAGAGAAAGTCTATTTTTCTATATAAAATTAAATTTCTGAGAAAGAAAAGTTAAAGTAAAATAGGAGATGGGAAAGTTAAGAGAAAAAAAAATTAAATGATTAAAGTTTATGTTATAAAAATGTTCCATTCATGTAAATAAAAACCCAAGTAATAGCTAAGTGGACTAGGTTAATAAGAAAAATCAGTTAATGTAACAGTAATTACAGTGACCAGAAAGGAGGAGGGGAGAGGGATAATGGGGGAAAGAAGGGGAAAGGTCTAGTCAAGGATCATGTACAAAAGGCCCATGGTACTGGACAACAGGGTGGGGACTGACTGAGGGAGTAGTAGGGTGAGCAGGGCAGGGGAGAGCAATGGGGAAAAGAGACAACTATAATTGAACGACAATAAAAAATTTTTAAAAGAGTAATTACCATTGAATTGTACAGTGGAAATAAAGAACCTGATATCTCAAATTTAAGTTAATACAAAACTGAGATGTTGGTTTATACTACCGGAGGATGTATAGATGATAATAAGTAAATTATATGAAGGCAATCTTAAATCTTGTATACTCATGAATTACTGCTAACAATGGGTAAAACCCTTTGGAAGAGAATTTAGCTTTACAATACAGGTTCCTAAATCTCCCTAAACCTTTTGATCACATCATCCTACATCCAGAAATTCATCCTACAAGAAGCATATTGAGATAAATACATTAATAAGTATGAATATACTTACAAAAAAGGTTTTGTTATATTTATAAAAAAAAATTTTATAAGTCTACCAAGGATGATTAATAAAGCAAGCTCTAAACATATAAAACCAATTAAAAAAGTACTTGTGAAGAATAAGTAGCTACATGGAGAAATAGTTATGATTTAATGTTAATCAAAGATGTAGAGTGGAAAAATAAATGTGATCAGCCTTGAAAGAAGATACTGAAAAAGAAGAATCCATTTTAATATACTAGAATTCTGATGATTTTTTTCCTCATTTAAAATATATGTTGCTGTGATCATTTTATATGAGTGAAGTATGCATAAGGAGTTTTCATTAGAGGAGGTTTTACTGTAAATAAAACCTGGCTGAAAACATTGTTCTCAATGTGTTAGAGTCACTTGTGACACAGGAGCCCTGAATCCCAGACTGCTTAGAGCCAAAATTGGTAATATAGTGTTTCAAATATTTAACTCAGGATATGGCTTGTGAAGTAACAAGTTGTTCTCTGCTGGACCAATTACTTCCCTCTACCTCTTGACTATTTTTTATTTTATAATGAATGGACTATGTACCAAATTTTGTGCAAAAAAACACATAATCAGGTACTTTTGGTATAGGAAAGTAAAAGCAATTGTGTTGGTCTAATTAAATTATTTGTAACTGAAAGTCTTTTATACCCCTAGACTATCTACATAGCCATAGAGACATAGAGGTGGACATGACATCTTTTAAAATCTTTATGTACTTTTATCCATGGAATTTGGAGGACATTTGCCAGGTCTTATTTCTGAAATAGAATGAATAAATCATTATAGTACTTAACATTTATTGATCATTTAGTGTATGCTAGCTTTGGTAAAAAACACTTTATAGTCACTATATTATTTAAAATGTCACTGTTATGTCCATGTTATAGATGAAGAAATTGAGGCACAGGATAAAAAAGTATGCCCTATAAGCCACACAGCTTGTAAGAGGCAGAACCGGGAATCCGTTTAGTCTCATATCATCACATCTAATACTCTATAAAGTACTATACTCTTCTTCCAATCCAATGTTTTATTTGTAATATAATCCATAAATTGTAGGATTTTATTAATAGTGACTTGTGAAATGGTTAATTTTTCCTTGGGAGAGACTTCTGGGGGACATTAGTAAATTACATCTTCCTTACCTACTTACTACAGAATATCAACAACTCAAATCTCCCTCATGTATGATTTTCAATTGTATCAATTTCCAAGTGTCTCTTAGCTTAATAGCACCAGTAGGATGGTAGAAAGTATCTTGAAACTTACTCTTGCCATCATTGCCTGGATGTGTACTCATGGGGTAGATTATTTTCTAACACTCAGTTTCCTTGTCTGTAAGGTAGGGACAGTAACATCATAAAACTGTAGATTTAAAAAGTGCCTATCTTATTGTTTGACACACAGGAGGCATCCAAAATTTAATGAAAAACTTTGAACCTGTCCGTTTGTTTAACACATACTTACTGAGCCTTAACTTGATATGAGCACAATGTTGTGTGATGCAGATGTAGCTGTGGCCATGATAAATGAACTCACTGTCCTGATAGAACTTATGTCCCCTTCAGCATAGCATAAGACAGTAGAAAATAGAAATTATTTTTGGTAACAAAGAAGAAAGCACATACTTAATTCACAGCTTCACTTGCCTCAATAAACAATTTCTCTGATGCATGGGATAACACTAATAGCTCGATAACAACCACTGGATAATGAGGCAAACCATTTATTGAGACTGGAAGTGTCAACAGAGGCATAATCCACTAATACGTTAATTGTTGATGGACATTCGCTGGTTCATAGAGATTCACCTTGTCACCCATACAAATGTCATTTGTTATAGCTTGCAAATTTTCATATGGACAGGAATTACTTCTAAACTAGACTGCACAAGTCCTTGCAGAGTAATTAATAAATATTCATGATGCTGATATTGCTGCCAATGGTGACAGATTTTGTACATTACAAAGAGTATTTTAAAAATGTGGATGCTAATCTTATAAGACAAAGACATTCTAATATCAATTCCAATATCCCAGGAATCTTTAAATGCTATAGTACATGCATTTTTTTTTTTTTGGTATGTACCTCTGGGAAATACAGAGCCATGCCCTGGTGAATATGTACATGAGTTTATGTCTTAAATAGTTATCTACCAACCATACATGCATTCAATATATAACATAGTTTATATGTAAGAAATTGAAATTTTTGTTTTGAAGTCATGGCTGCATTAAATATATATATCTATTTTGGATTCTGTAAAAAAAAACTTTTATTTTAAATCTCTTCATATTTGCTCTTTTTGTCAACTCTCCTGACACACACTTATGCACACCAATATTTACTGAGTACCTACTATGTGCCAGGCACCATCCTGTGCCATGGACATGTAGTGGTGGGGAGAACAGATATCATTCCAGCCTTTACAGATTTTCAATCTCTTGAGAAAGGCAATAAATAGGTAAATAAATATGTAAATATTTACAAATTATGAAATTCCATGAGAAACAATCTTGGTGTTGAGATAAAATTTGGTAAGGAAAAGCCACTTTGATGAATTAAAACAATTTAAACCTGAGAAAGGAAAATGAACCCATCATGTGAAGAAAAATTGGAAAAGATTTTTTAGATGGAGAGAACATGTGCCAAAGCCCTAGGGGGAAAGATAGCTGAGATGTGTCTGAAGTTTAGTGACGAAGTGAGTGAATGGATGCATAATTTAATGAATGAATTTGACAATGCTTTTTTGGTTAATTTGCCCTGAGTCATTCATTCTTTGCAAATATGTATGTCACTAGGCTGAGCCCTTATCTTCTCAAGGATGAGAAAGTCTAGGAGACCCGGGATAAGCATCCAAGCTAAGTGTATTCCACATTCCTCAGGCTTCCTTCCCATCTCTCCCTCTAGGTCCTGCTGCATCCTCATTCTTTCTGGACATGGGTGTGCTCCTCCTAAGACAACCTGTGACTGAGTCATTCCTTCAAATCTGGGCTCATAACACCCTTTTACTGAGATATCATCTATTGGGAATCCCACCTTAGTACTGTGATAAGGTAATTTCATTGCTTAGCATACAGACACATTACATAGTGTCTGAACTTAACAGCATGTTATTTGCAAGTATTCATGAGCTTTCCTGTTCTAAGGTTTATAACCTTTCATAAAGGCACTTTTTTGTTTGCTTGCTTGCTTGTTTTACTTTCTTTGCCCAGTTCAATGGTTAACAAAAAGGGATAAATTATCTCCAAGGTTAATAGTTAACTCATATTCCTAAGTTTTACTATATAGATGGACAAGTTGATAGAAAGATAAATATAAAAATGCAGATGAAGATTATATATGTATGTATATATCACCCACATATAGTATATGTGTATCTATGTATGGATTTTTACATGTACTATATATTTGCATATATATATTTATGCATATATTTTTTAGATTTTTATTTATCTATTTATGTACCATCTATATCTTTCCATCCATCAAACTAGAGTGATGTAGTTAGAGGGATATATCAGTAATCAAAACTTAATTTGGGAGAATGCCTTATCATAGATCTTAAGGAAGTACATGTAATGATGCTCATTGTGATGATTGTCTGCAACTGTGTATGCCTATTGGTAATAGGAGTAGAAAAGTAGAGAAGCTTGAGGAATGAGTGTCAGAGCAATGTGAATAACAAGCAGACATCAATGGGTGCATAGAAAGAAAAAAAAAAAAACACCTCAGAGTGACCAGCTGGGAAGATTTTTCCTTTCCTACTTGCTAGGGGATGGAGAGAATATGGGCAATGCCAGAACTGGTGGGATGTGGTAGACAACAGGTAAAGTTCTGCTGGGAGTTGTGTTACTCTGCCTGAAATCTGGGGTGCAATGGTTCTGTGAGGCAGGGTGGCAGGTATTATGCTTGACCGATCATAGGGCAGCCAAGTGGAGGGCATGTGCTAAAAGACAAGTGCAATCAGCTGCTTCCCAAACAAGTTTGAAAGACACAGACTAAAAAGTTGCAGGTTATTTCTATACCAACTTTATTCATTTCATAAAATTCCTCAGACTTGTTTAAAGACAGGAAATATGTTAAAAATTTTAAATTTGTGAACTTTAAAATTTGTGAGATACACTAATAAACAAGTACTATTTCATTTTTTGATGCTTGTTAACATACACTTACCAACTTAACGCTAATTAAACACTAAAAAACAGTTAGTAATGCTTGTAAGCCAAAACCCTCCATGATGTATCATTGTAAAGGACTTTTAGTTTAATCAATTTAATAAATTTTACATTATGAGTGTTCTATTCTGTTAACGACAATGAAACAAATTCTCGATCTGCAAAATTTTTTACAATAGACATTTTGGTGGGTAAGAAGCTTTTGAGACCCCTGCTGACAGCAGAGGAGAATTGCATCCGTGTTGCCCTAACCAGAAAGTGAATACATAATTTTCCTCATTAGCCTAGTCACCTTAAATATATGTAAGCCATTTAGCAAATGTGAATGATGTGTCACTATATAATTAATGTATAAAGGTGAATTCTTAGGAGAACCGATTCGTTACACATAAAGATTTTTATTTTGCTTAAGGTTTACAGGTCTCCCAAACAATTACATGTCTCACATTCTATAAAATTACTATTTTGGTTTCTTTTTTAACATAAAAATTGTACAAATCTTTACAAATATATGATATTGTGAGAACAATACTATCTAAAATTTTCCAGGGTCATGTGGTATTCTAATAAAGAACCAATGCCAATATTAGCTTTATCTGAAATACACATTAATTTTTGTTAAACATTTTATTGAGTACATATTCTGTGTCAGATATTATTCTATGTGTTAGAAACACAGATGCCTTATATGAGTCAAGTGTCCTGCTTTGAAGAATGTACATGTTTTGGGAAAACAGGTAAATAACTATATGAGATAACTTCAGATTACAATGAGTGTGCGCAAACATTACAACATGGAAGGGCAATAGCACGATGAGACGGTAACTGTAGGGAGAGTGGCTGGGGTTTGGTTCGCTGAAGAAGTAAAATATGAATTGAAACCTATATGCTGATAGAAAACAAAAACACTGCCATGTGAAAATTTTAGGTAGAGTGGCAATTGAAAGATCAGGAAGGTAGAGGCAAAGAACAATTATGTCCACATAAAGACATACATAATGGGAACCAAGCTTGTTACAGCATCCATGAGGTTTATAATGTGGATCTTTGCATTCTCTTCCCCCAAAGGCATCCACATGAAATAAAGAGATTAGTATCTTCGGAATTAGAGAAAAAGGGAACTTGGGAACAGTCCTAAGGCTACCTAAGAGAAATCTCAGACAAGTTTTTGAACCTCTTTTTGGTAGTTGCCTCATCTGATAATTGTTGAAAACTATACTGACTCAAAAGGTTTTCCTGGTAAAATACTGATACACTATGTAAAATCCTAAGCATAATAGGCAATGAGTAAATTTTCATTACTCTTTTCTCTAATTCAAGGATTCTTTGAGTCTCACTTCACTAATAAGTCTCAGTGCAACTATGAAAGATGATGAGATGCAGAGAGTGAAAATATCTACAGGCTAGGCAGGCAGCTGGGTGTGAGGTTGAGTTAGTGAATAGCCAAGAGCAGAGATGACACTTAAGTCTTCTTTGTACACCCTAGGACTCACAGAAGGGAACAATATTTCTTAAATAAAAACGGGACTAAAAATAAACTAGCTTTAGTTAATGCACGTAACAGTGTATGGCCCTAAAGTCATGTGAAAAGAAGACTAACGTTTTATGGTCTCAGTGGTTGCCAAATACTCTACTGATCTGTGACACTGTGACCTCATTTTTTTCAGCTCTAGAAACAAGGATATGATAAGGTCTCTGCAACCACAAATCCTTAAGATACAACTTCTATTAAGAGAAATTTTACAATAGTTACAGAAGGTTGTGGGTAACTCAGCATACCTATAGGAACATTAATTAGTTCAGTATTTCCCAAATTCTGGCCCATGATAATAAAGAAGAAAGCTTTCTTTTCATGAAGGTAAATTTTTTCAATGTAAAGGACTTCCTTTTGTTTTGAGATTATGTCTTTCCTATATTTTCAGGATGAAGATGCTTTGCATTCATAAAAAAATATGATAGTATATGGAATATTTTATTGAACTTCTTGGAAAAAAATAAAAATGTGTAACTCATGGGAGTATGTCAATTTTACTTTATCTGAAATCCATCCCCAAATAGGTGTGGGAACTTCTGGAGTAGCTAATTTAGTGAAGAGTAAATCCAAGGTAAAAGTGGTCTACTGTGAGTTTCATAAAGAGAGCAGTCTCATCCATAAAAAGTAAAAGGGGCATAAAAGATAGTGGAAGGGAAACTAATGCAAAAATGATGTTATAAATGATAGGCCCATTGTAACATGGACCAAGTGAAGACTTGAATATAATAAAGTTCCCTTCACTTCAGAGGAAGTTTGGAGACTGAGCATTTGGGTAACCATGTCAGTACAGAAAACAGACTGGAACTGAGGTATATGAGTAGAAGGAAAGATTTGTTATTTAAAAATCTCTATATTGTTGCTTAGTCTCCAACCACATTTCTTAAGATCAAGTGGCAATAAGAATAATATTCCAAAAATATCAGAGTAGAGGAAGGTGTAAGGGGAAGTAGGCGAGCACCTTAAGAATGTCTTAGCACAGAATTTTTCAGGATCTTTGTTCTGCACTGATTCAGGATCAAGGTGAACTTAATACTTCTGCACACTCTCAATTCCATAACTATCTACTACTCCTTAAGGTAGCGTGGCTATGTAAATAATAATTATTTAAATACTTACTTCTTTAATTTTTTTTTTCATTTGGCTCCTGTACCTTTCTTCCATGTAAACTTACTAAGAACATACTTATCATCCACATCAGCTATGCTGTTCAGTGTCCTGTCAGCAGTATACAATCAGGTTGTGTTAAAATAATTTCTACTCACTGATATCTATGGCTAAGTATTCTTAAATCATTTTTGAGTACTGTATATGCTGAGTGTTTATGGGTGTGCCCTTATTATCCACTAGACCACAATCATCTTGAAGGCCTTGGCTAAGCTTTCTCTGTACAGCATAGTGTCAAGGTCGGATTCAAATCCCAGCTCCACCACTAACTAGATGTGTAAATATGGAGTCTATTAAAATATTTGTGCCTTTGTTTCTTCATCTGCAGAGGCTAACCATGCTGATCTACTTCAGAGAGTTTTGTGACACCAAATATTTCGAAGCGTGCTGATATTTACTAAATGATCATTAAATTTTAGTTATTGTTGTGGAGAAGGTGTTGTTAAAAGTGTAGTCTCTAGTATAATTTTTCTTGAATCAACTCGCAGCCCCATCAGTCCTCAGCTGAGTAATTTTAAGCAAGTTACTTGATCTCTCTGTATCTCATGAGGTTGCCTTGATTAAAGAAAGAAAATGATTAAACCTTCTTCAAGGGTTTTTGAGGAGCAGTACAAATATACATATAAATGTATAAATATATATGTATATATAGGCATAACATATATGTTTGTGTGTATATATGTATATATACATATACATATGTATATACACAGACACATATATATACAAATAAATATATAAACAGTAATGTCTTAGAACAGTAATCACCATGTATGAAGTGCTCAGGTTATTATTATAAAGCAAGGACATTCTTTTAAACTTGAACTTTTTACTCTTTGAGTTACTGATTTAGGTCAGTTCTATATAACATGAATGTTTCAATTACTTCTTGTCCCCTTTCCCATTCCTCTTTTCCTCCCTCTTTCTCTTTTCTTCTGCACCTGTATTCACTTTCTTCTTTCTTTTCTTCTCCTTAGTTTTTGTTTTGTAATTTAAAATCAATGTCCAAACCGGAGGCTCTTCAGGAAGGAGCTTTCTCAAGGGAATAAAAGGTAACTAGTTTAAGCCAAGAAATAAAACTAATTTCAAAAGAAGTACAGTCCTGTGATATTTTTCTGAAAAAGGCAACATCTGTAGCTATTTGTCCTGGGATAACCTTGCCCTATCAAAATTGAATTAGAAAGCTGCTTGGGACCTTGAAATATCATGTCTGCTTGCTATCCCCATGAAAGTGCTATAATCACATTCTTTTGTAGGAACAGGGGCATGAGGCCATCTCATCATTTTGGGTTCTCAAGTAAAACTCCTAGTAGTTAATTGTGTGATATACTGAGGATTAGTGAAATTTCTTAAATCCTTTGATGAATGTGAGACACATCATAGTAAGAACGACAAGGAGAAATATGTTCAGTGTTTTAGATTAGAATTCTGAAACTAGGATTGATGGCCCCATGGAGGAAGAAAAGGACCAAAGATAGAAACTACCAGAAAAGAGAACATAAGTCAAAAGAATAAAGCATTTCCTAACGGATTCATCCAAAGAAAGAACAGAGACTATCTAGGGAATGAGGCAGTTATCTCAACATAGGCTGGGTTCAGCAAAACTTAAGTGTAGGTTCAGTGATCTGAGATCTTCACGAGTCCAAAACACGTTGTTGTATGATATGCATCTACAATGACAAATCAGACATAATTAACCTTAAACCCAAAGTAGCCAAATACTTGGAGAAATTCTGAACTGTGGATTTTTTTTTCCCTTTAGCAACCTAACTTATCTTTTTTTTTTTTTTTTTGGTCTGTTTTGCTCTTTTCCTTTATACATATGGCCCAGCTTGGATATGCAAAAGTAATTTACAATTCTTGCCTTCCTAATTTGAAATTCTGTAAGTCTGAGAGAGTAACCGGATTATGAAAACACTTGATTAATTTTGCGAACCAGCAGTTAAACATTATAGTTTAAAAACTCAAGTCAAAAATATTTCTTTTCTTTCAGGAAGAAAAATGAATGTTAAAAATGTGGTGCCTTGCAGAAGAAAGCTCCATAATTGCTCTGTGAACCATCTCCACTGTCAGAAGCAGAGAGGCCCCAGAGGACTCCTTTTCCTGTAGAATGATGATGGCATTAGTGCTAACAGTGCTGATGAGAAAAGACCCTGAAAGGGACGTGAGAATTTCTTCTAGAATCTTGTTGGTGCTTTTCCTACTCATAAGAACTAATATTTCTTGAGTACTTATTATTGACCATAGAATATCCTGAATGACTTCTAGGAATGAATTTCTTAATCCTCACAATGAAAAAGTAATTTGCCCTCAGTCACTTAATTGGTAAGTGGAGGAGCAGGATGTGAATGGAGGCAATCTACCTGCAGTATCCATGTAGATACCAGCCTAGATTACTATTTTCTATAGCCTAACTTGAGGTATGGTTAAAAAAAAAAAGTATCCTCATCTGGGGAGCAGCCACAATGACTGCTGTCTGTTCCTGGAGCATTCTTTTATTCACTGCATAAATTTGAGTTAACCTGGCCAGACAATGTATAGAACACTAGGTTCAATTCTGGATCTCAACTTGAAAAATATCGACACATTTTATCAATGAAGATTAAATAAGACATACAGCTCCTCAACAATGTCTCAAGTGTTAATCACTTCAATATTAGGGGAAAATTAATTATGTGTACGATAGTCCCTACTTATTCACAGTTTCACTTCCCATAGCTTTAGTTACCAGTGGTCAACTGCAGTCTGAAAATATTAAATGGAACACTCAAGAAATAAACAATTCATAAGTTTTAAATTGTATGCCATTCTGAATAGCATGAAGAAATATCATGCCATTCTGTTTTGAACCACCTGGATGTGATCATCCCTTTTCCCAGCATATTCACTCTGTATTTTCCACTGACCCATTAGTCTCTTAGTAGCCATCTCAGTTATCAGATCAGATGTCACAGTACCTCAGTGCTTGTGTTCAAGTAATCCTTATTCACTTACTAATGTCACCAAAGCACAAGAGCAATGATGTTGGCAATTATGGTATGCCAAAGAGAAGCCATAATGTGCCTCCTTTAAGTGTAAAGGCGAAAGTTCTCAGTTTAAGGAAAGAAACAAATCTTATGCTGAGGTTGTTAAGATGTATGGTGAAATTTTGAAGAAGGAAAAATAAATTTGTACTAGTTTTGCTGACACATCTCAAACTGCAAAAGTTACAGACACAGTATGTGCTAAGTTAAGACAGAAAGGGCATTAAATTTGTGGTTGGAACTAATGAACAGAAAATTTGTTCCAACTGAAGTCAACATTCTGGCATGTTGTGCCAGAAAACACTGAGCCTATACAAAGACTTCATCAAGGGTTCCCAAAATGAGTAATCACATTCACACACCTTACATTACACTATTTGTCATGATTGTTCTATTTTATTATCAGCTATTTTGTTAATGTTTTATTGTACCTAATTTATAAATTAAACCTTACCATAGGTATGCACATATAGATAAAAAACAGTATATATAGGATTCAGTACTATTTATGGTATGACATCCATGGTGGGGTTTTGAAACAAATCCCCCACAGATAAAAGGGGGGCTACTCTATATGTGTGTGTGTGTGTGTGTAAGGAGTCCTTCAGAAAATTAATTGAATATGTTTAGTTAAAAATATTAGTTTTACAGAAGACAGCATTTCCATGTGTAATCACTTTATCATTATTCTACTCCATAAGAACACAGGACAAGTGGAGGATTCCTTTCTCTTCTAGTCCTTAAAGGTATCACACATCAAACTTCTCCAGATTTAGGTACAGCAATTCCACACATGATTGTAAATCTGGTTTCTGTGGACTTCCTTAAGTCTCCAGCATGAGAGAAAATTATAACCTCCCCCAAAAGAATTGATATGTATTTACTACTTTGCTGTTTTAAAAGCATTTTTACTTTATATTATTGGTTGAAGCTTTTGGTTTTTCAGTCTCAAAACCATGAAACATGTATACCCAATCTACAGTATATCTGTTATGCTATACCTCCATCTTCTCCTTTGACCACTAAAAAGCCTACAGAACTGAGAATAAGAAGCCCAGTTTGGAAAAGACAGTGTACCAAAATACATTCTTAGTTCATCATATATTTTCCTGAAAACAATCAATATAGGCAGCCTGAGGCAGACAATTTCAACATACATGTACTTTCTGAAAGCAGTCCATTATTACCAGAAACCTCTCCCTTTCTTAAAAACACATAATTATGACTGAAACTATATACATAGTTGGCCCAAGGGGAAATTGTGTAGTAGGCAGAATACCTCCTACTTCATTATACGTACAGTTCTTTTCACTCCTTTTCCTTCCAGGGGAACAGCCCTGTCTCCCTAACTTCCCTAGGTACCCAGGGCCTTCCTGACCTCACTCCCCATGATCTGACCAAAATCCCAACAAATGTGTAAAGGACCAACACAGGTTTGAGGCATATCAAAGTCTTGTACTCAGAAGACACAGTCCAGAGGGATACAGACATTAACTAAAGAATAGTATTTTATGAAAGCATAGTTATGAATCCAAATTCAGTCTCTTTGAAGGTTTCCACATAGGAAAACTAAGCCAAAGAAAGGAGATGGTAAGCGTTTATAAATTCTCTTGTATGATACTGAAAATGGAAATACTTTTAAAGTGACCCTTGCTACATTCCCATTCTGAACTGCCATAGAGGAGAAACAGTTGAAGTGAAACCAGCATATGCTGGAGAGGCAGCCAAATTACAGCTACACCTGAGCAGAGACCTGCACAACCCTGGATTATAGAGTAGAATGAATAGTACTATACAGTCACCCAATGCAAGCTTGCTCAGCATAATAGAGTGGTCAGCAATCACATAAAACCTAGTGTCTATTGTCATTACTGTGTTGGATACATGGACTCAAACTCTGTCACAGAGCTATTCTGTAAAGGGATGCCACACCCAGCTGGGAGACCACACAGAGAACACATCCCTAAATCATATGAGTTCTCATACCATCATCATAGGCCACCAGAGTAGTAACAGCATATATTAAGGATATTCTATGTAGGGTTGTATGGTGGCAGGTATGGCATGTTGAATGGGGATGCGGACGTGAAATCACATGGCCTGGTTTCAAATCGGGCACTGCCACTCTCCAGCTGTACATACAGTCTTGCAGTGTCACTTCTCTGAGTATTGGTTTCTTCAGCAATGAAATGGAAAAAAAATTATATGGTCTTTGGTTTTTGTGGGAGTTAAAATGACATAACATATATATGTCACCTGGGATATAAAGCTTAGGAAAAAATTAAAAGTAATATTGAAAAGGATGATGCCGATCATAAAATGGTATCGCAATTGGAGGTGAGTCAAAAGGTATGGGCATTTCAAATCACCCCATTCTGTGGTCAATATTCATAGTGGTTTAGAGTATAGACTCAGAACCAAATGTTCTGAACAAATCACTTGAGTACTATATTATTAAGTTTCCCACCTAAAAATGAGATCAACGACAGTACCAAACTCATACATCTGTTGTGAAGATTAAGTGAATTAACACATGTAAAACAGCTAGAATGGTGCCTGACAGAGAAGCAGCATGAGGTAAGTTTTAGCTCTTATTGTTATTACTACCCTTGCCAACACTGGAGGTGAGAACATGGCAAAAGCTTGGAGATAAATCTTTGTAAGAAAGTCACATCTCTCTAGAAGAATGGTAAGAAGTGAGTGCTGGAAGGAACTCATCACTTTCACTCTTGACACGTCCTTTTTTCCCTTCCCTGGTTCACTCGCCTAGGTGGAAATCAGAGGGCCCAGCTGAGACTGCAGGGTCATACTCCAGAAATTACTTCATTAGGACAGAGCTGATTGGTCATTACTGAAGCACAAATGAATGTTTTCCACTGAAAATCCATGGCTAACACCTAATAATACAACCATACATTATGTAATGTGTTAGTAAACAATACTAACGTTTGGCAATGAAAATTATATGTTAGGTGTCCACATTTACATGAAAATGATAAAGACACAACAAAAGAAGAAATGCCTAAAAGAAGCTATAACATTGATATTTCCAGGCTCAAAACATCATTGTCATCACCACCACCACCTCATCATCATCGCCATCAGTGTCTTCTTCATCTCAGCTACCATTTATTATCTATGAATTTTTGTTCTTAGCATACTCACCATAACTTCAGAAAGTAATTACCATTCCACTCATTTAACCTGTCTTTGTTTTTTCCTTGAGACATTTTTCCTTTCCACTTCAGAAATTAAAAGCTACATAATGCACAGCAACATATTTTCCATATATAGCAGACCCATTTTGACACACAATAGTAAACCATTGCATGAAGTACTCAATCTACAATGAAATGGAATGAAATGTTTAGTTTATAATAATGTATCACAGAGGGCCAATTCCAACAGTAACCTTCAAGTAATCCTATTCAGTCTTTTGCTATAAGACCATTCCATTGTGCTTTATAATTAATAATGTCACACATGGATATTGACAACAGGATTCAAACAGAGAATCAGCAGCACTTCAGAAAATCTGTCCCCATCAAGTGAACAGAGGGGCTGGTTCGATGAGCTCCATCAGCTAGGATAATTATTTTGAATAAGGAGGTGTGTCACCTCCCTGTAAAGGGCAGGGATGCCTGTACCAAATTACACACGAGCTAAACACAAGTCAGTTTGTTGGAACGTCTGAGATACCCTCAGTAAATGCAAATAGCCCTCTATAACATGGGTGATGCTGTCTATGCAGAAAACAAGAACTAAATTTGGAAAGCAGGATAAGGAACTGAAGAACTGCTAAGCATGAAAAGCCAAGAGAATGTCCAAGCCCAGGCTAAAGGCCAATAAGAGTCTCTGCCAATTTTCTAGGAGCAGTCACTGTTCAAATATTTAATAACTTCCAAGTATTCTTTCCCCTCTTTTTACTATTTATTTTCCATTTTGCCAACTAAATCCTACTCTACACTGCACTGCTAAGAACTCATTTTCTTCAAGTCTAAAACTCCGACCTCCAAGTAGATTTAGACAATGCAATGGGAAAGAAGCTGTGCATTTTAATATTTTAGACTCCAGAGTACACCGAAAATCATGCCAACACCATAGCTTCAAGTCTGTCTTGTAAGGAGGAAAGGAACAAAACCAAATTATCAACAAACACAAAGAGGTGTGGCCCAAATGACAAAAGAGACATATACCTAAAGACTCCCTCAAAAAGTGTAATGCAAATCAAAGGAAAAAAATGCATTAGAGAAAAATGTTCTTTGTTAGAAATTCACCATGAATACTGCTGGAAAGGGAGTAATATTCCCCTCAGTGCTTCTTTGCGCAAAATTGAGATTTGAATAAGGTTCACTTACCTTAAAGAAAGATACAACTGAGCATTTTATGGCAATATAGGCACAACTATTTATTTCTTAATCTTATGTTATTTACTGGTCATTTAGCACTTCTGAGTAAAGATTCACCGATGAAATAGGGGTGACCGAAGATATTGAGATGTCATTCTGCAGTATATTCAGTGGAGAAAGCCATTATGTACTGAGGCAGTCCAATAACCACAGTTCTGTTGTAAAAATCAGTTGAACTTACCTAGAAAAAAGAAAAAGAGAAAAACAAGAAAAAAAAACAGAAAATTTTAATAGAGTTCTTTGAAACTTATGTTTGTTCCTTGCTTCCCTTTTCCTCCCTTTTCACATTCGCTTCACTTTTCAGGAGAGAGCCTTATCAGTATCTCAGTACTGGTATCAAAAATCACAGGGATACAATGTGGAAGAAGATGCTTATCTTTGTGCATGATCCCCTTTCTTCCAACTCCTGTACCCCACCCTACCCTGCCTTTAAGTCCTGCTATACATACAGCTCTCTTGGCTATCTATTCTTTAGTGTTCTGTTTAGAAATAACCTCCTATAAGAAGCATTTATACATTATTCAAGCCCCAGTTAAATGCTTCTTCAATGTGCCTGGCTCCCTGTAACTACTACTGCTTAAACAGTATTTATAATACTGAACTGTTATGGGTAACCATTCACTTATATGTCACCCACTAGAATATGAACTCCCTGAGAATAGAGTCTCTTCTTTTTTCCCCATACTTTCCATAGCATGATCTGTGATATGGAAAATTTCAGTAAGTATTGATGAATGAATGAACAAATTAATAAGTAAACAGGGCCTAAATCAGAGCTAAAAACATCATAGAGAGACCTGCTGGCCTACAGCGACTCTATAATCTAGGTTCTAAGAGAGAGCCCTAAAGGTGTTGTCCTGTATCCTTTTTGCTCAGCTTCTCAGGTTAGAAGAATGATCACCAAAAATATAGAAGGTCTGACCTAGAATAAATTTTGGGGGGACAAAACATGGTGCTTGGTGCTAGGTCCATTTGAAGATCCAAAGAAGTGAAAAACCTCTGAGTTGTTCCACTCAAAAGTGTCCATATCATGTGTCTATCAATGATCTTGTCTGAATGACCTTATTCTCTAACCCTTACTTTCCTCCGATGTAAATGGAAATTACCGTATATGGAATATCAACATCAACATTTTTTAACTTTTTATTTTGAAGTAATTATAGGTACACAGGGAATCACAAATTAGTACACAGAGCCCTACAAACCTCCTCTCAACCTCCTCTAATGATGGTATCATATGTAACTGCAGTATATATGCAAAACAGGAAACATCATCATTTGTTGAAAAGACCAGGTGAGATGTTGGAAATAAATCATTTTCATTGCATTCTTCTGCAGGTGAACTCTTTTTTATTCAACAATTACTTAATAAAGGGTTACTATATACTAGATATTGTACTGTACAGTTTAAATATATTGAGATCAAAAGAAGTCTGTCCCATGATGTCATGGAATTTATGTATAGTGAGAGATCACAGAAAGATTAGGTAATTAAGATATTGTGCAGAAAGTGCAATTTGTACAAGAATCGAAAAACAGGGAAATCTAATTCAAACTAGAAAGGTGGATAATATAGACATATAAGGATTCCCAAGGTGAATGTTTAAGTCTAGACTCATACCTGAATCAGTTGAAATTGTCCAACTAAAGAAACAGAGGACATAGGAAGGTGGGTGAAAGGAAAAATATATATGAAAGCAAAAGGGAAGAAAAAAAAATACCTGGCCAATTTCAGTTTGAAGAACTGCCATGTGTGTTTTTCAAAAGTAGTTAACTAGTGGCAATTTTACATAATTAAAATAATAATTCTGTGGCTGTATGAGTGTTGTAGTAAAGATATAACCTAGTAAGAAGGAATATTTGGATAAAACAGGATTTGACAAGTCAGGATAAGGAGTTTAGAATTTAAGTGCAACTGCAGCCCCTTTCATCCAACTCCTCCACCCCAACCTGCCCTGATGTGTGTTGTACAGGGGAGCATCGTAGTCAAATCGGCATATTCTAGATGCCTGTAAAAAATGGATATGATGGAGCAAATGTGAAAGTAGAGGCAGGGAGATCAACTAGGGATTGCAGCATTAACCAAGGCAAGTTTAGCCAAAAGAGTGGGCCAGGGAATGCAGAAAAGCGGGAAGACTGCTTCAAGCAGAGAACTGGCTTGATTGGAGATAAGCTGTATATAAATGTTAAAGGGAGGCAATAATAAAGTAGACACCAACATTTCTAGGTTGAGCAATACATGATGGAACAATTCAAGTGGAGGAACAGCTTTAGATAAGCTATGATAGTGAAAGCACTTTAAACTGTAAAGTGCTAAAAAAAGTGTAATTATTTTCCTTTATGTAGAGAGCACATTATACATGCATATACAATTCTCAAAAAGATTAGAAAAAGAAGTAGCCTATTTTGAGAAAGCAATGTCAGTGCACATCTCCTACACAGCATATTGTAATTGGTTTGTGGTGCCATTTAGTAATGCCAAGACAATTCATTAAGAGAATCAAGAAAAAGCAGGTGTTTCCATTAGTGCTTGCTGTAATAAACATGTATACACACTCACATTTACAAACAGCAGCCAACCTAGAGCAGAATTAAACATGCTAAAGCACCCAAAGAATCCATTCAAGAAAAATGTAGTAGAAAGGCATTTTTCATTCAAGAATGGTAACAAATCCCAAATGAAAAAGGAAAGTTGCTAAGGAGATTGGTAATTAAATAGACCATCATGCTTATTACTTCTCAGCATATCATTTAAATATATATCCATCAACAGACCCTACACTCTGCTACCATTTGGTGACTTAAATGGAATTAGTGATGTCATCAGTTTCAAGGTGCCAAAGATTAATTAGGCTACTGTTTTTCATTAAAATAATTTATTTGTGTACATCTGATTCCACCTACTTGATTATGTGTTGCTTGAGACTTGGACATATATCTTGCTTATCTGTGAATTTCCCATGGGGCACAGCAGAAGGCCTGACATAAAATAGGCACTCAGAAATATTGTTGAATTTTAGAAACTTCATTAGAAATGAAATGCACTCAGTTATACAAAGTGATTTATTTTCAACATAATAGTATTGGTGGTGATTACTTTAAAAGAGTGCTAGTGGCGCCAAGGTATTTTTCAACTTTTCAGGAAAACATCATTTCTCTTAAGTTGACATATGGTAATTTATCAGAAGGAAGTAGTGAGAGAAAGGAGTTGCTTTGAACAAATTCCATGAAATGAATTTTTTCAAATAACAGGCTTATTAACATTACTAATTCATAAAATACGCCTAACAAAATTTTTTTTAATTTTATTTTAATTTATTTTTTCAAATACATTTGTCTCTGCCTACCCCCCACCACTTTCCCTTGTCCCCTCCCTCCTTCCCTCCCTCAGCTCTTCCCCTTTGGTTTTGACCTTGAGTCCTTGCTATATGTTCCTTGACTTTCCCCTTCCCTTCCTTTTCCCCACCCCCGCCCTAACAAAAATCTTGAGATGATTCATACAATTGTGTTATTTTTGAAAGTGTCTTACAAATCAATTGACAATCACCCCTTTTGACTTGTAGCAAATCATCAATGAGGCAGATTTTTGAGAGCAATATATGGAGGACAGCACAGCCAGCAATAACATTATTATTGCTAATTTGATTACTAATTATTGGTGACAAGCCATGCTACTCCTTACTTGACATAATAGATGGTATACATGCTCCCCTCAACTGAGCCCAATATAACTTTAAAGGACCGTGAAATGGAAGTCTTGCCCTCCCTCTGGTCTATGGAAATTTGAATGATTTCATATCATTCAAAATGAATGAGTTGATGAGACTCTGTTTTGTTCCAATCTCCATTTTATAACTCACCAATTTTCTGAGATGGAGTTACCAAAACCTGAGGGCTGGAGAAGCAAGATGAGAAAAACACAGCCTTGCAGCTGAGGTGGATGTGTTACCGCCCTGAGGATGCTGAGAGGTGTGGAAAGAGAAGAGCAGTAAAAGTGGCACGGGCACAGTATCTTGTAAACCCACTCTGTCATTTCACGTTGTGTTGGAAAATGTTTTATATCCTGATGACAACCAACAATTCCCCTGGTCTTTAAACAAATTGCAATCTGTTGTTATAAATGAGGCATAGTTAGATATTTAGTACTAAAACTTTTTACGTTTTTCAGAAGAGAACACCTGAGGTGCTCACCAATATTCTTCACAACAGGAAGTCAGAAGGCCCTGACCCAGAAAAGATCTTTCAAATGTAGACTGGTGGGTATATCTTAGCTAGGCTTTTTAAAAGTCCACATATTGTCTGTATAAAAACCAGAAAACAAATAACTGGAGTGTGGAAACTGTAACTGATAAAGGTATATCTCTTCTACATCTTCAGAGAACAGTCTTGCTCTCACTGAATAACATTGTATATAGGTTTTTATGGTGACAGGAAGGGGGGAAAAAAAGCATGAGAAATTACCAAGATATTGGCATAGAAAGAGAGGCTGAACTTATATAAACTTTTGCAGAAAATTCATTGAGCTGGAATTGATTGTTACTGAACTGCTTACTCTGGAGGTGCTGGCAGGCATTACAGGGCCAGCATTCTATCCCCAAATTTTACAAGCAAGTCTTGCAATTTTATGAGACAGCTTCCTCAATTAATTAAGCCAGTGGCTTTAGGGAGGCCACAGCTCCTAGTGTCCCAGTTCTAGAACAATTGATGCCTACATTATTCAAAGTGGTTCTGCAGAGAAGCTTCCTGACTCAGTAGACTAAAAGAAGCTACTTTGTCTTATTAATTTTATTTGATACTTTTAACAGTTTTCACTTGAGCAACCAAAACAGAAAGAGTTCAAAGCTCTCAGCAAAAGTTCTATTTCATAATTGTATTATTGGCTGTATTATTAATTGAATGAAAACACTTTAATGGGCATAAAAGTCATTTGGAAATGAGATTGAGCATTCTAGGCATTGCCCGCCTATATGCAGACCTAGAGCAAAAGCACCCTGATAGTTTGATTATGAATAACAGTGTAATCTAGTTGGCTCCCAATTCCTAGTTTTGAGGTGTCCTGGTTTGTTTGTTTTTCTCCTTGCTGTTTGTTTTTCTTCAATTTATATTTTAAAAAACTTCAAGGATAATTCTTTTCTTCTGATTAATCCCATATTTTACTGTGACACTGTATCTCATTGGCACTATCATAAATGTCTTGCTCTACCTTTTTACCTGTGTTGGGGTAGGGGACCCAGAACTGTAACTCAGTCCACCAATTTGAGTCTTTATAGAGGCCAATCAGGACCTACACTATAGCATCCTGCTTTTCTTTCTGACCTTATTTTCTACTATGTCCACCACCCCTTTGCCTATTGTACTCCAGCCATGCTGGCAACTGGACCAGCTACACACCAGCATAGTACATCCGCATTATCTGTGACCTCTGATTGAATCAGTCTTCCTTGGGATATCTGTCTAAATTCTGTCTTCTCCTTCAAGTCTTTGCTGAAATGCTAATTTTTCAGAGGCTTGCCCAACCACCCCTACTTCATAATGACACCTGATCCCTGCCACAGCTTTGAACTCCCCATCCTTCAACTGGATCTACTTTTTCATTTATTCCTACTCATTTATTCACTTATTACTTTTCACTTACTAATCTATAAGTTAATTTATTTATGTGTTTTTAAAATTTATTCCTCACCCATTACAATTTATATGCATAAATTTTATATATAAAAGTTACATATTTCTGTACATATGTATTCTGTGTGTATATATATATGTGTGTGTTAGTACAACTCTCTATAAATTTTTTACATGGATTAATGAAACAGTGGGCTCTTAGTGAATCTGTTTCTTTCCTTCTTTTTGAAATGTGTATGCTTTCCAAGGCATAGATCATTACTCATCCTTCCCTCTCCTCCAACTTGTTTGTCCGGCTGGCATCAAATTCTTGTCTTTTTTTGCTGATGCTGATTTTTTTCCTTTCCCATTGTGTCATTAGCTTTGCTTTTTTAATTTAGTATTAATCGAGTCTTCAAATGTCACTGTCAGTAACATAGCAAGAAGGATGTACCACTGACAGAAAACAAGATTAAGACTTGAATGTGTGAAATTGAAGGAAATCCAGGTACTACCGTTTCTGATCTCATTACCTATCAACCAATCAATGGAAATTTCCTCTCACTGACTTGGAGTTCTAACAAACAAGTCACCCAAGCCGAAAGGCATCAAAGAGAAATCCTTTCCCTTGCATGCAAACCATGTAATTTAGTAATAGCTACTCAACCACCATTGACCTGTTAATTAATCCATAGATTTTTTTTTGTTGTGCCTTTAATCATTTTCACTGATAACTGAGTCACTTTAGAAATACTCACTCTCTGCTCAGACTCACCAACTAAATGCTACTAGAGTCCGTAGTAATAAAACATTGAAATATATTGACTCCCTGCCAGCTTGTTCTCTTTCCCTTCCTTTCTTTTCTACATGTCAGCTAGTGCTACAGTACAGACAGAATACAAAGAGGGAGAAGGGACAGCTAGTAAATGAGTAGTTTGTGTCACAGGTGAAGGTGAAAAAAACGATCTGTCTTCTGGGTCAGAAACAAGTCGGTCCTGCTCTTTCTGAATTAAAGATTAAATCTGTCCTGATTTCCCATCATTAATTTCCAATCAGCCTGAAAATGACTGGTTGGGGCCTTCTTCCCAGAGTCCCCTTTTCTTAGAACACATGGTTGATTTTCATCTTCCTTCACCAAGCAACAAGTGATGCATGTTTTCTGATGGGACCATATTTGCATGTGTTTCAGATTCACCAAGTGTTTACTGAACATGTTAGTATACAGTAACCCTACATGAGTTCCATCCTTTCATTGGAAAGGTACTCAATATAAGTTCTGGCTTCTGTTTCCTGCTCTGACATGTATCTACTGTGTGTCTTTGCAAGTGTCAGTCTACCTCTCTGAGTCTCAGTAGCCAGAATGGAAAGAACTGGTCATTTATCTGCCCCACAGGTTAAGTTTATGTTTTGCCATGTACAAAGGGCAATTCACACCTATCATTATGATTTCTTTTGAAGTACCATGCAGAATTTTATACCTTGTTAAATGTTCGAAAGAAAACAACTGAGATGTTAGTGATACAATTGTTCTAAACCCTAATTATTGTAATCAAAATTAGTGGCTCCATCAAGCCAGGTTGATGCATCATTAGCAAACAGACTAGCAAAAATTTTGCTTACTATATAGTCTTCCTTTATAGGAATTACTTTTGCACTCATTTGGATTTCCCAGAAACTTAGTGAGGCCATCTGAAAGTGCAGTCAGAAATGTCAACCCTGTTTGCATTGAAGTGCACTGGTAAGGAAAGCAATACACATTTGGAGGTCACCTGGGGCTCTATGCATGAGGACAGAGGTGTTTTCATAAACAATACGTTGGAAGAGATCCAGTATCACATGACCAATATCTAGTGCAACTGATTTTCTAACAACAGAGGAAACATCCAATGAGAATGTTCCTTTTCAAGGTTTTTGGTTTATGGCATTATACTTTTATTTCAAATAATGTTGTCCATGGTCAAACATTTATAGAACACCCTGTTAGAACTGCCTCTTTTGGCAGTTTATTGTATCTTTGACTTTGACATTGATTATGCCCAAATGTTAACTTTATACCCCAAGCAGAGTTTTACCAACACTGAACGTATTCAAAATAAATGTGTCTGGAGATTTTGAAAAAAGAACTCTGGATATGTCTAAAATATTATAACAAAATCAAAATAAGAAACTAATTTATGGTAAGCTTATGTTTTCTTATACATTTTCCTGCTTGAGGCACTAAATTGTAAGGGTGAAAAATATGGCATTTGGAGCCATATTTGGTTTAATTCCTTCCACAGAAATTCACTAACCATGCTGACAAGCAGTTATTTAATATGTCTGGGGCCTCATATATTCCTTTTTAAAGTATAGAATCCATCTTATATGGTTATTGAAAGAGAAAGAATTTGATCTATGGAATGCATTAGAATAAAATCTAGAATGAGACAAAAAACAGGAATATTATCTATTTTAGGCATTATTATCACTACTGAAGTTAGTATTTCAAAGATACAGAAGATGACTTGCAAAGTGTCACTCAATAGACGAGGTAAAGGGATCCATGGCTGGGAGCAATTTTTTGAGTCTCCAACCACAAAGATTTATTCTTCACCATGCCAAATCTGCCTGTACTTATATACCCAAGAACCTCAAGAAAATCATGCAACAGAAACTCAGATGACAACACAGCAAAAGGGATTTAGTGGGTAGGAAAAAAAAAACCTGTTTCTTGCAGAAATAGCTATAACACTAAAAATTGCTTCAGAGATATTTGATCTTTATTATCCATAGATGCTTAACATAAGTAACAGACAGGCTCTGAACCTGCAGTTGGGCTTTAAAACTGTCAAGATGTGGTGTTTTTGTATGATTATGAGAATTTTTTAATAACTAAAGTAGAATAAATTATTATCTAACCTGCCCTCTGATTGCCAATATTTGTAAGCACAGAAGGAAACCCCTATGCAGAAATACCCTACTTCATGTTCTGGAGGAACAACCCAGGGAAAGCAAATCCATCATCAGGTAACTGTTACCAGACTTTACCGTAATAAAAACAGGGAGAGTAAAAATAATGAGCTTATAATTTTATTTTTTAACCAAATGCAGACCACTCATCATTGATGGTTTCCATAATTTCACAAAAATAGGCAGAAATGTGGTAATTTAAGAAGGTATACAGGGCAGAATTTACCTATACTGCTCTCTAAAATTGCACTGCCCTAGTTGTTATCACTTTGTCATTGACAAGTGAGAAGGACAACCCACAGAATGGGAAGACGTATTTCCTGATATATCTGAAAAGGGGTTAATATCCAAAATTTATAGAGTACTTACAAAACTCTACACTAAAAAAACAAACAACCCAATTTAAAAATGAGCAAAGGACCTGAATAGACACTCCTCCAAAGAGGACATACAGATGGTCAATAGACATACGAAAAGATGCTCAACATCACGAATCTTCAGAGAAATGCATATTAAAACTACAGTCAGATACCATCTCACACCTGTCAGAATGGCTTTCATTAATAAATCAACAAACAACAACTGCTGGCCAGGATGTGGAGAAAGGGGAACCCTTTTGCACTGTTAATGGGAATGCATATTGGTGCAGCCACTGTGGAAAGCAGTATAGAAATACCTCAAAAAATTCAAAAATGGATCTGCATTTTGACCCAGCTACCTCACTTCTGGGAATATATCCAAAGGAACCCAAAACATTAGTTTGAAAGAACATAAGCACCCCTATGTTTATTGAAGCATTATTTACAGTCACCAAGATATGGAAGCAGCCCCAGTGTCCATCGATAGATGAGTGGGATAAAACAACCATGGGGCATGTATACAATATAATTCTAATCAGCTATAGAAAAGAAGAAAATTTCACCCTTTGCAACAGTATGAATGGACCTGGAGAACATTATGCTAAGTGAAATAAGCCAGTCAGAGAAAGACAAATACCATATGATTTCACTACATGTGGAATCTAATGAAAAAACTGATCTAACAGAGACAGGTTTATAGATGGAGAACAGATGACAGCTTCTTGTGGGGGAGTGTTAGGGGGTGGAGGAATTAAGCAAAATGGAAAAAAGACTCATGGACAACAGTGTGGTGACTGTTGGGGGAAGGGGGCTATAAGAGGACTAATTAGTAATGGGAAAAATACAATAAAGATTAAATTTTTTAAAAAAGAAAGGAAATGTTATGATGAATTTGTATTTGGAAACATCTACCTGCTTCTTTTCAATAATCCCAGAGAAGAGTTAGATTGGTTTTGTCTGCATGCTTTAGTATCCTATTTGATGAAAAGGACATGACTATCTTCTTCCCAAGTCCAGCGACTTGCTCCTGCTGCTTCTGCCGCATGTTTTGATCAGCCTCTTCCTTTGGTTTTTGTATTTCTCTTCTAACCTGTTCTCTCAGTTCATGAATTGCTCTTTCTCTCTTCCCTTCAGTAACTCTAGTTCTTCTTCTTGACCTCAACTGTGAACTTTCCCTGGGGTATAATTACTGACTCTTTGTATGCTTTTACTGCTTTCTCTGAAAGGGCTCATATATTTTCTTATTCACACTGTATCCTTAAGCAAATTACCTCCAAATCCTTCTATTTAGCACAAGCTTCTTACAAGGCTCCCAAACCCACTGGATATCTCTCCCTTGGTAACTTAATAGCACCTTAATTTCATGATATTTATAACCACTTCAGCTTGCTTACCAAGGTCACTCCATTCGACCTAATGAGGGATTTTTCTAGTCCACTGGAATATGACTCTTTCTCCATTTCACTCCAACATCTAAATAGTCCATTGTTTCTCTGTATTTCCTTTTAATGTCTTAAGCATTCTATCACCAAACTGATCTAATTATATTTATTTTAATTTTGTATAACTAGCTTTACAGTTGTTCATAGCTACTACCTCTTCTCTGCATTGCCTCCATATTACCTACATCATAACAACCAACATTCTTTAAACACTTGATTTAATTAAATCACACCGTTAAATAAGAATTCATAGCACCTCATTTTTGTCTTTCAAATCAAATACCAAGTCTTCATCCTGGCACTTTATGCTTCCTCGGAGTCTTGTAGTCATATTTCCCAAAGCTTCCAGAGAAGATAACATTTTCCCTGGTTAATCTGCTCAAATGTCCAACTCATTCTTGCCCATGAGTCTACTCAGCCCTTATACCCACCTAGAATGCTCTTATCTTTCTTCTAAATCAGACAACTGTTTGTCATGGATTCTCTTTATCTCTATCAATTCAGATTGCCTTCTCGTCTTCAAAATGTTCAGCAAATTGTATTACTAGTACTCTGAGGTCTAATAATTTTAACTTTGTTATTAACTTTCTCAATACTGTTCTTATAGTCATTTTTTTCACTGAATGTAAAGCTAAGTACTATATATAATCTAGCAATCCTATTTTTTGCTATGTGTTCAAAAGAAACAAAATCATTATTTCAAAAAGATATCTGTATTTCCCTTTTCATAGCAGCATTGTTCACAATAGCCAAGGTATGGAATAGCTAAGTGTCTGTCAGTGGATGAGTGAATAAAGAAAATATGGTATGTGTGCATAGCAGAATGTTAATCAGTTTTTTAAAAGAGGGAAATCCTGTCATTTGTGACAACATTGGTGAACATTGGAGATTATTATGTTAAATGAAATAAGCCAGATAGAGACAAATACCACATGGTATCACTTACATGTGGGATCTAAAAAATGAAAGTCTAAATCATGGAACAGAGTAGAAAAGTGGTTGTCAGTGGCTGGGTGTGGGGAATCAGGGAGAGGCTGGTAAAAGAGCACAAACTATTAGTTATAAAATAAATAAGGTCTGAGGATCTAACATATAACCTGATGACTATAGCTGATAACACTGTTGAAATTTGCTCAGGGTAGACTTAAAAGTTCTAACCAAAAAAAAAAGGCAAATGTGTGAGTTGATGGATGTGCTAATTAACTTGATGTCCTTTCCTAATGTATATCTATATTAAATCACCATGCTGTACACTTTAAATATCTTATACTTTTTGTCAATTATATCTCAATAAAGCTAGAAAAAAATGATGGAAAGCAGGAAAGGCAGCTGACAGTACATTAGTGCCAGAAAAATGCCAGAGATGTCAAGAAGGTGAAGTGGTAAATTACCACTTTAAGTTCAATAGACAGTTTCTGGCAAAATTCTATTAAAAAAAAACATTAAATAGATGATTTTTGTGCCTTTATTTGTTAATAAATTCAACAAATATTAATTAAGATAATTCTGTGTTGCTGGGACCTCAGTAGTAACTAAGAGATAAGGTGTCCCCTCTGCTGGAGCTTACATCATATTGGGGACAATTTAGAAAAAGAAATTAGAAGATAAAAAGAAGTCAGGCATCACAAGGTGTCAATAGATGACTCAATAAAGTAATGTCAAATCTCAGAAATAAGGTTCTCAAGTAGTAAAATAGTGCACTGCCACAAACAGTCCACTGTGCTACTGATTTCAGCAGAGAATCTGATGTTTTCTCCCATGATATCCTGAGAAATAAGAGGTGAAATGTGACCTTTGATTCTAATTAGGATTGAAAAAAGGTTCTTTCCCACTCAACATTCAATACTTTGTCAAATTTGCAGGTGACACAAAGTTGAAAGCAATATCTAATACAGCAGTAGACAGGAGCTAGACTCAAAATAATCCTGACAGGTTGGAATAGTGGCCTAAACCAACAAAATGAAATGTAATAAGAGAAAATAAAGCATTCTACTTTTGGCTGTATAAAAAGGTTTTTAAACAGAATTCAGAAAGCAATACCTTATAAAGAAAAATGATATAATAAATTAAATTTCATAAAAATTAGAAACTATCTTCATCAGAAGACATCATCAAGAAAATTAATAGACAAACCACAGATAGGGAGAAAATATTTGCATAGCATATATTTGACAAAGGACTGATAATCATGATACAAAAAGAGCATCTATAACTCAATAGAAAATTTCCAATTTATTTGAAAATCTATCAAAAATGTATCAGAAAATGATGTGTGGATAGGGGGATAAACAGAGGGTGATAAAGCAATTCTGTAAAATGTTAATTATAGAATTTAGGTAATGAATATGTGGGTGTTTAGTATACAGATTTTTAAGCTTTTCTGTATGTTGGAAAGTTTTATAATATATTGAGGAAAAAAGGTTATAATTATATAAGTTATGGAAATTCTATGCCACTTAGTTAATAAAAATTTTAAATGTAAAAAAAAAAGATCAGGTTGTAAAAGTATGTAAATGTGTGTGTGCATGTCTCACTGTGTGTATAGTACAGCTATAATGGAAATGAATGGGCAACAAATGTTTAACAGTGGCTTTCTAGCAGTGGGAAGAGACAGAAGGAAAAGGGAAGTAATTTTTCATTTTTGCTTATTTGTATAATATTTGTATTGTCTCACAATGAGTGTAAATTGTATATTTTAAAAATAATTTTTAATAAAAGGTCCTATATTTTGGATGAAAAGGTATTACTGCACAGAATTCATGTAATTGAGGCAAAAGACAGTGCAAACAAAAGGATGAATTATTTGGTCTTGGTGGCTGGTTATGGTTGACTAAGGAGATGGGTGGAGGAGGGCAAAGGGGGAAAAATTGGGACAACTGTAATAGAATAATAAAAAATACATTTACATAATGGAATACAACGCTGCAGAAAGAAAGAAGGAGCTCCTACTCTTCATGACAGCATAGACGGACAGAACTGGAGAGCATTATGCTAAGTGAAATAAGTCAGGTGGTAAAAGACAAATACCATATGATCTCACCTATAAGTGGAATCTAATGAATAAAACAAACAAATGAGCAAATAGAACCAGAGACATGGAAATAAGGAACAAATTGGCAGTGACCAGAGGGGAGGGGGAGAGGGAAAACAGTGGAAAGAAGGGGAAAGATCAAGTCGAGGAACATGTATAAAGGACCCATGGATGTGGACAAACAGGGTGGGGACTGTCTGGGGGAGAGGTGGGAAGTGGGCGGGACAGGGGAGAGCAAAGGAGGGGGAATTGGGATAACTGGAATTGAACAATTAAAAAAAAAGAAAAAATGATTAAAAAAAGAAAGAGAGTTATGTTGTCATGAATGGAAAAGTAAAATATGTAGGGGACACTGCCTGTCTCACCGCTTACTCCTCCCTCATCACAATCCTGACACAGAGCAGTCCTTTTATTTCTTTGAACACAACAATCCTTTTCTCTGCTTAGGTTTTCACACATACTTTCCTCCTGCCCAATATATGCTTCTTCCTCTATCTTCTCTAATTTTACTCATTCTTCAAATATCACTTCTGTAGAGATTTCTACAACTTCACAAATTAACTTACAGCTGTCAGTCACATTATATTTTTGTTGCAGTTATGATAAGTGATAGGAGCATGTTTATTGAAGGATCATTTGCTTATTATTAGTCTTCCTTGTCAGAATGTTCATCACAGTATCCCTAACACCCAGAGAAGTGTCTAGCACATTAGAGTGATCCAATAAATACTATTAAATAAATGAAGTTACTAGGTTTAGTTCCAGACCTGTTAAATTTCCATCAACAGAAAAATGCCAAGATGGTGATGCTCACCAAGAATTTTAAGATATGTACCTGTGGTTAATAAGAAAAAATGAAACTCAAGGTAAAGTTGTGACAGCATCACAGAAAGACAATATTTGGTGTTTTTGAAAATGAATGAACCCCTCCAAAGAAAAATGAATATGAAGAAAAGGCCAGGCCCTGTCTCATTGATTTCTTTATCATTCCCCCTTTATCCTGTTTTATCTTACTCTGTTTGAATCTTTTTATCTTGTTCTTGCTTGTACTAGAAACAGGATGTCAGCTTAACTAGGACTAAATTAACTACAGTCTTTAGCATGTGAAGTGATGACAAGATCCATGACAAGCTTGTGTTTCAAATCTTGGCAGCTTAGACTTGGCTCCATAGCTTCTCCCCTTTTCCGCACGTCTGGGAAAGATAGGCAGTGGATGTAGGAGCAGATTCTTAGACAGGACCATTCCAATATCATAGAAATGCCAGCAACTCACAGGGCCAGCCACCACTTTTCACAGCCCGCAGATTCATTATTAAATTTAGGATTGATTCAATAAGTATTTAGTAAATGCCTATTATATACCATACACTATGCTTAATAATGAAAGTTGCTACCCTAATGCAGCTCATGGAGTTGTGTGCCAAGAGACAGCAAATATGTAATCAAACAAATATTCAATTACCAACTCAAGATCCCATTAAGTGATGGCAGGGAGGGAGCACTGCAACCAAAAACATATGAAGAGTGGGTGATCATGTAGGCACCTAGCAGGAGATGACGATTTTTAAGTTGAGAACTTAGGAGACAGAATAAACTTTGCAAAGGGAGAGGGAATAAGCTTCAGGTAGAGGAAGCAACCATAAGAAAGGCTTGAGGCAGAAATGAATAGGATATTCAAGGACCTAATCAGGTAGAAGCAGGGTAAACAACAGGAAGAGTACATTTGTGATGGAGGCAGGGACCCAGTCCTGCAGAGCTCCTTGGCTATGCCTGTAATTCAGATGTCAGAGAACATTCATTGGGAAACCACTAATGGGTTTAAGCTCAGAAGTGACAAGGTCCCAGGGAGCAACTTCAGATATCTTTATACTAGACTTTCAATTAGGTGGTCCTTACAATTTTTGCTTGTTGTTTGGTTTTTGCTTTGCATTTTTTTCCTAAGCATTCTGAGCCTGTTGAGGGCTCTCCCCTCACTGGTACTCCAAGCCAGTCTCCAAATTACACGTTAGAAGAAAGTGAAAGGAATTTGAGCCATGCAGTCATGATGAAGTAAGAACCAATATGCCAGTATTTAGTGCTTGCATTACTTGACTTAAATGGGTCATTTTAAAGAAAATAAAAATAAGAACTTGTTATTTGTGCTCACTGGTGGTCAAAAGAAAGACAATAGACTTTATATAAAGGGGTGAAAAAGGACATACGACATTACCTTGGTTTTGATGTTTTCCTAATAGGGAAGGTTGTTACACACTAGAACAAAGATACTCATTTTTCTGGAATAATTGTGGTGTTGCCATGTCTAAAGTAAAAAAAAAAAAAAAAGTAAAAAGTAAAAAAAAGAAGGTGGACTGGGTTTTCTTTCAAGTTTCTCCTGAGGTGAATAATCAAAGAATCTCCAATAGACTCTCATAACTAATAAGTTCTCCAGTAAAGAGAGATCAGAATCTGGCAAATTAGCAGGTATTTGATAGATTTTTAACTGATTTCTGGGCTGAGAGTAGGCAGATAATATCTCTGGGGAGGAAAATATCTGAAAAATGCAGAGACCCTAATTTTTAATAATGGTCATCATACATAAGAAACATTCCAGGTAATAGTGTGAAATGTTCTCAGCAGCCATGAGTCAGTCAAATTCAATTTGATAGGAGTTGAAGAACACATTACACATGAGAAATGTGGCAAGTTAGCATGTACCAGGAGGCAGCCAATAGAGGAAGGGAAGGCCAGCCACAATATGGAAGCAATTGAATGTTGGGGGTAAGCTTTGCCAAGCAGGATGGATAAAGCAATGAAAAGGCCAGCTTAAGTGGAAGACAGAGCCCAAGGTGGCAGTAGCCCCCTAGGAAGGAACCTGCCCACTGGCACAGGCAATAAATTGCCAGCCAAGCAGGGGATAGCTTAATGGAAAATGTCTAAATCAGGTCAGGCCAGCCCACTGCCAGCAAGGCAAGCCAGTCTATGGGGTAGTCACAGCAGTGCCAAAGGCAGAAGCAGTACATCCAGAGGAACACGAGATGGGTGATATCCTCAGTATGGGTTTAAGGGAAGTCCACCAACTGGCAAGGGCAATGCATTTTAGTAAAACAGGAGAGCAGTGTACAAAAGCCAAGAGACGTGATTCGAGCTGTGCCAAGTAAGCAGAATGGTCTCTGAGGAAATATCAGCTTCCTACCAACCAGAAGGCCTGTGGCAGTGTGAGAGCTGCATACACACTGCCAAGTGTGGCCAGGCAAGGATCATGGCAGCTGGCATGTAGGACACACAGAGGGTATAAGCCCATACGGCCCATCCTTTCTACTTTCCAGTGGCCAAGAATAGCCTGAAAGACTGGGAGCGACGGACAGGAGTCAGAAAGTTGAAGTTTGAACTCTCTCTTGCCACTAACTGCAAGACCCTGGCTTGAATCTCTGCCTTGTCTTTAGAACCCATTCCTTCTTATCATTTAGAAACTGCAAGTCTCTCTCCCCAAACCAAATTTCAGCCCAGAGCTGAGACTTGGGTATTCCCAATGCTGATAGTTTTCCATGATGCCATTACCCCACTCTGAGATTTCTGATGTCTAACCATCTGGAAATGCTGGTTTTGTCTTCTTCTCTAATATGTTGTTCCTTCTGCTTTTCAGTCTCCTCTTCTGAATACTTTATCTGATGGCCTAAACTACTCTCCATCATATTTGGCTGGGACACCTTTTTCCAAAACTCATATCACCTCCACGAGAACCATCTCCAGGTTGTGGTTTTTGCAATTTGGCCTACTTATTGAAAGAAAGCCATCTGTGCTACAGGACAAAATACAGCATTTTAGAATTCTCCACTCCTACTTCTACCAGAAAGCCTAAGACAAACTCAGCATAAGCAAAGTCACAATCATATTACAGTTTAAATGTCAATTTTCCCTTTTAAGACCTATCAGGTCAGAAGTGCTATCAAGTCAGAAGTTACCACTCCTTTAAATTCATACTGTGTAAAAGATATATCTTAGAAAGTCTACTCTGCACGATAGCAAATGATAACATTGATTGTTTGACTATTGGCTTTACCTAGCACAAGCTTTGATTGAGGTGAGGGTACCAGGAAATCCCAGAGCTTGCCCTCCCTTCTGCACTCGTTTATAAGAATCAATTTTGGAAAAGAGATAATGGTGGCTGACATCATGAAAGAAAATGAGTGGTGAACAAGAATCTACAAAAACTCAAAGTTGTGAGTCAAAGGAAATACTATGTATACCTATTATAACAAGTAAAAAGCATCTGATATGTTTATGCACATACATGTTTTTAATACAGCCATGCTTTAGATTCTCCCCTGACTTCCATCTGCCTAAATGGTAGGTGAACATACTTTTAAAATACTTTTCTGATCAGGCTTCCCATGACCTGGATTCAGATTTCTACCTAGAGTTAATAGTATTCTCATACCTCCCTGATGGTTGGCCTTCTACCTATGTGTACTCTGGCCATACATACAGACCTTCATACAGTCCTTCATATATGCCGCACCTTTATTTTCTCTGGGAAATTCCCTCTGGAACATTCCTTCCAAAGCATCTGCTTGGGTTATCAACCCCTACTGATGCTTCCAGGTTCATCTTAGAGGTCATTTTCCTGATTCCTCCATATGCTACATGTTTTGTTTTGTTTTTCTCCTATCTGCTCTCTACTTCCATAGTGCTTCTCTAGCATATCACTAATAGCAGGTGCCACATCAATGCCTGCCCCTCTGGAGTAGAAGAGAAAGATGCTGTATATCCTATGTACCTCTGAACTAGCTTGTTACTTTGTGATACTCTTAGATGAAAATAGAAGCAGTCTTCCCCTGCTTGACTCAAATGCCTTAGAGGTAATACTGACTGGCTGTGGTCAGTGAAAACAATTCAGGTTGGGACAGCAGGAGTCAGGCCACCATGCGTATTGGGACAGGGGCAATTTGTGTTTGTGGAGTTGATTCATGCAAACTTTTTCGCCTATCTGTTCTAAGATTGGGGTGGAGTTTCTCTATAGCTTGGATTTATGAAAGTAAAGAAAGGAACTGTACGAAGTACTGAGAAACCAATGTGGGAATAATCAGACTATCATTTAATCTTATCTTGAATTGAGACCACAAGACACTTGGTTGAAAATACCCTTATAACTGAATTCTACTTCTCATTTCTGAATGTTTGGTCATTGTGATTAAAAATAACTAACTAATGAATTAGAGTGAGGAAAGAGAAAAGAATATTCTTCATTAAAACTAATATTCTAAAACAGTCTAGTATCTAGGATATAGTCTTTTGCACATAAAAGGCACTCAGTAAATATTGGTTGATTGAATTAATGCTGAAAGGTATGGCATAGGGAAAATATGCCATACAGATTCAAAATTATCAGTAAAGTTACTGCATTATATATATATTATTCATTCTACCTTAATGATAGTCACCTTATCATTAAGAATGAATACAGATTATTTTGATAATGCTTTTCTTCTTTAAATGGTTTCTTTTTAAGGTCTGTATTGCTTTCCACCGGACAACAAACTGTGGCCAGACAAGATATGCAAAACATATGCCTCTTAGCTCACTGTCAATACGAAAGTCCTAAAACCATTTGGTATATTAGAAGCTTAGAAGTTAAGTTAATATGATTCCAAATGTTGTTATTGGCTCTGGGAAGAAGAAAGGAGAAATTATAAAGTGGCAGTGTTAGAGGAGGCATTAGCTTTAAACAATCTCACAGTCCCTGTAGTAAAGCAGTAAAGGACATCTAAAGAGTGCAACATCACATAACAGAGCACACATATGCACACACACACACAAACACACACACGCACACGTGTGCACATGACTAGGAAGGAATAGGAATGACTCTGACGGCCTCTCAGAGGGCGTCTTTGGCTTAACTTCATCTGCAGATCTAGGTCTATACAAGTGTAGGTTGGTATATTTCCAGGAGTGTCTCGTGTTAGTGGAACCCATTGTCACAAGGTCATAACCCCACCTCAGAGACCACCAAACCCATTAACCCATGAGATGCCCCTCACCCAGGGATATACCAGTCCTCATCCTGACACTCTATCCGCAAAGACTCACTTTGCATTCTGGTATCCACCTCATACATATCTTACTTGACAGCAGCTCAAACTTTTGCAGGCCCTGGGTCTCCTGGCTTAGAATAGGATTATGAGGGTGAAGTTCTCTCTCACCATTGTTGCCAGTCTTTTTGTTTTATATTTCCTCCATTCAATGCTACTCTCAGTACAAAAGACATGCAGCCATGGAGACCTGACTTTAGAATATCACCATGCCGGTGATCTTTATTGTCCCAAGTGTTGATATTCTGTGCTATTGGATGCACGGCTGTGTAAGACCTTAGTCCCACCTGTGACAACTAGCATTATTCATAAAAGGCCACTATGGCAGGAAATAGCATGCATACATCTGAGTTGGTGAGCATTGCTATCTTCTGCTTCCAGTCTTCAGGGAGGATTGCAACCAAATCAGTATCTTTGGTCCCCACATCCCAAAGCAGATTTCCTACAGCTTCTTCTTAAGGAAGTGAAAGCTGTTTAGAGCAGCGTGTAAATTCATGGCAAGAGGCAATAAAGGTGAGTTTTATACATTCCCATTATTGCTTCTACGTCTTTGCAATAATGTTTATTGACATGTTTGAACGGAGCACAAGCTGCAGTTCAGTTCAACTGCCTGTGAAAATGGGACATTTGTCAAGAAACAAGCCTCGCAGTTTTTAGTGGCTCTGACAGTGGGTATTAGAAAAGATATTGATGGGGGAAAAAAAGGAGAGTAGGCAGGCCTAGGGACAGAGTGTTGAGGAATATACTCAGCACAGTTGCCTACAGTGGAGGAAGAGGGGGTGGCTGAGGACGTACAATTGAACACTAAACACATTGAGTGACTACAGGCTGCCTTGAAGCATATGCACTTGTATGGAGAACATCAACAAAAGCTCTCTTTGTTTCCTTTACAGCGATGCTTTCATTCATGATTTGATTCCCACTTTGCCAAACTCTGCACCACCCCCCGCCCCAGTCTATCTCCAGTGATAATCTGGTTCTTAAGGCTATGTGTATCACCCTGTTTTTCATGGTTCTCATGAACTGAGAAGTGAGCACAGAAACTACTTAGCATATAACCTGCCTGTAGCCATTCACCCAGTCACTCAGTAATTCATAGGGAACACACTGACTGTGGGTATGAAGCACTGTTAGGTGCCAGGGCTGTGCACTGACCTTTCCCCAGGCACTCTGCAGTTTACTAACAGAGCATGTGGCACTCATTAATAATACAGAACTGCTCACACATATCAAGGGACAAAAATGATCTAGTGGTATTAATTTTTATTTTTTCCTCCACCAATGACCTAAATGATTAGTAAAATGTTAGGGACAAGATACACATTTAATAGATACCTACTCACATCCCCAAAGCAAATGTATTCCAAATGTTCAAAGCAATAATATAAAAGCTAGTAATAGCTTTTTGCTTTCCCTCATCCAAATCAGCTCTCTGGAATCTCAGCCGTTCATGCATTATGGCAGGACCTCTCCATAGCCAAACTGCCAAATTCCCAGGGCAGCCTTCTGGCCCGTACTGTCTGGTTCTTGTCAATCAATCAGTGATTCCTTCCTCCTAAAGCTCAGTAACAGGTAAGACAATCCTGACCTACAGTTTAGTCGGGGAGAAAGCTTTATTTTTTCTTTCTTTCTTTTTTTTTTAACCTGTTAGTTCCCTCTCTCTCTTTTTTTAAATTTATTTATTGTACTAAACTTACTGGGGTAATATTGGTTAATAAAATTATATAGGTTTCAGGTATACAATTTAGTGGCAATCAATTTATGACAATGGAATATTTTGGGCTTATGATATCATAATACAGGAATAAGATTTTTTTTTCCTGGAACTATCATCAGTATCCATGAGAAATATCTGAGTCTAGTTGTATTTCTGGGAATTGCACTTGTAAGGACCTCAACCTCAAGTTGGCATTAGTTTCTGTCAACAGAGAGTAAACAAAATTCCACAGTTATAATATCACTAAATTCTTCAATAATGTACTTTTCCATCTGAATTTTTATTTTCTCTCTTTCTCCAGCCTCTCTAAACTCCAGCTTAGCATTTCATTTGAGACATGTAAAAACCCTGGATTCTTTGCCATCTTTACCTTCCCAGAGCTCTTTGTAAGTAAATCAAACCTGTCTCCATTACACCATACCCTACATTTAGGAGGCAGACTCTCAGAGAGTAAGAGGGGTGTTAGTTTAACAGAGCTGTCATCATTATGCAGGTATCAAGACACTTATAAAGCATACTGTTTAATAATGGCATCCAAGATCTAGTTTCACCCATTTTTCATGGTCTGTAAGAATGCTATAGTGCTCATAAGATTTTAAACTTGCTCTGATTACTGCAATATCACAGAGACTGGTTTCTCTTTACTTAATACCCATCCCCTCCTTATAATGGGCATTGTAACTGCTACCAATTTTGATGCCATTTACATTCAATTTTGATTCTAGCTTAGCAAATAGAAATGGCTTTTTTATTAATATATCGATGGCTCCACTAATGCCTACTTTGGAAGGCATATGTATTTGTGAATGTATATGTATCTGTGTGGCTGTGTGTGAAAAAAAGTGCAGAGGAAGGAAGCAGGAAGGAAGAGAGGGAGACAAGAGATGGGAAGGACAGAGAGAATCAGAATGAACATGTTGATCAGAAATTACCTGGCTCAAAAAAAAAGTAACTTAATGATAAATGATTATCCATTTAGAGGTACGTCGTGTCAGCAAAAGCTGCCTTAAATTAATCTATCTGCCAATCCTTTCAAATCTCCCATACAGGACAGTAGAAGGCAAGTTGAAATCAGCCATGTCAAGAGTCATAAACCATAATAAATTGGCATAAATTTCATTTCACATCTCAGCAACTCACCCTTATGTCATGAACAGAAAAGGGTGGGGGTTGAGGGTTCCCCAACGCTGAAGAGGAACAGTGAGATAGAAAAGTGTCTGCCCTTACCCAGCAGGCATACCTTCCCATAAGAACTTGGAAACTCAGACAGCAAAGATTCATAGAGATGAGACTAGTCAGTGATAAGTATACCAGGCTGGGAATCACAAGTTATGGTCCTACCAGTTACCTACAGAACTTCCTTGGGCACCTAACTGAGGAGGTAATAGCTACTTAGAGAGTTGTTGAAAAATGAAATGAGATTGTATGCATATGTACACATTGTAAAGAGTGCTACAAAATATAAGCCTATTAGTCGACAATGTGCCTATCATGTGCCTGCCACTATACAAATGCCAGTCTCAAAATGTTTATGGTAGAACGGACACGTGAAAGACTGTATATAAGCATACCTTTAGGAAACATTTTAGTCACTGCCAGAGGAGAAACAAGTGCAAAGTACTCTAGAAATATTGAGAAAAATATAGTTTGTAATGAAAGTTAATATTATTATTGTGGCTGTCTGACATATTTAGATGTCAATTTCCCTTAGGAATCTGTTAAATCACTTGCACCCCAGCACTGAGAAACTTGTTTGACTCTTGGCCCCCCTAGTGAATATAATGTGGCACCTGCAATTAATGATAAATAAATATTGAAGTAATTTTAAGGTTGGGGCCATTATATATTTTCACATGCCAGTATTCTAGTACCTAACTATAATTATTTGGCACTTACATGAACTCTCTTTTGGGGAATTGTTTTTAAAATATTGACTGACAAATACCACATGATCTCACCTGTAAGTGGAACTTAATCAACAAAACAAACAAGCAAGGAAAAATAACCAGCAACATTGAAAGAAAAAAGAAACCAACAGAATCAAGAGGGAAGGAGGGGTGTGGTGGGGAAAGGGAAGAGAAGGGTCAAGTCAAGGAACATGTATAAAAGACACATGGACAAAGCCAAAGTGGGAAAAGACTGAGGGAGAGAGGGAGGGGTAGGGGGAAGTGGTCATGGGAAAATGGAGGGAAATGTAGTTGAACAATAAATAAATAAATAAATAAATAAATAAATATTGAAACTCAAATTATTGTTCCTTATTTAAGTAAGCAGATCAAAGGGAAATGGGAGGGCATTATCTTATTCATTTTATTTTTATATATGTATAATTATACTATACAAACTATGATGCATATTCATATCATAATATTTAAAATGATATAACATTATTATTATATAAAATTGCTTAAATTTGAAAAGGACTTTAATAGTTTTCATCCTTTTTAAAAGTATATGATCTTATTGTTTTCTCAAGAAGCAACAAATGTTATTCTTTCCATTTTATAGGTTAGGAAATGAAGTTTAGGAACACTGGATTTGAAAACAGGCACAGAGTCTGAGCCTTGGAATCATGTTGCCTAATTCATTGCTATCAATGTTTATAGCTAGAATTTACCATTGGTACTGCTCCTGAAGAAAAGCTAGATTTGTAGAGTTCCTGTCAAAGTGTCTTAAATGTCTTAGATTCTCAATAACTCTGAGTGATTGAAGTTAAGAGATTTGATTCTTGTAATGAGCATACTTGACTTAATATAGAAACCACTACTTCATAAAATTATTATCATTAGATGTGTAAAAAAGTCTCAATGGATGGTATGGGGAAAAATCCTAAATTTATCTAAAGCATGCCAAATTGTCTAATATGCACATAAAATTAAAATTTAAACCCAGTCACAAAATACTCTGGATTTATAAATTTTTGCTGGGGGTGGAGTGAAATGCTATCTTTAAATTATCTGCAAAATATCTAACTATAAAGTGAGAAATTCAGAAAATATTATAAATACTTTACCTATACAATGCTAAACTACATAGATATTTGTAATGATTCACTTGGTTTACTCTGCACTGGAATTTTCATCTGCATGTTCTACATTTTATATCTGTATCTATCTATCCATCTATCTATACACATTCACACACACACACACACACACACACACACACACCCCTATATCCAAGCTTAGTATATCCAGCTTCTAGTAATACATATATAGAAAATACAGGAAATAACAGCCACCCAGAAGCTTCTTTACTTATCATATAATTAGGCAAAAACTGTATGTATATTGAGCATGGTGGGATGAAAGAGCCTCTGGTGAAATGTCACGAGGGGCAGGGCCTGTGGGAGTATAAGGAGCACATTATACTCAGCACACCTATAGCTCCCACATCATCCTGGCTACTCCATCTCTTAAGGCTTGCTTGCAAACATCTAAATTTCGTTATTATTGGCACTTACATGGACTCTTCCCTTAGATATCCAAAGGACTTAAATTATTGATTAAAACTTTTCATAAGGTATATATCATCCTAAGGACTAATCTGACTCAGCTATACCATGGCTGACTCTTGGTAGCCTTTGAGATATATATTAAATATATGACATTTAACATCACTCAGGACTTGGTCCCACCCTTCCCCTCTAGTTTTAACTTCTTCCACTTACCAGTAAGCTTCATGATCCCTAGAGCATCCACTCAAGCCTGCACCACCTAAACAGTCATTGCAGTAAATAAACCTATATGGCTAACAGGAATAGCTTTGCAAGTTTGCTGATTATTCAATTTTACTTAGTTACCAAATTTTTTAAAGTGATCTAAAAATAATGGGCTTTTTTTTCTGTGTCAGAGTGCATATAGTTGGTATCCAAAAGCATTGAATTGAATGTGTCAATTAAAATGATTTTGGGGGCAATCAATTATAAAAGAGTCTCCCTTCCCCACACAAAAAAAGAAACAACTATTTCTGCAGGGCTGTATAAACACATTTTAAGTTAAACAACAAACTATTCTGAGGGAGGTATGAGAAATGCTTAAAAATGGTGAAAGAAGTAGGATCAGCTGCACTTATATTTCTGAGAGGATAACCACAACATTTCAGGACCCCACAAGTCACTGACAAAGATGCATGGTTGCTTCTGGAAATATCACCTGATGGTTAAGAAAAAAAGCCAGAAGCTTTATTCTACTCCATCTTCTGGTCTACTGTGTTTGGATTTATAGCCACAGCTTCACCCTTTGCCAAAGGCTCCATACTGCACGTTGTCATTCCCACTGCCAGACTACACTGTCTGCCAGAATTTATGGCTACCATGCTGCTCTCTCATTACTGAGAGCAGATGGCTGGGCTGAGGGGCAGTGGATTGCCTGAGGGTAGAGACAACCATGTGAGGAGGGTGAAAAAAGGGGACACACTTCATTCTCTAATAAGTCTGGGAAAGATGTCTTCCATGAACTTTTCCTATCCTTAAAGGCTTTGATTAGGTAAGCTAAAATTCATTGTAAAATTCAGGAAGTTTAGAAAATCCCTAAAATTGAACACAAAATGGTTAGTCATAGTTATTTTTTTCTGGGGAGATCTAACTCCACAGTGACCTCCCTGACCTCCCTCTCCTGACATTAGCGTATAACATGTCTATCTATACTGCTTTATGATAACCAAAAAGTCTACTGAAACATTATGAATTGTTTCAATTTATGTACACTTAGAGATCTACATACTTAGGAGAGAAACAAACAAACAACAAAACAACAAAACAGTAGTTTTGATTCTAGAATAAGCAGCAGTAAAATATGAATCAAGGAAAGTATAACAAGAAGTTCCTAAACAGGTTGATGTAAATTACTACAAGAAAACTCATTGGCTATATCCTCACTGGATACTGTGTGTGGTGCCATCTTTGTACAATAGAGGGCAATGAGGAATTGTCATATCAGAGGAGAGAAAAAGAGAAAACTACCAACATCTACTCCTCCCACTGGAACTTCTGTTACTGAACAGGGAGCATATGAGGAAGAGTGAGAGGTGGTGGGGAAGGAATTTCAAAAGGAAGGTGTGAGTAAAGTTTCAAGCAAGTTAAATACCTACACTATCATTTCTCCATGTTATCTTCACTGGGTAGCCTTCGCTGACTTCTCCGCCCATAGTTATGATGGCTTGCCTTCCTCAGTGCTGCCATGACACACAAAATCCCCACTCTAGCAAGTGTCTAGTCCTACTTATCTTTTTGCCTGCCCACCTCCTCTCCAGACTGTGAGCTCCCTGAAGGTATGGATTTTGTCTTCACTTTCTAATTCATGGTGCCAAGTATACAATAGACTCAATAAATATGGTTAAACAAATACACGAAATAGGGCCTAATAGCCTCACTGCTTGTCAATGATGAGGCCAGGCTAGGAGTATGACCATGCTCAGTGGATCACGCAACCCCAGTTGCAGTCTCTGCATGTGCATCCACAGAAGACGGCTTAGAATCAGGTAACACAGTCTATCATGGTTATACTGGGGACTTGGTGAGGTAAGGAAGGAATAAAAAGCGGGCAATTTATCTGAGTAGCTTGAGATTCATTTGTTATTTTTGGACTTTTTTTCCAATCCATCAAAATACTATATACTTTAATTTCATCATTAATAGAATTTATACACTTAAATTTCCAAAATTCCAGTTTCATATCATTTCATTTGAGAAAACTGAAGCTCAGAGAAGGCAAGTTACTTTTCCAAAGCTACTCAACTAGTTGGTGGCAGGACCAAAAACCCAAAACACAATACTTAGGTCTCCTCAGCCTCAGTCCTTTCACAATATCGAGCTGTTACAAATGTTTTAGTGTACATCCCAATATGCAATGAAATAAGTATCAGTGGTAATGAGAACACTAATATTGCCAAGCCTTTCAAAACAGTCTAAACTGTGTCAGTTAATTGCACAAATCTCTCTGGTTTTGCATCTTCCCACAGGCTTTAAGAGGTTTTAACATTTCTAGGAATAGAATAAATCCAGCATAATAAAGATGTGACAGAAAAACAAACACTGTGCTTAGGGGGTTGGGAAACCAGATTGAATACAGTAGAGGATACACTGAAGACAATGTATAATTGGTAAATCAGTATGATAAGGCTGGTGTTCCTCCCCATCTGTGTCTGTTGGCATGGCTCCCCACACTGCCTCTCTGAACTATCTTAGGTCTACAGTATGCTTGAAAATGCCCCTTTACTCTTTTTTACCTGTAGATGCCACTACATAGTGCAAGCTGGGGGTGAGAATTCTACCACCAGTATTAGCAACAAGAAAGAATGGAGTCATTCTTCAGTTTTTCTAACAGTCTCAATCATTCCAGTGTTTTAAACAAAAATTAGCAGCATTCTCCAGGACTGTTTGGAAATGTATGTGTGTATGTGCTGGGGGCGGGGGGTGGGATGCCTTTTTGATCATCATAGTAACTGAAGATTTCTGCTGATATTTAGTGACTAGGAATGCCAGATACCCTCCAATGCAGGGTGGGAGTCCTGTACAACAAAATATTGGCCTACTGTAAAAGCCAACAGCATCCCCCACCTGGAGAATCACTGAGAGTATTCTGAGCTCCTGTGCCCTCTGCAGTTCAGACAAGGGAATGCCTAGAAGCTCCTGTCAAGCTTTCAAAATTGGAGTCATCCCAGGGCTTGCCTTCTACTTGAGTAAAGATTCAGTATTTGAGAGAGGTACAAAGTACAAATTTGTAGGCACAGAGTCCTTTTTGGTGCACCTGAGAGTCTTATAAGTAGTTGGGTAAAGGATGTATAAACGACTTCACTTATTAATGAAGGACTGTTGAAAGCATAATGGTTTCCCTGTTATGAACCTAAAAAGTCTATTGAGTCAAAATCTTTAAAGACCTAGAGGAGAACATTGGCAGTAAACTCTCAGATGTCCCATACAGCAATTTTTTCACTGATATGTCTCCTAAAGCAAGGGACATAAAGGAAAGAATAAACAAGTGGGACCTCATCAAAATAAGAAGCTTCTGCACAGCTAAAGAAAACATCAGCAAAATGAAACGGGAGCCAACTCTATGGGAAAATATATTTGCTAATGATACATCAGATAGAGGTTTGATATCCAAGATATATAATGAACTCACTCGACTCCACTCCAAGAAGACAAACAATCCAATCAAAAAATGGGTAAAGGACCTGGGCAGACGCTATTCCAAGGAAGAGATACAGAGGGCCCAGAGACATTTGAAAGGATGCTAGGCATCACTAGCCATCAGAGAAATGCAGATCAAAACCACCATGAGGTACCACCTCACACTGGTCAGAATGGCCATCATAAATAGATCAATAAACAACAGGTGCTGGCGAGGCTGTGGAGAAAAGGGAACACTAGTACACTCTTGGTGGGAATGCAGACTGGTGCAGCCATTGTGGAAAGCAGTGTGGAATTTCCTCCAAAAGCTGAAAATGGAACTGCCTTTTAATCTAGTGATTCCCCTGCTGGGACTATACCTTAAGAATCCCAAAATGCCAATTCAAAAGAACCTATGCACCCCAATGTTCATAGCAGCACAATTGACAATAGTCAAGTGTTGGAAGCAACCTAAACGCCCATCAGTAGATGATTGGATCAAAAAGTTATGGTACATTTACACAATGGAATACTACGCAGCAGAAAGAAAAAAAGAACTACTAAACTTAGCGACAGCATGGATGGAACTTGAGAGCAGTATGCTAAGCGAAATAAGACAGGGGGCGAAAGACAAATACCATATGATCTCACCTATAAGTGGAACCTAACCAACAATACAAAGATGCAAGGAAAATAAGACCAGCAGTACTGAAAGGAAAAGAAACCAACAGAGACAAGAGGGAAGGAGGGAGGGTTGGGCAGGGGAAAAGGAAGGGAAGGGGAAAGTCAAGGAACATATAACAAGGACTCATGGACAAAACCAAAGGGGAAGAGTTGAGGGAGGGAGGGAGAAAGGGGGCAAGGGAAAGTGGTGGGGGGTAGGCAGAGACAAATGTATTTGAAAAAATAAATAAATCAATTAAATAATAAATAAATAAATAATTTTAAAAAATCTTTAAAGAAAATGGGAAAATCAGGGTACCATCTCTAAAATGAAGTCAAAGAATATAACCAGGATATGTTTATACATGATTATATGATATGATATATGATGTAGGACAACTCCCCAGAGTAACATGAGCCAGCTATGTTAAAATGAAAACACCAATGTATCTGAGCAAAGACCCCAGAGCAGCACCACCTGCACTCAGGATATATTCATGAAATATAAGCTATCTTCATGGCTGGCACTTCTTTGCCAGGGAAATATACAGTGTCTATCTAATCTCCCAGACCCTTGCTAGTCCCTCTTAGATCTGTGAGGACCATGTTCTGTTCCCAAACCCAACCTGCCAGACCAACTCTTTCATATAGTTCAATTGAGGGGATTTTTCAATTCAACTCAGAAAACATTTATTAGGCAATCTTTCTTGACTGCTCTGTGGGATACACAATAACACAAATCATTCATCTATCAGCTATTGTTTGAATGTCTGCTACTTGTCAAGTTCTATGCAGTAGACAGTAGGGAATGCAAAAATGAGTAAAGCTGGAAGATAATCTGTCCTCAAAGAATTCAGACTCTAACAGAAAAACAATGGGTAAGACTTTTAGAGAAGGTTTGTAAAGCATTGGGTGGGATTTTGAAAAATCCATTGAACTAGATTTAGGACATGAAGAGTGGAAGAAAATATTCTGTGCAGGATAAACACTCAGTTAAGGGTATAACTTGCATATGCCCTCTTCCTCATCACCCATCCCCTGTGGCTCCATTCATAATGCCCCCGTTTCTGAAAACCTTTACATCTCTGAGCATCCAACTCACCCTAAGCTGTACAACATAGTTCAGAACTTAGTTATATACTGTTGTGATCATATTGTAGTTTCATTATGTAATTCTCTCATCTCCTAAAACACGTGGTAGTCACCTTGGGTATAGAAGCCACACTGTCTCTATTTTTTTGTAACTTGCACAGATACATAGATAGAAGTAGGCAAGCAGCTAATCATACATATTACCCAAGGGCTTCTTGACTTGCATAGAGGAAATATGATAACCTAGGAATGCAGATATAGATTGATGAGTTATTAAAGACTGCAAGTGCAGTTGATATTTGAAAGTCATCACAGCCACCATAATGCTTCAGCATCCAAAACAGCACCTTGTACAAAGTAGGCATTAAATGAATAGTTATTGAAGTTAATTGACAGGAGAATTGGTATTTCTATGGACTTACTATGATCTTAGTATTTCTATGATTTCCAGAAAGCAAGAATGCTTCTGGGAAATATGTCATTTGTATGGGAGAGATCTGTAATTTTCTGCTCACAGTTTGGCTCCCTAATAATGGAGGTCACGGGACCTCCATTATCTTGCCTTAAATTGACCCCTTTTAATGCCATGACAAAGGATTAATCAGGGTTGTCCTTTCTGGAACCACCATGAATTGGCAAGGGAGGAGAGCACATCTTTTTCTCTTTTCTTAGAGTATTAAAATAGCTGACTTCATCCACACTGCTCTCTCTGGTGCCATTTCCAGTCGCAGCCAGGGTATGGCTCTCTCCATCCCTGATCCACAGACTGCTGGCCACCACTCTTTATCATCGGTAACACCCTCTTTTCATATATCTTTACCCACTCAGTGGAATCTTATTTCTATTTTCCAATGCAACTTGGTACTCAGCACAGCTGCAGGCACACAGTAGGAATTCCATGAATGTTTGCTGAAGAAAATGACATGCCCTTTAATGAAACTGCCTTTTTCAGTTTCTAGTGCTGCTTCACTCCTGATTCAGCCTATGTGCTTTAGTAATGTGGGTTCTTAATCTTCTATTAGGCTCCTCTATACAGAAGTACCAATCTTAAAACAATTGGTCTTGGACCTTCTAACATCTGGCATTTCAAATTCTGGTCGCTGTCTGCATGGTTAAATCTATACATACTCTTATTGATCCACTATCAATAAAGTGGGAGTTTGTTTATAAACGGTGCTTATTCTCCTTTATATCTGTAATATATTCAGCCAGAATATAAAAAAAGTGGAGAGAAGACCTTATTTATTAGAGTTAGTACTATTTTGTGAAGTATGTGTCTGTATGAGGCAGAGGAACACAGAGGTTATTTAGATCAATTAAGTTTTGTTCCTGGTCAGTCAGTTCCAGAAAGTTCGAGGCATCCTTGAGATAACAGGTAAAATATCCAATACACTAGGGTTTAGGACCTTTGAAGAAATGTGAGAAAAACTTCCATGCACAAAGATCACAGTTCATACTCTTTTGAACCTATGCTTTCTTTCTGACCAAGTTACTGCTGGAAACCCATTCTGGAGAGAGACCTAGAGCATGAAAAAGAGAAAGCAGTGATTATAGCATCTGTAATTCATCCTGAGGAGCTGTGATGCAAGCACACATACATTTAAATATTTGAAAAGCATCTTCTAAAATGAATATCAAAATGACAAATAATCTAAGTCAGAGAAAAATGCCCCAGTGTTTCCCTATCTCCCTTTTCTCATTATGGAGATAAACCCCGGTTGGATCTCCAGACAACAGATGGGGTGTGGAAAATACTGGTAATCACAAGCACAGTAACAAAAGAAACGTTTGTAGAAACCTGCCTGCCTAGAAGAGCAAGGCACAAGATTTTACAGACTACTTGCAAGTGTGACAGCCTAACACAGGAGGGTCTGGGCTCTGGAAGAGCTGATCCTGAGCCAGGAGGTAGCTGGTTTGGGTAAAGAGGTAGTAAGATCCTTGTTTACTTCTAGTTTCTTCTATGGATAGCTTGAACTTCAAGGGATTTAAAAGTTTGATTGGGGTTAGTGTTCAAAAGCAAGGCTGTTTCCTACAACCTCATACAGCCCACTTAAGCATGTAAAACTATAGGGGGAATTTCAGGCAAATAAGCTCTCTAGGGAGACTCCTGGCTTTGCTGCCAGAACATGGTGCAGAAGCCAGCCAGCCAGAAGAAATGCCAGGCCTAATGAATCTCTCCCAGGTTATGATCAGAATCTCAGACCACTAAGAACTATGAGGAAGAGGGGCATGGGCCAGTGAGACTCAGGGAGGTCTGAGTCTGGGCTTAAGAATTGGAAGTGTGGGTGGACTTGAGCTCACAAGGAATTTGTGGATCAGCATCTTCATCAGAACTATAGAGTGCAGGGGTTGTGGATTTGGATATTACAGAATCCAACCCAGCTGCATGAGCTGCCTGCCCGGCCTGCTGGGTTTGTCTGGTGGACAGACCCAGGGTAGCCCAGGTCCAGATAGCACCCAGTCACCTAGCTGCAATGTTATGCTAAATCCAAGTTTGTGTGTTGCCTCTGAGAAGGTCTGGGAGAAGTACAGATGAAATGAAGTCATCACTTTGAGTACAGCATCTGCATAAATCACTGTCCAATACATACATTCTTAGTGACAGATTAATTCCTTTCTCAGGTTTTGCTTAAGAGTGTACCACAGAATACTAATACTGTTCCCCAGAAAGAGAAAGAGAAAAGAAGAGAAGGGAGAATGTAGGAGAAACTCAGATGTTCCTGTAAGCCAAGTAAAAAACAGGGAGACATAGGATGACAGTGTGCTAAATGTGGAGAGGTTTCCAACTTTCCCCAGTAGAGGAAGCACATGTAGAAAATGTGTTGTAGGGTGGAGTTTGTGGGGGGAATCATAGCCAGTCCTGACATATCTCTGCACTCTGAAAAGTTACAGGATGGGGTATAACATTGCTAGCTATTCTGAGAGTGAGGCATTAGTCCATTCTCAGCCTCCCTCTTTAGGCAAGGAAAGAGTATTATCCATGAAAATACAATGAAGTGTATGATTTGATGTCACTCACTCTTAAGGATGCAAAGGAAAATATTCCCCAGAGGCATTCCCTTGCAAACAGCTCTGAGTAACACGCCAAGTTCATAGAAACGTAAGACAGACGAAGGAAGCCAGGAAGGTGGGGAGCATTTTACCTCCCAGGACTGGCTCCTTTCTGGTCTTATTTCTGAGCCTGCACCTGAAAAATGACTGTGATGGTGTTTGCAGTTTATCAAGTCTTCCTGCAGAGGTGTCAGGCACAGAGAACTCACTTGTCACTCCAACATTTCCTGGCATTTGCTAACCACAACAAGGAATGGAGGGCAAAAGGATTACAGAATTAAGCGTCACTGGTACAGCAGCTGGCAAGGGGCTGAGATTTAGCTGTCATTTTGAAGAAAACTCCATTTTATTTTGTGATTTGTAAGGAGTAAAAGTTAAGAGAGGGAGCCTGGGCAAGGCCAACTTTCAGCCAGGTCTGCAAGGAAACATCAGGGATACTTTCAGTGTGTTCAGGGGTTTCCAGTGGTCAGTTTATTCCATCACCTCATTTCCCCTCTGGATGTGCAGAGAAAACCACCATATTCCAATAAGGTCCAATTTTATAGCTACTCTTGCTGGGGGCCCTTTAGTCTATAAAAATGTCCACCAGGATCTTTCATAAGTTCACGGCTGCACTCTTACCTGGAATGCCACTCCTTAGCTTGCGTGCTTGACATGTCTTCTTCTCTGCTAAGACTCAGCTTAAGCGTCACCTCCTAACACCTACCTGCTATACCTCCAAGTCCCTCCATCAAATATGCTTTCATTATACCCAACTGTCATCTGGTCTGAAGTTTCCTGCTATGTTTGCTTTGCCACCAAACTATAAGTTTCTCAAGAGTGTAGAGCACTCTGGCCAGTGTATCTCAGTTGGTTGGAGCATCTTCTTGTAAACCATCTTCAGGTTCAATTCTTGGTCAGGGTACATGCCTAGGTTGCAGGTTTGATACTCAGTCAAGGTACATATGAGAGGCAACCAATTGATGTTTCTCTCTCCCTTTTTTTCTCTCTCTCTAAAATCAATAAGCATATCCCTGGGTGAGGATTTAAAAAAAAAAAGAGAGTGTATACAGAGTTGTATTAGATATTCAACAAACTACATTAAGAATCACCTGTATGCCTTGTATTGAGGATGGATGCAAGGATGAATAGGACATAGTTCCCAACTCATAAAAGGGCCTAACAAATGGTACATAATAAATATATATGTTTATGAATATATTATATTCATATATATGAATCAATATATATTCATATTAATTCAGAGAAAGTAGAAAATAAGGGTTTTTCTCATGCTTGTTCCTCCTAACCTGCTTGATATATGGGCAGGGACATGGGAATGTTGAAATCTATCTGCATAGTAGCAGGCCAAGGTACTTGGCTTCGGGGGGAGGAGGGGCGCGCGCGCGCGCGCGCGCGCGCGTGTGTGTGTTTTAATTTTGTTCTCTGATCACAGAGTCAAAATCACATACAATATGAATTGTTACGCTCCTCACATTCAACTAAGCTAGAAATAGGTGCTCAGGAAAAGTCTAGGACAGGAGACTGAGTCACTGTTTAAGGAACATATACAGGGGTCTGAAAAGCAAACTGGTAATGACAAATAAAGGGGACCCTTCCTTGCTTTCTTCCTTCAGTTCATGATGAGCATAAGATTAACCTTTTATTTTATTTTCTATAGAATTCCAGGAATAAGAAACGAATGGCTTTTCTGACTGATATGGCTTAGTCGGTTGGGTGTGGTCCTGCAAACCAAATGGTCACTGATTCTATTCCCAGTGACAGTACATGCCTGGGTTGCAGGCCAGGTTCCTGATTGGAAGCATGTAAGAGGTAATGGATTCATGTTTTTCTCACACATTGATGTTTCTCTCCCTTCTTTCTCCCTCCCTCACCCTCTCTCAAAATATAAATAAATAAAATCTTGAAAAAAAGAAATGAAGGGCCAAATGCAACTGTTTGACAATGTTTTCAACACAGGACTGATAATCTTGCTATTAGAAATCTACGGCACTTAGTAAAGCCCTTCTCTTTCTCTATGTAATTGTTACTCACCATGTTTTCACCCCTGTGACACATTTTGTTTTGAATTTTCCATCAATCAAAAATTTTCCTCATGTTAATATTTTAGGGAAAAAGATGAATAATAATAAAAGCTGGTGTCAGGGATTTATTTAGAAGATCAATTTCCAGGTATATATGGTTTATATTGGTAGAGATCCAACTTTATCCATTGGCATTTTATCCATGAAAATCTGAAGTGAGAGTTCACAATGAAACAAATCCATACCTTCAAGACTTAAAAAAATAAATAAATCACTGTATTTTGTATCATGTAGTTAGGCAGGACAATAGACAAATTCTTTATTATAAATATTTTTATACCAAGGTTAAAATGAAAATAAAGCTTTATATAATGCTTAGTTAATTAACAATCCTAATTAACCAGGCCATTTGACTTTCAGATTCTCTTTTATATTCATACAGTGATTCTTTCAACCAACATTCCTTGGTGCTGTATGCCAAGAATGGGAGAACCACCAGGAGACTCGTACTCTCAGGGCACTTGCAGGCAGGTGAGGGAGAAGACATCACAACAAAGAATATCAAGATAGTGTGTGTGATATAAGACAATTCTGAGCAAAGTTTAGTGGTAACATAAGAGACAGAAAATCTCTGGGGGACAAGGAAACTTCAAGGAACTTTACCAAGGCAGTAGCATTTCAGCTAGGCCTTAGAGGATGAGGACTCCAATACACCAAGGACAGAGTCAGGATAACTACATGGGTCTTAAGGGAGCTGAAAATCATATTTTATGGTTGCAGTATAGAGGGCAAAGTGGGTACTGAAGCTGTAGAGGTGATGAGGATCAGTTCATCAAGAGGGAATGTTGTGAAAAGGATTTGTAATGATTTCTCTAGGGCTCAGTAATTATATTAATTGAGGGTTTAATAGTTAAGTAACTGTTTTGTATTTCTACCATCATCTCTTTCTGATGCTTTCCCGAATATTCTTTCCTTAATCCCCCTTCTTTGAATGTCCACATAATTTAGAGTGAGTAATACACAATGTATCCTTTAATCGTAGATTGGCTTTATTGCTCTCTAACTGATATATGTAGTCTTATTGCGTTTCTACAACTAGGTTACATGCTCTTTCAGGACAGAGCCTAGGCCCTAAATTTTCTTATCAAACTCACAGTACTATATATAGAGAGTAGCCATCTCAGAAATTTCTACTAATTGATATTTAAAATAATAATAATCAATTTAAAAATTCTGAATCTTTTCCAAGTTCATCATGGCAAGTGATTAAGTTAACCTCCTTCCTCTATCTTCCATGAGTCAACCTTCAAAGCCATCATCTTCAAATTCTCTTTCCCTTCACTGATCACTACAGGAGGATGAGGCTTTCTAAGCTGCATTTTTTTTAATGGGTGATTTTAGATCACACCTTAGTTAAGTCACATTTATATTTGTAATATGAAAGTAAATACTAGTTGTAATAATTTAAATACTGAAATATGTATTTCATTAGCTATAAAATTGTATCTTAAATAATGCACATATCTGTTCCTCTGTGCTGAGCTGTGACAATGAATGCCATCTGTTTCATCCCCTAAGAAGATGTGCTGGTATCAAACAACATAGGCTGCACTCTCTCCTGAATCAAGCTTGTGAGGAGGAGTTGATTTTGGATGCCTGACTGAAGAGGATCCCCACAAGCTGCTGCTCTGAATCAAGTTGCAGTGATCCCACACCCTTTAAGGGCCCATTAACAGCCTGGTCAAGTGTAGAAACAGTTATAGAACATTATATCCCCAGCCCCTTCTTCCTGACCTAAAGGGAATGTCAAGAGAATGTTAGAAATGGTGTCCTTGTACAATGAAAATGAGCAAATTAATTATGACATAAGTAATGCCAAGCTGCCAGCCTAGGCACTAAAGTATATTCCCATACAATTGTCTATTTCAGTTAGGTATCATAAGCTCCATAATGCCCACCTGGGTATACTCTGAAATACAAAGAAGTTGCAGGAAAGGTGGAAATAAAAAAGCCAAGTCTGTTTTGTTTTGTTTTTTAAAGACAGACCATTTTGGTTCCCATTAGGTTTTTGTACAAATGGGTTATTTTAGACAATTTTGACCATGAGCTATGTATGCTTTCTCAGCTAGTCCTTGTCTAAGCAAAAGCATACACCCTTCTCCTTCAAACCCCTTCACTTCCTTCTCCTTAAACATACCTCTTCTCTTTGAGGCTTACATTCCCTAGAAAACACCACTCTCACATCTCAGTAGTTCTATAATATTTGGGTATGTAAATTTTACTGTTAAAATCACAAGCCATTGTGTAACATTAACTATGTAGCACAGAAAAATACAAAGTGAAATACTTTGCATGTGATAAAATCCATGGTATAAAACTTTAAGACTTAGAGAAAAAAACACCAAATCTCTACAGGAAATCTGTACCTTTCATATCTGAATCAAGAGGTAATAAAGGTAGACATCCTTTCCAACATCCTCAGGGATAGCAGAAGATTGGCTACAGTTCTGTGACTAATGAGGACCCCAATATCATGACATAAATTATACAAAATGGAATTACAAGAGAAGCCTCTGTCATAAAATGTCTTAGTCACTTTCAGAACTAGATGTATTTTGAAGGTCTCTTCAATTTATACCAATGACTTATTACTCTTTAGTCTGTTAAGATGTGCTGGGTTTCTCAATAACATAGACTGGATCCCAAGAGACATCAGTTTTAGCAATGTTATTTATTCTACCTCTGAGTCTCAGTTTCCCTTCTCCACCCTCCACCCCACCCCACCTCACTGAGCTGACTTGTTGAGATACATTCGTCTTTCCTTAAGGAAAGACACATGAAAGGAGTGGTATCACAAATTGCCAACAATACCTCTATAATATACTTAGATGCCCCAGGTATTTTTTTATTCAGTTAATATATATGTACCAAGAGTTTAGGGAATAAAAGTATGGAAATAAGCAAGACAGAGTAGTCCTCACATTAATGGCATTTAAATCTATCATACTCTTCACTCCTAAAGTCTTCTTACCACTGACTTAATCCATAAGCAACACTAAAATGGTAAAAATATGCATTTACTTGGAAAAAATCCAATGCATGGTTCTGAATGACTGCCTCAAGGAAATGACTACTCTCATGCCAATGAGGATTTTCCCTAAAATTCTAAAATATCTTGAACAATGACAATAGTGGTTAATGCTAACAACTATCAAAGTCAGCCTCAGCATTATGATAAATAGTAAGTACATTAGCTGTGTTTTAAGGAAAAAAAATTCCCCTATTGAAAGCCAATATGTGTATTTTTGTGAGGCTACATTATTTTTCTGAAGTTGCATTAACACTTAGCTTCTGTTATTGAACAGTATAGAAGCATACCGGCAGATGTAACTTAACCAAGTACAAACTGAAGAACTAAAAAAATGCCAAACTGATGTCTGAGGCAAAGACACTAGAGGAAAGAAGAGTGTGGCTATTCATTCCAGGAAGTAAGACTAGCAGGTCCCTGAAATGGCCAGGCTACTTGTCCTTGGCTGAAGCCTTGAGCTGTCTAAGTCCTAAGGCAGGCTGTTGGTTGTTCTGTGAGCCAGCTCTTTGGTCATCCTAGAGTTTTAATTTACAGGATGTGAAACCACAATATTAATGCTCAAATTACAGAATTAACATTAAGAGTCTTCCTGCCTTAAAAAACGGGTGATAATGCAAAGTGGAAGCTGTTTAGTGGTTCCAACACATCAGCTTCCCACAAATGCCAGAGCTGGCTGCTTTTTAGTCAAAAGCAAATATGCCAATTCGTTTCTGTTCAAGGTCATATTGTGGTTTCACTCAGAGGATTTCTCTGAACCCAAAGGGTCACAGTTTCACCCATTTAGGTGATAAAAAGTAATTGGGTCTACCCACTGTACAGTGTTTGTATTCTCTCTTCAACTTGACTATAAATCATAAAAAGAGAGTGCCTTTCTTATTATTTTGAAATCTCTTTGGTGTCTAGAAAAACCATCTCCCCAGAAGTATTTATTCAACCATCTAGTTATTCATTCTGAGGATTTGAGATCTTAAAAAATCCATAGCGGTTCGTAGATAGTTATGTATGATTCTATAGATCTGGGACACTGTCTTTCCTAACTTTATATACTATGGCAACATCAAGCACAGATCTTTTCATGCAATTGGCACTCGATAAATAATTCATGATTTGTATATTGCTTTATGTTTCCTGACCCATCAGAATCCCCTGCATGGTTGGGGAGCCCTGTTATTAAGCAAAATGGTCCATACATAATCCGGTACCAGGCATAAATTACAGATATTCAGAAATAAAGGAAAGAATTATGGATTGGATATCCATGGAGAAGTTAGCGTCTAAGATGGGCCTTGATATTCACAAAGACAAAGAGAGGAAACATAACATCCTTTCCCCCCATACACACACACTCTGTGGGAAAGCACAGTCCACATAAAGCCCTGAAGCTGAGATTAGGAAATGCCTATTGGTAGCAACATTGAGCTAGATGATGAGAGTCCCTGAAGAACAATTTTTCTAAGCCTCAGTTTCCTATATATAAAGTGGAACTAACAGTACCTATTGTGACAGCTGACTATTGCCATGTAAGCAATAGTCTTTGGAGTCATCAGGAGTATTTCATCAAGACACAGAACAAGTTTATATTTCAGGTCAAGCATTTATGGCCACTTATTGGCCATGCATCTTAGAGAAGTTTTATATCATCTCAGGACCTTAGATTCCTGGATTTTTTTTTTAATTAAACAAGATAATGAGTATAAAGCATTTAGGATAAAAAATACTCATATATAAACACAGAAAAAACAATGTATAGTAGTAAATGTTATTAATAGCATGGCACATTTGGATATTTCTTCAAAAAATAGCAAATAAAACAAGAGCACAGGTAAAATTAAGAGATGCAACAGGAAGCCCCAACCTATTTTGGTCTCTGTGGCACAGCCTAGTTTCTAGAAGGCAGAATAAACCCTTGTTGGTTGACTCCTTTTTCCTAAAAACTTGGGAGTGCTGATTGATTGAATTATTACAATAAACTTGTATACCAAACATTCATTTTCATTGCCATGTCAGATGAGAAAGGTGAGGCTCTGAAAAATTCAGTGATTTACCCACCTACACACAGATTATAAGCAGTGGCAAGATTCAAGGCCAGACTTGTTTGGCTGTAAAATATAAGCACCTCCCTCAACAGTTCACAATCCTCCACCTGCTCAGGAGCTAGAAATCAACCTCTAGTTAGAGGAAAAGTTTTCATATATAAACAGTCAAGAGACATTTAGGTAGTGAGAGACAATTTTCTAACACTTTCCACTTATACCTATATTTTTAATTTCCTCATACTTTTAATAAATAAAAGTGAAAATCTGTACATAATGATATGATGTGGTTTATGAATAAAAAGGAAGCCCATTTTCTGAATATTCCTGCAATGAAAAAAGATATTATTAAACATAAATTTAGAATAACTTTTCTCAGCGTGATTACAAATGATCATCATGTTCCACTTTCCTAAGAAATTAAACCAGGCCCTGCCCGGGTGGCTCAGTGGGTTGGAGCATCATTCTGTACACCAAAAGGTTGCAGGTTTGATTCCTGATCAACACACATACTTAGCATACTTAGGCTGTGAGTTGAATCCCAGTCTAGGTGTGTATAGGAGGCAACAGATTAATAATCCTCTCTGACATTTATATATATATATATACATCCCTTCCTTTTTCTCTAAAATCAATAAAATATCCTTGGGTGAAGATTTAAAAAAAATTAGACCAGTTATGACTGCAGAATAATAGCCCAAATCAGCCCATCAGCAAGCTATGCACAGGGCAACAAATAAATAATTTTACTATTTTACAAATAGAATCACCTGGGATCTCTTGATACTCCATCGCTTTAGATAGACCCTTAGACTCTCAAAGTTTATAATGCACCCAGTAAAATATAGACCCTGGAATTGAACATTTGTAAGTCAAAATTCCAGCTCTGCCACTTGCTGTGGGTGTGGCTTTTAGCAACTTATTTAACTTCTCTAAGCCTTGACATTTTCAATTGCATGGTAGTACCCAGAACAAATATTTATATTCTATTTAGCAACAAAGTGACAACCCTGAGTCCAGTAACAATTGTGGGCAAAGCACAGGTGCCTGTCCTCAGTAAAAGAGGAAGATATTAAACAATTTCAAAATACATAATGAGTACAAACAATAACAAATAATAAAGGGCCTAGAGTAGGAGTGGGAAAGAATTTGGAAGAATAGCTCATGATAGATACTTAGAGTAGTAACATTTAAGATCAGATTTTGGGACCTGTAAGAGCAAGATGAAAAGAAAGGTGGGGGGGAGACATCATATGGACCTGAACACTATGTGCAATGGTGTCAAGGTAGAAAGAGTTTTCATTTTGGGAAACAAAGGAAGCCCAGTGGTTTTCTCCTGCTACAGTGGGAGAGAAGTGTAAGCTGAGATGGGGACAGGCATATAACTGAAAGAAATTTTGTAGTAGTACTCCCTAAGGAGTATGGCTTCTATTTTAAGTACACTGGGAAGACAATTAAAGGATTTTAAAGAGATAGGCTAGAGATGTGTTTATTTTTGCAGTGAGGCAAGGTGTATAACACAGTTGTAAACTTGGCATTTGATTATTGAGGTTCACATCTCATTGTTCCCTAAAGCTTCTTAAAATCCTCTCTCTTGACTCTCCTGAACCTATCAGGTTTGAAGGGCCTAGAATGTGCTCTGATGGTAACAAAATGATCAATTTTAATGGGTTTCAGTTTTTAATTTCATTTAAGATACAACTATATAACATGCAAGTGTTTTTTGTTTATGTGTGTGTGTGTGTGTGTATGAGATCTGTCTGGAAAAAGTCTAACCATAATTAATATAATGAGAACAGTTTGTGCGACATCAATGTAACCAGGCAGCCAAGGAGAGTAGACTGGAATGTGCAAGCATGGATAATGATAACTTCACTGTACTAGTCAGTGGGAGTGGTAGACACCTTTGAATGAGCATGTGTACTATGTAGCTGTCGCATTCAAAATGACTGAGTAGAGCCATGGATCTGCATCAAATTTTGCATTAAGTTTAAAAATTCTTCTGTAGAAACTATTCACATAACTCAGAAGGCCAGAGCTATGGCCAACTGGTGATTGGCAGCTTTACCACCACAATGCGCCCGCTCATTCATCATATCTTATGCAGTTTTTTTTTCAAAACATCAAATCATCCAGGTGACTTAGCCCCCCCTCACATTTGGCACCCTGAGACTTCTGGCTTTTTTCAAAACTAAAATCCCCTTTGAAAGAGAAGAGATTTCAGACTATTGAAATTCAGGAAAATATGGTGGGGCAGCTGATAGCAACTGGGAGAACTGTGTGAGGTCACAACATTCCTACTTTGAAGGAGACTGAGGCATCATTGTCCTACATACAATGTTTCTTGTGTATTCTATCTTCTTTATTAAATGTTTCTATTTTTCATCTTGTGTGGCAGGATACTTTCTGGACAGACCGCGCGCATGATTAGGAAAGAAATTTGGCCTTCGGCAATTCATCTGGCTTCCTTAAAGCACTTATATCTTCACCTATAAAATTATGAAATAAAAATCACATATGTGTAGTCCTTAATGCTATGCCTGGCACATGGGAAGCAACTCAATAAATATAAGCTATTATAAGTTATCGTGACAAAGTTATAAATGCAATCCCTCAGATCATAGAAAGAGACTAACGTATTTTGGTTTATGCTAAAATACTATAGTGAGTCATCGTTCACAGACCATACATTACATAATATGACATAGTGTTTAGCAAGGACCTCCAAATGGATGCTTGAAGGCAAAATCTGGCTCATCTATGTGGTTTGATTGCTTAGTAGTTTAGTTTTTAGTTTTGAACTGCTTGCTCAATTTGAAGCCCTTCAGTCAGAGCATATGAACTCTAGCTAGGCACTATGTCCATTAGTCGCTATAAATTAAACCCAGTTGCTTCAAACAATTACATATTCTTTCTGCCTCATGAAGATCTCATGGTTACACATTTATGTTCCTCAATATAGCATTCTGGGTTTCCTCTAAGAGTATGCATATGGAGAGTTTCTTCCTTCAATCAAAATCCCATGGTTGTAAGAAGTCTATTTTATCATCAATGGAGAAGACTCTCCAAACTTCCTCTGTTCTTCAAACAGCCTATTTGAATTATCCAATTGTAATAGTGATCCAGATCGGGGGTGGCTGGGGGGGTGGGGCGGGGACCAAAAAAACTCTTAACATAAGCTCACAATAGATCATGTCTCTGAAACTCTCTGCACAAAAACACACACATATATAGTTCCTATTCAATAGTCTTCCTGTATCTCACTTTGAACTTGATCTTGGAAATTAACCCAGCTTATATGCACCACTCCTCTTCCCTTCCTCTCACTTCTGCAGAACTAGCCAGGGAAAATTCTACCACCCTACTCAGTGGCATGAACCCCATGATACTCTGCCTATATCCATTTAGATTAAAAAATAATAATAATAAGCCCAATGAAGATAAAAAGAGAGTCCCTTTTTGTAAATAATTTTGCTAAGAAAACACTGCCTTATGAGATTTAGATGGGAATTATGGAGATAACCCCAAGTGAGAAAATCTCATAAAGGATAAAAACATGAAGACATATTTAGTTTCCCTGGATAACACACTAGAGACAGATCTGCATATGACCTCCCTGTTAAGGGTGCATGGTTGGAACTGCCCAGGTAAAAGATCACCAGGTGGCTGTTAGTAGGCTATACATTCCCCCTGGGTTCTGGCATCAGCTGAGAGGGTTCCCTAAGGAACACCATAGTGTACACAGATTGTAAATTAACTTTGAATATTATTTGCTGCTAGAATATGAGATGTGTTAATAAAGACACCAATAAGCAGAGTGGTAAATGTATAAATAAATAGATGGACTTGATGCTGAATTTCATGTTTGAACAACGTATAAAATACTCACAGTGTCATTTCTGATGTCTGGATTTCTGAAGTTACAAAAACTGACAGTAATCTAGAAGTAAACACACTAGACTGAAAGATTGTAAACTAGGTGATCTGAACTATCTGAAAAGCAAAAAACCTTGAATATACAACCCATTCAATCAATGATGAAGAAATTAATTGTTAAGAGAGCTAAAAGAAAAATGTGTCTTAAAGGTAATCAATTAACAGGCCACATGTAAACACAGGTGAAGGAAGGAAAGAAAGAAGGAAAGAAGAAAGGATGACAAAAGGGAACTAAATTGAATTCAAGTTTAAATTTAGGTCAGAAATACATAGCCAAATTTTGTGGTATTAAAGAAACTCAAATTTTCCTTGTTTATACTCTTCTGTATTCTGAAGTTATTAATACACTATTTTTTTCTACCTCAGTTTCATCATCTGTAAAATTGGAATAAAAGGGAAAATACAGAGGATAAGCTACTTAATGTTTACTGCATTGTTTATTCTAATAAGTTTTCCAGAGACTGGAATAAGTGTGTGGTGAATACAGAATGAGGTAAATAAATCAATATAAAAATATTTACATATATACTAAATGTATGCATAGAAAATAAATTACATGGAGTAGGGTCATAAAATATTTTCTTACATGGAAAAGAAAAACAAACCCAAAACCCTTGCAAGTATAAAATGGTTCATTCCTATTGGGTGAAATATTCCATATAACACACTGCCCATCACCAAACATCTGATTTATACCAGCCAGCTGCATTTTGTGTAAGCCTTTGATGTGTATTTATATTTTTAAATGTCATGATGATGATAGTCTGAAAAAAGAAGCATTTGCAGTTGTGTGAGCTTTAGAATTGTTTCTAGGCTTGCCTAGAGTTTGAAAAAAATGTCTTCCTCTCAATGGTTATTTTTCTAATATGTCTTATGACTGTTTAATGCTATGTTGCCTGGACTATATGTCCCTGGGCAGCCAGAGAGTCAAATAGCCTATCCTAATTTCTTCCATGTCAATGCCTATGTATACTGGTAGCTGGGGAATTCAGCTCTGTCTAGAAGAAAAATTCAAAAGGTAAGGACATTTTAGCTGCTTTAGAAACCAGGGGGCACATTCAAATTTTATTAGCAGCCATAGGATTTAGCAAGTTGACTCTTAATTTTTTGAACACTTTATTTGGCACCTGGTATGATGCATGACAGGTCATTAGTAGGAGGCCAACTTGGTGCTCCCGCTGCTGAGTCCCTGATGACTCAGATACTGCCAAATGGTTGAGAAGTTTTCATCCAGAGCCAACAAGAGACTATGAGAATAGTGTGTTCCAAATAGCTTCAATCAATTCTGTTTCTAAAAGTTTCTGATTGTTGTCTGAATTCTATAAGTTAAAATAAAAACCTCCTGAAGTGGGGTATTTTGAGTATATTTGTGTTTGGCATCATGATCTGGTGCATGCCTGAGGACAAAAATGTGGGGGTTTGGGAGGCTTTATTAGGCTGAAAGGAAAAAAAATTCTCTAGTTCGTTCAACCCTGGTAGTATATTTCTAGAATTCTGAAGCTTTATATCTATCCTCTATCTAATCAACATTTTTTGTAAGTCAACTAGGTTAATTTTCTCATCACCATATAGCCATGATAATCAACATTTTAAAACTAATAATTGAGCGATATTACTAATAATATATCAAAATAATTTTAAAAAATTGGACTTCTTTGTAGAATCATCATTTGTTTTCCCTAAAATCCATCCGTTCATTTTCTGACAAAATTTCTGATTTTGTAACCATTGGGTCTTGACAGTTTTTGATTCTTCCATTTCTACTTGGTGGAATTGATCTTGTGGAGTTGTAAGGAACACGAAAACAATTGTTTCCCATTCTTGAATCATTTCCTAAACTATCCAAGATTTCCACTTGAAGGAACTTGGGTTAACTTCTCAAAATACTGGGTTATTACTGTTAAGTATGAAGTGAACACACTAATTAAAGCCAGCCTAGAAGTTTCAATGGACTCAAAGTTATTCCTATAATAGCCTACATTCATTCACTTGGTTTCCAAAATGGTTTCCATAGGGGGAAGACAGAGAAAAGGTATATTTCATCTACTTACATTGAAGATTGTCCATAAGTCTGGTTGCCTTTGGAGGAGATGTTTTATAAATCCATGCGAGGAAAACAGAGATTGTCAGAATCTATCAACTGTCAACTTCCATTCACAGAAAGCTGTGATAGGTGTGGGTTTCACTCCACTATTAACCTGAGCAGCAGGATTTGGTGTAAATTGTCACCAGAAAGTATAACACCAAAGGATTCACAGTGACAATTTTAAGGGGAAGTTAAAAGTGTAATGTAAGTTTTAAAATGTGAAGCTCTCCGTTACTCTTTTTCTCACCCCTCTTCAACTATTTTCAAAAAGAATGAATGCATAAAAACAGCGTGAGCAAAAAGAAAATTTGTAAAAGCTGTCTAAAATTATCACTAGGACACACAGTCAATAGGTTAATAAACTTATGCAGAAAAACTATAGAGTATCTCATCGTGGCTCCATGGTAAAGGGAATCAAATATGATAATACATACAAATACACTTTGTAGCATGAACAGTGGTTGCAAACATTACAATGAGCGTCAACTCAAGCACCAAGTTATTAGTAAAAAAAAACCCCAAACAATTAATATAGCCTCTTTGGTAAAACCACCCACACTGTAAAACTAGACTCGTTATACATCAGTATGAAAATCTTATAAATTCCTTGAAAGCCAGAAGCATTTTCTATGAATCTTGATAAGTACCCAGAAAAATATTTTGGTTGGAGCCCAATCCTTAATAAATGTATTGATTTGGTTAATGACAGAATGAAGGATAGTAATACTACTTATTCAAACAAGGGATAAAGTGAGGAAGAGAGGGTGGGATGAGGTCTATAAAATGACATCAATGTAAAAAGTGTTAGGGTCTCAGGAGGAGAAAGATATGAAGATTCTCACTATAGGGTATAAAAATTATAATTTTAATTTTAAAAAAGACAGAAAGAAACATGATTTAAAATTGACTTTTTAAATTGAATTTATTGGGGTGACATTGGTTAATAAAATCATTAGTTTCAAATGTACAACTCAATAAAACATCATCTGCATACAGCATTGTGCACTCACCAGCTGAAATAAAGTCTCTTTTTGTCCCAATTTATGCCCCTTTTTTCCACTCCCACTGCCCCCCAACCCTTTTCCCCTCTGGCTATTACCATACTGTTATCTGTGTTTATGCATAATATTAGTTTTAATGGCTCCTCTGTTAAAAAGAATGATGTTTTGGAGAATGAAAGCATAAACTAAACATTAGTCAGAGGGAAATGAAGTTCAAGATGGGTGAAGAAATTGGAAAAAAATATCCAATTTCTTTAAATGATGTTGAGTCTTCTTGCTGAGACAAATTACAACCTGGAGAAGCTGATAAACCTCACAGTTGAAGTAAATTAATTAGAAAGAGAGTTTTTTAAAAAAAGAATGGAGAAGTACAAGGATGACAGAGACCAAACATAGGCAAAGTCCTTCAGTTTTAGAAGAGAAAATGTGAATCACATGAACTGACAGTTTGATGTTGATTCTTAGAAACTAAGGCAGTGATTATTAAGTAATATCCTGGATTAACTAAAAACAGACCAATTTAATTTTTACAACTCCTTTTCCCCTATGCAATTATTAAGACTTTACACATGTGAGGAATACAGTAGTTATGATTTATTTAGATTTTAATAAGGTGCTTCTCACCATCCTCATGATCTTATTGAGGATAGTGAGATAAAGGTCAAGATATGAGGACTAGATTGTAATATTAGCGGGATTAACTGATCAATGACAACCATAGGGTATTAACTAAGAAGTACCTAGAAGCTTGATATTGGGCTCAGTTTTGACCCTAATCTATTCAACATTAAGAAAAATAATGATTCAATTAAGTGAAGATCACATTTGTACAATAAATAGATGACTATGGGGGTAGGAATAATGAGTCATCTGGATAATAGAATTGGGTTTTAAAATAACTCAATTCACTAGCAGGGTGAGATAAATCTAAATCAATGAAATATATGTTAGACATGATATTAGGTCTTTTTTGCGAATATGAGGGGAGGAGGTACAGGGATAATAGCTGTGCCTATGGGGAAAATGATCTAAGTTTCTAATTCTACAATATGAGTTACCAAAAATATCTGATGTAAACATCTAGGAATTAACTAGAAAGTTTAAGGAGATAATTCCACTTTACTCTGCATCATTTGCATCATTCCTAGAGAATCATGCACAATGCTGAGTGCAGCAGGGATATAAATAAACTAAAATGCATTCTGAAGAGAGTAATTCAGAGCCATCACAGGCAACCTAACACAAGAATGAGGTTATATGACCCAGAGAACAGTTGATATTAGTATAGTACCCATTGGATAGCTTAGTAAACTTACAAAACAACCATTTCAGTAATGAAAAATAGCTTTTCTTCTTTAAATTTTATTTTCGTGCTTTAAAAGTGATTTTACCCTGCTTATCTTACTCTAGAAAATTGAGAAAATATATAACCATATGCAAAAGAAGATTAACATTGTTACTGTTAGTATTTGGTTTGTTTCACTGCAGTATCTGCAAATATTTCCAATTATACTATATATAATTTTGTATATAACCATTTAGCACTATAGCATGAAAGCTTTCTTGTGTAAGTTAATGTTTAACTTCTCAGTCCAATCTGAATACATTATGAGCATGTACAGAAATGGGTGAAATTTTCACTTTCCTTTTTTTAAAATTTGTACAAGTATTCAACAGTAATTGGGTTTGACAGTGGAGGATGTGTGTAACAGAGGGAAGAACAAGAGAACAAAATGCCTCATGTTTTGGGAAAAGCAGCTAGTGTGAAGAGTCTTGCCTTGCAACAATGGTATTTAAAAATTGCTTTTATATTCTACTGTATAACACACTGGTTAAGTCAGCTTTAGGACTGGGGGACGGGGTAGTGGTGATGGGAGAGATGGTCATGCCTTCCAGATGCCAGGCTGTCAATGAACTGATCAATTATGATGGTATCAACAGGCTGAATATCTTCCCTCAAGGAACTGCCAGCTGTGATCACTATGACATGAGTACGACCTCCTTCCTTCAGAGCCCAGATGTTCACCTGATAATTGACTTCTAAAGGCATCCTGGTATACTGCCCCTATGCCTTACAAGGAGGGTACAATCAACATTCTTTATCTTCCCCAAAATTAACACATCAGAAAGAAGGCTTTCCAAATGGAGTATCCACATACTTCTCAGTTCTTCCTTTTAGGTTTCTGGATCATACAGGCCTGTTCCACCAACTATTCCAATCTTCACAGCTGTGGGAGTGGCACCTGAGGCCATAGAGGAGGCTGCGGGGTGGGAATGCAGGGCAGAGAAGTCTCCTCTTAAAATGAAGCATCTACTGTATTAGATTCTAAGGAACTGCCCTAGGTGCTGGGGATTCCACAATCAACAAAAGAAACAAGTAACTCAACTTATATGGAGTTTATATTTGAGGGTGAGTTTGAGAGGAGTCATAAAATATACACACAAAAAAGCAAATGGAATAAGAAGATAATTTATGATAATTTGTACCACAAAAATACTTGATTTGACAAAAGTACCTCTAAAACATATGACATTTGAACTGAGATCTGAATGGCAAGAAGGAACAAGCAATGCAAAAAAACTTCACAACAGAGGAAACAGCAAGTACTAAAGTCTGTAAAAGTGAGAATAAACTTCATATGTTCAAAGAATAGAAATCAGACCAGTGTGGCTTGACTTGTTAAGAATAAAGGAGGGTGGTAAAAGTTGAAGTCATTAATAGTTAAGGTGGTCATGACAAGGATTTTGGATTTTATTCTGCATGCAAAGGGAAACCTTTGCAAAGTGTTTGAGCAGGGGAAAGACCTTATCTGGTTTACTTATTAAAAAATATCTTTCTCATTACTACCAGAAAGAGAGAATGAATTATAGTGGGGACAATGGCAAAATTCTAGAGACAATATATGCTAGTGTTACAGTAAATAGAAACAGCAGATAGATGTTAGAGTTAAGACCTAGTTTTATATGCTGACCATAAAAGAATGAATTCACCTCTTTGAGCTTTGATTTCCTCTTGGGTGGAATGGTAAATATCATATCTAACCATTGTATAATCTACTTTTGCCAATATCTTATTTGCTATTGTGTTATATAAGTTGCAAATCTCAACTAACCAAACATATGCTATCTTCCCTGGAATATAAAATAAGAAGCTGAATGAGAAGATTTAATGGTTTCTCTAAAACCCTTTCAGATAATAGTGGGATAATTTAAACTTGACCACATGGTTTGTTAGTTGAACTATTTTGCATTTAGTTCTCATACTTCCAAGGTCCTCAGTGAAAATAAATAAAATGTCAGTGATTTTCAAGACTGCTGACAAAATATAGGGACATGGTAAGGGGAAGAGAGTAGAAAATTAGAATTTAGAGTCATTAAAAAATGCTTTAGTAAGCACAAATCACATAAACATATTACACAGGCTAAATCCCTATAAGTGAACTCAAAGGAACTATCTTACCTATCTAATTATCACTAAATATTGCTCTTTAGGGTTGGCTATATGGCTAGAGTACAGATGTATTTCTTGTGGTATTGTTATTAGTATCTGTTGCTATTGGTAATTCTCTTTTGTTCTTAGTTCAAAAATTTTTTAATGTTGTTTTTATATGGAAGTTGGTAAGGTAACTAGCCAAGGAAAAAGCAAGGGATTAAAGAATGCAATCCCTTGGCCTGTTTTGTTAGTCTCCTGGAGCAAACAGGAACCACAGGGCTGACTTGGAAAGATGGCACTGATACTGTGCAGAAACAATGAATAAAGATGTGCCAAAGCCAGAGTAAGTGAGAAGTCATTGGAACAGCAGTCTATTTTGAAGGAAGTCATCACACTCTTCAAATCCCTTGAGGAAATGCCACTCCTAATAGTTACGATGGTTGCTGGGTCAGTTTTGGTTGTCTTTCCGGTGTTCTCTGTAAGTTGACTATTAGAGCTCTGATGAAGATGCTTATACAGGTAAATCTTATTTTTTTTAATCCTCACCCAAGGATATGTTTTATTGGTTGTAGAGAGAGAGGAAGGGGAGAGGGAAAGAGACAGACAGACATCAATGTCAGAGATACATAGATCGGTTTCTTCCCCTATGCACCCAGGCCAGGGATCTAACCCATAGCCCTTTGGTGTACATGACATGCTCCAACTGACCATGAGCCACCTGGCCAGGGCCAAACCTTGTTTTATGGAGCTTGATTTTATTGTACTTCACAGATGTTGTGCTTTTTACAAAGTGAAGGCAAGATTCTCCAACAGCAAAATAATTATGACTCACTTAATTGTGATACTTGCTTTATTGTGATTGTCTAGAACCCAACCTGCAGTATTTCTGAGGTATGCCTGTACTTTATTTGGCCCAGAGTGCCTAAAAATGTCCAGTATCACAAGTTTCAGTTTTAAGGACTTTCTTGAGTAAGTTTGAAGTAAAAGATCAGAAACACATTTATTTGACCATCAGATAGTAACATAATTCTCAAATGGCCTACTTTGTTCTTTGGAGCCATGCAATTACACCTCAACAACATTTTAGTGATATTTTGGTTGGGCATCTCTTTCCAGGTTAGCAGTATGACCTTTTCCTCCTGGTCACTTCAAATCTTTTTTTCAATAGGCAAGGGACAAATAAACGAACAAACTAGTTACACCTCTTAGAAAGACTAGTCCTGTGGTAGATTTAACATACTCAGTAGAAATATCTTGCCTGTTTACTCATGATCTTGAAGACAATTATTACTGAAAGTTTCCTAACAACTTTGGAAGATCAAAGAAAACATTGTAGTAGTAGGACTAATGTTTTTACGTTAGACTATACATGAAAACGAAGAAGTCACACATTTCAGACTACTAATATAATCCTGGAAAGTTCTGCTCTTTTTTTCTTTCTTTTTTATTTTTTATTCTATTACCCTCGTCTAATATTTTTTTGGCTTTTGCTCTGCTCCACCTAGCCCACCCCTCTCTCCCACAGTCAATCCCTTCTCCATTGCCATGCATCATTCATTCATACAGGTTCTTTGACTAATCCTTTCTCCTTCCTTCTACCAGCACCCCGTCTCCTCCCCTCCTACAGCTGTCAGTCTGGTCCATGTTTCCATGTATCTGGTTCTATTTTTCTCATTAGTTTGTTTTGTTCATTAGATTCCAGTAATAAGTGAGGTCATTTATACAATGGAATACTAGGCAGCAGAAAGAAGGAAGGAAGTTCTGGCTTTTGTGACAGCATGGATGGAACTGGAGACTATTATGCTAAGTGAAATAAGTCAGTCAGCTAAAAACAAATATCATATGGAAAGTTTTATTCTAACAAAGGGGGACCTGCAATTCTCTACCAGAAGACCTAATAATATCTGCACTAGAATTCTCTTAAGGTTGTCTCCACCTCCCATTCAGAGGCATTCCTTGTTTTATTGCTCCTTGCTTAATTGCACATCACAGATGTTATATTATTTTACAAATGAAGGAAAGACTCTCCACCAGCAAAAAAGCTACAAATTGCTTTACTGCAATACTCACTCCATTCTGGGTCTCTGGTACCTAACATGCAATATCTCTGAGGTATGTCTGTATACCCCAAGCCAAAAATATCAATGTGTGTGTATGTCTCTGTGTGCATGCATGGGCATATTTACTTTCTCATACCCCAATTCAAAGACATTCAATTATGTGTTTAAAAGTAAGTGATTATAATTATTCAAACAAGACAACACAGAAATTCCACTCTTTTTCTACTAATGGCTCAAGAACTAGTCTTGTAGCTGGATGTGTGCTGGGACAATTAGCAGCTAGCCTGCAATAATTTAACCACATACTGACTGCAGAGTGACTGTGTTACATTCTTACCTCTCAAAATAAAATTCAGCCAGTGAACCTCTTTTCAGACATTTAAAAGGACTTGTTAATGTACATACCTTAAAAGATAAATATATATACACATACTTATATACATATATATGCATATATATATTCATATACATATATATGTGTATATATACATATATGTATATATTTAATATATTAAAAATATATATATATATTTTAGGTAGAAAGGGAAAATTAAAATCTGTTCACTGAAAAACAGATTAAAGCCACAGAAATGACTTTATTTAATTGCTTAAAAATTTGGCAAAAAATAGAAGATTTAAATAAAAATTATATGCAATTATATCCCAACATATTATGGCACCAGAAGAGACCTATAATGCTCTCCATGCAAGCAAAAAGAAGCTCTGCATACAACTGTGCATGCTGAAGCCAAGAGTGGCTTAGCTTCCTGGGAGCTGGAACACAGCTTTAGAGTTTGCCTTGTCTCCAATCCCAGAACCTGGACACTTTAGAAGCTAAGGACATGATGTTTTGTATGAGAAAGCACAGGAATAAACCAAAGTTTTCTCAAAGGCAGGAAGGCTACATAACCCAAATGACTTAAGCAAGGTTTGTGTTGTTCCAATGGAGTTAGCACCTACTTTATCATAAAAGGAGATGTTTTAAGTGAACACGGCTAAAAAGGAGCTGTGTGAGGTACAGGACAGAGCATAGGATCCAGAGGCAGAAATGCAGGTTTACGTCTTAACTCTATTACAAGTGATCCTAGCCAAATCGCATACTGTCATTGGGAATGAAGCTTCTTTGTAAAATGGGAACAATAGCAGCTAAAATATTTCAAGTGCTTACAATGTTCCAGGCACCTGTACTGTGAGGGTCAGGGAGGTATAACACTCCATGAAGAACACCCTTCAGGAGAATGTGCTATGGGGAGACCAGGTTGACCGGGAGGCACAAGTGACCACATTTTCTGATCAATTGGCACTTGCCTCAAGGCCATACTTTGCCCACACTGTGCAAAGACAATGACTCAGGAGGGTTACTGTATGGTCAGACTATTTCTACCCAGTGCAAAACTCCTCTAGCTAGTAACTTTCTGCTTGGACTGATTCTTTCTCAGAATTGCACTGCAGTCTGAAGCTCTTCCAACCCAGCCACCCACCCATTCACAGGTGTCAGACCTGCACTGCAATCTGAACCCTCCTTTCATCTGTTCTGTCCCCTCCTCCTCTACCCTGTACTTGTGTTTCCTCTAGTAAATTTTTTTCACAGCTCATCCCATCTTCCTGTCTGCTTCTCAATGACCCAAACTGGAGTACATACTAAGCAGTTGACATAATCTCATTTCATTTTTCATAACAAGTGTATGGCATTAATATTATTATCCTCACTTCACCAATACAGAAACAAGGACACATAGGAATTCAGTTAGAAATAAGCCAGTTCTTACTTTACAAGGTTGGGAAAATTGAATGAGGTAGTATATGTGGAAGGGCTTTATAACTAGGTTTCTTTTTCTTTTTTAATTTTGAGGGAAGAATAAATAAAACACAATATCCAAGCACAGTTTTAAATTACTCTTATTTTTTTTCTTGGCTTTCTGCCAGTCTCATGCTTATGGTAGAAAACTTTGTTTAGTCCTCAAAAATGTCCCAAAAAAGTAACACATTATCTTTATCACACCTTTGTCCCTCATACCATTTTTACATTTATCATTTGAAGACAGAAGAATGAAATTTGGATATATGAGTCAGAGCACTATGACATGCCTGTCATGGAATTCTGATCTTTAAAACCACAGCTCCTTTTTCTTAACCCTTCTCATCAGTTTAATAGCACACAATGCACTAGCCAGAGAGGGAGGCAAAACAACAGGTAATAAAAGTTTTTCTGCCTTTTTAAATATCCCTTCTGAACTTTCAGGCATCTTAACAAAAATCCTGGCATTCAAATGTGTAATATTTGGTATGCATGGTCCAAATAGTTTTTTTTTCTTCTGATTATTGATCCTGACCTGATAAAAGGCAAACTGTCTGTTCCTTTTGTGAAACAGAGGCCATCATTAATTTCCTCACACACATGCACATTCTTACCAAAATAATTTGTCCCATTGCTTCCCACTTGGCAGCCTGGATCTCCATCTCCTTCAGAGTATAGAGGGGTATAGTTACAAGCCTGTTGAGATAACAGTATGGACCACAAACTAAGGAGCAAGCAGTTGGCAGAGATGATTAGTGTAGAAGGGAGGTTCTGAGCCTAGAATTCTTCCCAAGTCTCCAGATGTGAAGAATTTCCAAGACAACTCTAGTTTTCTGTTTTTTGTTTTCTCTCTGTCAGATGTTGAGAAAGGGGCAGAAAACAGCAAAAGGAAAGAGGAAAATCATGGTGTGGCTGAAAGCCATGCTGAGAAATAAAAGTGCCCAAGAGGCAAAGTGCAACTGAACAGCTCCTGAAGGGAGCCAACAGGTTTGTGTGTTCCCGTTAGCTTCCCTTTGAATGTGAATGGTTTGAGAAAGCAACAAGGATAGAACAGCTGCATTTTCAGGGGACCCAATGGTGTTTGTAAAGGAAATATGCCTACTAGAATGTTTGGTAAATTTGGAATCCTTTGGGAATCAAAAACCGCAATTCCTCAAGCTTCCTGCATATTGGCCTCCAACAGTTTCAGCAATGTCAGAGAATGCCCGGGAGGTTAGAATATGATCAGGGAACAACCCCTCCTCCTCTCTGCTAATTTTGACAGCTCCATCCCTGACTGAGATGTGTTCCTCTCCATGGAAGTGCCAACTTGCCTCTCCCACAGGGGCTGGAGACAGCAGGAAACTAAGCCATCCATGTGGGCCCCACAGGGTTTCCTATTTTTTATTTTGCCACTAGACACCTCTATTTAAATGACTTTTAAAGATATCTCAATAATATCCTTTTGCTGAGCTCCAGAAAATAGGAGATGATAATCCCTATGCTGTCTTCTCCGCATACAGCCTTTAATCCCAGCTGATTTTACAGAGACTACAAGGACCTTCAACCAAGGAGTTGTCTTAAGGTTCTTATCAGGTTAGCAAATAGGATAGACAGTTGCTGAGCACTGTCTGAGTGACATTGGTAAGAATTCATTTAAATGATTAGTTTGCATCCATTGATCACAAGAAGTTTCAATAATAGACCAAAAATTATAGGCACACTCCAAAAAGTATATCTCTGGCCCCTCTCCAATCCAATCCAAACCAAGTTTCTGAAAATCCAAACAGTACCCTTTGTAGAATAGACCTTGCTGAATATTTACCAAGATTTTTAAAATGAGAACATGTCATATTTCATTGGCCCAGACCTTTCAGATCACTTTGTGATTATATATGATCAGTTAGGTAAATACATCGTAAGAGAGGATTGCTTTTTCTCTGTTCCTCGTTTCCACATGGAGAGAGTCTCCCAGAGCATACTCTTAGCTTTTCTTCATCTTTTCACTTCTTGCCCCTGGGCAGGTGTTGTGGCTTGACTGATAGTTCACTTTGGGAAAAATAACACATAATTGGCTCAGTCTCACTCCTCTTTCTGGGAAGGGGCCTAAACACCAAGATTAAAGACTCCTTGGCTTCTCTTTGTTATTGGTCACGCAGGGGGTAACCTCCATGGGGCAGGCCACCAGGGCCCAGTCCTGCCATGCCCAGCAGGCATACATCTCCTAAATCAGGGACTCAGTATTAGCAAACACATATGGCTAATAGATCCCATGCCACAGATAATAACTTAGCCATTGTTAGTACTAAGAGGAAATTCTGGCATCCATTTTCCCTTTAAATTTTTCTGACCCCAGGCTAATATGAGAGATCCTATTGATTAGGATCCTTGGAGACACAAATAGTTATAGTACCAGTAGTCTGGTTATCATGTGCATAAAATGACATTTGTATGCTTTGGAGATAAATTTTGTAGTATTGTGAAGAAAATTACAACTCACAAACATGGGGATAAGTGACTATGTGAGAGGACAGTAGGAACATAATTTCTAGGTCAATGTGTTCTGAAAACTGAAAATAAGGCAATGCATTGGAGTGCTTTTCAACAAATAGAATAATTTTATATATATATATATATAGACAATACAACGCAGTCATTTTGGGGAACCCTATATGATTACAGGAACTTGCTGTTAGCACTACTGACCAAACTCTCATCTCTCACATATATTTATACACACACACAAACACACAAACACACACACACACACATTTACTCACTACCCAAATAAGTTTGTATAATATATGTGGAAAAAAGCTCCCTAGAATAGTAGTAAAGTGCTATAGAATACCAATGTAAAAGATATTATTACTTTACTTTTTTGAAATACTCACGTTCAAGAGATATTAAGAAATTGGTGGGGGGGAAATCTAAATGGAGAATAATAGCAAAATGTTGACTCAAGAACATAAATGTTCTTTCAAGTACATCTAAGATGTTTATCCATTGTTGAGTAAAAGGTCCAACTAACTCTGATGATAATAAAGATATATTTATTATTTACTACAATTTACTACTTCATATTATGGTAATTTGTAATGTTTTTAAATCACAATACTGTACATATGTGTGTTGTGTTATACACATTTTGTTACAAGAAAACACGTTCATTTTGGGCACATTTTGCCAATTAGCAATATTGTGTTCTGTCTGTTGTTACCAGGCATGTGTGGAGGGTGCCGATGGCCCTCCTACATAAAATACTCTATGTCTGTGAGACACAGGCAAAATGAGCCCAGACCTTAAATCTCTATGAGAAAAGAGCTGGACACAAAACATCCTATTCAGGAGAGAGAGCCCTTCCCCTCTGTGTGGTACAGGTACTCCGGGTAGACAGCCAGATGTTCTGACACACAAAAAAGGGTCAAAATTCTTTGTGTTGCCAAGTTATTTCAAATGGAAATAGAAATAGATAGCAGTAGAAAAATTTTCACCCAAAGAGTTGTATATCCTATCTGAGGTTGATTTCTCAGAAAATACATGTAGAATGTAACTACAATGTTAAGATCAACTCTTTTAACCTCTAGAATTAGCAATATTCCCGAAATTCTTATAGAATGGAAGCTACCTAAGTCCCTAATCAATAAGGTAGTTCTAGGGGTTTATTCCTCCCCATAGAACACTTACTTCTTTAAATATGTCTACATTTATTTATAATTTATACTGTCTTACATTCAAAAAGTATTCAAGAGACCAGTAAGTCTACTGAACTGACTTATGTCCAGTTCCTGGTTCATTCTGATCCTTATATCATTATCTCTAATTGAAAGTCTTCACTGAAATTGGTAATATCGATTATTTGTTTTTGCATACATAGACATTTGTTATAATATTAATTCTATGTATTTCTGTCACACTGTTAACTATAATTAATTATTTGTTTATCTAGTTACACCTATTAATGTACATGAAAAAAATGATAGTACATGAATAAAACACTGTATCAACCTGTGTCTTGTGACTTTTGTTGCTCTGGAAAGATAAATGCCTGTATTTGCATATGTCTGTGTACACACAAATAATTTTTTATTATGATAATCTTAAAAGTTCCAAGAAATATACATTTATAGAAACAGAAAATCTTATCTCCTATATAAATGTAATGGTTGAATTGTTAGTTATTTTTATTTTAGACTTACATCCAAATGAGTCACTAATGTTCTCTTCTACTAACTCAGAATAAAATTTGGTTTCATCATACTTAGTCCAATGAAACACAGTTAAAGGAGATGGAGGTAGAGACTTAAAGATAAAGCAAATCAAGATTCACTCCTACAAGAGTTTCCAAAATGGAAAACAACATTGAAAGAAAAAAGTGGGGAGGAACAGATGGGCTGACAGAATTTTGCTTTCTATGTGACATTGAGCACTTATTATTCGCATGAGGACTAATTTATAAACCCAAATAGTGTTTATAAACTCCATCGTCCTAATGGAAATGAAAGCATTAATACAACCAGAGGATTCTTTACTTTCCAGGTTTTAATTAAAATCACAGGCGTTAAGGAGCAAAAGTGTCTTCGTGGAATACAAGTCTAATGAAATATTTCCTTGCCTAGTTCAGAGCGCTGTGTGCAGTCCCAGTTTCTGGCAAGAGCCATTTGAAAACCCGACCCCCATGTAACCAGGAGAGCTCGCTCTGAAAATTAGAAAAGTAAATTATACCACATTTTGTTTCAAATAAATATGGTTGCCAAGGCAGAGTCAGGAAAAATAATAGCAAATCAAACACACACACTCACACAGCCTTAAAATTAGTATCTTAACCAACTGACTAGAGAACTAGAGGAAAATGTGCATATTCTATTTTGTACATATGTATATTCTACATGTCCAGGAAAATATGTATATTCTATTTCATGTATGTGTGTGTGTGTGTGTGTGTGTGTGTGTGTGTGTGTGTGTGTGTGTATATATATATATATATATATATATATATATTCTACATGCCCAGAGAAAACTTGAAAGAAAGGGACAGATGCCAGGATGAGAAAAAGGAAAATGTGGAAATACGGCAAAGATGATCTAAGTAAGAGGGAAGAATGAAAGAAAAAAAAGAGAAAGGAATCATTCAGAGTAATAGCATACCAGCACAAAAGACTCAACATTAGTTTTGTCACCAAATGAGAAAGAAAACATACACAGTCCTAGGAAGCAACCTGGACTAAAATACCCACTATGTAACTGTTAGCCCACACACTGTTTATGTCTTAAAGGTGTCGCCTAGTAAACAAGGAACCAAATTAAGATTGTGGTGAAATTAAACTGGTTTCCCTGTGACTGAGGTGGCTAAAAAGAATAGTACACTCTATGTACAGTCAAAGAGATTAGTGATGATACACGATGACGATGATGACATACATGGTGACAGCACAGGACATTTACTAAGTACTAATGTTGTGTTAGGCAATGTGCTCCATGTGTTACAAAATCATTTCTAATTTGTATAACAACTTGAGGTGGTAGGTAAGTATTAAGCCTTTAATAGTACATACAATACATCCCAAAAGTATTAAACTACTGAGTGACAGTTGTGTTTGAAATAAGAGCTTTTAAAACATAGGATTTTTAAAAATAGCATTCTAGTTGTTCCTGAAGATACACACACAAATACAAATACACATATATATTCATATTCATGTATGTATGTATATATGTGTGTATGTAGGGAATGGATACGAAAGAAACTAACATTGAATGCTGGCCTTTTCCCCAGACACCTATTGGGTTTATAGTTTATATTATCTCAATCAACTCTCACAATGCCTCAGAAGATATAATTTTATAAATTTTTTTTGGTATACGTGGGAAACCAAACTTCCATACTGTTAAGTTTTTACTAAATTCACTAGGAAATGGCAGAAATAATATTTGAATCTAAGTTGATCTGACTCTAGAAGAGCACTGACCAAAGGAAACATAGTTCTGGCCAAGGTGTGAGTGAGCCACATATAATTTTAAACTTTCTAGTGGCCACATATTTTAAGGGTAAAAAGAAACAGGAACTGTTCTACGCAGCTATCACAACCTTTGTCAACTGTTGCCTTCTCTTGGTTCCTGGGTCAATCCAGATTTAAGGACTTTATTTTCATATGTCTCTTGCTAGACACCTCAGGGAAAACCCAACTTGGCACAGTAAAGAAAGGAGTGAGTTTTCAGAGCCTGTTGACACTGTACTTTCTATAGATGCAACACAACTCCAACCTGGCACAATTACAGGCAGAACAACTATATCCACAGAGACAGACTTCCTCTACTCGCCTAACTCTGGGAAGGCATTTCTCTGCCAGTTTATCATACCTTAGTTTGAACCCTCCAATCAGAGAACTAAAATTTCTACAAAGAAACAGGTTATAGGAAGTAAAATATATATATCCCAACTCTACCAACTTAAAAATGTACTGTGAGGATGAGGAATTACTACCATAAAAATGTGCAACAATGGCCGTCATGACAATGCAGCTTAATGACACAGACACCTCTCACTTCAACACTGTATCTGTATTCTCAGATGTGTCTGTTTTAAATACCACATGGACACAGTGATGTGTCTTGAAAATACAAACACTGACCCCTGACATTCTGGTAAATTTATTATGTCAAACATTGGGTTTCTTAAAGTGGGGTCAATCCTCTAAAGGATGTAGGCAAAGAATGAATTTATCCCAATCCTTTGAATTTACTGTAAGCATGTAAAATTTAGAGTAATTAATTGTTTGTCCTCTAATCCAGCAAGGCTATTGACAGGATTGAAATAGGCAGGCATTCTTAAAGATGACCATAGAAAGGCATGATTTCAGATAAATGGCCAAAATAGAAGGTTCACTCAAATACATCCACAGTGCATTCTACACACAGCACTATGCATGGAAAGATATGGTCCTGGCCTTAAAGGGTTTTCTATTTAAAAATAGACATATTGATTATAAGACATTAAAATGTAAAAAACAAGTAGTAGTAAATTGTAATTATTTTATTTCCATCATCATGTTTTTGTACATATTTTCAAATTTTCCAGCCAATCCTGCTCTAAATATATCTACAGCCATTAAATTAGTGAACCACTCTTCTTTATTGCCCACCTGGCATATGCTTTATGAGTGTAATTAGCTATAAATAATAGAAGTGAATTATTAACCAAGTAGATATTTCTTTAATCAAATCAGACCCCTTTATATTATGCATGTGTTATACCCTTTTTAAAACCACTTGACGATTTCTCTCTTGATATTGGTTTTAAAAAAATCTATATTATTTGAAATTTTTGTGATCAAAAGTGTCACTTTTTTAAAGTATAGAAACTGGTATACATTTAAGCCCTAGTATATATTAGGCACTGCGCTAAGTATGTAAGATATATCACATCATATCGTTTTAAACCTGATAGTATCCTATAACATAGATATAACTATTCCCACTTTATAGCTGAGAAAACTGGGAGTCAGATATTAACCAACACATCAAAGGATACAAAACTGGTAGGTGATTGACTGAGGATATAAATACCAGAACTCTCTGACTTTCATACCCAGAATGTCCTTATAAGAAAGAAGTAATCTTGTATCAAGATTACTTTTGAATAACCTTGAAAACTGTGAGTGCTCAATCTGAATAATCCCATTTGGGTCAAAAATAAAGGGTGATATTAAAATAATCAGAATGAATTTCTTGTATAATTCCTAACATAATTCTACCCCCCCCACAAAAAAAAGGAATTTCATACTATGAGTACTAATAGTGTAATAGAATAATGACCTGGAAATCCACAAATAGTGATTTCTATGTATATATTCCAAGTTACTCAGTAAGCTGATTATTTTATAGTCTTATCTTTTTACTGTCTCAGCCAGGAAGAAACTGAGGATTAAATTTGAAGTTTCTGAAGGTGAATCCAAAAGATATTGGCCCTCAAGAATCTTCCAAAAGGATGACTAAAGTATTAATGCAGTAGGCACACAATACTTGAAGAGCTAAAGGAGATGGCATGCAGTAAAGTCATCACTGCATTACAGGAGAGTAAGTAGGTGAGCTAGGATCAGAAGGAGCCATATGCTATCTCTGCAGTCCCTGTTTTGAGGTCACTTTCCATACGTGTAAGACTGACTTGGGCATAATTATTTCTCACAGATGTTTTAAGGATCAAGAGAAAATATGTGGAAACTCTATCAGTCATTTTCTGACTAAATAAGCACACAGTATAAGTATCTCCCTTTAGTCCTCACTGAAGCACACCCATGTCTTGTTTGCCAGGGAAAACTTCTCCAGGGGTTAATACAAGAGCAAAACACACAAACAGCTAATCTATACTGAACAGTCAGCCTGGCCAGATTGAAAATTCATGTCAATTATTATTTCTAATTTAGAGAAAAATAGAAACAGAACCAAGGACCAGAGTAAGGAAAAGGAATGATGTCATTACAGGTGGCTTCATCATTTTGCTGTAGGTTGACATGATATATTTTCACCACTGTGTTTTAAGTAGTATGATATTCCTTCATAGCAGATATAGCCATGATTGAATGGAAGCATAGATGTTCTCTCTCTCATACATTTCAAAACTTAACCTATATGCTTTTGTAACCACTCACAGGTATGTGTCTGAATGCCATGTCATTACGCCTCTTGGAGAACAAACGATGTCAACAGAACACTTTGCTACAGAAGATCTGTTATGCACAAAGATTCCTCTTTTCTAACAATTGTACCTGTCCAGATATGTCTTCCCAGAGGAAGGTCCAGCCTCAGCAGCAAAGGTGGGAGAAAAGGACTGAACAAGAGCACATTAAGAGTGAGCCCTGAAACAGACGACAGATATAAATGGCTCTGGAAAAGCACTTTCTTCATCTTTCCATTTCACACTTGGATGGCTTCAACATTTTTATGGACCCTCCCAAGCCCCACCTCACTTCCTATAAATGTTTTATGTAATGTCAGCCTATCAGCTGTACTGGCACAATGAACATGACAGGCTTGGTGCCAACATTTGCCGTAAGAAGGAACTGGCAAGGCCATAGCTTAAGAAAATGGATTAGAATCATATAAACACACTTTCCTCAGGTAAATGGGAATAGAAACATCATGAAGTAAGACACCAAACCTCAGACTTTTTGTTCAGGGGCTGCATATGTCATTGCGGCTGAAAAGAATATGGTCAAGGGAATGCCTGTCACAGCTACAGATTCTCTGGTGGGTGGGACGGAGGTAGAAGTGACAGACCACCTATCAGCCACAACAGAGATGATTGATGAGCCCGAAAAATGAGGCAGTGGAGTCCAGCCTCTCTCCTGAATCCATTTGTTACTTCCGATCTCTTTCTGTCTCTGTCTCAGCCTCTCTCACACTGCAGCTAATCAGTAGTGATAGATGAGGGTAGATATTCACTCCTTCCTTCAGGCACCAAATTGCATTTTCTCTCGTTTGTCACCAGGTCTATCATCCATTTCTCAGTGAGTCCCTTATTCAAATAAGAAAGGAGCAGAACCTTTCCCGAAAATTGACTGTTGATGTAAGAGTCCTGAAGTGTTCAGAAAAAGACAGGAAAGGGAGGAAAGAGCAAAGGTTCACTGTTTCACTCATAAAGGAACAGAGAGAAATATTTCCAGGAGGAGAACACTGAACAGGAAGTTCAAATAAAAATGCAGCAAAATGAGAGCGTGATTTGGCAAGAGACTAGCCTTCAACCTTGTGCCCCATCTGAATTGCATGCAGTCACTCCAATTGACTCATTAAAACAGCCGAGTCACCAGCAGGGTTGTTGTTTACAGGACCTTGCCATTTGCCGGCTGTATTGATGACCCATGAAAATAGAAATGGACAAATTTTGGTCATATCTCATTTTTATTTACCATCTTCAACAACTATGAGTCAGTGAATAAAGCTGTAAAATTAAGACTATGGCTGAGTCTGTGTAAATATAATGAGGCCAGAACATTCAGTACTTTACACTGGCTGGGATTCATCCGTAGAACTAAGCTGCATGGTGGATACTGAAAATACTGAACCCAGCATCTGCACGTGAGGCCAAAACAGCCTCACAAGAAACAGCCAAACTGGATATTTTGGTCCTAATAGACTTGGCTGTGCACATGGGAATCATTTTTTAAACATGAGATCTAAGATCTAAGGATGGTAATTTTGCTGACAATGGTAATGGTAATGACTACAAAGATCATGTGATAATTATGACAACACAATACAGACTCAGAAAAGAGGATATAGAAGGGTCTTCACTTTCACAATTAACTCTTCTAAGTTGATTTAAAAGATTTAATAGTCATAGTTCCTGAAAAAAAGATTCTAGTTTATACCTTCATGCCTTAACCACAGGACCTCTTGATAACTAAATTAAAATCTATCTTCCCTTTGAAAACTCTCTTTTCAATAGATATTTTGGGACCAGGCACTGTTATTGGAAATTAGCCTTCCTATATTAAAAAGAGATGTTCTTCCATTTATAGATAAGTCTTTGACCAAAAGAAGGCATTGTTGAATTAACTATGAAAAAAATTATGGCCATCCTAATTGATAATACTTCATTAAGATAATATACAAAAAGCCATATAAAAATGTTCCTACTTCATATAGAGGCATTGATGTTATTATCAGATTAGCAAGAAGACCAAATTTTTAAATATTTATATTATATTTAAAAAATTGAAATTAAGGAAAATATTCTATATGTTCTTTCCTTGCACCAAAATAAAAGGTACATTTCCATATTCCAGAATTTATATCTGTCTGCATACAGTTCATATTTATATAATAATGGTACACTATTTATTATGAATATGAAACCTGATAGCTAAATAGACAAAGATGCTAGAGATAGGTGGATGGGAAGTGTCCTCTCATACTTAGCACCATTTCTAAACTTCAGTTTCATTATTATCATTAGTATATAAAATGCCTGAACTGGCTCCCCTGATAACTATAGTACACCTATTCACTTAGACTGTCAATTTGGCAGCATTAATATTACTTTCAAAATAATATTTTCAAAAAACACACTGATCTTATTAGGAAACTAATAGTGGAAAAAAGCAATTCACACCATAAATTAGAAAAATGAACGAAGCCCTTTGGGGACTGAAATCATCAGCACCTGGCTCTCCCTTAGCCTAGAGTCTACATCATCTTCTTTACCCTCTTATAAAATAGGTGCTGCAAATATTACCCTGACTATGCGATTGAAATAACTAGATTATGTCCCCTTTGGTACAGTTATTTAAATTGCTTTGGCAGCCATGTTTTCAGCTCAAATTATTTTGCAGCAATGGACCTTTATAAGAGAGGAAAAAGAACTCACTATGTAGCTTACAATTTGATTACTATCTTATTCTCCAATCCATGTTCAAAAGCAACCTGGAAGTCTCGTATAAATTGACTCTTTAGATTGAAAAATCTATTTGTGTTTTTATTATTGATGCCACATAGAATATAAACAAATAATTTAACATTTAGGCCCTTGATTTTTAAATGGTTTTCCAATTTTGAACTCAATGGATTATTATGCAACCCTAAATTTTGCTGTAATTATTTACAATTATTTCTATGAATTGATGCTGCACAGCAAGTTTCTTTCCCTGTTCTATCAGAGTGGTCCTCTCTCTAAGAAGAGTAGATAAGTGACCCACTCAGAACTGATCTATGAAGACACCATCCTTTAGCTGTTGTACCCTGAAGGCACAAATGTCTGGATAAGTATCAACATTTCACCCTTCATCAATGCTAAAATTTAGCACTGAGTTCCTACAATAAAGGCTTATGTCTTCCTTTGCCTTTTTCTTATTAATCCTATTTTGCTTGTCTTTATGAGCTCTCCTAGTTCCTTTCACTCCCTCTGGGGCCTAGCTGCAAATGAGATTTTACATCACAGTGTAGAATAACATGAACATTTTTCTATAAAATTAAATAAAAAGTCCTCTATCCTGGCACTGCATGCCTAGAATCCAATTTCTGCAACCAATGTCTTTCCCAACGCCTCATTGTCTTTTTGCCATCTCACTTTTCTTAGTACGGGGGAACATATTTTTTGCTTTTGCATTCACATGATATATTGCTATGGGAAGGAAGAGAGAGCAGTATCAGATGATGAAAGGACAGTAGTGGGCTGCAGAGCCCTGGACTTCCATGCCCACTCTTCTGAAGATGCCTCATGAGCAGGATTCAAAACTAGTATCTCTTACAGCTCATGCCGTTCAACAGCTCATTCTTCTCCTCTACCTTTACACCATTTCTATTTCACTCTGCCAGTCTTTCAGTAGTCACAAAAATAATCCTTTAAATATTCTTCTTGAAAGAGAATTACAGGTTCTTAAACGGAAGGCAACTCGGAGGAAAAACAAGTCCTGGGCACTCTCCGAAAGGCTTGGCCCTTTCAAGGAGTCTCAAGTACCATAAGCTTTGTGTCCTAATAGAACAACTGTAAGTCCAAACATAAAGCCAACCAAATGGCAGACATCTTAGGAGTCCCTTAAAGCATTTCAACCAGTACATTCAGATGTGGTTAGAGGTCAGAACTGTTCACTTTTTTTCCTAATACCAGGTAGAACTAAGTTCTTATAAATAGTGAAACTTAACAAATAACAAAAGAAAATGATTCAGTCAAATATTTTGCATCACTTTCAACATCTTGTTTAAATTTAGATCACAGGTACAATGATAATGAAACACAACTTTCCGAAATTTTCTTCTTGTGTAAATTGGCAATGGATGGCAATATATTGTGCATGTGAAAAACATCGGGTATATCATAGTTACATAATATGTATGTTAGATCATCATCCTAGATATTTTCTGAGCCAAGGAGAGACTCCACATTTTTATATTTCAGAAATTACTCTGTAGAAGATCTTTCACTCACTCTGAACCTAGTATTTTTAATCACTTAAAGATGAGAATTTATACAGAGTCAGGAACACAAATGTATTACGTAGGTAACATCAGGTAGGAAGAAGCTGGGTGATAGGCAACAGGGGGTGTTTGAGACTGAGGTAAACCAGGCCATATTTTTCCATCTAATCTCAAGACATTTACATGCTCCAAAAGAATTATATAAAGTACATGGCAAATAACTTGCAGTGGTTAGCTAATTTTTAAGGAAACTTGCAATAAATGAAGCCTAAAACTTCTAATATTCTATGTGTCTACTATGCACAATCCTTCTGGAATTGAGAAATAACTGTGGTATAGGCACTGGAGGCTATAAATATTAGACATCCCAGACTTCCGGCCAAGATGGAGGCATAGGTGGATACACTTTGCCTCCCTGCACAATCAAAAGAAGAAAAACAACAAATTTAAAAACAAAAAATAACCAGAACTACCAGAAAATCAAACTGTATGGAAGTCCAACAACCAAGGAGTTAAAGAAGAAACATTCATCCAGACCAGTAGGAGGGGCAGAGATGGGCGGCCAGAGTGGAGAGGACACACAGCAAGCTGGTGGCAGAAGGACTGGGTGGGTGAGGTGGTGGCTGGAAGACCAGGTGGTCCTACATTTGCATGTGGATAAACCAGGAGGAACAACTGGGGAGTGGGACAGACCATACAATTCAGAGTTCCAGTAGAGGAAAAAAAAGCCTCAAAATCTCTGGCTGTAAAAGCCTATAGGGGAGACGGCAGAGGGAGAAATTCCCAGCCTCACAGGACAGTTCACTGGAGAGACTCACAGGGTTCTAAAATGTACACAAACCCACCCACCCACTTATCAGCACCAGAAGAGCCCGATTTGCTTGTGAGTAGTGGGGGAAGTGACTGAAAGACAGCGGAGAGCTGATCAAGTAGTATTGTTCCCTCTCAGACCCCTCCCCTACATACAGCCTCACAACACATGGATCTGGGTTGCTCCACCCTGGTGAATACCTAAAGCTCTGCCCCTTCCAATGTAAGATGCACATTAAGACAAAGAAATATGGCCCAAATGGAAGAACAGATCAAAGCTCCAAAAATAGAACTAAGCAATGAACAGACAGCCAACCTATCAGATACACAGTTCAAAACACTGGTAATCAGAATGCTCACAGTAATGATTGAGAATAGTCACAAAATGGAGGAAGAAACAAAGGCTACGTGAAGTGAAATAAAGAAAAATATACAGGGAACCAACAGTAAAGGGAAGGGAACTGGGACTCAAATCAACAATTTGGAGCAGAAGGAAGAGATAAACATTCACCACGAACAGAATGAAGAAACAAGAATTCAAAAAAAATGAGTAGAGGCTTAGGAACATCTGGGACAACTTTAAACATTCCAACATCCAAATCACAGGGGTGCCAGAAAGAGAAGAGGAAGAACAAGTAATTGAAAACTTACTTGAAAAAATAATGAAGCAGAACTTCCCCAATATTGCCAAGAAAATAGATTTCCAAGAGATCTAGGAAGCTCAGAGAGTTCCAAAGAAATTGGACCCAAGGAAGCACACACCAAGGCACATATCATAATTAAGTTACCCAAGATTAAACAAAAAAAAAAAAAGGAGAGAATCTTAAAAGCAGCAAGAGAAAAGGAGACAGTTATCTACATAGGAGTGCCCATAACACTATTGGCTGATTTCTCAAAAAAAACCTTGCAGGCAAGAAGGGGATGGAAAGGAGTATTCCAAGTCATGAAAGGCAAGGACATACATCCAAGACTGCTATCATATAGAGCTATCATATAGAATGGAAGAGCAGATACAGTGCTTCCCAGATAAGGTCAAGTTAAAGAGGTAAATTATCACCAAACACTTATTATATGAAATGTTAAAGGGACTTATCTAAGAAAAAGAAGTAGATCAAAACCATGAACAGTAAAATGACAATAAACTAAACTATCAACAACTGAACCTAAAAAAAAAACCAAAAAACAAAACTAAGCAAACAATTAGAACAGGAACAGATTCATAGAAATGGAGGATAATGGGGGGAAATGTACAGGGAATAAGAAGCATAAATAATAGGTACAAAACAGACAGGGGGATGTTATGAATAATATAGGAAATGGAGAAGCCAAAGAACTTACATGTACGACTCATGGATATGAACTAAGTGGAGGGGAATGCTGTTAGAAAGGGGTGTTCAGGGTGGAGAGGAATAAAGAAGAGAAAAAAACAGGACAACTGTAATAGCATAATCAATAAAATATATATACAAAAATAAAAAATCAATAAGTATTAGACATCCTAAAGTATTACAATATGATTAAAATAACTCCATTAATATTGGACAATGCTTACTAGAGTCTTTTTTCTCCCATCCAAGTACTAACCAGGCCCGACCCTGCTTAGCTTCCGAGATCAGACGAGATCGGGCGCGTTCAGGGTGGTATGGCCGTAGACTAGAGTCTTTTTTCTTAGGAACTTAATCCAAAATTGTGTAGTTTTTTGTTTTGATAAAAAAAAAGAATTCTTACTGAAAGAATCCTCTTATACAGAAAATAGAATCCCATTGAGAAAAATACCATCATTTATTAGGAGAGTTATTTTAGCTTCTTTTATCATATGAAGAAGGCAGAATGTGTTTTTATGTAAGTTATAAAAGAGGAATTTGACAGGTTACATATATGGGAGGATTAGAAAGAATACTTGGAAATGTGATATTATTTTTTTATATCATACTACAAATAAACTAAAATACATTGAGAATTCATTAGGGAGAAGAGATTCTAGATGCTTTTTAGCTGACCATATTAAACAGCAAATCTATTTTGATTATACAAGTTCCAGCGAGATATTTTACTTTTGACTTTACAATTTCATGAAGGCTACATCAGGCCTAAATTGAGAGAAGTCCAATCAATAGTGATCATTTTCAAAGCGTCACAGCCAATGTGTTTCTAGGCTTCATTGATGGCATGGCATAATTGTATTACCTTTTGGAATTTCAAAGACAGTTTTGAAAAGGTTGGCAAAAAAACTATTTTATTATTCCCCTCTTTTAGTATTTCTCCTGGAATAAACAAGAAGCTTGTAACACTCCTGATTGATTTACAAATATTCAGTGATTATTGCATTAATCTATCATGATTCAAAGTCCCTTCAACAGAGCAGAATATGCTCCTAATATGTTGATTTCCCCTTTATATGAGATATACATTAGAGAAGGAAATATGTGCTCTTAAGCCTAGAACCTATGTGTCAAGTAGGTATAAACATGAGTTTATGTCTCAAAATTGACACCTTATGCTGCTGTCAGGTGACTCTCTATTTTCTATGTGCCTACTCTCTGAAGGGAAGTAGAATTTCCAGGAGCTTCTGATCAACTGGTACAGGAAATCTGTTTTGTTCAACCTTTTTAAAAGTCCTCCATCATTTGACCTTATCATATCTGCCTAAGTCAATTTCCTTCAAAGACAGGTTCATATTCTCACCTGCGGCATACACCGTATTTATAGTTCAAAACCTTTCTTTATATTGTTCCTCTGGCTTAGTATTCTCTTTCTAGTCCTCTAATCCATCTAAATACCAGTCATCCTCCAGCCCAAGTTCAAATTCAAACTTTAAATACTTAGCTGATGACCCCAACTTTATTTGATCTCCTCTGAATTTCTAAGAAACATAGAGTCTGTATGTTCCAAACTAGCTCTAAGTTATAGTTCATCTCTTTGAATGCTTTAATCTTTTCCCCCTAAAAAAAGTGCAATCTCTCTGCAGACTGGGCTCACGCTTTATAATTCTTCTCAATATTTCACTGTGTCTAGTAGGACTCTAATTTTAAAGTAGGTTTTCAATATGAATATATATATATATATATTCATATATATATATATATATGAATTTATATATATATAAAAAGAAAAGGGTCACTGAACAGGAAATTATGATTTTAGGAAGTTTATTTTGCCAAACAATTAGATGAGAATATGCCTATTTATGATAATATATGGAGCACTTCTATTTCCAGGAGATATAAAAAGCATACAGCAGGTTTGCTCGGAATTGTGCAGGAGTTTGAGATGGCATGCTGAGTCATCTTTGGACTGACTGGCCACTTCCTAGCTAGAGATGGTAATCTCTTAAAATGGATTGATATAAGCAGTTTGAATCAAAACAAACTCACAAATATGAGGCAGTAACCATTGCCTCAGATAGAGTTGGCACTATATTGAGACAATCCCCTTTCTTTGATTGTAATAAGCACCTGAGAAATCAACAACACAAGTGTTAATAACACACAAAATAGAAACACTTTCCTGAGTGAAGGAGAAAGATAAAAGATTCTCATTCCTCAAAGTGAACTTGTTAACTCTTGTGTAGACACTAACATTGACACAAATCTTACTTGTTTTGCAATTATATCCAGAAGATGCCAACATTTATGTTTTTAAAATACAACTGTATATTCACCAATTTAGCAAAAGAATACCAAAGTAAACACACTTTGGGGTTCACAAGTAAAAATGCATTAAAATATAAACATTTCTGAACATCTATCTTGCTCTGGGATAAAAAAGAGCAGCACCTGTCTAGTTATGTGGCCTCTTGGGTCTCCATGTTAATGAAGACTGATGCCTTCTCGACTCAGCAGGATGGCTATTTGCCCTCCCACTGAATAAAGATCTCAACTTAATTATCATATGAAAATGCTCTGATAGTGAAATGGAAAGGAGAAGGTGATATTGGTTAAACCATCCCTGTGGGAGTGCTTTCAAACTTGCTACTGCTAACACAACTGTCTTGAACAGAGGCCAGACCCAGTTTCACTAATTTTACATTTAGGTATTAATAATGCATGATAAGCCATGTCTGATGTGACAAATTGCAATAACTATTAAACCATTTGCCCATCCAATATATCTGATTAATCATGACATACCATGTGACAAAGACAAACCTCTCAATTTTTAAAAAGAGAGCTAAGTGGATTGAAAAATAGACTAAACCCAATATTTCTCATTGGTATTAATGAACCTGATTCCAGCATCACGTATTGCCTTGGTAGGAAGAGCAGAAGAAATCCTGCTGCTTCTGTCTTCAAATCTCCTTTGTCCAGCTAGCTTCAGAGTGAAAGACAATGCTATCTTACAATCACGTCTGTGTTGGAGGCACTTTGCTCTGTGAATGCAGGGAGCTGAAAAGATTGAGCCTAAAAATTCCCAGGGGAATTGCAAGTGGAGCCTGTCCATGGTTTCACACTAAAAAATATCTCCTATACTGGGTCTTGCTAACAGAGTTCCATAGGAATAAATGGAGAACAAGTACTCAAACATTCAAAAGGAGTGTCATTCAAATGGTGCCTGGGGTTCTCAGAAGCAAAGTGTTCAAATGTTCACACACACACTGCAGCAAGGGTAAATAGCCCCAACACAATATAAGTTTGTACCTCTTTCTCCTTACACTCTGCTATAACTACACTAGAATTTGCCATGGAAACACCTACAAAAACCAGCACTTGAGCACACATGTCCCCCACCACGTTTCCGAGTGTCATCTCACACCTCATTTCTGTATATATATATAAAAAAAACTTTGATAGCTTTTTAAAAAATATTTTATTTATATTTAGATAGAGGGGGAGGGAGAAAGAAGAAGAGAAACATCAATGTGTGGTTGTCTCTTGAGCACCCCCTACTGGGGACCTGGCCCACAACCCAGGCATGTGCCCTGACTGGGAATTGATCCAGTGACGCTTTGGTTCTCAGGCCAGCACTCAATCCACTGAGCAACAACAGCCAGGGCTGATTTCTTTAATAAAGATATATGCCACTTTCTTTTCTATTTACTACTATTTTGAGGAAAGCTTAGCTATTTGGACAATGAAATCACATAATCAAAGTACACTCAGCCACCTAGTATTGACTTCCCTAAATATATATGTAATAGGAGAATATAAACAGTCCCCATAGGGCAAGTTTTGGAAATCCAAACACAGAAAGGTGAAAAACACTCTCATTCTGTGTAGCTTTGGTCTAGTTACTGCGTCTCTTTGGGACTCAGTTTTATCATAGACAAAATGAAGATATTAATAGAATCACATAGGTTTTGTCAAGATTAAAAAGTGCTGTCACAAAGTGAAGGTTCACAAATATTATTAATATTATGTTGGTGAATAGAAGTAAAGGTGATTCCAATTATCCCCACCTGCTGGTGTTCATTCCTTCTCCCTTGAATTTGAGCAGAAACTGTAACTTGCTAACAAGCAATAAAATATGGCTAAGGTAATGGAATGTCACTCCTGTGATTACATTAGACAGCAAAGGTGATCATAGATGTCACTTCCATGAGTATCTTACATTATATAAGACCACATTTTTAAAAAACTGATGCTACAGACTGCTCTTTTAGGTTTGATGAAGTAAGGGGTCATGTTGGAAAAGTCCGCATGGTAAGGAACTGCAGTCTTTAGGACATAAGGAGAGCCTGCAAGTCAATAGTAAGCAACATGCTGGGGTCCTAGGTCATTAAGCTACAAAAAAATGAATTTTTCCAACAATCTGAATAAAGATAAATGTGGATTCTTTACAGGTAAAGCCTTGAGAGGAAAGCACACTCCACACAGCATCATGGTTGCAACCTTGGGAGATCCAGAGCAGAGCACCCGGTGAAGCCATACAATCTTCTGACCCACAGAAGCTGTGAGATAATTAATGTGTTGTTTTGAGTTGCTATATCTGTAGTGATTTATTATACAGTAATAGGCAAATAATATAATTATGCATGGCAAAATAGCAGGCAACATGAAAAACATGCTTCTTGAATGAAAAAATATATTGCCTATGATTTTGGATTCATATTAAACAAGAGTTGAGAAATCTTGAATTCTCTTAAGATTTCAAAGAACTTCATGGTGGAAGAGATGACTTTTGAAAGTGATTTTGTCCAACTCCTCTTCCCCATCACTTTTCAGTGGGGGGAAAAAAGAAAACAAGCTCTAAAAAGGCTGTATAACTGGCTCCAAGCCATGTGGCCAGTTAACTGTAGAGCTGGAACTTGAACTCAAGTCTTTGATCTAATGTTTCATATCATAAAACTATCTCTAAAGCTGCAATTTGCCATTTTGGTGAGACTTTGTTGATTCTGACTTAATATCATTTAGATCAAACATAGAGCATTTATTAACACTGAATATATCTTAGATGATCATCTGACAATAATTACCTAACTTCATCTGCAAGTCATTTACACTCTGATATGGCTTGTTTTTAAGGTTGCATTGGGTTGATGAGGTACCTGTCAAAGCTCAAATGCATAAGAAACACTGTAAAAACCTGGTAAATGCAAAGCAACCAAGGCTCTGCCAGAGAGTATAAAAGCATTGACATAAAGGGTAAAAGGTTCAGTTAATCCATGAAAATGTCACCATACACTTGGGATCTTTGTCTGAAGGTTAAGTGTCACAGACTAAGTGTCAGATGTTGCCAGAAGCCACAATGGCTGAATCGACTTGGGCGATGAGCTTGGTAACAGATGCTACGATCACACTGCCTGTGTTCCCAAGTCAGATAATGCAACCATATTAAAATCAGAATATAGTTCCAAACAGCACATTTTCTTCCAATATCTATAATGGGCGATGAACCAGATTCTCCCTATTACAAGTAAAAAAGTCCATCATTCCATCTCCCCAGATGAGTAAGTCACAAAGATCTAATGTACAGCAATATGACTATAGTTAGTAATACGGTATTGTACTGTATACCTAAAATTTCCTCAGAAGGCAGATCTTAAATGTTTTCATCATGGGGGAAAAGAGGTAACCGAATGAAAGTAATGGATTTGTTAAATAGCTTGATTGTGGTAATTATTTTGCAATGTATATGTGTATCAAAACATCAATTGCACACCCTACATATGTACATTTACTTTCCAAAAGAACCTTAATAAAGCTGTAGGTAAAAGTGTATAAATTATGTGATATCCAGGCTATATATGCAAATTTTTATATACAACCTATTTTAAAAATATATTTGAATACATATTCTGAAAATGAGGCACAATTTTAGAAATCAGGATTATCCTGGAAAACTGTGTGGCATATTTGTTTTTCCTTCTCTTCCTTTTAAAAATGTGCATCTTTTGAATGCTTTCATTTACTATGTGGATAATTTCGAAGAATCACTTAATTTCCTAACTTTGAGATTCTCCAAGTAATCTTGCTGGCTAAAAGATGATCTTGCAGTATAAATAGAATCATATATATGTAAAATATTTAGTATTGTATTTATTACATAAAATTATTATCTTTGCCTTTTTTTCTCATTTTCCCCATAGGAAGCAACTTTCTATTTCCCTAAAGTTTTTTTGAAGACCTTCAAATAAGAAGAGGACAGAATTCCCAAACTTAAAAAGATATCTTTACATTTTTTAGGTTACTGGTTTATAGCGAAGCATTTGTTGAAGGTGTGACACTTCAACTCCAACCAAACCCTGTCTTAAAGCTTGCATGGTGCCTATACAGACAGAACCGAGTCAAGCATGGAACCTTAATGTCTGTTTTGTCCAAGCATGGCGAAGGGCAAAGATCCATTCCATGCTTTAGGACAGCCAACCTTTTAGCAAATGAAGAGGAAAATTGAACTTAAGTCAGAAAGGGAAAACAAATTTACTTGTCCAGTAAATTTCTTTAATCAACAAAGTGGTTTTTCAAGACTCTCATTCAATGTCACAAAGCTTGCTAGGTGTTTTTACCCAGGTACACAAGGTCATAGAACGTTTTTATTTCAAAAAATCCAGAATAGAAACATAGGAAAGTACACTGGCAAAAGAAGTTGCCAAGCTGGCACAAAGATGTTTAGAGAAATTTAATATACTCTAATTTATCTCTGGATCAGGTTTAAAATAGAATAAGATCCAGTACAAAAAAAAATTATTAGTATACCTGTCAACTATTAAGAATTTCATAGATTATAATTCTCCAGCTTTCTCTCACACTCTAAATGTATGAATGTTTAAAAAAATTAGGGTAAAACTATTTGTAATTCACCCAGTCATGCATCACAGCTTGTTTTGCTAGGAAAGGTAAGTAAATGAGCAAATCTGTCAGTATCCCAGAGTAAAATGAGGGCGGAACTGGGATCACAAAGTACATATGTCACATTCAAACCCTTTCAGAAAAATACTAGCAATACACAAATTTAAATCTGAAAATAAAAGCTTCTATTAGCATTTTATTTTTACACCATTTTCTCTCTGTACTTTTCCCAATGTTCTTTTCAGTTATTCTTTTGCACTGTCTGTATGTACAATACTCAGACATTTGAGTGAAGCTTAATGAAAAATTTAAATATCTGAATGTTTTGTCATATTGAAATATATTAATATGCAGAAACATCCAGTTATTTTATGACATTCAGAGGAAATAGTCACATAGTAAACTAAATTTTAAACATCAGTATTCTACAGTTAAAGGAATATTTCTATTTTTTTATTTAGGCTAGTGGTCAATTTCCTATTTAAAATTTATACTTTTTAAAAAAATTTTGATTTTCCTGATTAAAAACCATCTTCTCCACCATTACATTATTATTTTTGTACTTGTTTGGCTTTTTTCCCTTTTCTTTCCTATCTTTTCCTACAAATATTTTGTTTATAAGTCTTGTTTTCTAAAATTTGCCCAATGAGTACATTTTTTTTTGTCTCCTTCCTTCTCTTTTGGAAAAATTCCCAGAAAGCAATTTTTCTTTCTATAACTGTTATTGCAAGACTGGGGAGGAGAAAAAGTCAAGAGGGCATATATCTCTCTGCAGTCAGCACTGCTGGGTCTTCAGGGAATGCTTCTCCCTTTTCTTTAGCAGGAAGTGAGGGTGGGGTAGATGTGGCTGGGGCAAGCAACATTTCTGCCCACCCACCAAACTCTACAATTGGTATTTTGTTTCTGTCTTAAGTGCAGGTGTACCAACTACCATAGATGGCAGAAGAGTTTACCTAGTCTGTGGAACAAATGTGATGGGATTGGATCATTTATGTGACATTTTAATAAACTGTGTGTTTGTTTATAGACTATATAAATAGACATAAATCTATGTTTTCTAATCAATTAAATAATTAAGCACAATTCATGTGTAAATGATTATTTTATATGCAGTATGATTTCTGTAAAGTTAATTTTTCTCAGTATATGCCTTCCACACATTAACTTTCCCAAATGGATATTCACAATCTCCAGACTGAAGCATAAATCAGAAATCTGTTCTTCTAGCCCAATGCTTCAAGAACACTCTGTGACTGTCAGATTTCTGTGCTAGCAGCTTTTGTTACCATAGCTTCTCAAGCCATTCATTTTTTTTTCATGTTCCCCCACAGAGAAATGCACAATAGATCCTCTGTTCTCTTTTCTGCTCCATTACTGATTTAAAGTTAACCTACAAAATGTTAAAAGTTTAATTCTGAGTCAGGTGCTCCGTACACACTTAAGGGAGAGGTGAGTTCATTTGAAATGCATGTTGGCCAAGTCCTCGCATGTAAAACAAAATGAAGAAATGAGACAGCACCTAGACATATTAAGGCAAAAAACATATGCCTGAAATATCTTGAGGACTGAGGCCAGACTTTATAAAATGTTACTTTTTGGTAAGACTGAAACACAACCATATGGATTTTTTGTTTCACTTTGAATGAGCAGAGAAAACCTATGCTAATTTTGTTTTATCTAGTGCTTTCTCTCTTCACAGAACTCAACAGATTTAACAAACACTATTTAATCTTCTCTGGTAAGTTCTTTTTCACTTAACTTTTCTCTCTCTTGTCACCAGAACTTTTAAAAATGACTGAAAAATTAATTTCTCATTAGGTTGATTGTGACACTAGACTCAAAGCAGTAAAATTCCATAGTAGTAAAAAAGTAGAAGTCATTAGTAGAAGTTCACTGGTAAAATCAGAGCTAGTTCTACAGGCATACTGCTGACCTGCAACCAAGACTACTCTACCCAGCAAGGCTCTCAATTAAAATGGAAGGCAAAATAAGGAGCTTCTCAGACAAAAGAAGGCTAAAAGAATACACCTCCACCAAACCAGCACTGCAAAATATATTGAAGGGACGGCTTTAAGAACATGAAGAAAAAGACTACGAATACCCAGTTCCTTTCAGTCACCAATACTTGATATTACCAATATTTTTAATACATATTAATTTGATTGTGACAATGATGTGTTATTTTAATTGTTACTTTATTATTTGTTGAAAATAAACTTGTTTTGTATATTTCTTACCTATTTCTATTACTTTTTTTAAAGCTTTAAATGACTTTTTGGTATTCTTCATTTTTTTTTATTAGATGTTTGTAGAATTTTTTCCCTAAAAAAATCCAAAAACTAAAAATTATTAACCCTTTTATAGATGTGTTGCAAATACTTTCCTATTCTATTGCTTGTCCTTTAACTTTTTTACATGAGTATTACTGTATAGTATTAAATGTTTAATATAGTCATATTATCAATATTTTACTTTATAGCTTCTGGGTTTGAATATGTTATTTCAGGGTAAGAAAGAAATCATTTTGTATTTTCTCCTAAAACTTCTTAGATTTTACATATTGATTTTTAACTCACCTGAATATTTGTTGTATAATTTGTGAAATAGCATTCTATATTTCTTTTATTTCAAACAATAGTGGTACATGCACCTTATATGTTGAATAAGCCTTATTTTCCCCATTGATTTGAAATATCAATTTAATTATATATTACATTGTTAGAAAGATTAAAAAAAGAAAAGGAAAAGAATGCCTCCATCTGCTTTTTGGCTTTCTACTTGATATCTCTTAACCTCCATCTCCTAACATTCACACAAACACAACACCCTTCTCTGGGACTTACACTTTAGGCTCTGTGAATTTCTGAGTCTCAGTCAAAACGAAGTTCAGGAAAGGTTTCAATAAGTTTATTTACACCAAGGTTGAACAGCTGAAATGGTTAATTCATTTTACTGGGAGAAATTCCCAGTCATCTCAAAATCTGGTTTTGAAAATATTAGGTTAGGGTGAAGGGTACATATGTCTTTTTCTTTCGGTGCTTAAGATAATACCTTTTCCCTTTTCCATCTTTGATCCAGCTTTTTGCTCAGAGTTTAGTATGCTTTAAATAACAAAAAAGTCTATATGTTTTATCTTTGTAAAAGAGATTATGATGATTTAATCTGTAAATAAGTAATCATATACCCTGACTGGTATCTTAAATATTGATAATTACTGATACTTAATTGATAATTATTAATAGTGCCTTGATTCACTCTATACTATACTTCATATTGGACAGTAATATTAATGTCAATATATGAAGAGGAGAAAAGTTTAGTTGTGTGTGTGGTCATCAGATGTCTTCTCTCTACCTCCTTGCTCTCTCCTGCATAAAAATGTGATTTCTTTGAGGAAATATCACATCTCTCATACCACATCTTATAACCATAGAAGGCCCTTCCTGTCATCTTCTTTGGTTACTACTCTCTTTCATTTTATGCTCTGCATTTTCACCTCCCATTTCCTCCTCTACTCCCAGGCAACCAGGGCAAAATAGAAGACAAAGAAAGAGGTTCATAAAGAAGACATAGCACTACAAAACTCTAAAGTAATTGAAAATTTTACAGGCATTTTTTTCTCCCCTAATCTGTTTGGTACCTAATACTATAACCCCAAACAAACTTGCTTTCAAAAAGTATGCAATACAATTAATATTTCATATCAGTATCCAGTTAAGTACCAAACACTAAGTAAATAAGGCTGGAACACATAGGATTTCCTTTCTTTCCTTTTTTTTTTCCTTTTGGTATACGATAAGGACTTTAAAAAGATATATTGTATATAAATAAATAATTTTCTGGATAAATAAAACCAATTATTACTCTCCAAATATACCCATGTTTAGTTGTTTCTATGTTGATTAAATAATGTTAAAAGAGTAAGACAGATCTTTAATTTTTAGCCATTCTTTTTTCTACCACTTTGATTTAATACAAGGAAAGTAAGCAAATACTTTAAGGCTGATGCCAAAAGCAGGAGACAAACAATCCCTATTCCTTCCAATGAATAGTCACAACTGAAGAGAAAAAAAATAAACGAAGCCATAGATTGTCCATATACTCTGGCAAGCTTACCTTGTCCTGAAAGTTGTAACAACAAAAAGGGGCATCCTGGCTAAATTACTGTGTCATCCCAAGAAATAACACATGCTGACATCCCCATATTGTTCTCTCTCCATTATAGGACCAGACCTCAGATACCTGATATTTCTACTGTACCTCCAAGGTTGTATCTGAGCCTTGTCCCTTTTCTACAGTCTCTTGGACAGCTGTAAAGTGGTCTATCTCCAGCTGTAGTCTTACTGATAATCTTCTGTGAGGCTAGGTACCCTCTAAATTTTATTTATCATGAGTGAGTGACTCTTTTGATGTTATGAACCATATGTTAATTACTAATTGTCAATGACCGGACAAAGAGGTTTCAATCTCCCCACCCCTCCAAAAGAAGATGAAATATTTGTGAATCAATGAAACAGTGCAGGTTTCAAGACAGGAAGGAGAAAACATTTAGGGAAAAATAGATGAGAACATTAGGATATATCCTCTCAGCTAGCTGGTGAAGGATAACTACATAGATTTGGGGGAAAAGGTACAGAGAAGTGGGCATTCTTTTACTATTTATATATAAGTTATTGAACATCTTTAGGTGTCAGCATTTTTCTAGGTGATGGTCATTCACTAATAAATAAGGTTTTCAAGAACTTATAGGGAGAGTCAAACAAAATAATATCAGATGGTGACACATTCTATAAAGACAATAAGAAAAGACGATAGAATAAAAAGTGCTGGAGTCATTTTGATTAGTTGGTTAGTAAAGGCCTCTTTGGGAAAGTGGTATTTGAGCTGAAACTAAAATGACAAGAAAAATATCTGTCATCAGACGATCCAGGGACATATTTAGGGAAAAAGGATAAATTGCAGAAAAGAAAGAGGATGCAGAGAAATCAGGGGTCCAAGCACAGAAATCCTTTGTAGTGTTGGCCATTCTTGTCATCTAGACAGAATCAGCTGGGTCAAAGGTCCGGAGTAGGTTTGGTATACTAAGATGAACAAAACTAGTTGTAAATACTCTACCAATTACAAGAAAAACAAAACCAAAACAAACGAAAAATGTTAAACTATTCTAATTAATATTTAAAAAGACATATTTGAAATCTACATTCTAAGACATAGGGACAAGATAGAGATTATGGGCCAAATTTGAGTCTACTGTTAACTAGAACAAACATTAGATCATTGGTTTGCAGCAAGGGGTAGCATTTTGACTGCCCTGCAGCAAAATGGAGTTTATCTCTTTGTCTGGAGCCCCAGAGAGGACTCAGCCTCTGCTGACCCCTGATTTTGCCACCTACCTCCTTTCTGATCACTTTCTCCACCCAGAACTTTTCCAGATCTTTCGTTCTCTGGCACTCTGTTCTAACGCTTTTTTTTTTTTTTTTAACAATTCCGCCACACATCTGTATACTGTATTGTGTGTTCATGACCCCAAGTCAAGTCTCTGTCCATCACCATTTATCTCCCATATACCCTCCTCAACACAGCAATCACCACACTGTTGTCCATGAGTATTTTCTCTCTTTACTCTTTTTGCTCAATCTCTCCACCCCTCCAGCCCCTCAATGCCTCCCTCCCCATGACAGCTGTCAATCTGCTATTAGTCTGTCTAATCCTTACCCTCCCAAACTTGTTCATATTAAAGGTTTATTATTTTCGTGTTGAGGAAATTTTGAACACATCTGTTTTACAGTAGTTTGTTTTTCAAAAGACTGTTTTTACCCCTATCAGCAAAGTATAATACGTAAGGACTGTCAAGAGGATTTGAAAACAATCTTGTTATATAGTACCATATGTTAAAATGGCACTTGTGAAAACTGAATTCTACCTGTGAAGAACTTACATTTTTCTGTAAAGGAAACTGGAGGGAAAGTAGAGAACTGGTGTCCTGACTAATTAAATTGGGGAAGAGAGTTCTCTTCAATTCAAAGAGAAACAAGTCATTTGTGCTCTGGAAACACTTCAGCCCATTAAGTTTATCAGACATAATCATACACGTGGTAGTAAACTAGAATCAAACAGTTGAACGAGTAAGAACTGTTGGAACTATGCTTCAGATCCATGTTATATAAAAATGATTTTGTGAACAGGCCTGGGAACTTAATGTAAAATATTAGTCCTACTGGAAAAATGTATTCCAAGTTTCAAACCCTCTTCCAAATATATTTGTCCTGGGAACTGGATTTACAAATTAGAGGAATGAGTGTGTCTTAATTCTTCCTCCTCTCACTTCAGACGTTTTATTTTTTGACTCTTTATTTGTGCACTAAGCATCCCCTTACTATCGTTAGCCCATTATTAACCTGGGTAGCCTAGGTTTCATGTGTGTGCATTTAACTAAGTTACTTGGTACCATTTAACCTTTCTTTTTTCAGTCATCTTTTTCTGTTTTTCTTTTAATTTTTATTGTTCAAATACATTTCTCTCCATTTTCCTGCCACCACTTTCCGTTGCCCCACACACCCCCACCTACCTCCCTCAATCCTTCCTAACTTTGGCTTAGTCCATGGGTCCTTTATGTATGCTCTTATATTTGACCCTTCCCCGTCCCTTCCCTGTTACCCCCATTCCTTCCCTCACACCACTGTCAGTTTCTTTTGTCTTTCAATGTTGCTGGTCATATTTCCCTTCCTTGCCCATCTTGTTGATTAGGTTCCACTTATAGGTGAGATCATATGGTATTTGTCTTTTGCCCCCTGGCTTATTTCACTTACCATAATACTCTTCTTTTCCATCCATGCAGTCCCAAAGGATAGTTGCTCTTTCTTTCTTTCTGCTGTTTAGTACTTTATTGTGTATATGTACTATAGCTTTTTGATCCACTCATTTACTGATGAGCACTTAGGTGGCTTCCAACACTTGGCTATTGTAAAATGTGATGCTATGAACACTGGGGTGCATAGGTTCTTTTGAATTGGTGTTTTGGGATTCTTAGGGTATAATCCCAGCAGTGGAAACACTGGGTCAAAAGGCAGTTCCATTTTTAGCTTTTTGAGGAAATTCCAAACTGTTTTCCACAGTGGCTGCATTAGTCTATATTCCTACCAACAGTGTAGTAGGGTTCCCTTTTCTCCACAACCTTGTCAGAACCCATTGTTGCTGACTTATTTATCATGGCCATTCTGACCGGTGTGAAGTGGTATCTCATTGTGGTTTTAATATGCATTTCTCTGATGGCTAGTGATGCTGAGCATCCTTTCCTATGTCTCTGGGCCCTGTGTATGCCCTCCTTGGAGAAATGTCTGTTCAGATCCTTTGCCCATTTTTAATTGGATTGTTTGTATTTCTGGAGTTGTTTATATATTTTTGAGATCAAACACCTGTCTGAGATATCATTGGCAAATAAATTTCCCCATATGGTTGGCTCCCTTTTCATTTTACTGATGTTTTCCTTAACTGTGCAGAAGATTCTTATTTTGATGAAGAATCATTTGTTCATTCTTTCCTTTATGTCCCTTGCTCTAGGAGACTTAGCTGTGAAAATATTACTGTGTGGGATATCTGAGAGTTTCCTGCCTATGTTCTCCTCTAGAACAATTATGGTGTCACAACTTATATTTAAGTACTTTATCCATCTTGAGTTTATTTTTTTGTACATTGTGAGTTGGTGATCAAATTTCAATATTTGCATGTAGCTGTCCAGCTCTCCCAACACCATTTGTTGAAGAGGATATTTTTACTCCATTTTATGCTTCTGCACCCTTTGTCAAATATTAATTGACATAGAGACATGGTTTATTTCTGGGCTCTCTATTCTGTTCCATTGATCTATGTGTCTGTTTCTATGTCCTTTTTCATGCTGATATAGTTGGCAGTAAGTTCTTCGTAGTTTCCCTGTAGTTTTTGGTAATTCTCTCTGAGCTGACTGAGCTCATAGAGCTTCCTTAGAACCGTTGTTTGGAACTCAGTAACTGATAGCTTACTTGCCTCTATTTCATTTAGTTCTCTTTGTGGGGATTCCTCCTTTCCCTTCGAGTGGGGCATATTTCGTTGTCCTCCAATTATTTGTGAGACTCTTCTTTTCTGCTGCTTCTTCTTCTTCTTAAGTTGATCAGTCTTGGCTTCCTGAGTTTGTGGTGTGAACTTTTAAGGTAGGAGACTAGTCGTTGTGTTTCTTTTCTGCATCTGCCTCTGTTGATGTCAGTTCTTGACCCTGACTGACCTTAGTGAGTCTTTTGGAGACTTCCAGTAATCTACTGTCTGTGGCTGTCTCCTCCAGTTGTTAATCTAGTCACTCCACTCTCAGAAGTCAGGCTTAGGCACCACAGGATGGATGAGAGTCCCTCCTGTTTCTTTGGATATTGTTTCCTCTCAGGCTGCTGTCACTCAAGGGAGTGATCTGCCTAAGCAAATGGCTGCTGCCATATGGGGGAGGAATCGGCACTGGGTTCCCGCTGGCTACTCCCTCAGTTCTCTCCACAAAGCCTTTGTCTCCAGACTCTACTCAATCATCTCTAAGCCACTCAGTGCTTCCTTTGGCCTGGGATCTACTATCTGTGACTGCCGCTCTGTGCTGATCAGTCAGGCTTGCATACTGCTGTCTCTTGGGCAGAGCTTCCTGGGGGCAGGGCTATTGTGTTTTCTTATGCTGCTGTTGCTCAGGGGAGTGGTCTGCCTGGGCAAGAGGGCAGCTGCTGAATTGCAGATGAGTCAGCACCAGGACCCCACTGGCTACTCTCTCTGTTCTCTCCCCAAAGCCTCCTTCCCCAGTCCCTCATCAAGGGGCTCCAGCCTACTCTGTCCCCACCTTTGCCAGAGCCCAGGGTAAGTGGCTGCCAATACAAATTTATGTGATGGTCCTTTAAATGGCTCTTTGTGTATCCAGCCGTCTGTCTCTGGCGGAAGGCCACCCTGCAGCTTTTCCCAGCTGGCTGTTATCTGAATACTTTTTGGGCTCTGATGTTGTAGGCTGGAGATCCCTGCCTATGGTCCTGACCCCACTTTATGGGGATCCAATTGGCCATTTAAACATCCCTCTGGCGCTGCTACCCATTGCCACCCCACTCTCTTTCCAAAGTCTGTACCACTCCTTATCAGCTTGATTGTGCCAAAGCTGATTCTTCTGTCCATCCGAGGTTTTAAGTCTCCTCTCTCACTATTGTTCAGTTGTTTTCCAGGTGAATTCTCCACAATTTAGTTGCAATTCCCCATTGGCCCTGGGAGGAGGTCAGTGTGACCTCCACTCACTCCTCTGCCATCTTGAAGTGCACTCTCAGTCATCTTATTATTATATGTTCTTCATTATCTATGGTTTGCTAATTTCTCATGAGTGACATATATCTCTGTGTTTTATTTAAACATTTTGCATAATGGCATATATACAAGGCTCTAAAATTAAACTTTATTTATTTTGGTCCATTTTGCGTTTCTTTCTCTCTGTTTCTCCCTCTTTCTTCTCCAGCTTTGTGTTCCTCCATTTGTCACATTGTGTATCCTCCTCTCTCCCCTCTCTACTTCCTTCTCTCACAGCACCACTCATAATTGCATGTTTTTGTAGATGTGTTTGTCTTACTTGAATGGTCAAATATGGGCTTTTGGACTTACTTAGAATAACAGTACTTCTATTTGTCATACCTAGGACAGTACTGAAGAAACTAGAGCACTATTTCCACTTACCTGGCCTTTTTGATTTTCTTCTTTTCTTTCTTTCTTTTTACCTGCTCGGCATTCCCAGTTCTGTGTTTCTCATTTCCTTGCCCAACACTCCCAATGTCCTAGCATCCCATCATTTGAACAATATGCTCCTTCTCCATACACCTTCACTAATTCTCAATAAACTACTTATTTCTTATACCTGCATAAACAATAGGTCTACCTGGCTATAAGCTTTCATTTAGTAAAACAGTTTGTTTTTCAAACACAACACAAGTTACATAAGCGTATTAAAAATTGTTATCCAAAAATACATTTTTTCCAACAATTCGGACACAGTTTAGCTTATGAAAATCAACTCTGGTGCTACTCCTTCCTAGACCATTTTGCTATAACTAGATACGCAACAGCCTAATATTCTTATCTTTTTCTGTTCTGGATCTCATTCAGGGACATGACTAATCTTTCATTCTCTAATATACTCTTATATCCTCTTTTTCTATTAATTTCCCTAGTTGAACTTCTCCTTACCTGAGAAATCACAAGGTCTTAAAATGTGTTATCAATTTTCCTTCTACTCATCCCATATCTTATACTCTATTTCACAGCACATTTCCATGTTTTAAATCCCTATACATAGCATATTTATACTTTGTTTTCCCTTTATTATTCATTTGCCATCCTAATTTTTTTCTCATGCTGTCATCCTGTCTGAATGAGAGAAGATAGTAGAAAGTTTACACATACTCCTCAGTGGTTCAGTGTATATCTACTTTGTGCTCTGTACTGTACAAGTTTATGTGAGGAGGAAGTACCAGTAGCTAATAGAGCTCATGTCCTAAAAGAAATTATAACTTGGGGAAACAGTATATACATATTTGACATAATAAGAGAATAAAAGAATGTAATTAAATGCTCACAAAGTTATTGTCCATTCTCAACAGAACTACACTGAAACAAAACTAATCTAATGTCTTAAAATATCATTTACATTTGACTCATGTTTTTATAAGCTTGGCTAATTTCACTCTGTCTGATTCTTCATGGTTGCCCATATAATTGCACTGTTATGACTAGAAAATGCCAGGTCACTGAATGAAACACTTCCTGCATCCCTAGGAATAATATCTCCACATTCTAGATAAACCCAGCTAAATTTAACCACTTAGGATATGATGAGGAAAATGCAGTATGAATCATTTCAAGCAAATCTAAAGATATTTTGGAAAACAAAGGTTCCTTCTCAAGGCATCACAGAGTCAGAGAAACAGTTGGCCAACAGCATTGCTTGGGGAACCTGGACAGACTTATTGTGTTAAACTGCCATGTCTTCTCCTCTTTCTGGCCAAGCATAAAAAGGAATGGTTTTATGGTCTTCTCTTCTATGCCTTACAAGGTTCCTGTTGAATGGTAACACCCTGGAGCTGGGCAATGGAACAGCCCAGCAGCTTCTCTTCACCCAGAGTGGTAGGTCAGGTTCAAGGTATCTGTTTTGAATTTTGATGATAGTTTTTCTCTTCTTACCAAATATTGACTTGTTTTCAATATGATGTGCCCTGAGGATCATGTTTTCAAAGTAATAGTGTGTGATAGTGAGCCAATGGCACCACTGCAAGGACAACAGACTTGTTATCATTCACATTAAGAAGCACCTGATGGGAATTTGGGATGCAGTCTGGGCATAGAGGAAAGAGGTTTACATTAGAAAAATAAGTAAATTTTATTTTTTTTAAAAGAACCTCTGTCCTCTTAGTCAATATCCAAAACAATGAAGACACTGAAAATAGCATCTAAGGAAAGCAAATCTATGGCACAGACACAAACCACCTCAGCTACTACTTTTACTCAAACCTTGGTAAATGGGAATTCTTTTCCTATAAATATTTAACAGCAGGATTTTCTCTATACATTCACTAAGTTCAACACTGACTCATCACACATTATTTTCAAGCCTGTCTCATTCTCTTAAAAATTTCTAAGTTTACTAAATCACAACAAAGGAGAGACTTTGAGCTGATTCATATCCATTTATGTTCTGGTAGCTAAGCATTCTCAAACTGCATGTAGGCTTCCTAATCCTCATAATGGCTTAATTATTCCTTAAATACATTCAGCTCCTTCTGCTTCTAAATTCTCTTCAGGTTTAGCCAAGTTTCACAATGACCATAATTACAGACTGTAGGCCTAATGTGCCTCACCAATCACTAAGATGAACTGTGAATCTTTATATTAGGCAAGAGTCCAAAAAACTAGGTTAGGGATAGTAAATAGTTTTGAGTTAGCATGCCAAAAGGTGGTGACTGCCTGGAGAGGTAAATTTTAAAAAATTCAGAAGCCAAGCCCCAGTGGCCAGGAAATGAATACTAGTAACAGTTCCAATGAATAAGAGTATTGCATTGGATGTCCATTAGTTTCCTCAACATCAAGATTACCAGTTTTATTAAAACAAGAAAGTTAATCAAAACATTATTTGAAATTATGAATATGAAAAATCAGCTTTAATAATTTATATTTCCATAGAATCATTGACATCTTAAAAATATCAAACAGTTGACTGAAAGTGGATCTTGATTGGAGAGTAAAAGTTAGAAACAAGAACAGGGACATTTCTCAGATCATCTTACTTTGTGCATAAAATAAAGAATGTAAATGTTGGAAAGAGAATCAAGATGGCAGAGCAGTGAGTGGAAGTCACACTGACCTCCTCCCAGGACCAACCTGGAATTACAACTAAATTGTGGAGAAATCACCTGGAACAAACAACTGCACAATAGCAATAGAGGAGCCTTGTAACCTTGGAGACAGAAGAATCGGCTTTAGTGCAACAGGTAAGGAGTGCGGTAGGGACCTGAGAAGCAGGCGGGGTGCTCATGGGCGGCAGCACCAGAAGGATATTGAATCAGCCAGTTGGATCCCCCTGAGAAGAGCTGGGTCTAAACCAAAAGCAGGGATCTCTAGCCCATAGCACCAGAGCCCAAAAGGTACACAGAAAACAGCCAGCTGTGAAAAGTGGCAGGGTTGCTCTCTGACAGAGACAGGTGGCTGGAGATGCAAAGAACTGTTTAAAGAGCCAACGCATAAATTTTTATTTGCAGCCACTTACCCAGATCTCCGGCAAAGGCAGGGGCAGAGTGGGCTAGAGATGCCTGAGGAGAGACTGGGAAAGGAGGCTTTGGGGAAAACTGAGAGAGTAGCCAGTGGGATCTCGGGGCTGACTCATCTACCATGTGGCAGCAGCCATCATGCTCAGGCAGAGACCACTCCCGTTGAGCATCACAAGCATCAAAGGACCCAATAGCCCTGCCCCCAGGTAGGATTCCACCCCGCCCTGTGTTGTCTAAGCTTCCTGCTGAGTGCAGAGTGGCAGCCACAGACAGTAGATTCCTGGCTAAAAGGGCCACAGAGACGTCTGGCAACACTTGAGGAGAGACTAGGGACAGAGGCTTTGGGGAGAGAATGGAGTGAGTAGCCAGCAGGATCCCAGTGCAGACTCCTGCCCTATACAGCAGCAAGCTGAGAGGACTAAATAACCCTGCCCCCAGGAGGGACTCCGCCCTGCCTTGATCTGTCTAAGGTGGCCTGTTGAGTGCAGAGTGACTAGATTAAAAGCTGAAAGAGACAACCACAGACACTAGATTCCTGGAAGTTTCGAACAGTCTGTCTAAGGTCAGACAGGGTCAACTTCTGACATCATCAGAGGCAGATCCGGAAAGTAAAAACAGCGGTCTCCAACCATAGAAGTTCACATCACAAAGTCAGGAAGTCAAGACTGATCAACTTAAGAAGAAGAAGCAGCAGCAGAAAAGAAGAGTCTCACAAATAATTGGAGGACAATGAAATATGCCCCACTCGAAGGGAAAGGAGGAATCCCCACAAAGAGAACTAAATGAAATAGAGGCAAGTAAGCTATCAGTTACTGAGTTCCAAACAACGGTTCTAAGGAAGCTCTATGAGCTCAGTCAGCTCAGAGAGAATTACCAAAAACTACAGGGAAACTACGAAGAACTTACTGCCAACTATATCAGCATGAAAAAGGACATAGAAACTATCAAAAAGAGGCAAGAGGAAATGCAGAATACCATTTCTGAATTGAAGAACACAGGAGAAGGAATTCAAAGCAGGCTAGATGAAGCAGAGGGATGAATCAGCGAGGCAAAGGATAAGGTAGAAAGAAGCTCCCAGGAAGATCAGGAAAATGAAAGAAGACTCAAAAAGAATGAAGAGGCATTTAGGGAAATGCAGGGCAACCTGAAACGTAATAATATCCGTATAATAGGGATACCAGAAGGAGAAGAGGAGGAGCAAGGGATAGAGAACCTATTTGGAAAAGTAATGATGGAACACTTCCCTAATTAGAGGAGAGAAAAAGTTACAGAAGTCCAGGAAGCACAGAGGGTCCCATTCAAGAGGAACACAATGAGGCCCACTCCAAGACACATCATCCTTAAAATGGAAAATATCAAAGACAAACAGAAAATCCTAAAGCAAGCAAGGGAGAAAGAGGTAGTAACATATAAAGGAGCCCCAATATGGCTAGAGGCTGATTTCTCTACAGAAACCCTGCGAGCCAGAAGGGACTGGCAAGAAATATTCCAAGTAATGAAAAGGAAAGGTCTGCAACCAAGACTGCTCTACCCAGCAAGGCTCTCAATTAAAATGGAAGGTGAAATAAGGAGTTTCCCAGATGAAAGAAGGCTAAAGGAACATACCTCCACCAAACCAGTGCTGCAAGATATGCTAAAGGGACTGCTTTAAGGTGAAGAGAAAGTTTCTATGGAAGTTCCTTTTAGAGTTGCCAATACTTGATATTACCAATATTTTTAATACTCATTAATCTGATTGTGATAATGATGCATTTTAATTGTTCCTTTATTATTATGTTGAAACTAAACCTGTTTTAGTATATTTCTTGCCTATTTCTATTATTTTTTTTAAAAGCTTTAAATGACTTTTTGATATTCTTTCTCCGTTTATTGATTAAAAGTTTGTAGAACTTTTTTCCCTAAAAAAAGAACAAAAAAATCCCAACTATTAATCATGTTTTAGATGTGTGGAAATACTTTTCTATTCTATTCCTTGTCCTTTAACTTTTTTATATGTATATTACTATATAGTTAAATGTTAAATATAGTTGTATTGCAATATTTACTTTATAAGTTCTGGGTTTGAATATTTTACTTCAGGTCATGAAAAAATATTAATTCTATTTTCTTCTAAAATTCCTTGGATTTTACATACTGGTTTTTAAATCACCTGAATATTTCTTGTGTAATGTGTGAAATAGGGCTCAATATTTGTTTTATTTCAAGCAATAGTGGTCCATGAACATTATTAGTTGAATAAGCCTTATTTTACCCATACATTTGAAGTATCAACTTAATCATATATTATATTGTGAGACAGACATATACATCTGTCTCTAGAATGCTCATTATATTTCATTGATCCACTTGATTATTTCTGTGCTGATGTCATGTTGGTTTAATTGCTGAGACTTTATAATGCTTTAAAATTTTTTAAATATTTTACTATCAACTTTGACATCTAAAAAATAAATAAAATCAATCTGCATTTAAGAAAGAAAGAAAGAGAGAGAGAGAGATGGAATTCCTACCTTTTAAGACAACATGGGTGGAACTGGAGAACGTTAAGCTAAGTGAAATAAACCCACTGATGAGAGACAAATTCCATATGATCTCACCTATAAGTGGACTCTATTCAACAAAATAAACTAACGAACAAAATAAACCACAGGCATGGAAACATGGAGTAGACTGAATTTCTCTCCTCTAATTTCCCAGAGGGTATTGGGAAAGAGGACAATGGTGGAAAGAAGGGGAAGGGACTAGACAAAGAACATGTATGAATGATCCATGGACATAGACAACAGAGTGGGAATTGACTGTGGGAGCGGGGGGTGTGGGCGGGATGGGTGGAGGGGGTAAAGGGGTAAAAATTGAGACAACTATAATAGAATAAACATGATTTATAAATTTTAAAAAGACTGAATATCTTAGTGTAAAATTATGGGCTTTAAATTCTGCTTACTAAATAATTTAGTTCTATAAGTTTTTGATATTTGTTTAGTAGAATTAACATAATAGAGAAAACAGACAAATATCAAAAACTTTTGGCAAATATCTGAATTGTTGAATATGAATTCATGGTTTTTAGTATATATGTACTTTTTGTAGTTCTGCTCATTAAGAGTTTGAAAGTTTTGGGAACAATGGCTCCCAGGGAGCAGCGAAGACATGCAGCATTCAGGCCTTGGTTTCCAAATATCATTCCTCAATAAATGGAAATAGGGTTCTTTGGTAAAATGAATGATTCCTGATCTGGGTCAGGGAATTTACAAAGTCAGTCCAGAATTTCATGCTGGAAAGTATCAATGTTCTCATTGATCAACAGGTGTGGGAAAGACATAGTGGCCAGTTTGAAGAGTCCCTCGCTGTCTAATTTTAATCAGTTTAGGTATTGGAAAGAATAATAGCCATTAGTTATAATATGAAACTGAATAAATTAAAATGTGTCCATTTTGATACTAGAGATGGAGACAAAAAACAAAATATATATTCACACTATAATTAGACATGACTCTTACATCTATTTTGTACTCTTAAAATTGGTATTTGAATTAAAAAAATCTGATAGTTATCCTTCCTTTTTAGGAAAAAACAGAGTTCATCCCTACATTTTGAGGGAAAAACAAAATTACAGAAAAATGGCAGAAAATAAATGCAGAAAGAACAATAAAACTAGAAAGTCACCACTAAGCAATCATGAATGAAATAATCGATTTAGAGAGCCAGGATCATCAATAGGTATAAAAAACAACTAGCTTAATGTTCTTTGGGAATAGAAGATAGACATAAAGCTACAATATCATCTCAAAGTTTACTTGCTAACATTGAAGGGAGAAATATACCAGTATAATGGACAATCTGGTAGTCACTATATTAACCAAATAAATAAATTTGGTATCATTGAACATGGGTTAATTTGATATTATATACCTCTTATTTGGATGTAATATAAAGTACCCAGCATCATATCTAAAATATTCTTAACCGAAAGTTTTATATGAACTTAATTAAGCTTGGAGAATGACTATCCTGTTTGCAGAAAATAGAGAATAAATGAACAAATTTAAGAAAAGAAAGAAAGAAACCACCACTAGAAAGCAGACAAGATAAGAATGTGTTACATGTCACAAGAAAATCAATTTGGTTTCTCAAAAAAAAAAAAAAAGGAAAAGGAAAAAAAAGAAAGCCAAGAAAGAAAAAAATGAAGTTTGAGGCCTTTCCTATATTAAAAAGATACAGAACAAATATAATATAGGAAGGTTGCTTGGATATTAGCTAGGGAAAAAAAACCGTTATAAAAGATATTGATGGAACAATTGGAAAACATGAATAGAGATGTTATAAAGAGTTACTATTTATTTTCTTAGATGGGAATTTGCTATTATTACAAGGTGTTTTATAAGTATGAACTGGAATCTATCTATTTAGATAAGCAACATTAATGGTAATTAATTTCAGTGGTAAGTACACATGTGATCATTACTCAATTCTTCCAACTAGTCTCTCCTTTAGAAAAAAGATAAAAATAAAAAGCTTTTAAAAATCAATCCAATGTTAGTTTCTTAAGATGAATAAAAAAAGCTTCAAACTAAAAGAAAAATATTTAGACTCACAAAGGCCTTTTATCTCCTCAGCAGAACACACAACCCTGTATATGGCACAAGGCTTCTTTAGCCATTCACTATTCCTCAATGACTCCTTCCATTTATATGCCAGTGATAAAATATTAGGGGCTTTGATCCCTGCCTCATTAAATAGAGCATATTCTCACTCCATTCTGACCTGTGCTGGGGCCAGTTTAAGGAGCAATCCGTCATGAGATCATTAATACAGCAACTGGCTAAGAAGGTGAAGATATTCATCTAAAATTAATTTCTTGACCTTTTCCACAAGAACCTAGAAAGGAATATTTTAGTGTTCATAAGTAGGGCAGCTGCTCCACTTATATACTGTTTCCCAAATGTGGTTATTAGAGAAACAGTGCCAAGAAGTAGGGATTCACGAAGCAATCAAGGTTTCAGGAATACGCTCAGGGGGAATGTCTCAGAGTACCTAGGAAGGATTTGTTTGGAAAGAAGCAAGGCTATTCACGAAAGTCTAGTGCATGGCCTTACATAGCTCTACAATGCTAGAGAGAGGACAAGCAGAAACAAAATCTAATGAAAACAGGCTGCAGCTGCAAAACATTTCAGACGACACCAGCCACTGTAGAAGCCAATGTCAATTGATTCAACCTTAATTCAGCACAGCAAGTACTATCTAATAAATGAGGCAACACCATACTTTCATCATGGTCAAAGACAAGGATGAATACAAAGCCAAACATTTAGCAAATGCCAGTAAACTTTGAATCAGAAAGGCAAATCTTCAGATTCAGGAGGAACCATTATTGGGAACTGAGTGATGCCATTTTGAAGGTGAAATAAACCTAATAAGAAATCCAATCAAAAAATGGGCAAAGGACCTGGGCAGACGCTTTTCCAAGGAGGACATACAGAGGGCCCAGAGGCATTTGAAAGGATGCTCAGCATCACTAGCCATCAGAGAAATGCAGATCAAAACTACCATGAGGTACCACCTCACACCGGTCAGAATGGCCATCATAAACAGATCAACAAACAACAGGTGCTGGCGAGGCTGTGGAGAAAAGGGAACCCTAGGACACTGTTGGTGGGAATGCAGACTGGTGCAGCCACCATGGAAAGCAGTGTGGAATTTCCTCAAAAAGCTGAAAATGGAACTGCCTTTTGATCCAATGATTCCCCTGCTGGGACTATACCCTAAGAACACCAAAACGCCAATACAAAAGAACCTATGCACCCCAATGTTCATAGCAGCACAATTGACAATAGCCAAGTGTTGGAAGCAACCTAAATGCCCATCAATAGATGATTGGATCAAAAAATTATGGTACATATACACAATGGAATACTACGAAGCAGAAAGAGAAAAAGAACTACTAAACTTCGCGACAGCATGGATGGAACTGGAGAGCATTATGCTAAGCGAAATAAGCCAGGGGGCGAAAGACAAATACCATATGATCTCACCTACAAGTGGAAGCTAACCAACAATACAAAGATGCAAGGAAAATAAGACCAGCAACACTGAAAGGAAAAGAAATTGACAATAGGGAAGGAGGGAGGTGGGGGCGGGGAAAAGGAAGGGAAGGGGAAAATCAAGGAACATATAGCAAGGACTCATGGACAAAACCAAAGGGGAAGAGCTGAGGGAGGGAAGGAGGAAAGGGGCAAGGGAAAGTGGTGGGGGGTAGGCAGAGACAAATGTATTTGAAAAAATAAATTAAAATAAAATTTAAAAAAAAGAAATCCTCTGATCCTCAGAAAAATGCACTTTGAAATGAAAACCAATACTTACCAGTACCCCAATCCCACTGTGCTATAACCTCCAAGTTATAGAGAATTCTGAGAGCACATGGAAGGGCCACTGAAGATTCACTTTCTGTATTGCTTTTAAACCTTAGCCATTTCAATGACTGCTAAGATGGAATGAAATCCTGACTCACAACATCATTGCTACACAGCTAATAAGGCATGCTTTGGGAGGGAACAAGAATTCACAAAGGTGGTGATGTAATCCAAAGTATTTTCTGAAGGATGCCATGGTCTTATCAAAATTAAAATAATCATTGACGTCCAGATATGGGCCAGTAACCAGACCAAAAATAATTTATAAAAATTAAATAAATAAAATACATGATTATGACTTAGTATATAGTAAATGTTCTATAAGGGTTAAATTAAGTTCATTTAATGTAACCTTAATTGGTGAAGGGAGTAGCCCAATGAGTTTCTGCTAGTTCATGAGATACATGAACTAGGGCTGGGCTATAATGAAGTGCTGGCTGTATCATCATTACCATGATACCTGTCTTATGAGTGTGTGGTGAATTCATTTAGTTAATAATCTATACTTACTGATCCTCATAATAAAGAGTTAACTACTGATTTCCCATTGTAATTATGAGAAAATTGAGGTATACAAAAGAAAGACAGGCTGGCAACTTGTCCAAGGTTATAAAACTATTTAGGTCCAGATCTCTGAGAATTCAAGTTTAGCTTTAAATTCTCCATTTACCAAAAAATATTTCCACAGAGATCTCTTATAGTATCTTAAATTCTCAACATGATAAAAGGAAACTATGATATCATCCATTAATATTAACTTTTTGTACCAGCTGCAGATAAGTGTTGCTCCTCATAGAGATTTCAGAGGGATCTCTATGTTCTTAAGAATGGAAAGATTAGAAGGTTTTTTTCACAAAGGAGGTCTTGGAGGTTTTAGGACAGATTACTGGTTAAGGGGGACAATGGTGATGATGAGGATGGAAATGCAGGAAGTGATGGAAAGAATGCAGTATATTCTGAAGATAGTGTGTAAATTGTTGCTCACTTGCTTATTTTTTACCTTGACTCCTGATAATACTCATGGATCACCAATCAAATCACAGCTACTGTCACTAAATTCTATCTTTTTATATTATAAGAGTTGATCAAACTCATTTAAAATTTTAAAAAATGAAACATTTAGAAAAACATTATATATATAATGATATGTTCTCTATACATATATATGTGTGTATGTGTGTATGTGTATATATATTTTTTTCTCTGTCAAAATATGACAACTGTTAACATTTCTGTTCTATTTCTTTCCAGGTTTTTTCTCCCTATGCCTATGATTTGGGATTTTTTAAAAACAGTTGAGATTAAAATACATGCACACATTGGAATCTTGTTTTATATTACATTTAAGCATTTCCCAAGTTATTTCTCTCTTAAGACTTAACAGTCTAAAATCACAGCCAATTCCGCCCTCCACCTACCCACCCAATATAATTTTCTTCTCTTTTACTCATTCTCTGTTGCATTTTTTCCAAAGCAGCAGTTACAACATTGAAAATTATTATTTAAAAGAAAAAAAATGTTTCACAGGGGTCTTAGGAGCAAGGCCACAATCTTACACCCATGAATCTCTTGTGCAAGAGGTCACTTTGGACTAACCACCCATTTTTCAACTTCCTCTTCTAAAGACAGAACAAAAATGAACCAAATGGAAGAATAACACAAATTGAAAATTTCTGAGGTCATATCATTGACATGTTACATTTAACTCCCTCTAGGGACAAAGTACATTATCTATTCTACTACAATCATGTGGGATATCTGGGTCATGATCCTCTAGAAGGTGAACAGCAGGTCAAAATGTTATAGACCAATCACTATTCCTTCTTTGGAATGAGAGAGGATTATAAATCCATTTTTACATTAGTACTATATTGCAAAAGTCACCTCCAATGATCTATTTACCAATTTGATCTGTGTTTCTAATCACAGGTGAATACTAAATAAACAAGTAGGCATGATGCAACTATAAAGGCAGTGTTACTTCTGCCACACTGAAAAAGATGATTTCAATACTGAAAGAGGCAAATTTCATAGGTTAAAATAATCAATTTACCTTAAATTTAGTATAGGTCTTACAACAGAAACAAACAGTGTGGACATATTTTGATGTTGTTGTTTGCTTTTGGTTTAATTTTTTTGTTGTTGTTTTTTGATGGTGACAAATAATGCAAAATAAATATTTACATTTCACTCTTGCCTCTTCAGGATATATGGAAGAGACCCTCAGCTGTTCAAATTACACACAAGATGAAAGAAGAAAAATTAAAATTACCAAGTTTTCTATAAATTAAGATTTAAAAGAACATCCTCATAAACATGAATGTGGAAGGAGATATCCAAACACATTATACAAACATGTAGATTCATAAAGCAGATAGTTTAGAAATGCTACTCATTTTGTGAAGGCCTACTTTTTTAGAAGAGAGTATTTCTTTAAATATCATTCTCTATTGGAAAATGTAAATGCAATCTATGAAAACACACAGTATGAATCTCAAGAATATGTATAAGAAAAGCAGGATCCACATGGAGTCCATGTAACATGCTATGTATCCTGGAGAGATGAACAGAATTATGTCCATATGACCCAGCAACCATACTGTCCATATAGTCCGTATAATGCAGCGTTATGCAAGAATGACATTTTCTGGTGGTCATCAGTGCCCACCAGGATACACTTGGAGTGACCTTTAGCTCAGAAAAGTTGTTTGTCCACATCTGCTGGCAGCATGCTTCTATGACCCATTAATATTTACAATAAATCAGTCATCTCAGAACTGATTACCAACCCAATGGATGTCAACTGTCATGTGTTTGAGAGTGGCGGTAGGTGATAGTGAAGGAGGAAGAGAGGAACACATTAGAATCAGCTAAAAAAATATTTAAAGGACTCTTCCAGGCCCTGAATACACATTGTATTTATATTGTTAAAAGCTTCAGAGACAAGTATGATTAATTTCTACTGCCTTTACCATTTATGTAATCTGTGTCTAATCATTCAATGGATAACTAATGCTGTGATATCAATGCATTTGGCTAAACTACAGTTGCGTATTTGTATTTTCTACAACCTTCTGAGAAAAATTATTATTATTGTTTGTGTGGGAGAGTTTTTGGCTGCATTATTGACTTTTTAGATATTCTGATAGCCACTTACATATTGTGTTTTAAAGGCAAGGGAAAGTGGTGGGGGGTAGGCAGAGACAAATGTATTTGAAAAAATAAATTAAAATAAAATTTAAAAAAATAAAAAAATAAAATAAAAAATAAAAAGGAAAATTAAAAAAAAAGGTTGAACTACAGTGTAAAATTCTTGGATTTTGAAAGCAAGGTAATGTTCCTTCTATTCTTACTGTAGTTGGTTTAAAATATTTTCTATTATAAAAGCAATACAATAACATCATAAAGATACATAAAATAGGGAGAAATAACTATATTCCTGAGCATGTCCAGGGGTGTAGAAGGCTGTGTGATATAGTATTGATGCCAAGAATGAACATTTGAGAAGAAACTAAATGTCTACCAATAAAGAAACAGTTACACAAATGTTGCCATGAACAAATCATGGAACACAGGAATTAACTATTAACAAACAAGATAGATCTTTGTGTATTGACATAGAAAGTTATTTTTCTGAAACCCATTTTAATGGAAAAAAATAAAATGGCAGAACAACACATGAAATATGATAACAAAAAGAGTTGTTTTAAAAAGAAAAGGGCTAAGATTCCTTTCAAAATGTCCAATTTCTCAAATATAAATATTTAGTTCAAATTACTATAATGAGCTCAAGACCCCAGAATCATGCAAACTACCCTATCAGTATTGAATGTCTCACTGGCACCACAAACTGAATTTAATCTGTCTACTCTTCTTTTTTTAATTGTGACCAAATCATAACAGTGGTTTAAAAAAATCATAGCAATCATCAGTAAGTATTAGTACCTTCCTCAGCATTGTGTTTTAGTCCTCTAATTTATTTTTTTCTTCTTTTTTAAAAATTTATTAGACTGATACTGGTTAACAAAATTATACAGGTTTTAGATGCACAATTCTATACCACATCATCTGTACCCTGTATTGTGTGTTCACCACCACAAGTCAAGTCTCCTTCCATCATCATTTATTCTCCCCTTTACCCTTCCCCATTCACCCTACCCTACCTCCCCCCCCCCCCAAGCAATCACCACACTGTTGGCCATGTCCATGAGTTTTTAATCTTAATCACAATAGCTGTTCTTCCCACATCTTCAAGGCCCCCACTCGTTTTCTAGTTACCCAAGCCAGAGAGCTCAGGCTTTCCTGAATGCTTCCTTCTCCCTCACTGAATTAAAATATTTAATGCCACTAGTTTTCTTGATTCTGGCTCCTAAATATCTGTTGAAAATATGCCCTCCCCACTATTTATGCTACCACACTGTTAGGCCATCATTTTTCTCACTTGAATTTCAGTTTTGTCCCTTCAGCTAAGCTTTTACGAAAATGTAAGATTTCTCTTTAATCACTATTTGTCAACGGTCAAGCAAAAGGGTAGGGGCTGACAACACAGTGGTAACAGGAGGAAATCTGGTGTGTAGGTGGGCTGTTAGAATGAATCTATACCTTGATTGTGGCTGTCATTAGTATGCCTGTATGCATTTGTCAAACTAAACAACATAAAGAGTGCATTTTACTGTAAAGTTTGAAAAAACCCACACAAAGAAACCCCAAAATTCTCTTTTCTCACTTCCCAATGCTTATATAGTGAGAAGAGATTATCTGAGTGTGTCCTCAAGAGCCCCTCAGCATCTGGTTTCTGCCTATTTCTCCAGGTACATCTTGCACCCATCTCCTTTCCTCTTCCTACATATGAGCTACTTTGGTCTTTGTTCCATCACCTCAATGTATTGTTCATCTCAACCTAGAGTCCTCAAGTCTGCCAGAATTCTCTTCTCTGGTTCCTTCCACCTTTTGGCTAATTAACTATCACACATTTGTTAGATCTCAGTTAAATAGCACATTCTCAAAGATGTTATGCAAAGAAGTCTCAAGGAATACTAGGCATGCATAACAGATTGGTGCCCCACTGAGAATTAGAAAACAAAAACCTGGAAGGTATTACAGAAAGAATGGACCGACTAATATCCTTTATACAGGATATGTATCACTATGAAAAATCCTTAAAACTTTTTTTGTACCACTTTTCCCTAACTTTTGTTGAGTCCTAGTGGCACCTTGCATTTACCGTCAGAGCATATATCACAGTTTCTAATCACACAGTTGGCCCATGTGTCTTTTTAATTTATTATTATGGCCTGTCTCCACAACTAGATTGTAAGCTCCACAAGGGCAAGGGATCATGCCTATTGGGTATGACTGCCCAATTATGTTCTCTATTATGTTCTCACAGTTTCTAGTACAGAAATTAACCAAATACATAATGAACAATGGAATGAATGGTGAGTGATATTTCCAAAATGAAATGCAAAGCCAATAGTTTTCATTGTCTTCCCTCAGCCTCTTTCAGTTTCTCAATGTGAACCCAATGCCTGGTGATTTAAAGCCTCCAGGCATCTGCCTTGTCTATTCCTCTGCATGATCCTCTAATGGATATCCATATACACATCCTAACCCCTAGAGCCTATAAATGTTACCTTATATTCGGCAGGGGAAGGAGGAAGGTCTTTGCAGATGAAAATTAAGGATCTTGCAATGAGAAGATTATTCTGGTTTATCTGGGGGGCCCTAAGCACAATTGCATATATCTGAATTAAAAAAAAAAAAAGGACCGAAGGAAATTCCACACATACATGTGAAGGGAGAGGTAGAGAATGAAGCTGAGCAGCCACAAGTTAAGGAATGCCAGCAGCCATCTGCGAAGAGGCAAGAAAAGAGTTTCTCCTCAGGAGCCTTCAGAGGCTGGGTGGCCCTGCAGACATCTTCAGTTCAGTCCTGGGATACTGATTTCAGACCTCTGGCCTCCAGAACTGTGGTAGAACAAGGTTTTGTTGTTTTAAAATACCCACTTTGTGATTAATTTGTGATAGCAGCCAGAAGTAATTAATAAAATCCCCAACCCTTTACTCCCCAGAACCTTCTGCGTCTACCTCATTCAAGACCCAGAAAGTGATCACCTCCCCTAGAACTATACATCCCTCCATTCTCCTTTTCACCTTCAGGTTTGCAATTTCGATGTGCAATTGTGTTATCTGTTCTCACAAAAAGAGTTCAGTACAATAGCAAGAGCATGGTTTCTAAAACCGGACAGCTCAAAGTTCTAATCCTGGCTCAATTAGAAATTGTATGGTTTTGAGAAAATTAGCATTTCTGAATTTCAGATTTCTCAGTTTTAAAATGAATGCAATAATCCTTCTATGGCTATGCTACAATAAATATTGCTTGAAATACTTTGTGAAGAGTACTTTTGAAAAATGTTTGGTGTCTACTAAGTGGCCAAGAACTTACTTCTTTCCTCTCACTTCCTACTAGCTAACTAAATTGATCTTACCCAAAAGTCACCTTTGCAAAGAAATAGTTCTGAGTAAACTACTTCTGACTCTTCATTCCGTTGGTGCCCTCTCATCCTTCAGCCCAGTTTGTTTTTTTGATAGGTCTTATTTAATCTAAATTGAATATTATGTGTGTTTATATCCCAAGTAGATGTAAGTTCCATGAGGGCAAAGGCTTGTCCACCATTTTCCATGTCTGTGTCTCCAGAGCCTAGAAGAATACCAAGTAGATACAGGTTGATCAATAAAAATTTTGGAATTGGCAGAGAAATTTTTATCAGCTAGTTATTCATAGTTCCTCCTCACTTTCCTGTAAAGACCCATCTTGCTAATTTGAAAGTCTCTAACTGAAAGCTGCCATTATGTTATTATAGAGCTAAGCCCAGAAATAAACAATGGAAACACAAATTTTATTTTACAAAATTAAAGTAAATGAAATCAATGGGTGTGACAAAGCTAATTTAAAAAGTCATGACTATGTCTTCATTGTACATAATCTTAACTATGAAACTTACAAATAGGCAAAAACCACATTATACTGATTAATGTCCAGGTGTCAGCTGATATACGTCACCATTATTTCCAACCTATAATTATCAGCATAATAGAATATTATGTTTCATTTTGCTTTCTAACAAGTGAGCTTCATGTTGCTTGTTTTTAATTTTTTTAAATTACAGTTTACATTCAATATTATTTTGTATTAGTTTCCATTGTACAGCATAGTGGTTAGCCACTCATAAACTTTACAAAGTGTTCTTTGAAATCCTATCATTGGGTCTTCTAGCCAGTCCAAATGTCATCAAGTAACATGTATAAAGGGCCCACGGACAAACAAAAAGGAGGGGTAGGGCTAAGGGGGGGAGATGGGGATCAGTGGGGCGAGGGAATGTGGAAGCGGGGAAATGGAGACAGCTATACTTAAACAACAACAAAAAAAAAAGAAAAAGAAGTTTAAAAACACATATTTTTCTGTTGCCACAAACTGAGCTAAAATTTTATGCTTAAATCATTTCAACCCTTTTGGAACCTCCTAGAGATTTTCTCAACTATTGTCCCCATGACTTCAAATATGTCAGTCACATGGAGCATTTTGCAGGCAATACTTCAATATTTAGGAACCAAAGTATTTTAAGTTAATGGAGATGGATCTTTTTCCTTGACTAAATTCTAGAAATTTAAGTTATAGTGTATTTATTTTTTCAAACAAATGTTCACACCGTTTTCTCTTTATTATTGTGATTTGTTCTCTTTTGCTTTCTTCTCCTTTATGCACAGAAAATATTGGCTAAATATAAGGAAAGTAGTTTACCTTATATTCCTTTTAGCTTTCTTAAATCTTTCTTCCAAACTAGGGGGAAAGAGAGATGAATGACTTGGAATGGCTTTTTTAGAATTTTTAAACTATCTGATGTTTAGGACAATGAGGGCAACTTAAAAGAAAGAAGGAAAATAAGAAAGAGTGGAGGAAGTGTCAGAGAGGAGGAGTGGGGAGGAGACATGATCTTGGAGAATAAGTATGAAACTTGGAGCTACAAAAAAACTGTGTTTTGATTTTGGCAGTGCTACTTGTTATTACCTATTGTAACTCTAGACACGACCTCTGAGGATGAGATTTTTCCTCTGAAAAAAAACAAACAATAATGACAGCATCATATGAATGCTCATGAATATTGATTCTACTCTTCCTGGTCCTTTCTTTGGAGCCATTCTTGCCTACTTCAACAGTGTCCCTCTACCACTTACTATAATAATCCCAAGTAATATAAAAGATACATGTTGATTTATCCACTATAGTCTTGGCAGCCCACTCCCTGAACTTCTGAATGCTTCATTATGTGCTACTTCAGGCAGCACTGTTAACCCTCATAATCTCTTCTTAGCTCTCTTCAAAGATCTACATCTCTAACCCTCACAGCTTTAATTCTAAATGTATGTCTGCTCTCCTACCTTGCCAATACCTTTCCTTTTATTTGCTCTTTTCTCATTCTTACCTCTAGTCAGAATTCAGCTTTCATAATCTTATGGGCAGGCATACTGGGACTCTTTACCTCCCATCTTGAAATAAATATTCTACTCAGCAAATACTTAGTGGGTCCTATTACCCACCAATAAATGATCCAAACACAAGAAATATAAAAGTAAACAAAAGTGGTCAAGACCCTTCCCTTAAGAATCTCTGCTTACATTTTAATGTTGAAAAATAAACAAAAACATAACTTAAATATATTGCTGAGTAGTAATTAAGAAGAAAAGCTACACAGGGGACAGAGAATGTGGTGGTAGCACTGTTTTGGATTGGGTTGACTACGAAAGTCTCTTGGGGAGAAGTGGATGATGGGAAGCCATTGCATTCATGGAAATGTCTGGAGGGAGTATTCTAGAACAGGGCAGGGAATAGCCACTTCTGTCATGCACACTCCCTATTCTGAAATCTGTTGCTTTCTCATTCTCCTACACTTCTTATCATTCTTGGGTAATGCCACAGTTGCCTCTCTTGATATATAGGCTTCTGAATTCTGCTTGAGAAAAAACCATAAAGATGAACTGATTGGCCTTACTGCAAATTATTACAAAGGGTATCTGGAAACTCTGACCAAACTTGGTACTGAATATGCACTCAACACATCTTTGTTGATTCCTGTGCCTGAACATACTTTTTCCAAAACAACTGTTATCATAAGCTCAAACTAACAGCTTTCACAAAGGATGCAGATCCCTAAGATTCTCTTTTAGCTGTACTATTTTACTATTACATAAATTACTCATCTTTATATACATTAAAGAAGAAGAAGAAAAGAGACTTTGAGAGGAAGTTTTCCAAACCCGGAAAGTATTATTAAAAATTATTCAAGTTCAGTTTTGAATAAAATCCCCTGAGGTTCCTATAAAATCTCTGCTGAATAAGTTCACAATTCTGAGAGTCCCATTTTTAGTATAATCTTCTCTTGGCTTACTTGGTAATTCTGTACTCTGAAATAGGAGAGTGTGAAGATTAAGCAAAAAAGTTCTATTTTGGCAAAGTCCCTAACTTTGGATTTTAAAAAAAAAGTCTGATAAAACTTATTCTTTGTTACAAGTTAAGCTTAGAGAAAAGTATTTCTCTGTGTTTATGGCAGTGAAGTCTGGGCCTGCTGAACAGCTCAGGATCATTAACTGCCTGATTAATCCAAAATGCCTCCAAATGAATGCAGACACTAACACTTTCCTAAGTAAAGTGCTTTCTAAGTATTTAGAAAACTGATAGGATCACTGTAAACCAAAGCGATTCTAGAGAATTTTCTCATTAAGGTCCTCAATGGCAAAATCTGAGGCTAAGAAAAGAGAATTTAAAAGTCCTTTTCTTACTGGAAAGTTTTACTGAGTCCTATAATGGCATATTCACATTTATAATGAATCAAGGATTAACTGCATATGGCAAGATAAACCCTCCATCGGTAGGATATATACTGAGAATTGCTTTCCTCATACTGCACTAGAAGAAACCAGAGGAATTCCAGTACGTGGCACTGCGCCCTTAGTTCGGATGGAGACCTTGGTCCAAATGTTTCAGAAGAAAGCTGAGGAAAATAAAGAATACACCCCTGACTTCCCCCTCAAGCTCACCCTCACATTCATCACAGCCATTAAATCACCCTTTCCTTGAACCTGTTTATGTGACAAAGTCATTCTTTATCAGGATTGTTAAACAATGTACAGAAGTATATCTTATGGCCCATAGTTGGTTCATTCATTTATTCACTCATTCATTTATTCAATATGAATTTCATGTATACCTATGCCAGTCATTTTCCTAAGCACTGAAGATATAGAGCTGAAAGCAATTTTGTACATGCCCTTAAGAAGCCCGTGATCTAAAGGGAAACTACTTACAAAAAGTGGAAATACTGTGATGTTAAATTCCATTTTAGATATTTTAACATGGTGTTGAGAGAACACAGAAGAGAAACTAACTTATTTAGAAATGACTGACTAGTTTTTCTGGGAGCTAATATTTGACTCTGATACAGAAGCTTTGGTCTTGATATGCAGATACAGCAGCAAGCTTATTTGGTCAAAATATTAGACCATACCTCTCAGATTGGCCCGATCCATACAACTGGACTTCTGCTTTGTCTTTCTAAAGAACTGAAGATATGGCTGGAGCCCATACTACAGGACTCTCTGACACCCTCTTCTCACCCTTAAATATACCCTACACTCCTATCAGTTCGTGGCTAGGTTCTTCCTTAGAGATATTTGATCCTCTTGAAAATAAGCTCACTGTCAACTTGTCATCAATGTGACTTCAAGTGTTATTACAATGTTGCTCCCATGCCCCAATCAGTTACAATGGCCTTCCCTGGATATACAAATAGATACTGGTTCAAAGGCATAAACACTGGCTGGAACCTGGCTGGAGATCACTAATCTTTTCTGTAACATCTACATAATAAACTGTTGAATATCCACCTTGACTCTCACCTTGGGAACCATTTCTGCATTTGAACCCTGGCCTACATGGCCTCAGATCCTTCGTTGTCTGTATCAGCAGCACTTGTGAGATCCAGCATATTTGATAGTAGATGTATATATGATGCAAAATACTGACAGAATGTCATGAAAACACATTAACTTTACTCATTTTGACAAATTGAGGTGGGTCATAGGCTTGAAAAACAACAGGGGCTTAGATAAATTATGCCTTATTCAAGATTGGGCATATAATAGAAATAAAATTTGACACTACAACCCATGCCTTCTAACTCCAAATTCACTTGTTTTTTGTCCTACCACAAAATATGGGTCAGGAGGAGAGGAAATATAGTGGAGTTCATCTCGCTGAGGTTATAACACTAGGTTAAAAACAACAACAATAAGAAAGCAACATAATAATCAAGATTTAAATTAAAAGCAAAAGCAAAGATTGAATCCAAATGATTAGGATAAGCATGACTAAACCTTAGAAGTCAAGAACATAGGATATTCAAGAGGAGCATAGTACCAAGAACGGAATGTTTGAAGCAGCCGGGAAGATCACCTAACAGTCTCACCTTAAGTTTGCCAGACTTGGTTATTCATCCAAAAGCAGCAGTGTTAACAAAAGATAGAGCTGGGATGAAATAACAGAGTTTTTACAATGACTAAAGGTAGTCAAGGAATCAAGATAAATGCCCTGGCCAGGTAGCACAGTTGGCTGAAGCATCATTCTTATATATCAAGGTGGTGCACTCAATCCCTGGTCAGGGTACATAATAAGAATCAATCAATGAATAATCAATGAATGCATAAATAAGTGGAACAACAAATCAGTTTCCCCCCTTTAATATTCAATTAAAAAATTAAAACATTGATTTATTAAAAAAATTATTAGAAATTTTAGGCAGAACATGAATGACAGGATAGAACTTATGATTATTTTAAATTATCTCAATTTTAATAAGCTGAGAGAATAGCTATTCATATTTAGGAAACTACATGGACAATGACATTTAGTTTTGGAACAGTTAAGTAATATGACATACGTAACAGTGTCTATTTTGATCTGCGCTAAAATCCCCTAACTCAGAAATAATTATTAGCATGTTTGTGAGCTATGCTTCCATTGTTACCTAAAAACATGTGCATTTTAAATGAGGTGATTTTAATTTATTATACTTATTACTGGCTATCAAAAAGAGATAATATAGTTGAATATTCTCAAGTACATATACATTGTACATATATTATCTAGCAGGGGTCCACCTCAATCAATATTTTCTCAGAATGACATTTCTCAGGAAGGAAGAAGTCATAGTTTGCTAACAAATTATTATCCTTCAGAGAGGAACTTTAGACAGGGCCTAATTAATGAATTGGCTTATAGCAGTTCCTTGTTTATAAGTCATAGCATACTCACACTTATAAACAGTGGGAAACAGGCATGCAAAACAAAACAAAACAAACACCCTTAGGAAGTGAATGTAAAGAAAATAGAGTGCCATGTAAAATATTTAACCAGAAAAAGGAGAATAGTTATGTCAAGTTTATGGCAAGGAAAATACCTAAGAGGTTCCATGTCATACAACAGGACTCTGCCTGCACTACATGAAAGAAGAGAGGCACAAAGAGAAGACAATCTTTTTGTTGTAATCACGAATGCCATTTATTGCTTCTTTGACACATTTCATGGACTTAAGGACAGTTATTCAACCTTCATTTCTAAAGATTCTCTTTAAAACAAAATACTTAAAAGTAAAAGATTTATTTATTTCCTAATAGCATTATACATTAATTTGGAGTGTGCTTTGTTCTATTAGGTATAATTTCAAATTACTTCCAATCCACTATATACTACTTTTTTTCAATTGACATTGTAAATTTCTATTCACTTTTGCTGTTTTGCCAAATAAATACATAAAACTTATATCTTATTCATAAATTATAATGACTCTGAGAAAAATAATTAAATGATACCATAGTTGCTATTTATACTATGTTCATTGTTTAACTTACTGTTTTTTTTTTCACAATTCATGTTGCATTTCTGTCATTAATTCCATCAATTCATTTCGGGTTCCTTCACAGGTATTTCTCAATGGTTTGTTCTCTCCTCTTTTTCATATCCCATAAAGAAAGCATGTGGCACCTCTGACCCTGGCCTCTGCTTACAAAGAGCATCAAAGACTCCCCAAGGATGAGAAGTGCCAGCATCAAAAAGAGATATCTATCCCAAGACATAGACAAGGCCTGTATATTTATGTATTAATATTGAACTCAGAATACATTTTGTTTGTGTCTCTTTATCCATTTCCTAATGATATTAGTCATAATACTTATCCTTTGGGTATCTCTATATAGTCCAACTGTTTATGATTGCTGAACATGTATAAGATAACTGTTAGTACTATTTTTATGGCTTATGTCAATATAATACTATGTGCTAAATACAGGAAAGTGAGTCAGAAGGCAATACTCAGATCATGATAATTCACAGGATATTAATGATCCAGGGTATTTTTTTCTCAATGAAGGCCAAAAAGCCTGACTGCCTTCCATTTGCCTGAACTTACCTTTTTGGAAAAAATTTAGCCTCAACTCAGATCTCATGGTTGCAGTGTTGTCCCATTTCCAATGGTCAACAAGATGACATCTGTACCGAGTCTTCTAATAAATGAACCCTACTAGTACTGTGAGATCACACTGTCCCACCAAAATATTTGTCATGAATGTGTCCTTCACTTTGATTGATGACCAACATGGGGAACTGGGGATGAAAAAGAGTTCTATGAAAAGTAGCCTCACAGGAGATGTAACCTAAATTCCTAACTGGGAAGGTTAAGATGGATAGTCACTACTCAAACATATAACTTCTTTAGTAAAAGGATTTTAAGCAAGCCCTGTCCATGTTCCTGTCCATTTAAGTTAACACACCTTTGAGATGCCAGTAGTAATGCCTCTCAAAGGCATAACCGCTCTCAAGTAGGCACATAATCTTATGTCTAGCAATCCAATTCCTGCCTTGCTTTTTCCCACCTCCACGTAATCTTCCTTACATTCTCTCCTTAGTTTCAAATACATAAAAAAAGATAAGACTGTTATACTTTTTTAAAATCATGTTTATTCTAATACAGTTGTCTCAATTTTTCCTTCCTTACCCTCCTCCACCCATCCCACCCCACTCCCCTCTCTCACAGTCAATTCCCACTCTGTTGTCCATGTCCATGGGTCATTCATACATGTTCTTTGTTTAGTCCCTTTTCCTTCTTTCCACCATTGTCCTCCTTCCCCATCCCTTCTGGTCACTTTCAGTCTGCTCCATGTTTCCTTGCTATGTTCATTAGTTTATTTTATTAAATAGATTTCACATATAGGTCAGATCATATGGTATTTGTCTTTCACCAACTGGCTTATTTCACTTAGCATAATATTCTCCTGTTCCTTCTATGTTGTCACAAAAGGTAGGAGTTCCTTCTTCCTTTTTTTTTTCTTTTTAAAAGCAGATTGTTTTTATTTATTTATTTTTTAAATGTCAAGATACATTATAAAATAATAAAAAATTTAAATCCATTATAAAGTCTCAGCAATTAAAATATGACACCAGCACAAAAATAATCAAGTAGATCAATGAAATAAAATGAGCATTCTAGAAACAAACATATATATCTAACAATGTAATATATGATTAAATTGATATTTAAAATCAATCTGGAAAATAAGGTTTATTCAACAATTAAAGTATATGGGTCACAATTACTTGAAATACAAAAAATATAGAGCCCTATTTCACACATTATACAAAAAATATTCAGGTGAGTTAAAAATCAATATGTAAAAATCTAAGGAGTTTTAGGATAACATAGAAAATAGTAATTTTATTACCCTGAAATAAAATATTCAAACCCAGAAGCTATAAGGTAAAATATTGACAATATAACTATATTAAACATTTAAGACTATGCAGTAATATTTATGTAAAAAAAGTTAAAGAACAAGTAATAGAGTAGGAAAGCATTTGCAACACATCTATAAAAGGGTTAATATGTTTTAGGGAAAAAATTCTGCAAACACCTAGTCAAAAAATGGATAAATACCAAAAAGTCATTTAAAGCTTTCTAAAAATAATAGAAATAGGCAAGAAATATACAAAAACAGGTTTATTTTCAACAAATGATAAAATAACAATTAAAAGAACACATCATTGCCACAGTCAGATTACTAAGTATTAAAAATATTGGTAATTTCAAGTACTGGTGACTGTGAAAGGAACTGGGTATTCATAGAAACTTTTTCTTCATCTTCTTTAAGCAGTCCCTTTAGCATATCTTGCAGCACTGGTTTGGTGGAGGTATGTTCCTTTAGCCTTCTTTCATCTGGGAAACTCCTTATTTCGCCTTCCATTTTAATTGAGAGCCTTGCTGGGTAGAGCAGTCTTGATTGCAGACCTTTGCTTTTCATTACTTGGAATATTTCTTGCCAGTCCCTTCTGGCTTGCAGGGTTTCTGTAGAGAAATCAGCCTCTAGCCATATTGGGGCTCCTTTATATGTTACTACCTCTTTCTCCCTTGCTTGCTTTAGGATTCTCTGTTTGTCTTTGATATTTTCCATTTTAAGGATGATGTGTCTTGGAGTGGGCCTCATTGTGTTCCTCTTGAATGGGACCCTCTGTGCTTCCTGGACTTCTGTAACTTTTTCTCTCCTCTAATTAGGGAAGTGTTCCATCATTACTTTTCCAAATAGGTTCTCTATCCCTTGCTCCTCCTCTTCTCCTCTGGTATCCCTATTATACGGATATTATTACGTTTCAGGTTGTCCTTTGAGTCTTCTTTCATTTTCCTGATCTTCCTGGGAGCTTCTTTCTACCTTATCCTCCAGCTCACTGATTCAGTCCTCAGCTTCATAGAGCCTGCTTTGGATTCCTTCTACTGTGTTCTTCAATTCAGAAATGGTATTCTTCATTTCCTCTTGTCTCTTATTGATAGTTTCTATGTCCTTTTTCATGCTGATATAGTTGGCAGTAAGTTCCTCGTAGTTTCCCTGTAGTTTTTGGTAATTCTCTCTGAGCTGACTGAGCTCATAGAGCTTCCTTAGAACCGTTGTTTGGAACTCAGTAACTAATAGTTTACTTGCCTCTATTTCATTTAGTTCTCTTTGTGGGGATTCCTCCTTTCCCTTCTATTGGGGAGTGTTTCTTTGTCTTCCCATTATTTGCAAGACTCTTCTCTTTGCCTCTGTTTCTTAAATTGACCAGTCTTGATTTCCTGACTTTGTGGTGTGAACTTCTATGGTAGGAGATCACTGTTTTTTCCTTCTGGATCTGCCTCTGATGATGTCAGCTGTTGACCCTGTCTGACCTTAGGTAGACTGTTCATGACTTCCAGTAATCTACTGTTTGTGGCTGTCTCCTTCAGTTATTAGTCTAGTCACTCTTCACTCAGCAATCAGGCTTAGACACCACAGCGGGGGCTGAGTCCCTCCTGATGGTGGGTTTATTGGGTCCTCTCACGCTGCTGCTGCTCTGGGGAGTGATGTGACTGAGCAAGATGGCTGCTGTCATATTGTGGAGGAGTCAGCACCGGGATCCTGCTGGCTACTCTCTGTTTTCTCCCGAAAGCCCCCATCTCCAGTCTATCCACAAGTGTCTCTAGATCACTATAAACTCTCTTTAGCCAGGGATCTTCAATATCCCTCTGGCACTGCTCCTCATGAGTGCCCTTCCTCCCTTCTCAAGTCTTTACTGCACTTCTTACCAGTTAGGTTGTGCTAATTCTGATTCTTCTTTTGATCTTCTGATTCTTCTTATAAGGCTCCTCTCTCGCTGTTGTTAAGTTGTTTGTTCCAGGTGATTTCTCCACAATTTAGTTGTAATTCCAGATTGGTCCTGGGAGGAGGTCAGTGTGACTTCCATTCACTCCTCTGACATCTTTATTTCTCCCAAAATGGTTATTCTTCAGAGCAGTTGAGATACTACTGTCTCGCATAAGTCAACAGTTTGGCTCAAATAAGCTCTTAAAAAGTTTTGCTTTTTTTTTTAAGAAAGATTATAAAGAAAGAGAGCATGTGACCACAACAGCTATATACTCTTAAAAAGAGTTAATCACTGAAAAAAAATAATAATAAATATGTAATCTAACTTAGGCTATTTGCATATGTTGCATTTAACATCTGATAATGCAACCAGATGCAAGTCTGGCTGCCTGCTGCTTCGAAAGCCAATATTGAGAGACAGGTGCTGGTGTAAAAACGAAAGTGGTTCATTTTCATGTGCCTTCAACCTTGAAGACTGGAGACTTTTCTCTCAAAGCCTGTCTTCCTAGGAAGACTGGGGACTCTTGTCTCAAAGCCCATTCTCACATCTCAGTGGAGGCAGAGGTATTTATATGGGAAGAGAGGGGAAACAAAACAAACAGATCAAGGGAGGCATTTGAAAAGTTCTCTACACGTAGACCAACACAGTTCATTCCAATAAGGGAAGTGATGGTCCACTGTGGATCATCCTGGTTCCACGTTATCCTTGATCTATGTTGAAGGTCAGAAAATCTCCCAGAACTGGGGTACCTGAACACCAGTCTTTATATTTTGAAGTTAGTTCATAGGATTCTTATGCAAATACGGTATTCATCTATAAGCTACATATTAGTCAGTCAGCACTTACAGAAACAATGTCAAAAGAATAGTGAGGTGGGTTACAATTTCCCACTGGTACAATGCCTGCTGTTACAATCCTAATATTAACCATGATAAATTCTAAAGTGGCACTACTTATTTACCAAATTCAGAAACAGCAAAAAAATACTCTGTGTCTGCATTTGACCACTTGTTCTCTCAGACATAATGCTTCTCTTGCCTGCATTTAGATTAACTGAATGTACCCACTGAGCAGGATAGGAGTTTCATCCTACAAAGACCAAATCACAGAACCCACAATCTTAAATGCAAATGTCAAGTCTCACTCTTCACCCACACAGCCCTACTCATTATATTTCAAGGAGGGATTTACAAGTTTTCTTTCTAAGAATTGAAATTAAAATAGATCTATATTTCCCCAAATCTCTGATTATGGAACATTAGGCAAATGTACATGTGTATACACACACATATACGCATCATGCCAAGCTTGTAACCATCTAATTAACTCGATCACCCATCAATATTTTGGGGCAGGTACTTTTATTCTGTATTGCTCTTACATAATTTACATTTTCAGAGAATGGATCAACACTGTTAAGTTTGGATTGGATCATATTAGTCTCCAATCTTAGTTTACATTGTAAATAGGCATGAACTGAATGCCTCATGTACAATTAGCACCAAGCACTTTAGAAGCATGGATTATTAAACATACATAAAATCTAAAAATATAATTAAGTCATTAAATATGATTTATCAGAAGACTTTATAGATCCAACTTCTTGTCCTACTTGCACTATAGTAAATACTGTTTCATGATAATTTTGAACAAGAAGGAAAAGAACTATTATAAAGAAAATCCTTAAAAAGAAATTCTGAAAAGTTAAATAATGTCTCTATGTCTGTCTGTCTGTGGTTTGAGGGCTGAGGAAAAAGTATAAATAAGTTATTTTTTTCTGCCTCATGATACTTATAAAATGATTCCTGTTCCTTTCTGGTACCAACATAACAGGAAAGCTCTATGATAGAAATATAAGTGATTGGTGATGCTAAATATATAACAATTGTTTGGTTGAAACACTTCTGTGTTTTCTGATGCTTCTCTGAGACCAATTAAAAAAGTATAGTTCACTTAGATATGCGAAGGGTTGCTTAAAAATGATTCATCTTCATTTCTGCTTAAATAAAATTAATTATCAAATTTTGTAAATGATTCTAATACAAGAGTGTTAGTTTCAACTAAGCTACTTCAAGTCTATTTCAAGCTTCTATGGAGCTAAACTATAAGAGATCTGTTATCACAGTTCTTTCTAATTCAGATGAGCTTTCCTGCAGGTTATAGCCAAATATTACTCCGGTTCACTCACTGGAGCTCTTCTTTTATCTTCATATAACTTTGAAGTTCCTTTTGGAAATAAAAGTTTATCTTCCCATGAAACTTGAAAAGATTTTTATGGATGTGAAACAAAGAGCTTGAGATTTTAGACATTTATTATAGAATATCTAAACTTTCTATTCATAAAGCTACCCCTGACTTTTAAATAGGAAAAAAATAAGGTTCTACCTTGAATAGAATGAATGTTGAATGATTATTGAAGAAATGATGAAATTTAAAAAAAGAGAGAATTTTAACAGTGAACTGTTAGTATCACCCCCCTTTTGGTTTGCTATGATCCTTGAGAAGCACACTTGACAATTTCAAATGTACCAAGATTTGACTTATGTTACAGTATAGTGTTTCCCAAATAGTCTTCTCCAAAGACTATATTCTGGAAGATGTTAATAGGTATGTAAAAAAAAATTTTTCCCAGTTAAAGAATACCTGGGATGTTGTGCAAAAAGTATTCTTCTACCCTCTTTAACATCAAAGCCTATGAGAATTTCTGTAATAAAGAAATCTGTTTAATCTTGTTTAACATAGCACTTCTCAAAAACGTTTTACTATAGAACCCTATTAATATTTCCTAGTACATAGTCATCCATAGAATGTTGTTTAGGAAAGAATGCTATAGGGAATTTTCTCCAGTTTTAAGTACCGAGCTTTCCAAATGCCGTATCTTAAGGCAATTATTTTAAGAAAGTTATTTTAAAAAATCCCAACCGCAGCACTGTTACCTTCTTATATTTGGGACATCAGTAGAAACTGCCAAACTATATCACAGAAACAACAAAAAATGACATGTGAAACAGTAAAATATTAAGAGGTGATTTGGAATGGTAATTATACTTACCAGGCTATATTCATTCCCTGATTTCTTGACTGATTGACACAATGCATTTAATCAAGATTTTCTATGTGGCAAAAACTGTGCTGGATGGTTTTTTTAATATTTAATTTATTTATAAGCATTGCCAGCACACCAGCCATTGCCTGAGCTTGTGAGTTGTATAACTATGTCTCCTAGGGTAAACCTGGTCCATCGCCTATTTTCATAAATAAAGTTTTATTGAAACATAACCACAGCAGTTTGTTTACATATTGCCTATGACTGCTGTGCACCACAATGACAGATCTGAGCAGTTACAGCAGAGATACTCTGGTCTGTAAAGCCTAAAATACTTATTATCTGGCTCTTCAGAGACTACTGTCTTAGATCATCTTCATTTTAAGTCATATAATATGCTAAAAAAACTTTAAAGAATGTATCGCTCTTCTTATTTCAGAAATTAAGAAGCTATATTAACCTGGAATTACTGCACTGTTACTCAGGTACTAAGTAATAAGTCCAAGATTCAAATTTGCCTAGTTGACAATAAATTCCATGAGCTTTCTTTTAAGCGCCCAACATCATAATGGTGTTAAGTACATGTATTTCTTGCAGGAATTAAAATATATTATAAATTATTTGTTTTATATTTGAGGAAGAAATCACTTTGTCTTCTACTTTCATGAATCTTATTAACACATTTAAAAATAATGCATTTGTATTCATTTTTGCATATTTGTTTCTCCATCAAAGGTATTGCTCTGGCTAAATAGCTCCACTGTGTTAAGTCTAATAGCTCTCTCTCCCTGTACTCTTCCTTATGCAGACCACATTTTGAGAAACATTGCTATGTTATACAAAGATAAAGCATTCCCATTTTTTGACATATGGCTCAATTTTTTATTCTTGTTAAAGGTTTGAAAAACTGCTTCTCTTTGATGGCCCTCAATTTAACTTAGCATTTGATTTATTTATTTGATTAAATATAGTCTTTAGGGTGTTGTTTTTGTTGATTCATCTAAAAAAAGGGTATTTCACTATTTCATTTTTATAGATTTAGTTTGTTTCCATTTAGTTTTGTTTCTATTTTTTCAATATTGAAGGCAGAAAAACAAGTCTTTGTTTTGTAACATGGGTTATATGTTTTGGTCTCTGGAGAGCATAAAAGATTTAGCCACTTCTAGAATGGAATAAAGATGAGAGTCAATCCCAACAGGATCAGAAAAACTTCTCAATTCTAATCAACTTACTTTAACAAGAACCTATTAAACATCCAAGTGCTATAGAGCAATACATTGAAGACAAGACAGTGTGTACCCCAAAGGAGACAATACTCTCCCATGGGGGAGACTTATTAAATCCTGGGGAAGCAAATAGAGGCAGTAACAGCAGCTTCTACATTAATGCTATTTATGGATATGGATATCAGTGGGTTGGAAACGCTCAAGATTTCTGCTGGTCTTTTATTGAAATTTGATAGTAATTACAAATAATGCAGAGATCAATAATCAGACTGGTCCCAATCATTGGTGTCCTTACTCTGACTTCTGCATAACCAGACATCCTATGCTCTAGGATCAGGAGTTTCTGTTCGCTCCTTTTAAAACTATATTTACTCAACCAGTTATTTTATGTCAGTAGTTATTAACAATTAATAGGCTTATTCATAAGCATTATTATGAGTTTGGAATCAATTATTTGGAGAAAGAGCAAAATAGAATTTTAGGCCTAGAAGAAACTCTCAGTAGCAACCATTCACTCACTCAACACATATATATTTTTTAATTTTTATTTATTGACTTGAGAGAGAGAGCAAGAGAGAAACTTCGCTTTGTTGTTTCATTTATCTATACACTCATTGGTTGTTTTTTGTATGTGCCCTGACCAAGGATTGAATCCATAAGCTTGGTCTATTGGGACTGTGGTCTAACCAACCAGGGCCCTCAACACACATTCAATGCCTGCAATATGTCATGCACTGTGTTTGCTCTCAAGGAACACAAATAAAATTCTGTCCCTACGTGCTTAGGAAATTTGCTGCCTAGTGAGAAAGATAAAGGAGTTACAAAAACATAAGATAAAAAGAAAATCTTAACAGCTGACCCTTAATTGTTCCTTGGGGAAAAAGAAATATATTTTTACATGTGTCCTGATGGGCCATTTTGCTTCCAAGATCAGACGAGATCGGGCGCATTCAGGGCAGTATGGCCATAGACCTGATGGGCCATTTTGTATAGAGGATGAACCCCAACCATAGGTGCTTTAAAAGCCTTGGTAACTAAGTGTGAAATTAAACTACTTCCAAAAAGTAAAATAAGGAAAGCAAGGTGTTCAATCAGAAGGTAGTAGAAAAGCAGTTGCTAAATAGGGGAAAAATCATTAGAGAACCTATAATTGTAAGATAGCCAAAAGATTTTTTAAGCATAAGAGCGTATAATATGCAATTGTGTATTGAGTTTGTGTTGAAGAAATCAGAACCCTCCTTGTGACCTACCATGTCTTCTGTGGGTTGTTGTGTTGTTTGATTCATTTTTTATTGATTTTACTATTTTATCTTGTGGAAGATGAGAGGGGTTGTATCACACTTGTTTCTTTTTTTTATTTTATTTTAATTTATTTTTTCAAATACATTTGTCTCTGCCTCCCCCCCACCACTTTCCCTTGCCCCCTCCCTCCTTCCCTCCCTCAGCTCTTCCCCTCACACTTGTTAAATGTTGTTTAAAAAAGACAACTTTCAGAACTTCCAAGGCAAAACTAACCAAGAAATGTAAGACCCCTGGACACTCATTGAAATCTTGGGTAATTTGGGAAGGGTTTTAAGTTTCTATAGGGCTATAGGACACACAGAGGGTTCAAAGTAGGAGACCTTAATTGTTTCCTGGCTAATATAAAAACTTAAGTGCAACCTAGAAAGCAACATCCATCACTGCCCCATATGTGTGAGTGTGTGAGTGTGCATTTGTATAAACACACACAAACTTCTAGGTAACATTCTACCTATATTATAAAAAATGATGGATTATTTTCACCTGGAGTAGAATTCTGGAAGTCTTAATAAGATAGTAGATGGTGATATGGTAACTATCTCAAGAAGGACAATAAATAGCATTATGCAAAACAAAAATGCACATTGAACAGTAATTCATTCTTGCTGAAAGAAGAAATGCTTAAAAGATGTCAGACAATAAGAATGGAAACAGTTATGTCTTAATTAAAAAGTGTGTTAGACCCTTGACTATGGAGTTTGTACTTTATTCTATAGACAATGAGGAGAAAGTGCAAATTTTCCAGCAGGTGGTGATATAATTACAGTGGTAGATAAATATTCATCTAACAATGATGGTGCATAACAGGTTGGAAGAAAAAAATACAGTAGAGCAAGTGAGAAAGAGTGATGGTCAAAATGACTGTAGTTGTAGCTGGAATGGAAGATCATGATGAATATAAGAGAGATAATGGAGAGAACTATGAACATCTGTTAATTTGGGGGATACACATCTGAATAAGCATTTTCAGTTAGGAAAATCTCCCATTGTGTATTGTTGGGAACTACGCTTCCAGCTTCCATTTTAGAGCTTCATTTTTCCTGTCCATAGTTCAGAGCCAGGATGTGTGATGCAAATGATACACTGTTCTATCTGAAGACTTTAAACATTGACCCCATAATACAAAGAGAGGTAATGAGAAGAGATGTGAGATGATGGCAACAGTATCTAGCACTAGTGGTGTAGCAATATTTCATGAAAGAGTTGTGTATACTTTTTGTTCCCACATTCTCATCTCCCATTCTCTCCTCACACCCTTCAGTTGGGTTCCCATCTTCATCACTTGTCTAAAAGAGCACTTATTGAGCCCCAGTGGCCCACATCTTGAAAAAGACAATGGTCTTTTTTCAGTAGCAATTGACAAGGTTGGCCACTCCCAAATTTTTGAACACCTTCTTCCTAAGCTTTTGTATTTCTTCCTATATCACAGGAGTCTCTTTATTCATTTATTTCAATGGTTTCTCTTATTATAGCTTTCTAAATATTAGAGCACTCCAAGATTAAGGCCTCAGCTTTATTCTCTTCACAATTTGTGATCACAACTTGGATGACCTATTTTATCCTATTTTATGGCTGTAAGTACCACATAATATGCTTATAAAACTCAAATTTATATTTTCAGCCCTTCCTTCATCCTGAAATCCAGGCATTTTCTTTTGAATAATAGTCATTTCAGATTCGGTATATACAAATAGATTTATTGATTTTCTCTCTCTCTATCCTGTTCCTCGGAAAGTTGAGTGTCTATGTAGTCCAAGGCAAACTCTACCAAAGCAAAGATATTTTACATGTGTTTACTACTATTACGTAATGCCTAGAATACTGACTATCATGGAGAAGGTACAAAATAAACATTTGGTAAGCAAGTGAATTGTTATATGAGGATATTGAGCAGGCTGTTAGAAATCCTCCCTTCATTTTATTGATGAAGATACTAAGAACAATTTCCACAGCCACAGCTCCATCAGTGGCAGACTTTGGCCTACCTATTACTTGACCATGTCAAAGAGTTTCAGGTGATATCATTGCCTCTTGTACCCATACTTCAAGCCTGTCAAAAGCTCCTTGAGACTCAACAGGTCTGGTGAAAAGCTAGTTTATAGATACAAAGAACAGACTGACAGCCATTGGGGATTGAGGATGTTTGGGGGCTGGGTGAAACAGGTGAAGGTATTAAGCAAACAAACAAACGAACTCATAGGTAGACATCATAAGGTGATCACCAGAGGAAAAGGAGGGTGGAGGCAGGTAAAAGAGAGTAAAGGGGTGATAAATCATGATGAAAAGTCACTGGACTTTGAGAGGTGAATAGACAATGCAATATACTGATGATGTATTATAGAATTGTACCCTTGAAACCTAGGTAATTGTGTTAACCAATGTTACCTCAATAAAGTCAATAAAATATTTTTAAAAAATATTTTTAAAAAAATTAGTCTATTCCTACCTTGAATATCAGATTTCTCACCTCTTCCTGAGTTTGGTCAACATATAAGAGAGGAAGATAGTTGAGACTTCAGAAAGAACAAAAAGCTTCCCAGTTGTGCTAGACACCTATGGTATTTTTCTGACTGTCCAGTAGATGAATTTTCTTTCTTTTGCAGGGATATTCCCCAATGCACACATTTTGGTCAATACAGGACCCTTCCTCATGCTATAGAAGTTAAAATAGTTCAAGCATCCCATCCTATTTTAACCTCTGGCAGCCAGATTACTCTACCAACCTGATGTCCCTGCCCAGTACTGTGAATCTAAATATAGAAACAAAGATATGGGACTCTCAAAGAGCAAAGGATTTATGGTACTGGTGGTAGACACAGCACAGTGAAAGGGCAAATATGCATACTGTCCAGTAATGAGGTGTCAGTAGTAGTATTCTGGGCAGACTTCCTTTGGCATGACAGCTGGGCCCTCTGCTGTAGAGCTTCCCTTCACTTCTAGCTGGGACTGGCTGTCTGCTGGTTTTGCATCAGTTACTCCTATTTTATTTTGTTTACAAACTAAAGCACTGACTGATCCATCCAGACTCCCACACCATTCTTCAGTATCATTCACTAACTCACCAGCACTGATACTGGTCCCCTCCCAACACCCAAATCTATCTTCTCTCTGTCATGTTACCTCAGAAACCAGTTTGATGACTGGTTTGATGACCCTTGCATTAAATCTGCATTCTGTGCATCAAGGTAAACAGAGGTAAAAATCCTAGACACTACTTGAAGAAAAGTTACTTTAGGGATAGGGAAACTTTCACCGTCAGTCTTTCTTCAAAGTTATTCTTTGCCACTATTTCTTTAAGGAAGACTTATACATGCTTTAAATCTCAGCTTGTGCAAGTGGTTCTGAGCAACATCCCTTGCCTATTCACTATCACCAATATTTAAAGGGGCAGCTGTCCCTCACCACCTCCCATGTAAATCTTCTCTGCAGACATAGGGAGAAGGAATGGCTAATTTGATCTAAAAAAAATTAGGGCAGAGTTTATCCAACTTTATTCACAGGGTGGCCTGTGGTATGATATAGCCTTATGATGAAAAGAGCCCTGGCTTGGATTTGGTCCTAATTCAAGTGTCCAAATAGCTTTAACAGAAAGCTCTGCATTGGACATTAGGGACTATGGTTTGATATTGTTCTTTACATGTAGAGCTCTCTTGGCAACTTCATGTGAGAGAATCAACTGGGAAAAGACAGTATTTATAAATTTATGGGCCTCTACCCTACTCATAAGACCTTCTTATTATCCCTCTCCCCAATTTTTTTGGGGTGCCCTGACTGGGAACTGAACCAGCAACCTTTCACTTTGCAAGACAACACTCAACAAACTCAGTCAAACTAATCAGGGCTCCCCCTAGTTTTTAATACCACTTTATACTATGGTTAACCTGTTTTGTGTCATTATATTCCTTTAAAAGAGAATTTAATTGAAAATAATGGACTTTTTATACAGAAAAAATATACATGCACACATACACATACACACACACTACATAGTTTTGCATGGAATACTATGAAGTTCATAGATTAACTCCTAAGCACATTCATTATGGGCGTATCACCCAACTTATACAGTAATTTATTACAGTACTTGGAGCACTGTACTGTTTTTAATTGTTTACATGATTCCTGCTATTAATCTCTGAGGTCCATAAGAGCAGGGTATCTTATTATCTTATTTATCTTTTATCCACAATACTGGAACACTGTCTGGCATATAATGAACACTTAATATATCTATGTTCAAGGAAATAATGTCTCAGTCTTCACATAAATTGCTTCACATAGGTGACATTACCCAGATACCTTATTATCTCACCTACGTATATTTAATTACCTGTACGTCAAAGATCTTACCTGTGAAGAGGGCGTACAAAAACCTATTCTTTACTAGAGAGTTATGAGCATTGCTTATAATAAAAGCTACTAAAGGACACTCTACAAATGTCAAGATGAACCACTGTGTTGATGAAATAATAGTAATTTATATAATTTGGGTAAATATATATTCACTTATCTCCCCAAGGCATTTCAAAGAAGGCAAAAATAGGCATGGAGGCATTGCATAATAATTCAGTCATATTTCTCCAACAAAGCATAAACATAATTGTCATTGAAGACAAACGCCATATTCAATTTATTTTTATAGCATTTTTTCTTCTGCTTGTTCTCCATGTCTTGGAAAATAGACTTACTCCCATATGTAGAGGCTGAGGCAAGTGAGACAAACAAGAGGAATGCTTTCACTTTGCTCGGACATAAGGATAACTCTGGACAAAGGCTTGCCACCCCATGACTCCTATACTTATCTTACTAAGATGATATACTGTGTAAAATTTGACTTCATATTCCACACATTTGAGAAACTTCCAAAACTGAAGAGTGTTCCTTCCATGTACAAGATCTCACAGTTGGTCCAGTGTGCTTTGTCAGTACACCATCCAGAATGAATCTAATGCCAGCACTGGAGGCAGAACAATGGATTCCCAGGAAGACTGACTTCATGAAAGGACACAGGACCTGAATGCTTTGAACCAAGGACAGCACAAGTACAGGTTGGTGCCTTGCCTCCCTTTTATCTCAATGCCATAGGGCTTGCGTGGCATGTCTGCAACATCCACAGGTTGCCAATTTTGTAATCTCAAGAAGGTGCATCCAGGAAATGGAAAGGGCTCCAGAATGTACCTGCCCTCTGTGCCTACAAAAACACACCTGGGAGCACTAATTTTAGGTTCTCATCAGCTGTGACAGCAAAGCTGAAGTATCATCTGTTAATTTATAATCAGTGAAGGTAAGTGTGTTTATAGGTTGTATGTTAGGAAGTCAAGCAGAATCTTATGCAGCTTTTCACTTAAGTATCATCATGGGTTGGGAGATGTAGGGGTATACAATTGTTCTAGGAGGAAACAAAATTTTAGCAGGTACTGGAAGAAACCACATACTATGCTGGTTATATATCTCAGAATTTCTGTTATAAACATAAAAATTCCATGATATTTCTTTTATAAAATTATATAATCCATCTATATATAAAGAATAAACTGGAATACATTTAATTTGTGGAATATAACAAAGAACAAATGGAAAATGCATTGAATACTTTCATTTGTGTGAATTTAGGGAAATTACTTGGCCGCTCTGAGCTATAATTGCCTCATTTTTTACAATGAAGATAGAAAATAATTACCTTACACTGCAGGGGTGTCCAACCTGTGGCCCGCAGGCTGCATGCAGCCCAGGATGGCTGTGAATGTGGCCTGACATAAAATCGTAAATTTACTTTAAACATTATTAGATGTGTTTGTAATTATGTGTTGCAATGTATGTAATGTGTGGCCAAAGACAATTCTTTTTCTTCCAGTGTGGCCAAAAGATGCCAAAAGGTTGGACAACCTGGCCAGGTTTATTTTGCCTGGCACATAGTAGGCAAATAAAAGTGCTGTTTATTTCTAAACTGCCAAATCTAATAAATGGTCATTTAAAACTAAAACTCACTGCCTTCACTTCACCCACAGCATTCAATAGTGTGTTTGACTTTTATAAATTCACAAACACTTCACATAATTTACATTTCAACGACTGGATCTGAGGTTCAGTGAATGTATTCAATACTGAACACTGCAATCAAGGCAAGGCATCTTACTTAAACTAACAAATGATTACCCTTCACTGCAGACCTATAATTCATCAATTTGTTCCTTACAGAATCAGAAAGGCACAAACTAAAGCAATTGAGGTCATAAAGACTGAAAAAAATCTCAGATGCTTCCCCCAAACGAAGCAGTTACTCTCAGGGAGACATATTCCTTGTCTTCTCTAGCTCAATAACAATAAATGGATCTTGGCCATCCATGGAACTGCCTCACACCTACCCAGATTTCCTGTTAATGTTTGAAGCATCACATGAGTGGATCTTGCAATCTTGCATACTAGTTGTATGAGTCATGGCTTCATCAGAATTCTTAACATGTCTGAATGTGCAGGAAAGGCAACACTTGGATAGTAACATATTTGTCACTCTCTACTGATAAAAAGCCAAAAAGTGGCCTTCAGTGGTAGAAAGAGAAAGTATAAGACAATTAGACTCATTTTTAAGAGATCTTTAAGTAGGGTGTCCTGGGAAATCAGAAGAGCCAAGGTTTCTAGAATAATTTATAATAGTTCCAATTGCAAATCTTGCTAGTCTCCTCAGATTCATTATTAGCTTTTCTCTACCTTTAAACTTTTACATATAGCCAGACCAAGTCAGAAGCTGGGAAGCAAAGAATTCCAAAGCACATGTTAGAAGGGAGATGATATACAGGGAAAATGTTACCATCAGAACAATACTTAGCATGAGCAAGTTACCACAATAGTTTCTTTCTTTGAGTTGCTTAATGGTTTAGTTTATATTTTATCTTTTCTGTGGATGTATGTATATTGTTATTTTGCCTTATTTTCTAGTAAAGGAACATGGCCAACACTATTCATCAATTCATGAACATCAGTGTTCATGTTCTCCAGTTCCTTCTCCCATGTCACCTTTACTTTAGAGAAAGGGAACACTCAACTGTTTTTTTATCATCCTTTATAAATAGAGGTGATAGGCATTAGATACAGAACTGACCGATGATCTGGCCAGGGAGATGCAAGGCTTCTGTGGAGGGCATCTGGGAAAACCTTTGATTCTCCTAAAGAAAGGGATAGATAGGTGGCATGATGCCTTGTCCTCTTCCCTGTTCCTTTCTATTTCGAATTTGATCATGCCTAGAGCAGAGGCAGCCATGTTGGGACTATGAACCAAGGGAAAAGCCAAGAGAAATGCAGAAATAATTACTAATTTTGACATTATTGAGTTGCTAACCAACAAAAGACACCAACCACTAACATTAATATGTAAGAAAAATAAACCTCTATTTACGACGTTTAACTCAAATTTTATATGACTATTGCAAATACATTACTACTCATACACAGTAGTTTTCAGTGACTTCTCCCTTATTTTCTGTGTGTACTGTAATACATTTTCACTAAAAGAGTTAGTACTTGCTGTCTAGACTAGTCAGAGCTACACAAGATCATTTGCTATCTTTTGCTGGGCCTTCGTTTGAAGGCCATGCAAATTATTACTGGTCTGCAGACCACAGAATATTTCTAGTTAGGGGTAATCTGTTTATATGTAGGTATTAGTGGATATAGAACAGGAAAAATAATAAAACTCCGAGACAAAAAGAAAAAGAGTTAACCCAAATAGACAGGAATACAAAAGTAAAATAAAAAGTCAAAATGAAAAACTAATAAGAAAGGTGAATGGAAAGCAGGACCCTAAAACTAAACAGCTAAATATCAATACTGGAGGTAAAAAAAAGTCTGGGTAAGGCAACTCTCACTGACTCCATTTCTATGTATCCATCTTCTCTCTTCTGTTTTCTGATAGTCATCTCCCCGCTGTGCCCTCACTCTTGACTTCCTTTCATTTTTCCTGTTGTCTGGGCCCATTCAAAACACCAGTTTGCTTATACAGACTGATGATCCCTAAGGATGCCAATAGGATACGGCAATGAGACAGGAATTGTGATGAGAAAATGTCAAATGCATCCTTGAAAGGAAGTCCAGGTCTTCCTCACTGAGAAGATGAAACCGGGACCATGGGACTTAGCACAGTTGAAATCCTGCTGTTGTATGGGCAATAAGTGGAGATGCTCACTTGGCCTAACCTGAGTGAAACAGGGTCATGAGGACAAGTTGTGAGAAGCAGAGAGTTATAATATCCCTAGCCTTTCTCAAGAGAAAAGTAGAACAGGACAGGGGACTTAGTACCCAATAACACAAACATACACTCAACTCTATGGCATAATGCTTCTCAACTAAAGTTGCTAAGAGAAATGGTAGAAAACTCAACCTCTGTACTGAAATTGATTACGACAATTGTGGTTATGTACTCAGTATAAAACTGCTTGTAGCTTTTCTAATTTGCAGACTGCCCTTCATTTAAATCTAGTGATAAAAATGAAAAAGAATAAACTATAAAAATGAATGTCTTGCATTAATTCTTAATGAAGATTTATTTTAGAGGAACAAAACATAGAAAAAGATACTACCTAATGCTTGAGAGTACTATATGAAAGAACATTTTTAAAAATATACAGAAGCAAGAAAGCAAGCAAATAGGTAACAAAGCACAAACGTGTTTTTGTGTAAGGTTTTGCTTTATAGAGAGTGTTATACAGCAAATTCACTCTATATTTCCCCCTTTCTCCTCTTTGTCCAAAGCACAGGAACAATTGAGGAAAACATAAAAAGAATTCTCATAACTCATGTGGACTCTATTCCACAAATTAACCTTGGAATTATAAGGGTAATACTTAGAAACCTAATTAATATATTGTTTCTTTTTGATGGCAGAATAGGAAAATTAGGCACAGCTTACTAAGTTCCTTTTCTTCTTTAATGTGTAAAGCACAAGTTTTACAGTTTAGAACTGTGCTATCAGCATATGTTGTCTCCATGTCCCATGAGGACTAGGAAAGTAACATGGAAAAAAGAAACTTCAGTAGAAATTGTGTAGAAGAGGAAATAAGCAGAATTAATTTACAGAAGTTTTATATAGCTCAGTAGCATATTGTAGAGAGAGAGGAAATAGGTGTTTTAAAAAGAAAATATTTAATCCTAATACTGGAAGACAGAGAAGAAGAAAGGCATATCTCTACTATAGTTACTAGATTATATAGAACACAGAACAGGAAATAAAACATAGATCTGAAAGCCAAATTAACTCAGCTTTAGTCAAGGCTAGATGAACACCTATGTTACTTAGGCTATAGGTTATTTTATGAAAATAGTTATACACTTTTCTATATACATTTTCCAGGGGAGAGAGACCACAGGCATAATCAAATACCTAAAGCACTCTGTAACCCAGAAACTGTTAAAGATTACTGTTACACAAATTATTTAATCTATCTCTGCCTTGGTTTTCTTGTCTTTATAATGGGAATACCACCACTTACCCACCTTTAATCCCTTTGAGAACTTAAAGAGTATATTGAGGAGAAAAAAATACTTGAAGAGTTAATATGTTATTTAAACAACACAGTTCAAAACTCTGGCTCCTTATTGAGTCCATAAAAGATAAATATGAAATTCTTGAGAGTAGTGTGTCAGTGAAGGAAGAAATACCTTTTTATGAGAATATACTTTACTATTCTAAGGCATCATTATTAAAGGTTGATGGCCTTGACTTCTCAATGGTCACAGGACAATTTAAAGGAACCCCGTCTTTGGGGTAATTTGTATCAGTGCACACTGCTTAGACAGAATGTGACAAATGTAAGCCAAGATCTTTTTTATGATGCTGCCATGTAAAACAATGCAACTAATTAGTCTAAATAAAAGCTATGGTCAAAGGTAATTCTCAGAGTCCTTCAGACACCAATGTGCGTTCAAAATCTGATGAGTAAGCCTGTGCCTTTGGTTGCTATGATTTACTCACAATTGGTAGAGGAAAAGTTTGATAAAAGCCCCTCATTAATAGATTTTGTTTTTGTTTTTTTCTCTCTGAGACAAATTCCTTGAAATTTTCTGTAAACATCTCATTAATTGGAATACAGCAAGGGAAGATAATTAGTTTCTGCCATCAATCTAGTTTTCAACTTCCATAGCTTAGAATACTCTCTCAGTATTTAAAGTTACAGGAAGGCAAAACAAACTCAATGTTCATGAATCCTAAAAAGTGTCAGATGTAAATTAACTTACCTGAAACAAACTGCCTCTGAGAACATGCTATGGCATCAGTAATTTTGTGCAAATCCTATGGCAATTGACTGGAAAGGTAACACCTCAACCAGTCAACCAGTCTCCAATTTTGGTCCTGGGAAAATATTGACTTAAAAACAGGAAACCATTTTGGAAGAGAGTAAGCTTTATATCTAATAAGACAGTGATACATAGAGTGTTTAACTCATTGTGTGAATAATCCCTAACTGTTTTAGTATCATAATCACTAAATGTTTATGTTTTTACTTTGACATTTATAGGCACTTGGGAATCCAAAGACAAGAAGCAAGTAAATAGATGAGGGTACAGAGGTGAAACAAAAATATCATGTAAGAAACATGCCTTGGCTGAACACAAGAGATCTGGGTTAATGTAGAGAAATAACATTGCTGGGATCAATTTTATAGCATATTGAATAACTATGTAGGTTTTTTTTAAGTTAAAGGGTAAGATAAGATACTGAAACAACACAAAACACAAGAAAAACTATTAGGCCCACCTCACTAAATGAAGGAAATCTTTGGGGGAAATAGAAATCTTAAAATCAACTTGGGATGAAGTGGCTACCCCTTTCACCTCTGATCTGTATATAAGGTGGTTGGGAATTTTCCCTGAAAGAAAATTGGAAAACTTGGAAATTATATCACCATTTGTAAATCAGAGAAAGTTTTTCAGAGCAGCTGTGAAGCCTTCATTTCTAGCAATATGTCTTGCAACATCACTCTTCACAAGCTGCCTGAAGGGGACGTGCCATGGCCGGTGGCATGGCAGCTTTGTAGCTCTGAACTAGATCTGTCAAAGGCTGATTCAGCACCCTCTATCTAAGGTAGAATTTTGTGCATGTGTGTGTGTCCATCTCATTAAGTCATTGGCTTTGCTCAACTGCTTTGCCAATTTTCCCCTAGTTTTTATTGAACATCATTGAACTCATATTCTAGTCTAGACATAAAAATTATTACAAATGTACTTATTATTTGGAAGTCTAAGGCGTTATTTAATATATGTTCTGTCAAGTTTTGATGACTAAGCTTATAACTTGGGTCTATGGTTCCCAAAAGAGATGTCTTTCAGAAAAGAAAGAGCTCAAAATAGAAAGCTCCCCATTAAAAAAAAACTGGACAAGTACTTAAATCTGGATTTCAAGAATAAGGCTTGGTCAGAAAGAGAAATTTGAAGGAAACTATAGTTCTGAGTTGCATCTCCATGATGTCATGGTATCTCAAAGTTTAGAGCTGAGAAATCTTAAGGCTTTGAAAGAAGGAAAAGGGGGTAGAAGAAAGAGCAAAAAAGGAGAAGGAGAATAAGAAATACAAAGTTTCAGTTATAAGATAAATAAGTCATGTGATATAAAGTACAACATAGAAAACATAGTCAATAATATTGTAATAACCTCATATGATGACACATGGTTACTGGACAGTGTGTTGATCACTTAATTAAGTATATTGACATTGAGTAACTATATTGTATGCTTGAAACTAATATAGTGTGCATATTTAGTATATTTAATTATTTTTTAAAAAATGAACAAAAGCCACAATCTTCTCCAGTTCCAATAGCCAAAGGCTGGTTTAGCTGGTATTTAGACTTGATGATCTCCACCATAAACATGTTACCTACCAACATGCAAGAATATTTTAAGTTACAAGCCCTTAGGGCACATACAATTTCATTTCTTATGAAAGAAAATAAACAACAGAATTTAAAAAAAACAGAGATAGCTACTGTTGAATTGGATGCAACCAAACATTAAGATGAAGAACAAAAAATCCTGTTACAGTTTTGTTGGGAATAAATTCAATGAGGAAGTGGCACCTGTTTGGACTTTCAGTGAAAAATAATAGCTCTGCATTCTTATTGACAACTAAAATTGGAAGGAAACCTTTTTACCCTCCATGGTTTGGAATAAGATTAAGAAAAACAGAGGGAGGCCTATCCATATTCTGCATTAAACCAGTCTTCATACCTGAAAAGGAGTAACAAGAAAGAAAGGAAAACTTGCTTTATCACTCTTTCATGTCCTACTCCCTGGCTCAGAGATCCAAACTCATTAACAAAGAGAAATCTGGGCAATAATCACACTATGTATATGTCACAAATTCTTTCTTTTTTTTTTTTTTAAGCATCCACTGTATTGGCTAAGTAAAATTGTGTTTTTATTTAGGCTTACTAAATGGTTTTCTAATCAAAAATAAAATTTGAGAAAATTAAGAAAAAATTTGGTAATATTTTCTTTTTTATATATTCTTTTTTAAGAACAAGAAAATAGGGAGGTTATAAAATTAAATCACTAAAGAAAAATTGAGATAACTGATAAATATTTTCTTAAGTTCCTCTACAACTAAGTGCCAAATAAAAATTAAAATCATAAGAAATATATCAAACAAAAATATTAATAAGATATACTTAGCTTTAAGGTGAGTTTAGATAACATTGTTATATTCATTTGATGTGAATATAAATTATAATAAATTTTTCTGGTGAGAAGTTTTTAAATAATATCATAGTAAGGTCTCTGAGAATGTTCATAGTGTTAAAAACAGCACATTAACACCTAAGATTCTAGCTTAAAAACAGAGTCAAAGATACAGAGATAAATATTTACACAACAGTATACTTATTACAATATTATTAATACAGGAAAAATTAATGTGCAATATCCAAATGTGCACATTTTTAAATTTAATGATATAGAAAAATGCATACCACATCAATAAAATGACACACAACTATATAATATGTTATAAGACTACATTGCATAACTAAAGAAAATACAGAAAAACACTTAGAAAGGCTTGACATGGTTATCTGGCTTTTGAGATTATGAGGATCAGTTTAAATTCTTTAACTTCCCTACCTTTTCTAAGTATTAAAACACTTTGTAAATAACTTGACTCAGATATGCAGTAAGAGTGCAAAAGAAATTCCAAGACAACAGAAGCATTTAAGCAAAGGTGGATAGGTGAGGATGCAACTCCTGAAAATGATGAAAATGTGACTCCAGCAAAGGGAATATGTGCTGGAGGAGGAATTGGAAATGCGATTAGACAGCTGAAGTGTGGACATATTTTAGAAAGCCTTGAAAATCAGGATGAACCAATGATATTTTTAAATTGAGTAATGATTTGATGAAAGGTTTTCCTTTAAAAAAAATTTTTATTGTACTTTTTCCATTAAAAAAACTTTCTTTTAAATTTTTCTTTTAAAAAAAGTTTTTCTTTTAAAAAAATTTTATTGTACTTTTTCCATTACCATTTAATTCTCTTATACTCCTCCCCCCCATTCTTTTTTGCTCCATCCCTCTACCCGCTAACCTCCCCTCTCCCTATAGCTGTCATCCTGCTCTTTCTCTAAGTCTGTCTCTATTTTTCTTGTTAGGTCAGTTTGTTCATTAGGTTCCATGTATGAGTCAAATCATATGGTATATGTCTTTCTGTGACTGGCTTATTTCACTTAACATAATAATTAAGCAAGGTTTTCTTAAATGCATGGCAGTGTAGCAGATGGACTGGATCGGGTAAAGGGGTGGAGGTACAGAAAAGAGTTATTCAATCTACTAAATGCTTCTGGAAAAGAAGGAATCAGAAACATCTTAAGTTCCTCCTCTTATCAAAAGACATCATCAGAGCCCTGGATTGTGTGGCTCAGTTGATTGGAGCATCATCCCGTGAACCAAAAGGCCACAGGTTTGATTTCTGGTTAGAGCACACGCCTGGGTTGCAGTTCCAGGTAGGCAAGAGAGGCAACAATCAATGTTTCTCTCTTACATATAAATTTCTCACCCTCTCTCTCTCTGTCCTTCTCCCTTCCTCTTCCTCTATGAATGTCCTCAGAGAATCCACACATATTCCCAAAGGAGAGGAGAGCCCTGAAGATATTTAATTAAGAACCATTTACGATGGTGCAACCATCTTGTCCACAGAGAGATTTAGAAGGCTTTTCCTCTAATTTGCATTATTTAGTTATATCTGAGGATGAAAGTTCTTCTCCATTCTCTAGTGATACACTGATTGTCTCTGATCCTGCCTGTTTGTCTCTACCATGGCTGACATGTTCCTCCTTATTTTAGACACGTTTCCAGTTGTTTTTTTTTTCATCCTCTACCTGTCTAGATTTGATAATTTGGAAAGGTCGTCATGAAGATTCAATGAGTATGGGATATACCTTGATACATAATATGGGTATACATATTATTTCTTTCATCCCTCATTTTATTTTCTGACACCAGAACATGAGAGTTTCTGACAAAGGCAAGAGGAAAAGCAAATTGAGTTGATGCAATTCAGGCCCAAAGATGATAATGTTGCTATTATTGTTTGGTGGTTTGTTTGTTTTTTTTTTCCTTGTCTTTGTAGTGGTTATGATGTCACTTCATTAGTCCTGGGGATATAACTAGAGTATTCAGTGGCAAAATAGCAACATTATTAGAAAATACATTCTTGTACTTTACCTACTGGTTAAAGGGATTTTTTAAAGAACTTTAAATTTAAATTTGTAAAGTGTATGTTATTCTGTCCATTATTCTCAGAAATAAAGTTTAAGGACCACCAGGTAGGTTATTTCCTTGTTTCCATGTCTTTGCTCCTGTGTTTTGTTTTCAGTAGGACCCAGTAAACTTATATCTATCCACCTTATCTGGCTCATTACCCATTGTGATGACTAACTTCCCACACTGTTTACTGGATCAGACAAAGAAATCTGTGGCCACAAAATAGAGTGAACCAAATGATATGTGAGGAAATAAAACAGATGCTCTTGGCCTTGGTAGCGCCACATATTAATTGAATTCAACTGACCACCTTGAGACCAAATGAGGGGATATGTTCTAACTACTTCAGTGCCATGGGGAGTTTAAATGTGATGAAGCCTTGAAGATTGCTGCAGGACAGCACAGTGTATTTTACTATATTTATTTTTCATGAGTTTTCCCTTGCCTGGCTTTGTAAAACACTCGTCCCAATAAATGATTTACCATGGCAGAAAAGATGCAGAAAATTGATCTGAGCTCACCTTCAGACATTATGAAGGCCCTGAAGTCTAATAAGGTTCCAGAGATGATTCTGAGGTGGCAGACACTTATGAACAGAAAAGGGGAAAACATACCAGGAAAACACTGCACAGACTAATCTGTCTTTCATTTCATTTTAACATTGCCCATTCTAAATGTTCCTTCTTTGTAGGAAGGCCAATCACTTTAAATTTATTTTTAGTTAATGAAGGCATCCTTTTAAACTCCATTAGCAGCTTTCTCAGCCTAGTGTAGGGATGCCTGTGGGATTTGAGAGATATACAACTTCTCTCTAGGAAGTGTATTTTTAAGAGAGACTCGGGCTTCTGCTTCCACAAAAGCAGATTCAACATACTCCAAAAAGCCAACAATGAATGTCCTAAGAGCAAAAATCTTAGGTTTGTAAAACTGTCTAACCTTTTAGAAATAAAAGTAGATCAGCATCCCAAAGTCCCTCATTTTCTTCCCCTTTATCAGGAATTCCCAGTCCCAAAAGGCACCATGTTTTCAGGGAGAGAGAAGAGTTGATACTTGGAGCAGCTAAATAGTTTTTAGCTAATGTCTCTGGAGCTCTGTATATAAAAGAGTAAGCAGTGTCTTAGAACATAAGACTGGGAAAGATCAAACTCTGGATTATGGCACACAAAACTGGATGTAGCAAAATTGAGTCATACAGTATAACAGGATCTATGGGTTTGGAAATCAGGTGTGGATATCAATCATAGCTTGTCTACTTACTAAAGAAGCTTATATTTGACATCCATTTAGTACTCTTGTGTAAATCCTGTGCAGAAATTTCTGGGAGTTGGAGAAGGAGAAGGAGTTGTGATAAGAAAAATGAAGTGACTGTGCTTAAAAAAATCATATTTCATATTCTCAAGTTACCTCTGACACTTTCTCTAATTTCTAAACTCTTGCACATAGTATTATTTTCCCCATAAAATATAAAGTGACTATTTCAGACATTAGTGAGAATTTCAGAGACCATGGAAATAAAGGGAAGCCATCAATTTATGTTGAAGTGTAGTCCCTGGATGATGGGCTGATGATTAGCTTCTAGGCACCTTCTTCTAGCATGTGCTTCAAATCCCAGACTTGGCAATCTTATAAATTATTTCCTGAAATGGGTCTTTGGGTTGTTCAAAATCTTTAAAACAAATTGTTAAGTCCTGGGATTCCAAGTATCTACTGTACTTCAGAAGAAATCTTCAGTGTTATAAATTAGTTTTCTCTATCTCCCCATTTAGAAGTTATCCTTGAATAGCATTCTCTTGGGACTTAGGCAACAAAGATGTAATACCCTTTTGGAAAAATAATTCTGGGGAAGGGATAAAGAAGTCCTTATGGAGGGTTAAACCACTCAGCATTCATTTTGCTGACAGACATTTGGGATTTTCCATATGTGCTTTTGAAGAGTTAATTTACAATAGATTATATCAGCAAATGTGGCAATCCCAATGGTAGATGTATTATACTCATAAGTGAACCACAATGTCATCATTAACATATGTTCCCTCCATCTCCACCATGTGTGTGAATCATAGTGAAGAAATTAGATTCTTCATAAAGTCACCTGATTTATTCATTTACTTGAAGGGTAAAGGCAGAAAAAAAGAAAAAGAAAAACCTTACAAATATGGACTGTATTTATTTAAACACACACAACAACGTGACATTCAGTCATTATGTAATTTGATGCAATTGTGGACAAATTTACCCAACAGTTATCTGAACCCAAAGTTCAGATTTTTTCCACTTTCACTGATATGTGCTTTAGCTGTGATAGTAGAGACTGATAAATATTAGTCAAACATAGGAAATCCATTCTCCTATGCATCTGGGTCTCACCTACACAGTTAGTTATGTGTGAATTTCCCTTAACTCTCTGAAATAGATTCTCCCAAGTGTGGGCAGTGAAATAAATCAATCATTCTTTCTGTTTCTTCACACCCACATCTTGCAAACAGAATACTTCCATTTCTTTGCATGGGTCAGCTCTCAAGTAACCAAGTATTTCCTTGGCAAATTACCCAAACTCCATTGCCCCCTTTCTTTAATCAACATGCAACGGCTCAGGAGCTGGCAACCACAGTGGTACCTCTTTCCAGGGGAGATAAATATATTAGTAGACCAAAGGTGCTCACGGTAAGCACCATTTGCCAGACTCTTTAAAGGTTTATGGTGAGAACACCATTGGCTGAGCTAGTGCTCCTGCAAGATAATTATGGTCATGATACCTGTACAGCCAACTGAGATAACAGCTTTGAATCTGTTGTATTCAGCCAGCAAGAGCTTTTGGAAAACTAAGGGAGTATACCTTTCCCAGGCCACTGACATGATTCCTGTGAACTTGCACTATCAAAGACAGACCTTAGCAGTTCTTTGGCACAGAAATAGCTAGATTTTAGGCAGCACAATAGTCCAAAATTCATTGGATTTGTTAAAAGTAAACACCCTCTCCTTGTTTCACTTCATGCTTTCACTATCCTGCCTCTTTATTTCTATAACCCTAAATGTAATCCTCTTTTATTTCCCTGTAAAACCACAACTTTGCTCTCTCTCACTCCCCTGCATTGCCTCCCTCTCAAGCCTTGGACTCTAATCATTCACTTCTCATTGTTTTTCTTCCCCTTCTCGATCTGTGCCTCATTCTCTTCCCATACGTATTTTAAAATGATATTTTGAGTTTTTCAGATCATGCTATTCCAAAGCTGATGTATAACACTTCATAGATTTCAAACTACTTTCTCTAATGAATCTGATGCTTAAAGTAATACTATGATATTGAAAGCAAGAGATGTTGTTTTCTTTATATAGCTAAAGACACAGTTACAAGTAGATTAATTCTGCCCAAGTTTTTTTAGTGTATAATGTTCTAATTTGGAATTAGACCCCGTAGACCCTTATGTTTCTACGTTATCACACCTGCCTGTCTCCATCTCTGACCGCTATGGCTGTGCATCAAATCTGAAATGTACAAAAATGTACACACCAAAGAAAACAGACTTTGTCTTTAAGACAGTTTACCCTGCTAATGGCAGAGCCAGAGAAAACTATCGACTAATCCTCTGAGCCATGGAACCTGTGTGCTGTGCTGCAAAATACATCTTAATTAACCACAGAATCAAGAGATCAATGTGAGCCATTAGAAGTGCAGTGCTGAACCAGATACAGTACATTGTGAGAAAGCAGGTAAATCCATAGCGTTCACCCAAAACTGCAATTGCGTCCCAACATTGTAATCCAGTGTGGGGCATCACACTTGTGATAAACTGAGCAGTCACACTTCAACAGCAGGGGAACATGGCACCAAGATTTTTATTTTCATTTTTCTTACTACTGACTAAAACATTTTAATGCCTGCATGCTATTTGACATAAATGCACATACTATGATAATTAACTTGGATTAAGTCAACAATTGCCTCCTTGAACTTTTTAAGCCACCTTCCTATCCTGGATTTACCATTTCATTTTAAAGGTTTACCTCATCACTAAAGTTCTGTACAGTTTTATCAGATACATATATAAAATTCACTACATAATATAGCTGTTTCACATATAAAAAACACATTTGCATGCTATTGATTCTTTTCAATATTTATTTTGCAAAAATAGGTTTGATTAGAGTATTGACCAATTACACCCTGAAATCAGTTGTTAATTTCTTCATTTTCTATGCTTGGGAAGTTGATAAGAAAATTCATCAACAAGGTAAAATCTAATGTCCAGATCAGTCCAAAATAAAGTACAGTGCTGTAATCTCTTTTACACAGAGGATATGATGATGTTCTCGCAAATATTGGGCCGTTCTATCTCCTACATCAATCATGGTCCATTCTGGAAGTATACTAATCTTTCTACAATATTCTAAACTGCATCTGTGCCAACTGCTGCATTTCATAAGAGTACATCAATTCAGAAAATCTTTTACATTAGAGAAAATAAATGTAACCAATTCCCTTTTGGGCCATAACCATGAAGAAAATGTTAGCATGAGAAGCTAAAACTTAGCTTTAGTTTATACAATTCTTATGCATCATCTAGCTTTCCAGAACTTTCTGGTGGACTGAAAGACAATTGCAAAAAAGGAATTTTTCTGTGCCTTAAATTGATGTACATACTGATGCTTAATTTAAGAATGCAGAACTCCTAGAATTAATAGAAGGATCTCCAAAAATAAAACAAATTTTAAAAATAATAATTTTAACCAATTTTGGGAAAATGAGGAGGTAAAGGATAATGGTCATAATAATTTGGAGTCTGGAGTCCTTATCTATACAAATCATGGCAGAAATCAGGGACAGGTAAAGAAGCAGAGAGGGGTGTTTATTTATTGGTTATCTATACTATCTTGCATCACATGGTGGGTTTAGTTGTTGACTTATTGATTAGTCACCACATTTCCTTTCAGCATGTACACAAAACACCTTTATCTATAAAGTCAGGCTACAAAACTTCCAAAAGAATTCATTGTTATGTTCCAAAATTGTTTCTAAAAGTCCTTGAAGATCAACTATACTATTTATTTAAAAAAATAAATATTTGGAAGTAAAACTTTTTAAGATGGACACATAAAATAAAATAACCCTTATAATAATAGCTACTTTTTAATTGAAAGTTCACAATGTACCATTTGACTTCCTAAATGCTTAGTATATTAATGTATTTAATCCTTATAACAACTGTATATTGTAGATGCTATTATTACCCGATTTTATAGATGAGGAAACAGCCTTAGAGATGTTAATTTGCCATTGATTACATAGCTTTAAGTGGCAAAACTGCATTTAAATACCATATGATCTCACCAATAAGCGGAACCTAACCAACAATGCAAAGAAGCAAGGAAAATATGACCAGCAACACTGAAAGGAAAAGAAATCAACAGAGACAAGAGGGAAGGGGGGGCAGGGAAAGGGAAGGGAAGGGGAAAGTCAAGGAACATATAGCAAGGACTCATGGACAAAACCAAAGGGGAAGAGCTGAGGGAGGGAAGGTGGGAGGGGGCAAGGGAAAGAGGTGGGGGGAAAGCAGAGACAAATGTATTTAAAAAGTAAATAAATTAATAAAAAATAAAAATTAAAAAAAAATAAAAAATATAAATTCAGAAACCCAGTTCCAGAGTCTCCTTTACCCATCAGTCTGGCCTCTCTTTAACCTAGTTTTCTGAAGTCCATATTTTTAAGCTCAAAAATGCCCATTGGTGCCATTCTAAATGTGTGATCTTCAATTTTAGTGGAGTCCTTGAAATATTTGGCCATCCTGATGTAGTCATCTATTTTGACACTACACAAGTCTAGTGTCTATTTTCTTAGGTCCTTTGGTCCACATCTACCTAAACCATAATGTCATAAGAACTCATACTTTTCAGAGAAAAATGAGTATCTCTATCATGAATAATCTCAACTTTCCACTAATAACACATATAACCCATTTCATGTTCCTGCAGATACTTAACCTCAGAAAAAAAAAGGAAACTTTTGTGGAAATTTAGAGTAAGATTTCTATTTGGATTCTTGCTATGAAAATCTCCTTTCTTCTCTGAAACTCTGCTCTTTCAGTTACCTTTTCTATTCCCTAAATGTTCATCTTCCTTTCCCTACATCCTCAGTTTTCTCCCATGATATATTTGATCCTCTCCCAATTTCTCTTTCTGACATGGCTCTTCTTTCTTAGCCAAGACCCTGAAAGTATAATTAGTACTTACTGTCTCCACTTCACTTTCTTTTCATATCCTGTGTCATAGTTTTATATTCCTCTCCTAATTCACTCGTAAAGTTCATTAATCATCTCACAATTACCAAATCCACTGCTTTCTTCCAAGTCTTTATTTCCACCATGTGAAACTTACCATTTTAAATTTCAGGCCTACAGTTCTCTTCTAGCTCCCATTCTTACTCTCTGATCCCTCTTTCTTATTAGCCTTTTTAATATATTGCTTTCTTTTGAATTCAAACTTTTGAATGCAGATATACCTGAATGTAATATTTTTGCCTCATATCTGTTTTCCCTCTAAACATTGTTTTTTCTAGACTGAAATCTGTTCTGGGTTCCACACCCATATATCTGACTGCTTACTGAGCTTACTGATCCCTGACACTTAAGCTTAATATGCCTTATGGTAGCCAGCCTTCAAGATGATCCAAATGATACAGACCTCCTAGTATTCATGCCCATTTGACACCCTCTCATATATTAAATCATGCTTACTTATGGAAACCACTCAGAAATTGCAAAAATGACATGTCTGATTTAGGATGATGCATCTCATAAAAGATAATGTGGGTTCTTCCTTGCTGTCTCTTGACCACTTGCTCAGAGAAAAGCTAACTACCATGTCATGAGGACTTTTAAGGAGATCTATGGAGAAATCCATGTGATAAGAAACTAGCCTCCTGCCACCAGTCATGTGAGAGAATCATCTTGAAAATAGAACCTCTATCCTTAGTCAAGCCTTTAGAAGCCTGCAAGCCATCTTGACAGCAGCTTCATGAAAGATCCTGAGCTCTAACTATATTTACCTAAGCCATTCCTAAATTCCTGACTCAAGGAAAATATGAGACAATATATGTTAATCTGCTTGTTGAACTGCTAAATTTAGGGATATTTTGTTATACTGCAACTGAATTCTTCCTCAATATTTTTTTACCCTCTTATGTATTCCTTGTATCAATAATTGACAATACTATCCACTAAATTATCCAAACCACATAGGTAATGGCATCACTAACTAACCACTTCCCATTTGTCCCCATCTCCAATCAAAGTTCAAATTTTCTCTAATCTTCCATTTTAAAGCTTTTGAATCTACCTATCTATCAATAACTCTGCTTAGTTTCTGCCCTCTACATTTAACTCTTGGATTAGTTTAGGAAACTAATTATTTCTATAGTATCTCTAACTTATCTTTCATTCTCTTTAAGTTAGATCTTTAAATCTAACCATCAGATCATATTCTCCAAAATCAGACCATTTAACGGCACCCCCCCATATAGTATAGCTGTTTATTTTTAGCCTTATCTCTGTTACAGTCCATTAAAGCTGCTTTTCCAGATTCCATATGCTTTCATGTTTTTTTTTTCCCCTGCTGGAATGATTTTCTTCTCCTCTACTCCTCCCTCCTAGTTGTTGAGGCAACCTTGACTTAAGACAACTAAATAGAGAAATCACTTCTTTAAACAATACTTCCATATGTAATTGACAATTCCTTCCTTAAGCTACTGCTGTGTCCTCTATACACTTCCTTCCATCAGGGCACTGAAAAATGTTTCTAATATTTATTTGTTAGATGTTAGGTCTGCCTTTCACTACTCTAAAATTCATTAAAGATGTGGATTATGTCTTTCTCAGCTTTGTATCTCCAACGAATGGGAGACGGTGTGGCATACGCTGGATGCTCAATCATTGTTGAAATAAATAAGTGAACTATGACCAACTTATCTCATTTCAAATTAGATGATTAGTCTAAGCAACAGATATAAAAGACTAAAGAAAAGAAATATAAACAAACATCAACTAGGTATAGCCATAGGCTTAACATAATTTTTTTCCACTCAACTTAATCTACATATGAATAAGTAGGGTAAACATACATGCACATATTTTCATCTAATGTACAATAACTGTTAAAAAATATCCACAAATGCTTGTCTCTCATGTTCATACCATGAAGACAGTCTGGTAAGAATAAAATATGCAATATATTTCAGTTCTTTTTTTTATATTATATGGATTGCTTAAAAGAGAAAATAGAAAGTATGGGGAAAAAAGGGTGGCCCCAAGTCTTTACAATTATACTTCTAATATGTCACCATATAGTATTCATGTTTGATTATTCATGTTTTTTCAAGCAACAGATCACTGCCAGCCAGACCTCTATTAAACCACACACCTCTAGTAGTTCAATCTTGTCTTAACATCTCTAGCACAAATTCTCATGTATAATTAATTAACACTAAAATTGTCCCTTTCAAGATTTTAAGAATAATGTTAAATTTACCAACAACAGTGGAAAAGCTTGTATCATTTGTAAAAATGCATTTTTAAAATAATACTTGTTACATACTAATAAATTGAAAGTAAAAATGTTGCAATTATTCTTAAAATATATTTTTTCACAAGGGAACTAAGGATGGCACCCTGCACATTTTTTTCTTTAAGAGAAATAACTGTTTGAAGAGTGCTGTACTTGCCAATGAGAATAGATTTGTATAACTCTTAACTGAAAAATATGTTTAATTTAGGCAGTTCAATAATTAGTGAATAATAAAAAATGAAGCAAAGGGGTAAACTAACTTCTGAAGAACTGATAAAGAAGTGGAGGGGGAGTAAAACAACAGCCTTTGTAAAAAGGAAAAGACAGAAAAATGGAATTAGCTTATTAAGGGTAGGAGGGAAGGATGTGGTTGGGAAATACGAAAGCTAGTTGTGAAGGAAAAGAGCAGAAGTAGCTAAGTCTGTCTGAGGACCTATTCATTTAATCCTCACTAAGAGACAAGACCAATCATTATTCCCATTTTATAGATGAGGTAACTAAAGTATAGATCTAGCAAGTTTGCTTCAGCAGGACCAGGCAGGCATCCATGGATTTTAACAATTTTCAATTGCTAATGGAAGTCTTTGGTTATATATAAGGATTAAAGCTGCAAATAGTATTGTGTTTATTATTGGGTTGTGATATTGAATTGGCTCAGCAAAGAGAGTCACAAGAAAGTATATGTCTTCTTCCAAATACTTCAGAATAAACAAAGCAAACTAGTATTTCTCAGAGTCCAATACGGTTCTCTTTTCTCTGATAGGAAGAATTTTCCAGAAGGTTAGAAATGTATTTTAATAGTATCTACTGGTATTTTGAAACATTCTTCAACATTGCTATTTTTAAATTCACTGTCCCAGCAGAACAATAGTATCTTTTTGCAAGGCAAGCCTGGAGAGGTCAACTTAAAGAAGGAGCTTAGTTGCGGTTGCCTTAAGTCTAAATAGGCCAAGCAGAGCCAAGAATCCAGGAGGTCACCAAAAGAAAGAAGGAAGAGGATAGTTAATGCATGTAATCTTAAGAGTAGTTGCTTGAAAGTCAAGGAACATATAGCAAGGACTCATGGACAAACCCAAAGTGGGGAAGGTTTGAGGAAGGGAGAGGGGGGAGGGGGCAGGGGAAAGTTGTGGGGGGTAGGTGGAGACAAATGTATTTGAAAAAATAAATTTTAATAAATAAAATAAAATAAAGTTTTTAAAAAAGGAAAAAAAATAAAAAGAGTAATTGCTTGAGCTGCTACAGTTTGCTTATATTTTCTCACCCTATGTGGGCAGCTTTGTATGAATGTGTGTTGATTAAGATCAGGGCTTAATTTACACTAGCAAAATGAATAAAATCTATGAGTGGGCAAAAAGCAAGCCCAATCTCTTTAATGCCAGTCAAAGTGGATGTGGTATGTATCTAATATTTTACTTGTATGTGTATTTTTAAGGACTGCATATGGCTTCTGGTTCTTCGAGAGCTGTATATACTATCTCTAATCTCACTTTATTCTTTCCACAAATACTTTAGTGTCCCCCTTCTCAAACCTCCCACTACAAAGTTCTGTCCAAAGATGGAGTACCTTCTTGACTAAATGCTTACTCCTAAAAGAGCCTTGGGCATGGCTAGGGCCACAGGTAATTGATGTCTGGGCAAAGATGGGGAGTTACTGTTCAATAGGTTAAAACCCTGGGTCCAAAAGATAACCTAGATTATACATTCTAAAGTACAGATTTCTTTTTTTTTCCCCATCGCTTACCCCAGATCTCTAGATGGTTCTGGGAACTACTGCATGAAGTATTTATTTGTGTGTGGGCAACTTGTGAGAGGGCTACCCCAATTGACATTCCCTGGTAGACACCCTTAGTGCTGGACTCCTTGTACATAATCTTTTTAATCTGCTTTCCAAGGAATCAAGATGCTATGTGAGAGACTGCTCTTGAGGCAAATAATCAAGAAAAATTAAATTCTCCTTATGAAAAAGACCCAAGAGAGTCATAAGAGACAGTATTGTTCCTTCAGCCCCCAGAAGGCCTCTTGGGTGTAAAGGGAGAATGAAAATTGAGTTAAGAATCCAAATAGAGCTCCAGGTAGAGTAGCTATACCTTGGGATGGAAATGCCAAATTCTTGATTTCCCTAAGCATATCACATTAAGCTAATACTTACGCAATAACTACTCCATGGGCAGTCAAGAATACTGAAAGATATAGGATCTGCTCTCAGAAAATTTATAGTCTAGTTAGACAGTAAGCAATGTGAAGGGTTTCTGTAGATGTTCAAAGTCAATGTGTTAGGAAAGTTGCATTGGGGGTTCTTGTGTTGTTAGAAAATTGGGACAAATGCCATCTAAATTTCCTTTCAACACAAAAATTCTGTTAATTTTTTCCACAAGCTTTAAAAATTGTTTTGGTATCTAATTAAAAAATATTATGCATATTTACATTAATAGTATAGAAAAAAGGACAAAGGCACATGTTAACATTTTTGTAAAATTGTTCCACATTTCTCTTATAATAATAAGAGAACTATTTAAATTATTTAGATGTTTTATAAAAACCAGACATTATATTAAAATGTTTATATTTGTGATCTCTTTTAATGTTTCTGATAACTATGAGGCAGGTTCTATTACTCCTCATTTTATAAATCAGGAAATTGAAGAAAAGAAACAGTAACTAATTTACTTACAGTTACACATTTGATAGAAGAATCTAGCATTAAAATTCTGGCAGTTTGACTCCATATAATCAACCACTGTTATATGGCCTCAAGACTGTCCAATTAAAAAGCACTATCCATACATAGTATTCTACTTACATAACATAAACTCAAACTTAGTACACATTATATTTTGGAATCTTCTTTCTTTTACCCAATAGTACTTTGTGAACACCACTCCAATCAATAAATATAGATTTAAATAACATTTCAAATTTGTGCCAGAAAGAGGCTATAATTTTATACATATTATGTAAAATGTTTTATTGGCTCTATGTTAATTAAATTTAATTCAATTCAATAAACACTTACAAAGAGTCTGTTTGTTAGGCCTGTTTCTAGTAGAAATTATCTGATCCATGTTCCCAGTAGCTCTCAAGTAAATTACAATCTATGTAGTTAAAACCTTCCAACCTCATGAGATATACCTCTCATTTCCCAGGCCTATAATCATAAATATTTCGTAGATATTGGGTGAATTTAAGATCACATAGACAACCAATTCTGATAATTTTAGAAAATTTTAGAGATTATCTGTAAACCAGTGCATCTCACCTTTGAGTGAGCAGTGTATTATAATATAATATGATGCAGTGGACTATAGTCACTTCAAACACTAGGGCCATCCCGTCTTGCAGGCCGGTATAATCAAGCTCCATAAGACAGAATGGGACAACCCTCTCAGTGAAAGATTGGGTAGTTAGGAAATCCATCACATTTTTTGTCCCAATGAATTCCCATGTGTCATCCTTCATCTTTTTGTATTGCTTGCACATTGGCTCACATTATCCTGTCAGTATTTTTTCTCCCTATTGTTTAACCCATTCTACATGTTCTTGCTAAATGCAGAAAAATGAATAATCTCTGCCAAGAAGAACATATACCACAATAATGGAAAAAGGTTAATGGTTGTCAGAGAGGTTTAATGTTGAAAGCCACATTAATACTAGGAAGTAAAATAGTGTACTGATTGAACATTTTTGTTTGGTCCCATCCCAGTTCCAATACTGAATTTCTATATAAATGTAAGCTAATTTATTTACCTTTTTCTACCCCGTGATATTGAGACAATACTGGTACTTACCCAACAGGGCCTTGTGGGGGATCACATGAACTGATGTCTTTAAAGCTCTCCAAACGGTGCCTGGCACATACTAAATAAGTGCTCACCAAATGGAGCTTTATGTACTTAATCTTAAACTCTTCTCCAGCACTGAATAATTATTTATATTTTGTAATAGTGCCCATTTCTTTGATTAAATATTGAAAAAGAAAGTAATCAAAACAATATATAAAATAAAACATTTTAACTAATTGCATTCAAACATGTTGATCTGCTCACTGGGTAATTCCATTGGAATACCCAGTAACTATAGCAAAATAAATATGTTTTAGATTTTAAAAATCATTTTTCCAATCTCTTTTGCACCCTTTATCTTAATCCCTATCATTTTTCTTTTTATTCTGGTATGCTCAACCTTATTCAGGTAGGAGAAAGGCTTATTGTTCCTTGGCTCTCCTCTTCCAAAACTGTCTCTCTGTTGGCAGTTTATTTAGAATCTCTATTCTCTTTTGAAAAAATTACCCAACGTTTTGATTAAGACCATTTCTTGGCCTTGGTCAATATGTTTTAATCAAAATTACCATGTGATATCCAATATTCTCTAAGTTTGTACCTGTCACCCCCCTGTACTCCACCACCTTCTCCAAATCAAAGAGACAGAATGAGAGATCTGCTTATTCTTGGTCCCCACTGGGCTTCAAACACACTTCCCAGTTTTATTATATTTCTTTTTCCCTCTTGTTTTAGTGAAATCACTTGCTCCAGGCAAAATTCTGGCTCAAAATTACTTAATGTCCAGAAGATGCTCTGGTGTCTTATTTTTTAACCTTGGCACCCACTGGTGGCACCACACCTTACCTTTTATCTTCATTTGAAATTAATCCACTCTCAAAATTTCAAATCTGATAGTCTCTTCTGGTCACTTAGCAGATTGTTTTATATTTACTATATTCTAAATATGCTGTTCCATACTGAGGACAAAATGAAAAATGTACCACAGTTTCTACCCTACAGGGCTCCATCCATCCTTCCATTTATCTTATTTTTGCATTCCCATAGAAGGCAATTTTCATCTTCATCTCATCCTCTCATCTCTTAACCCTCGTTATTCTACCATTCCATTGGTATCATTCTGTCTCAGTTGACCAAACTGTATGATAAAACATTTCAGAAATAAGCTATACCATAAACATACGTCCTAGGCCTTCCAACATGCCCAACTGCTAATCCACTACCTTGGATTAGCCCCATAGAACTGTTATATCTCAAGTAATGGTTAACAAGTCTGCAGAAGTATGCTTTATTTGTAAACACACATACAAACAAATTCATTTCTCAGCTTGGCAATTCTCTTTACAGTCCTTGTTTGAATAGCACAGGCACAAAGCATAGGAGAACAAGATTAAATAATTGGCAGCAGAGTACATGACTACGGTTTTGTCCCAAGTAAAAGAGAAGTGACCCAGCACTAGCACTGGAACACAGGATAGAGCTAGGCTAGTCAGACTTATGTGATTCTGAATCACATGAATAGACTTAGATGAATAAACTCAACCTTCATCAATGTCTCCTTTCTCGAGAGAGCAGTGTCCCAAATTCTGACCTAGGGTAAGCTTACAGTTTGAGGTGGTTATTCCTTTCTATTTTTTTAGTTCAAAAAATTTTATTGTTGCATTCAATACAGAAAATGACCCTCATGCTTTTACAACTTGGTAATGATACTAGCTAGTATGTATTGAGAATTTACCAGGTACCAGACACTATAAATGCCTTATATGTATTAATTTCTTTATTTTTTTAATTTCCATTACAGTTTACTTTCAATATTTTTTGTATTGGTTTCAGGAGCACAACATAAAGGTTAAACAATCACATACTTTACAAAGTGCTCCCCTCTGATATTTCCAGTATGCACCTGGCACCATACATAGGTATTACATTATTGACTATACAACCTTCTGACTATTGTGTAACAACCACTTTGCACTACTTAATCCCTTCCACCTCTTTCACTCAAACCCCCAACACCCCTTCCCTCTGGCAACCATCAGTCTCTATATATACGAGTTTGTTTCAATTTTGTTTGTCCATTTATTTTGTTCTTTAGATTCCACATATGAGTGAAATCATATGGTATTTATCTTTCTCTGATTGACTTATTTCACTTAGTATAATACCCTCTAGGGCAGCAATGTAAAATACACAGCCTGCTTTACAGAAGTTTACAGATTATATAGGAATGCAAGTCATATTCATATGAAAGAGTGCATGATGGTAGGAGGTGATATTTGCTTAAGGCCAAATTTATCAATAAAGTAAGGACTTTACTAGACTGGGGGAGATAAGGTGATAATTCTTAAGACTTTATTATCTAATCCCCCCTTCTCACCTTATTAGTGTCCATACTTTATTGTTTATTGCTCTCTTTATTGCTAATTTTGACCTTAAGCAAATACCACCTCCTTTCATGATGAACTGTTTCATATGAATGTGACTTGCATTTCTATGTAATCTGTAAGCTTCTGGAAGGCAAGCTCTATACATTACTTTTTTTTTTAATCCCTCACTATTCTTAGCTGCACAAAATATGAAGTAAATAGATACCTACTGAGTAATGGAATAAACTGAACTAATAGAATGAACAAAACTCTAAATATTGCTCTACTAGTTCCATTAAATGGATCCTACCTTATTCCTTTCTTATTGGTTAATCTATGTATTCCTGCTAATAACATATTTGAAAATGAATCACTCCTAGAGAAGGCAAAAAAAAAAAAAACTTGTCTGTGAGATGTATGTTGAAACATTATATTATTAATAAAACCTATAAATAGCTAAGATTCCCACTGAGAAACTCAAGGAAATGGTGGAGATATAATTAATTCCATTCTCCCATACATTTGGAAATTATTTATACAGTGTCATTTCTGAGTTCAGTATTTTTCCTCCAATATTGCAGACTCAGGAAGCACTGTTTGTTTTCGCCTAATGCTTCTCTTCCCAGTGTTCACCCCAGCTCAGGGACTGTTAACTCTCTCTAATGGCCCTCTAGAGTAGAATGCTATATTTGATTTCCGAGTCATATTTTCATTTGCATCTTGTACATTTTGTCATAAAAGTCTAAAATAAATTATCAAACTCAGAGAACATTTTCCTCCCTGTCTTCTTTCATTACCAGATGGCTCTGTCACCTCAACTCTAACATAATCATGGAACAAAACCAAGTGTTCCTCTCAACCAACATTTCTATCCTAGAGTTCAGTTAGTATATACAGCTAGTACCTAAAGTGTGTTATATCATTTCACAATAGCATTTAAATGAACCATATCTGACCAAATGTGATACTCTATGTGAGGAACAAGAAGCAAATTTAATTTTTGCTACAATAGCCCATATGAAAACAAACTGGCAGTCAATGCATTTTCCATATGGCCAAAGTTTTTTGTAGTTCCTAACATATTTCAATGAATATTGGCCGATATACAGCTGACATGGGATTTCCATACACTGAGAAGTATCAGTATCATAGAACCACTAGTTTCCTGTATTATATAGATACAAATGGTTGTAGGAATATACAAAGAATTCACCAGTTGACATTATAGTCTTGGATACACTTAATAATTGATGTTCAAAATGAGTCAGTAGTAGAAACAAGACTATTCCTTGGTTATCTGAACAACGGGATTAGAGAGTTGATTATTAATTCTTCAGGTCATACAAATGTTATGAATAATGGGGAAATTAGGTTAGATTTCCAAAATTATCTTGAGAAATTGGAGAAATAGCCAAATACAAATATGAAATTCTAGGAATACAAGTGAATAATGTTATAATTGCAAAAAAATAAACAACGAGAAGAAAGACAAATATACAAATCCATGGTCAGTTTATTGCCAAATAGCAATGCAGTTAAAGGTATCCACTGAAAAAATATGCACTTGGCATCTACTGTATATAATTAATTGATTTATGAAAAGCTGGGAAGAATGATTGGAAGGCTAAAGTTTGGTAACCTTGACACTCAGTCATAACAAAGCCCAACTAGCATCCTTGCTAGATTTCTGGTCTCCACAATAATGGACAGGAGGTAAAGACAGTAAAATAATTTAGGAAAACACAGAGATAGAAGGAAAATGCTTGTTGAAAATATTTGAGGAAAAAATTAAGAGATTGGAATTATTCATCCTTCAATTAAATACATAAACATGTGGAGTTGTGTGGTTTTAAATTGTTTTTGTTTACAAAAGTGGTGAGGAAATGTTGTTTATCTCTCCATAGAAAGGGAAAATGAAAAAAATCTTCCAATTAAAGTAGAAATAATTTAAGAAATTTGAAAATAGTATTTCATAGAAAAATATATTTGTGTACAATATGAAAACCTGAGGTTTATTCTTCTTCCATAGTACTATTAAAGACAGGAGAGATTTTAATTTCTCTAGAATTGATAGTAGTAATCTGTCTTAAAGATTTCAGTGAATCTCTAGAGGTCATGAGGACCCTAGAGAGATCTGCTTTAGATCTAGAAAACTAACATGATCATAAGATGGTCAATAGCTGAATAAGAAGCCTACATACTTTAGACAGGAGGCTACCGAATAAACAAGATGTCATCTGACATTTTCACTTTTAAGGCACCAAGACATGAAGCAGGTGATGTGCTTAACCAAGCAGGTAATTAGGAGGTACTAAGTGTTTATAAAAGAAAAGATTAAAGAGCCTTCTAACAATGGGACAGCAAGTCACTCCCACCCGCAGAACCAAATAGGATATACTGAGGTTCCTACACACTTATTAAATAATGGAAAACACTAGGAAATGGTATCTACAGCAGCTGACAGCTCCTGAGTGAACTGGCATCTTGTCTGCTGCTACTAGCAGCTATTTTTCTCTCCAGGGAATCTTCACTAAGGTTGGCAATTAAAACAGCTGAAAAGCAATGAAACATGGGAGCTCCTGTCTCTTAACTCCAACTTCTTCTGTTCCCTAATTCCAACCTTCCTTTTTTTCTGTGGTGGGAACCCCTATAGGAGTTAAAATAAAAATCCTTACATTACTCAAGAAGTTAATATATATATTGTGTTCTTGTCAAGACTGAAGCTTGAACTGCAGTAGTTCTCTAATTATTGGAAGGTCACATCATATGGTATGTCTACATTGTAAGGGAGATAACCCAGGTTGGAGGTATACTCTAATGAAAGTGCCTGAGATGGGAGTTGCAACCCTTTAATTCCATAGGCAATGAAATTAACATAGTTACTACTCAATTTTTTTAAAATAATGAAGTGGAATGAAATAAAAAACAAAATTTCATCACATGTAGTAAAACTATGTATTACTTTGTGAAGCTGTTATTTTCGTTATATATTTATGCGGGGGGGATGTGGGTATATGTGTGAATGTGCACGAATATAATAGGTCATGATATAAAGCACACTCTTTACTATGGACTCTGGTATGCAATATGAAATCCATTGCTCTAAGAAATTATTGGGTTATTCAAATTTAAGGGGAGATATCTGTCTATGCAACACTAAACAGCCATGGAAATAAACAACAATGTCAAACACCAGATGTCTCCTAAACATCTGGACACTTAACAGTATGTTGACAAACTATCTGAACTTCTGATTATCTATCCCTCTTCTATTCTGGGTGTTTAATAAAGCAGAGCCACAAGTTGTGGTTCAAAGATGTCAATTCTAGCAATAATTTCATTTACATGCTTAAATTGCAAAGTATGCCCATTGAATCTCCTCAGTTTTTAAACTACTTTCTTCCCTAGACTGAGAGAATTAAACACAGGAGTTTAAAAGAGAATCAGATTAAATGAGTTTGTTAAAGTCAAAGAGAAGCTCAAAAATGCGTAAGTAACCACAAGTTAAACTAATGTACACAATGAGATATTGTTTACAAATGAAAGTGATGCCGTGATGCACAATAAACAAAACATGAGAAGAAATCATTTGACTCCCATCAGTATCCGTCATGTTTTAATTATAGCAGTGTCTAGATGTGGACTTTATAGGAAAGTTATAGGAAAGCATGCCAGCCTATGAGTTAAGATCAGCCTGTATAAGAAAGAAGAGTATACTGAGATGTAGGTCTATTACTAACAAGAATAATTTGACAAATCACTGGTGTATAACTGGTTTCCTGTAAGAAAACTTCTTTAGGTACATTAGAATTTCAAGAAACATAAAGGCTATTAAAGGAACAACTATACACATTTGCAAAAAGTCATTGTTCAGATTTAAAGGGTTTTTTTAATCACAATTCCTGAAAAACATTTGGGGGAAATATTAAACAAGAACTTTTTCTCTTGATTCCCACAACTTCAGCAAGTAATCTGTTGAAATTCTAATTTATTAACTTCAGTGTCATATAATTTCTACAAATGGACCTGAAAAAAAGTGTTTTTGCTCAGAATTGAGGTATATTTTTTGTGCATTTTCCCTCTAGTAGTTCAAGGTGATTGTGAGCTGAGTGTACACTTTCCTAGAAATTTCCACGAGGACTCCAGAAAAAGTCCATGGAACACGTACGAGGCTCAACAAAGAATGAATGTGACTAATTTAGAAGTTTCATTTCATTGTCTCTTGTTGAGCTGTGCCTCCTGGTAAATTGTGAACTGACAAAATTAGTAAACACAAGCACAAGAACAAAAACAAGAACAAAAAAAAAATTAGACATTGCCACTAAGCTTGAATTTTAGACCCAGTTCATATAAACAAATGAAAAAAAAAACAAAATAAATAAAACCAGACATCTCATTAGCTAAAGAGTTTAGGACACACCACAAGATCTCTGCCTAGATTTCCTAAGTTAATAATATGGCTAGTCTAAAAAAATTCAAGGTTATTTGGTGTTTATGAAATTTTACACACTCATATTTGTCAAGATATAGTCACATTAGATCTTGAGATATAGCATGTTACCCTGTTCCTAGTAGATGTTTGATATGAGTTGACTGATGAATTTTTATACATGAACAATTGTAGAGCCTCTGGTTGGTCCACTGGTAACTATGAAATAACAATGTGATTTACCTGGAAAAACTTCATGAAACATCACTCTTCAACACCAAGGGAAACATTAGAGTGCTTTAAAAAAAATAACCTTTGAGTAAATTTTCTACAAAGATGGGAAAACAAATGGAAACAAAACAAAAGTTCCTGGCTGAGGCAAAGCAGATATAGGATGAAGATTTAAAAAAAAAAATACCCCTAAACAATAGAGAAATACTCTCTCTATCCATATGCCTATAAGCACTCTCTAGAGTCCAGACCCTAACTTTATCCAAGTACTGGGACTATTGTATAAAGAAGGTTTTATTGTGGTTTCTGTATAAATAAAGTAATTCTTAAGTGAGACTGAGTAAGCTTGTGTTCTAATGAGCATTTAGGTCAATTTTTATTCAATCTAAACTGGTTCTTTTATTTATTTAACAAAAAAGAAAGAGAGAAAAACTTAACTGAGAAAAACACTTAGGGTAGATAAAGCTTTGGCAGTACCCCAAGTGGCAGCAATTTCTATGGAACAGTTCTATCTCATGTGATACTCTCTAAGCTATTTTATTATCTGCACTAAAAAGCCAACAAAGGCAGCTGCTGCTTCTCAGACTCAGGCATTCTCTGTTCAGCCTTCCATCTCCACACCACCCTGATGTAGGCCACAGGCAGAACTGAATGTGTCCAGCCATTCCCTAGGGACCTAGAACATACTCAGGGTCTTAGAAGACAGCTCAATCTCCACACACAAGTGCAACATACTCCCTGGGTAGACTCACTTCCCTCCTCCAGGGAGATACGAAATGTCTATTGCTTCTCACTTTCTTTCATCAAATTTCCTCCTAGACTAAAATGAAGGTATTTGTACTGCAGCTTTTCTCTCAAAATTTTATTGCCAGTATATTAATAAACAAACCAACAAACAAAAAACAGTCCTGGCTGGTATGGCTCAGTGGATTGAATGCTGGCCTGCAAACTAAAAGGTTGCTGGTTCGATTCCCCATCATGGCACATGCTTGGGTTGCAGTCTGGGTCCCCACTTGGGGGCATGTGAGAGGCAACCAATCAATGTATCTCCCATATCAACATTTCTTTCCTTCTCTTTCTCCACCCCTTCCCCTCTCCCTAAAAATAAGTAAATACAAATCTAAAACAAAACAAAACAAAACACAGAGATTCCTAAAAAGCCCAGATATCTATAAAAGGAACAAAAAAGTTTGACAGCAGTTCACATTTTTAAAGGCATGTGTACAGTGCCAAAGTATAGACCCTGAACATGCATAATGTTCTTTAGTACATTGTCTAAAACAGAAACTTGATTGTCTGATTCAAGGTAGCAGGCAAATGACCACCAGAAGGTATATCTTTAGAGAAGACCTGTGATATGTATTAGATTTCTAAACACAATCCAAAATGACCCATTTTCCAAACTGTTGTCACATACCCTGCCTGACCTTCGACAGAAAATGGATATTGACATGCTTGAGGCAAAAGTTAATTCTGCATAACGGAAAGAGATAAAGAAACCGCACAGATTGCCCCAGAGGACAGAAGTAGTTGCAAACCTGGTGGACCGCTGGGCTTCTATAAAGGACAGCAGCTTCTCCTTGCCATCCCCCTTCCCCATCTCTGCTTCCTTTATTCCACCAAAATGTGCAGCTGCTTAAGTCAATTGTGACAAGGGCAGATGCCAAGAAGAACAACAGCAAAAATATGTTAATGACACTCTCAACACTGCCAGTTCTTCAATTCCATTCAATTATCTGTACCTTTTCTCCTGATTTCTATGACTTCAGGACGTTATTTATCAAGTGCTCCCTAATTAATCAGGCACCAAGCTTGACTGTGCTAATGAGACTCTATTTACAGCACCCCTCCCCAAGCTGCTCTCCTCCCCTAATTCTCACATCTACTGTATAAATCCTCCTTCTCCCTTTCCTTCCTACGGTGGCCTTGAGGCTATTGAAATGATCCTGACAAGAAGAGCTCCTCCTGACAGTTTTAAGGATAATTAACATATAAGCGATGCCAGGCCCCGAACTAGTTATCCATCATTACTCATCTCATGATAGGAACTTACTCTCTTCATACTGAGTGACTCACAAATGCAGTTTTACTTTTCTCCTTCCCATTTTCTAGACCCCACCTCCTCTTAAGCTCTCTTTCCCTCTCTCTCTTCTGTCTCTGTCTCTCTCATTCACAGTCCCAGGACTCTCCCCCTTATTTTTATTCACCTTTGGGCAATTTTTCTTTGCCACTTCCTAATGCTCACGAATTATAATTAGTCATTGAATTTCCCTTCCTTTCGATCCAGCCATAAAGATAGTATTTTTCATCCTATCTTCTGAAAACCTTTGAAGGTTTGTAATTCTTCTCCTGCAGTTCTTTTTAGTTTTCCTGCATTTTGTTTATTGGTAAATGCTTTCTTTCATTAAAACAAAAAACTTTTCCCATTTGTTAATTCTGTATGTAAGGTACTCCTCTATTTCCCTCTGGGTAGAGTAGCTGTGAATTAAGGGTACTGTTTTAACTCCTCTATCTACGTCAGTCTTGGGCTCCTGCCATTTGTCACTGCCTCTGCCTTCTGTCTCTGAAAACAGAATACCTTTCCTGAACATATAACCCTCTAGTAGCCTGGAAAGAAATTAAAGTAGAATCTTGGCCTCCCACTCTTTTCCCACGTGCTCTTAGAACAAGCAACAAAATCTTATAGCAAATACAAAAGGCCACTCCAATATCACTTTTTTACTCTCTTCTCTTTATTGTTGAGTTAACAAAATGTCATTATTGCTCACCATAATAAGGTACCTGAAACTCAGAAATTGACTGTAACTACAATCATCTTATTATAAAGAAAAGAAAGGTGGCACAAACAAGTGATAAACTGGGCCTAAAGTCATCTAGTTTATAAGTGATACAGCTAAGACTTCAATCACATTCTCTTATGTGAACCTAACATATTCCTCTCTTCCAGAGCCTATGTAACTCTAATCCTAAAACTCTATTTAAACATGTATGGAAAATGATAAATTATTAGAAAATTATTATTTTCATACTTAAATTAGATATGGTTTCATTATAAATTTAGTGATGGTCTGGATGATGATTTTTTTTTTCTTTACTTCACCAGCTAATTTCTCAAGATTGGAAACTCTCCAAGCATGAACCTAAATAAAACTAAAAACAAAATAAAAGCTTTATAATTGCAGGTTTTCTTTTTTTCTGAATACAGTGAGACATTTTTCCACAAATATAGGCAGATAACAGAAGTATTTTGGGGAGAGGAAGACCCTGGTCAATTCTCCTAGGTAAAAATAAATGTAGAGTGTTGAACAGAAATTCTCATTTTAATGTAGATCATTTTTTCAATTATTTCTTTTATCACTAACAGTTGTGTCCTACTTAAGGATACAAAAAGTGTTAGTACCTTAAAGATATTCTATTGTTCTACCATCCTCACTTAGATCTGTCATCCATATGGAATGGAACTTTGCACATGTTGTAAAGTATATCTGACAGGGAACTCTTATCCTTAACATGTAAATTATTCTTAGAAATCAGTAAGAACTGGGCAGATAATAGAAAAAAGGTATGAAATTTCAACTATAACCTTAAAAAGAGGATATATAAATGTTGATAACACATGAAAAAGTGCTCAAATTATCTAGTTACCAGAGATATTAAAATGAAAACTACAAGGTTACCATAAAAACATCCAAAAAAATGGCCAAAATACGAGACAGATACTTCAAATGTTGGCAAAGACATGGGATAGTTGATACGCTAATATATGCTGGTAGGGGTATCTATTAGTATAATGTCCTTGAAAATTTGTTTGGCAAAAATTTCAATATATAAATACCCTATGGACCACAAACACCATTTATTTTCCAATGGCAAAGCATATATAGATTCAACAAAATACAAGAATGTTCAGAGCAACTCTATTTATAATAGCATATAACTGGAAAAACTCAAAAGAACATTCACAGTAGAATGGACAAATAAAACATTTATATAATAAATATATTATAAAGCAATGATACATGCAATTCTATGAATGACTCTTACAAACAAAACATTGAACAAAAGAATCAAAAAGCTAAAAGAGTGCACATGACTCTACCTATGTAAATTTTCAAAGCAGGCAGAGTACATCTATGGTGGGAGACAATGCTTATTCTTTGGCATGTATAAGCTTGGGTACTGCAGCATCCATCAGGGATATGAGATGGTTTCTAAGGAATTGTACATATCGTTCTAGCTCTTGATCTGGGTGGTAGCTACACAGGTGGACATTTGTAACTTAATAACTTTTTGAGACCACTCTGGCTTTAGTAAAAATATATGTACAGGGGAAAATACTTCATTAGAAAGTGTTTCTAGTGTTATTTTTTGACACCTAAAGGAATAAAATAACTGAAGGAAAAAATACAAAAATAAAATCACCAGCCAGTATTTTTTAAACACCTACTATGCATGTGTGTGTGTGTGTGTGTATGTGTGTGCATGAATAATAAAGTATAAACAGACATTTAACCTCAAGGGAAAGAAATAATGAATTTATTTTTTTTAAAGATTGTTTAAATTTATTTTTAGAGAGGGGAAGAGAGGGATACATAGAAGGAGAGAAACATCAATGTGTGGTTGCATTTCATGCACCCCCTGCTGGGGACCTGGCCTGCAACTCAGTCATGTGCCCTGCACTGGGAATCCAACCGGTGACCTTTTGGTTCACACACCAGCACTCAATCCACTGAGCCACACCAGCCAGGGCAGGAAAGAGAGGATTTAGACAGGCTTCTGAGGCTGCGAAGTAGTACCTCCAGACAAAAGAACCAGTAACAAAAATAGTAAAATACATTAGAAGTTAGTTTGTGACTATTGTTTTATATATTACTTAACTGAGGTGAACATAATACATGGAAGTGGAAATATACAAGACTCAGTATTTAACATTTAATAGCACTGAACTAGAGAAAGAGATAAGGTTAAGACATGGATTATGAATCTGGAAATCAACTGAAGACAAGACAGAGTGAGTACTTAGAAAATATGTGGACCCATAATAGGTAAAACAGGCTAGATCTAGAGGAGGCAGAAGATAGTAGGAGAACCTGAATGGCAAAATACATTATCACAGAAGCCCGAGTAAAAGTAGTCATTGGATCGTTTCACAAATACCTTCTCTCTTCTTTTGAGTTTAACATAGGATTGGACTTCCTGCCCACTTTAGAGTTAAGAGTAACCAGTTGGTTTGATTCATTTAATAAAATGTGAAAAGCTTTAATGTGTGTCACATCTGGGTGGAAGCTGAGGGAAGTATATGGGACTTGCCTGCCATAGTGACTGTGGAAGTTGTGAAGATTTTGAGATGAATCTTCCAACAGTCTGGGTTCTGGAATGATTCCAATGTGGAGAACACCCCAACCTCCAACTCATATTAAACATGTAGCACTGATGAAAACAAAAAAAGAAAAAGAAAAAAAAATACCAAACAACTAAAACAGGGTCTTTGCACCCCTGTTTTATAGGTCTCACCTATCCTATAGGAATTCAAGCAAAGATCAATGATACAATTCAGTCTTTTTTGTTTCCACATTCAGAAGGCTAAATAAACACTGCTAGGAAAAATCAGGTAATCACACTACTACAAATTTTAAATCTGCAAAACCAGTGGACTCTCAGCCTTTTATCTAAATTCAGACAGTTTCTACTCCCATTTTTACTTCTCCAAACCTTGATCATTGTCCTCTAGACTCTATACAGTTTCAGAAGAGCATCTGGCCCCCATGATGTAAGAGCACTAAGAATGCAAGATCTAATCTTTTTGTATATTCCCTCTTGCCCTCTTAAACTAACTTAAATTCACCCACATTCATCCTTACCCTCGTTCTTTCAATCTTATGAGATGAAGTGCCCTTACTTATGATTAAGCAAACTCTTTATCCAAACAATTCAGTACTGCCTCTTCTGGGACTTTGTCCTACCATGTAGTCATTCTCCTCTCATTGCTTTCAATTTGTTACTACTGATTCTTTCTTCATTGACCTGTGACTATGCCATTAACCCTGGTTTGAAATTAACTCTCCCTCTAGCTATCATAATCTCCACCCCATTCCCAGAAGAGAAGTAGACTCACTCCTAAACCCATTTTACATCTACCATTCTACAACAAACTATTCTTACTAGAATTACTAAAGACCAAATGATTGTCAATTAGATTTACATTTTTAAACCTGTATCTTATTCTTGGTTGCAGTGAAAACTGCTGACTTCTTCCTTATTAAAAATCTCCAGCCTGCTGGTGTCAGTGACTCTACATTATCCTTATTCTCTTTGTACTATGGCCCATTCTCTCCTTCTCTGTCATTGATGTCTGCTCCTCCCAACAAGCTTGGAATGTTGGTGATATCTACAATTCTCTCCTTGGCCCACTGTTCTTCTCACTCTGTACAGTCCCCCTTAATGATTCCATTTGCCCACATGATTTCAACATTACCTATATACTTATGACTTTTAAACCTAAATATTTTCCAGATCTCTTCCTTAAGTCTAAAATCCATAGTCAATGGAATATCCTGTAGGTAGAGACCTCAAAGATAATATGTCTAGAAGTGAATTAATTTATTTTCTTCCTAAACCTATTTCTTTTCTCAGATTCTCTAAATTAATGGAATTAACATCTAGCCATAGATCCAAAACAAAATCCCAGCTTTTAACCAACTCTGGCATAATATGTTATTACTTTTTATTCTTTTGAGCCTTATTATTTCAGTGATTGCTAGCCTGATTTGCCACTGTAAATTTCTCCTTAAATTTTCATGGACAATTTTGCTAGATATAGCATTCTTGATTAACAGTTTATCTTTTTTTCTTTTAGAACTTTGACTATATCACCCTACTCCCTTCTAGTCTGCAAGATTTGTGCTGAAAAAGCTGCTGACTGGAGTTCCCTTGTATGTAACAAGCTGCTTTTCCCTTGCTGCTATTAATATACTCTCGTCTTGAACTTTTAACAATTCAATTATAATATGTCTACGTGTGTGAGTACTTTGATTCATCCTATTAGGTACCTCCGGATCTGGGAGCTAAGTTAGGATAGTTATCTGCCATTATTTCTTTCAATAATATTTCTGCCTGCATTTTCCTTCCAAGACTTCTATAATGTATATATTGGTCCATGTAGTGGTATCCCATACTCTCAAGCTATCTTCACTCTTTTTCATTCTTTTTCTCTCCTTGCTCTTCTGATTCAATGAGTTCCACTGCCCTGTATTTGAGTTCACTTGTCCTTTCTCCCAACTTGATCTAGTCTGCTGTTGAACCCCTCTGCTGAATTCCACAGTTCACTTACTGTTTTGTTTTGGTTTTTTTTTAGCTCTCTAATTTCTCTTTGGTACATTTAAATATTTTCTATTACTTTGTTGAAATTCTTACTTTGTTTATACATTGCTCTCCTTGGTGAGCATCTTTATGACTATTGTTTTGAACTTCACACTGGAAAAATCCCTCATTTCAGTTTCATTAAGATTGGTTTCTGGAGATTTATCTTGTTCTTTTATTGGAACATATTCTGTTTCTTCATTTTCCTTTACAGTCTGTGTTGGTTTGTGTGCCTTTCATAAAATAGTCACCTCTCCCAATCTTGGAAGACTCATCTCATGTGAAAGATAAACCTTGTCAATTATCTGAACTAAGCTGCTGGTTGCCTCTCAAACTTTTTGGTTGTTTAAGCCACAATCTTTGTTATTAGTGGCCCCCAGTAGTTGAGGATGTGTCAAGACTCCTGGGTATCATAAAGGCAATGGCCCATTATCTGTTCAGTTTTCCTGAAGACTAAATTGTCTGCCCCTTAAGTTTCCCAATGCAGTCTAACTGGAAGCCTGACTTTTACTCAACAGCTTGAAAAGTTGGAACATTAGATATGCAGTCTAGCTACTATCAGGGAGAAACCAGGAGCTGTTTTCTGGCTTATTCCCTCTATACTTACACAAAAGGAATAGTCATTGGGAGATGTTTGTGTGCCTAAATAGAAATACCACTTCGTTTTGTGTGGTCCTGGGGACTGAATGCCTAGCCCTGTCAGTTCCCAGAGCTATGTGATTTGGTAGCTAATTTCTTGGTTAGCGGCCATAACTCTTAGGAGTGCAGGATGTGATAACTGTTTCCAAAGAGAAGCTGGAAACTTGATTTTACTCTTGGAGCAAGCAGGGGAACTAGAGTAGGGGACATGCCCACCAGCTCTATCAGGCTTCCCAGAGGATTCCAGTCAGCTCCCAGAGGAGTCCAGGAGATAAGTGTTTCTGCCTGCTCCTTCTGCCCAAAGTTGGGTGTGGGGGGACTGCTGCAGGAAATGTGTAAGCACCTGCTTGAAAGCTGCTTTTTATTGTCATCATTTATTACAGTACTATGGGACTCAAGAATTCTGAGTCCTGTTTTCTATCTGAACTAGGTGATATGAGGGACCAAAATCCCTTGGAAATCCCACTGAAAGAGTCTGAGCACTAGATGTGTGGACAATCTCCTTCTGGGAAGAAGGTGGCAACTTGGTTTCATTGTTGGACCAAGCCTGAGGGAGAATATGGAGTAAGTGATCACTGGCTCTTTCAGTATCCTGGGAAAGGGAGGATCACATTCAGAAGTGAGATGTAATCTGATTAGAGAAGCTAGGTCCTCAAGCAGCAGCTTGGAAGTGATGCAGTCAAACCTCTTCCAGACAGGAACTAGGAGATGGTATTTTTGCCCTCTTCCTCTCCACTGGTCCTAGCTATATGGGTTAGAAAGGGGGTGCTCTGCACCCATTTAAAATCTGCTTTGTTTGCTATAATCCTATGGGATTCATGAATGCAAGCCCTATTGACTTTCAGAGCCTTAAAAGCTGAGATGTTAGACATGTGGTCCAAAACCTTAACTCCTCAGAAAGAAGCTAGAAGTTGGTGGTTTCCTTCTAACTTTATGGTGCTGTGCCAGGGATGGGGGTTTATGGAGAAACTGTGTCTCAGTCTTTCTTATAATTTTGACATGGTTATTTTCTCAGTCACCCAATATGTAAGAGTCATTCATTTAATTTCTCTATTTCTCTCAGAGGGAATTACTCCATTGGTAGCTGTATATTCAGAGTGTTCATAGAAGAAGGTAGATTCAGGAGCCTCCTAGGATTCCATTTTGGTCTGCCATACTCCTTGGGTGGGATAATTTTAAAGCATATGTTCTATAACACCTTCCAAAGTTACTCAGAAGGATTAAACATCAGTTACCCAAAGTGGTAATTTACTTGAAGATGTTCCCTTTATTGGCCAAATTTCCTTCTCTGCTTTACTTCCCCATTTCCCTGCTGGCATTTTCTCCCTCTTCAAACTACACTACTTCCACTTTCATTCTCACTTCAGAGTCATCTTCAGTAAAATCCAAACCAACACATCAACTCATTTGATCACATAAGCAAACACTTGATTTGAGTTGGTAACTGTGCCTAGTCTCTATCCACCATGATTTGCTTTCTGTACCTCTTGCCTGGCCTTTGCAAAGGCCTCCATATTTTAGTCTCTATTTCTAATCCTGCCTACCTCAGATCTATCCTCTACATTGATAAAGAGTAAGGTCTTTAAAAAGAAAATCTCCTTGTGTCACGTACTTAACTGAAAGTTTTCAGAGTCTCTCATCAAGCAAAAGCTCAAACTTCTGGTCATGGAATGTAAGATCCCTCATGACCTGTCTAGCCCCACCCATTTTTAACCTCTTCTCTCTTACGTCTCATGTTTTATTCCAGTAACACCAACTGAATTGTACTCTTGCTTACTCATCCCTGTCTTATGCTATATATCTAAATAACTAGATCTCACCTCTACCCTACCTTATTTAGAAAACTTCCCTTTCTCTCCTTAACCTATACCTCAGGATACTATCCTTTTAAGATCACCATCTCCCTCATCCAAAAATTATTTTCTCACCTACAAGGCAAGGATAAAGTTCACAGGTTTTCATATAACTGCCTATGTACATAAATTCCATGTCATTTTAAAATTCTATTCATGCCTAGATTACTGCAAATGCCTCCATATAGATCTCCATGCCTTGAATTTCTTCCCCCTTTTAATCTGAATGGCACATTTCTACTGATGTTAATTTTCTAATAGAAAGTTAATAGAAAGCCTCAGTTAAAATGCATATCTAACCCCACCTCTAATCACTCCATTATGATCTTCTTTTTAAGTCAGATCAAATTAAATTACTTTCCTTGATGCTATTCTGCAAAGCTCTTGAATGTTTATACACCTTTATACCTTCCTCTGACTGCAGTGGGTCTCTCCACCTATTAAATCATCAAGTTTTATTTCAGACATCACTGTTCTAAGGTACTTTCTCCAATACCTCTCCTCTCCAACTATTAGGAATTCCTTCTACTGGATGTTCCCTGCACTGGCAAATATTCCCTTTCTAATACTTACCTCATTTCCTTGTTATTATTTATAAATGCCTCATGGGCTCTTTCTTTCCTTAGCTTGATATCTGATACTCAGTACATACAATAAAGAATTGTTAAGAATAAATAAGTGAATGAGTAAATTAATGAAAAGAATAACTAATTTTTAATAAAGGTAAACAAAGACAATTACAGAGAAGCAAATATTTTTGCTAGCCATGTGGATGAGCCTTAAAGGAACTTTTGTCCTTTCTAGTGACACCACAATTCTCACCTTCAAAACTTGAGAGTAAACTTGAAAACAAAAGATGGAAAAAAACTAAAAATGAATAAATATAGGAAGAAAGGAAGAAACAGAGTTGGGGAGAGGCAGATAAAATAGAGGAAAGAAAAATACAGAGATAATATTGCTTGTAACACCCTCAACAATATTCATCTTTTACATGTAAGGAATCAGCTTCTTACAGCAATGAAATAGTTTAGTTCCATAAAAAGAATCTTTATACTCTGCTTCAGCTCAAGGTACATGTGATCACAATAGATAAGGCATGATAGAGTAAGCCTCTTTTCCCCTTGGAAATTTTTTCATATCATATCATATCATATCATATCATATCATGCCTTTCCTATTGCCACCAGGAATTTCAACTTCCAGCCATGAGAAGCAGCATGTTACATTAAAGCACAGAAAGAGAAACAGGTATAATGAAATTAAGCCTCCAGAGTCTCAAGTGGAATGAGTATTATCCAAAATAAAGCTAACTATTTAATGGGCTACAGCCACTGCAGGTCATTGCAATAGTCAAATGGATGGAAATACATTGTAGCCCACACTTTTGTGTAGGGTTGCAGGCTCTAAACATCTGTCTGCGAAGAGAAAGAATGTGTTCTTATTCCATTCCATCTGACAAGTGTGAAATATACAGAGGTAGAAACTCATTAAGACAAACCAATCATTTAGGCTTTGCAGCAAGGGATGTTGAGGGTTAGGAACAACAGATCACTCAGGGGACAAACAGGATACAGATTTAACTAAAATACTGATTTTTGGATGAAATCTAAAGCCAAATGGTAGAAGCTGTGAACTGTCTAGTATGTTGAGTAAAATGGTACTGTTATGCCTTCTAACTATATACCCTGATCCTTTTACCTCTCTCTTCTCCCTGTCAATGAGAAATCCAAAATATTTCACTATAGTTAAACACTCAAGGAACCTAAACCCTCCCTGGAAAGGTCTGAGATTCTCTTCTCTCACAGATATTCCATTAAGCATAGGTCAACAGATGAGTCTTGGAAGACAAAAACATCATTTAGTAACTTTCATTAATCAAACAGTAAAGACACCATGTCCACATTCCCTTGAGTGACATGTTTCTGCTCCATCCCATGGTCCATTTCCTCATCTCCCTTCTCCTGCTACCTTTCTGTCTCTATTCTCCTGCTATAAGGACAACACATTCTTCGGAGCCATCAAACATATCACATGTCGGCAATAGCCTGAACAAGGATGTTTTTGAAAAGGCAATGTCTGAATATGACAAATGACATTAGCCCTGTGTTTGGCAGGGTCACAGCCAAAGCTGAACCTGATATTTACAGTATGCTTTATGAAACCGCAAACATATCCCTTAATCCCACGGGATGTCATGTCACACAGAACATATGCAATTAATCTCCTATTGTGACATTTATCACCCTTCTCCTCAGGCAAGCCTCTCTCAGGGATGGTTAAGTAGCCACTGCTGCAGCTGCCACCTATTAGCAATAGTCACATATGTCTGTTGCAGTGTTGGCATCAGTGCAATACCGCACTTAAAGAAGCAATACCCTACATCAGTGCCATAAATAAGTGAGCCTTGAAAAAAGGCTCAAATCTAATAGGTATGTAGCAAAATCTTTCCCCACTGGAATAAAACATTCAATGCCTGAAAGAGACACTGGCCTTGGGGAAATGACTGCCATCAGTTTTAAGCATTATATAAATTGGCCTTAATTTAGCACTAGCATGACCATTTATTTCAATACTTGAACACATTGAAATTACAAGAGTAGAAGTTTCAATATTGGAAAGCATGGGATTTAATCTCTACAATTACCTGAATGAAGACAGTGCTAAATGATATGTACAGCTAACTAAAGTTTATTGAAAAAGTTAAATGCTAGATCTCCATAATCAGTTTATATTTATATATTCTATCCAAAATTACAGTTCCAAATTCTACCCTTCTTCCATGATTGATTGTCCATGTAAAGGCCTAGAGCCAGACATCTGAATGTTTCAAGATTCTCTGTCCAGCAGCATGAAGACTACATGGTGGGGCCTGATCTCCATATCTTGATGTCATTACAGCACCGAAAATTCTTATAATTGGTTAGCTAGGCAAGATAAATTGTTAGCTCCAGCCCGAGCAACTGCTTAAGTAATAGTGCCTGACCATGATACACATAAAGATTGACATTTGTTTGTGTTACACCTTTGTGAACACATGCAGAGTTAAACTCAATTTTTATAGGTTGGCTTTAATTCTATTTTTTCTCTAAAAGGAAGCATATCAGTAAATTAAATATCCTCATTGAAAATATTGAGTCTAATGAATACAAACTAAAATCATTCACATTATGTTAGAATTTCCCTATGAAGAGCAAGATACTTGCAACAAAGTTCATAGCTCCTGGAAAGACTTTAGGGTGTCAAGACCCTCTGGTTGATTCATGAGTCATCATAATAATCATAGTACATTCTGTCTATGACAAATACAGTGCTAAGGACTTTGTTACATTTAACTATCACAGGCAGAAAGTATTAGATTACCTGCCCACAATTGCATTACCGGTGCAGTTTTAGATCCAGAGCTTGAATCCAGTTTTGTCCTACTCCAAAGACCATGTTCAACTGCTGTCTACATTTACAACTCTACCTCACGCATCATCTCAAAACTTTGGGTGCTCCCCAGTGGCAGGAGTATCAAGGTCTTGCCCTGACCAGTGTGGCTCAGTTAGTTGGGCATTATTCTGCAAAGTGAAAGATTGCCAATTTCATTCCCGGTCAGGGTACATGCCTGTGTTGCAGGTTCTGTCCCTGGTTGGGTCACTTGTGAGAGGCCACTGATCAATGTTTCTCTCTCAGATTGATGTTTCTCTCCCACTCGTTCTCCCTCCCTTCCCCTCTTTCTAAAAATAAGTAGATAAAATCTTTTCTTAAAAAAGAGTAAGTCTTGGCAAAATATGACTACAACCTGTATTTGGAGCCTTATCACTCATAATTTTAGATGCAGGTCAAATAAATTCTCTCAAATGTATTCTCTGAAAATTCCACAGATATCATTTTGAGTGCAATGGTTACCAACCAGGGCTATTTTTACCCTCAGTAAATATTTGGCTATCTTTAAAGACATTTTTGGTTGTCACAACTGGGGTAATGTTACTGGCATTTAATGGGTTATGGATGTTGCCAAGCACACAATAATTAATGAACAAGAAATCATCCATAACAAATAATTATCCATCTATCTCAACAGGTTAGTGGTAGGAGGTTGAGAAACCCTGGTGTATTTGATTATGGTCTTTGTAACGTATGGAATTTAACACTACTGTTATTGATTTATAAAATATATTAAATATTCACAGAGGTCAAAGACTATGGCTTACAAAATTTTGTATTCTATATATCTTTTCTGAAGAGTGACTAAGGGGGTCTCAACATTTAATGATCACTCTATTAACACTGACTCTTTAGGAGAAATCCTGAAATGCACATTGCAAGATCTAGGTGAAACAATGGCTTTATCAAAGAATCCTATAAACTTTGGAGATGGAAAACATACAAAAAAAACAACAATTTTATTTTAAAAACATAGATTATGAAAAGCAAGTAAATTGGCGAAGGTCACAGAGCAAGTGCCACTTTCTTGGTCCTCAGACTGGGATATATCTTAAATAAAAGCCAAAGCTATAGAAGCAAAACATCAAAAATACAGAGCATTTCTTTAAAAAGTAAAGTTTATCTTTTCCCAGGAGAGTAAAATTCTCCTCATGCCATGTGTTAAGTGCATGAGTTGTATTTTTTTTAATCATAAACATGCTATGCATCAGTGCTTCCTCTAATCACACTGACAGTGGCGATCAATGCCTTTTACAGAGATTTGTGGAAACCACAAAGAGTCAAACGTTGCTACTATGGAGATAAATGTCCTTGAAGGCTCTCAGCCTTAGCTCACCACTAAATGCCTCCTTGGAGGATGTTTTATTTTATCCCCATGTTATTACTGGAATGGGGCAGTGGTTCAGTACTGACTCAGAACAATATCCAAGGACCTCAGTTTATGAGTCGTATGAAAGACAACTCTAGCGTGAATTCTCTTTCCGATTATCTCTTGTCCCAGTCCTGGTAATTCCTCATCCAATTAGTTCATGAGATCTCTCTTAAGTGACACAATGGGAAATTATTTATCAAACTCACACATATATGTAAACACACACACACGTGGACACACACACACACACACACACACAGACCAGAATTTGAAATTTGATCCAGATTGTGTCTTCTGTAGAAATTAAGGTCTGTGCATTCTTTACCTGACCCTGTTCACCCACCTCTTAATAACTAGTCCATTATTGCTAAGAAAATAACTTCTTAAGCATATGAAATTCTAATGATATGATATGGATGTGTGCACCAGCAAAACAGACCAAGGAGCTTAGATTGCCTCACTTCAAAAGGGATTGTCTGTTGCTGTATCCTCAACAGCTTGTGCTCGACTGAGAGAAACCAAGCAGAAGAGAATGCCACACCAGCCCAAGATTAAGGCAAGTGCATTCTGTGCCAATAAATAAGCACAGTCACAAATAATGGAGCCAGAACAAACCTGCTGTTTTGACACACCTACCCTGAATCTCCATATCTCTCTTGAGAGAGTGTACCAGGGGCCTTCTGAGTTACTTGAAAAGACAGCTCTCCATTAGTGGATTCCCCACTTATGGGCAAAAAAGAAAGAGATATTATATTTCATTACTGAAAGGAGAACTTTTTCCTCTTCCCAAACTAGTGGCTGATCTGTATGTCAGAGTACCGTGCTGCATACCACATTTTCTAACCATGCACCCACCACAGAGCCTTCTATATAACTTCCTTCTCTCTCACACAAAATTCTCACAGAAATATTAGCATTAGATCCATGAACACAAAGGTATGAATCTCACAGCATTTCATAATGATTTCACTTCTCTCCTTCAAAAGCCAAATTAAATCCCACAAGGAAAATGTTCTTTTCTGGAAGATGCAAATAGTGTTTTTTTTTTACTATGTGCATAGCTTCATAATGATATTACTATTACTAATAGTGAAAATAATGAATAAATTTGCTATTAGAAAATAAGTAGTAGTCCAGGTTTTATAATCCTATTAAGCACCTCTGTATTTTATATGTTGCATATTATTTTTTCTTTATGAGATGACCTGAGTCACATATGTACTTAATATATAGCTTCCTAGAGATACAAGAAAATGGAGCTATAAGTTTTTATTTTATCTCCATAATGTGTGACGTATATAAAAATGTGCATATGTATAAAAACTTTCTGTTGCTTCAGCTATTTGTTCTAACAGGCTGAGATTATATTTCATATAACTTTATTTTAAAAAGCTATGTTTTTATCCACAAACATTTAAATAAAAACAAAATTAGCTACCAAAGTCATTCACCAAAATAAAACTATCCACAAATAGTGTGTTATTTCCTAAATAACTTTTGTCCTTGACCACTCCAAATAGGACAGTGCAATAGTAACAGCAAGCAATATTACAAGACTGCAGAGCTAATTCTGAAATCATAGTCTAAGACAGAGCAGTCATTTTTAAAAATATTCTTTAAAAGTTTTGAGCGGACATCTCACTTTGACATGATTCCCTAAACACCTTTAATAAACTACTAAACTTCTCTTACTTACATAGGAAACTATTATAGAGATGAGGACAGGGAGAAAACTGTATAAGGAAGAGAATAGATGGAAAAGGAATATCATTGTGTTGTTATTTGACATTAAAACCAAAGACAAGTGTTCATTGTCTCCAAGAATTGAACAATTCATCCCACTGTCTGGTTGATAATGTGTCCAAGTAGGTCAATTTTCAAACTCCCCACCTGTTTTATTATTGTGTATGCAGTCAGTCATATAGCGTAGAACAGTAAATAAACTTTTGATCATCCTGGATTTGATAAAAAGATTACCATACACGTGTTATTTGCCTAACTAGTTTGATACTTTCTAAGTTAACAGGACCAGGAATGTTTTGAGCTTTTTTCTTTTTTTTTTTTTTTAAAGATGTCATTCTCAGCTTGTAGAGAAGCAATCCTCACAGGCAAATTGAGATCTGGGAAGGGCTCTTTTACTGCTCCTGACAATGGTCCTAGAGAATCAACTTTGGGGTATAAAATTCACAAAATATCAGCCAAATATAGAGTCTGTGTAAATAACCAGGCAACATTTTCCCTGTTGACATTGTGGTTTCCAACATTATTGAGAAATGGAAATAAAAAATTAAAGGTGTATAAGTGCAACCCATTAATTTTATAGAATGTACAAAGTGTGGCTTTTTGGCACCATGGTAACAAATAACTTGCTGCTTGGCATTGTTTTTCAATTCTCTTTTTTTTTAATTAATTAATTTATTTTTTCAAATACATTTGTCTCCACCTTCCCCACCACCACTTTCCCCTGGCCCCCTCTTCAATCCTTCCCCACTTTGGCTTTGTCCATGAGACTTGCTATATGTTCCTTGACTTGCCCCTTCCCTTCCTTGACACACATAAACAGTTCTCAGTGTTTTCTACTGGCATTAAAATGTGGACTGAATCAAGGTCAGCACTGGAGAGGGAGCATGGAAGTAAGTACACTGGCAGTTCCCAGGGACGCTCAAGGCTAGAAAATCCGGAGCTCTTAAGGCCTGCCATGGCCACCTCTGAAGTTCCTAGTGCTCTAAAAAATTTATTCCAATGGGTTTCAAAATGTATTGTGTATCGAAATCATCTGAAGGGCTTGTTAAAGCACAGGTTGCTGGGCCTACACCCAAGAGTTCCTGATTTGGTTCTCTTTGGTTTGTTCATTTATTTTACTTTTTAGATCCTGTATATAAGTAAAATCACGAGGCATTTGTCCTTCTCCAACTTATTTCACTTAGCATAATACCCTCTAGGTTCACCCAATTTATTGAAATGGTTAAGATTTCATTCTTTTTTATGGCTGAGTAATATTCCATTACACACACACACACACACACACACACACACACACATCACTTCTTATTTATCTACTCATTTATCAATGAACATTTAGGTTGCTTCCATCTTGGCAATTGCAAATAATGTTGCAGTGAATATAGGGGTGCATACCATAGTAACAGAGAACAAAATGGGGGTTGCCATATGGGAGGGAGTTTGGGTAAATGGATAGAAAAGGTGAAGACATTGAGAAGTAAAAGTGGCAGGAATAAAAATAATCATAGAGATAGATATGAAGTGTGATGTCAGGTGGGTACTAGACTTAGTGGAGTGATCACTTCTCAAGTTAGGTAAGTATCTAATCATTATGTTGTATACCTGAAAATAATATAACATTTTATGTCAGCTGTTATAAAATAATTTCAGATGGTTTTTAAAAAAGGAGCCTCTGACTTGGTAGGTCTAAGATGGCCTGAGCATTTGCATTTCTAATGAGTTTCTAGGTAATACCCATGCTTCTGCTTTAAAAACTACATTTTGTGAATCACTGTTCTATTCAATTGCATGCAAATTTTCTGGACAATCTTGTCCTAGGTTCTATAATATGAATCTCATTTCCACATAAAATAATATATGCCACCATCACAATCTGGGATTGAAAATTAAACACTTATAATAAGCTAATTTTTCTTTACCTGGTATCAAACATTTATTTTATAAAAATAATTCATTGGTATGGATTACAACTGGATATGGCTTACTCTAAAGATATATAGATTTTATTAAAGAACATTTAATTCCACTGACAGAAGAAAATATCAAGTATGGATTCATCCTTTATAATGTCAGTTTCTTTATATGTTAAAAAATATTATGACCAATGTACAGAAAGATTTGACATCATTTGTTTTTATTTTTTGTTTATTTTTTTGGGGGGACAGTCTTGTCCTGAATGACATCACATTGTTTTCAATTTTAGAAGTTTCATAAAACCTATCTTCCAAGGGTATTCTACCCTAAAAATTATTTCATTATACATAAAACTGTAAACTGTCTACTGTGTGCATGTCACTTTGTCAAATCCTTTGGAAGATTAAAAAAGAAGATGCAAGTATCTAACTTAGCTAAAAATTACTGTGAAGGGTGGGTTATACCATATAATAAGGCAAAAGACAAGATTTTATACAAGAAGATTCAGGAGTCATAAAATAGAAGCATAATAAAAGTGCTGTGGTATAGCTTACCATTTTTAGAAAAGCTCCAAGTTTTTATAGTACAATAGTGGTCATCACCATCAATTGATGAGATGTGGAACTTGTGAATCTGTCTGCCTACATCTCTCATTCTATTGAGTGTTGTTACTTATTTCTTCAGCCTTCTCCTGTAATAAAATTATTCCAATTCCTTTGACATTTTTTTCAACCAACATTTAATGAGATCTAGATAGCAGGCACTTTGCTAGGCAATGGGTAGCAAAAATTGATCAGATCACATGGCATCTTCCTAAAGCTCTTATAAGTCTAATCAGAGAGATGGAGAAGTAAAGAGGTATATTTGTGTCATGGTATGGTAAATACTAAGAATAGGGAAAAGCCTTTCAACTAGACATAGTAAGATTTCCTAGATGTCTTTATATGTGAGACAAATCTTGAATTAAATGTAAGAGAGATCAATGTTGTAATAGAGCTTTTTAGCAGAGGGAATAGTAAGTCAAATGGCCTCAAATTGTGATAGAACATGTGGGCTTGTTAGAAAAACTAAAGTTGTTCAGTAATGGTTGGAGAAATGATGTGAAGAAATAATGAAAATAATTAGCCCACGAGAAAAGAAAACTAGTTTGAAAGGAGGGACCATTCAAGTCATTTAAGGAATTTAGCTTTTACACTATAAGGCAATTGGAATCCACAGGATTTTAAGAAAAGAATGCCAGAATAAGTTTTGTTTCAGCAGGAACAATCTAAATTGTAACCAATATTGTAGTTCTCTGAATGTATCATACTTCCTTTGGGTGTCTACATGAAGCAAGCAAATTACAAGTGGTGAGAATAATTTAAAAGTTAGCCACATAAAAGTCAACCACATAATATGCTTTTATACAGTCAACTGTGCAGATGTTCAATGGTCACTCATTGGCTGATTCTCTTTTTCCATTTTTCTTGAGGTATTTTGTGAGACCTCCTGTGAAGAATCCCAGGACTAGATAACCTAGTCCAGCCAAGGCCTGCGTAGTGTTGACTATTCGCGAAGGGCTGCTCTCATTCATTTCTCATAATCTCACATTTATTTTTTACTGGTCCAAAGTAGGGAAAATATGTGTTAACTGATGGCCTCATTGTTAGCCATTGTGGCCCCTACAGATCTTCTTATCCAAACTGCCCAAAATTTTCTTTCTCTCTCTTACAGTCTTATGATCAGAATTTCATCTGCAGGATCATGCTCTTTGTTCTCTCTGCACAGTATTCTACTGGTTTTGACAACTGTCTAAACTCTTCATCATTTGGAATGTTCACCCTTTGCTTTAGCATATAGCTCCTCAATGCCTTACTGTTTTGGCTTCTTACATTCTCTTCATTTTCTGGTTGTTTGGCAGTCCTTCATTTTCACCAAATTAAATTCAATAAATATATTTTCTTAATGTTCTGGGACTTTGTGCTAAAAGTGTGATAAAAGTAATTTTAGTATAAACCCTACAAGTAATGTGAAAAAGGAATTAAACTAGTCTGAACTTTAATGCTTTTTCCTTCTTTTTTGAAGAAAATTTAAAAATGAATACCTAGAATGTTCTATATCTTTGAAAAAAGCAATTTAATCAAAAATCAGAGTGCTTCTAGTTAATTTAATTCCCTCCAGACCCACATTCCTTCAAAATTGCACACTTCAAAACCACAGAGCCTAAGAAATTTAGATGCCCTCTGAGAATGCCTAAGGAGAAGGGGAAAAAAGTCTATGAAAGAAAATGAAAGTAAAATCTAATTTATGAAGAGAAAAGGGAAAGTGGTGAGGAAGTTTCAATTAATCTGTGATTGATTTAACAGTTAAAAAACAATTGTTAAGAAAGGAAAGCAATATTAGCATTTAATTAATTATTTAGAAACTCTTGAAAGGAATATATGTATAGTGTATCAACCCTGTAGCCCACATGAAGGACGGGTTGAAACTCAACTGGAAGTTACTAACTTGAAAAACTGAAGTATGATATACCATAGGCCCACTCTAATTCCAAGTATAAAGATGTGGGAATAAAAATATATGAAAATAGTTACAGATTTTAAGTTGAAGAATATTTTAGACACCTGGTCAGTACAAAGTAATTGACACCTGGGTTTTATTTAAGATGATTGAAGGGTCTACAAGTGGCCCACTGTTTACCTCCAAAATAGACCTTCCAGCTCTTTGTTGTTAGACAAAAGTACAATTCTATTTACATATATGTAATTTTTTAAAACATGTCTTACCTGGGATGTGGTTTCACCGGAACAACCTAAGTAATTAGATAAAATTTTTCTCAAAGACCTATCTCATAAGACTGCCACAGTAACTGACATATCAAATGATGAAATGGATCAAAGTCAGAATGACAATTATCCCTTATAACTAAATGGGGCATTATTCTAACAAGCATTGCTATTGTCAGTTTTGATTTTGATTGGGAAGTCTTGTTCTGCATACAAGTATATGAAGATGTGAAAGCCTTCTATGCCTTCTTCTGATATTTTGCTTTTTAAAGCTATATTCAAAACTCAGCCATGAGGAAAGAGAATAAACTATCCCCTGCAAGACAGTCCAAGTGTTGGTCCAAACACACACTCACACTCATACACATACTTCTGCCTGCTAAACTTTGAGGCTCTCCACTGCTCCACCACATACTGTGTGCTGTGCTCTACAGTATGTCTGAGAAAATCCATCCTCCAGCTCTGTTCTAGCCCCATCACCTAGCTCCCCATTTTGTGGCTCTGAAATGATAAAGAGAGTGCGTCCTCTCCTGCTACATCAGATTCACTGCCCATCTAGCCATATTTGTTCTTAATAACAGCAGACACCTACCACATAATGATCCAGACTCTGTTTTAAATACTTTATATCCTCATATGCAACATTACTTATAATTACTGAATTATAAATTGGTGCTGTTATTAATATCTATTTTTCAGATAAGGAAACAAAGGCTGAAGTATATTAATTAAATGTGCAAGTTTTAAAACTAGGAATTGTGAAGCCAAGACTAGAATTTAGGTCTCTGCCTCCAGAATCCACATTTTAAACACTCTGCTAATAAACTTCCGCTTTGCCACAAAGGGCAGAGAAACTGATGAAGTCAGGATTCTTGCATCTCATTGTTAATCCCCCTTATCAATGTTCAGGATGAAACTAAACCCAACCCACATTCCCCTGCAGTGTACATCAAACAGTCACTATCTTTTTTATTGTTGTTGTTGCTCTTGCCTATCAATGGACATTTTGTTCTATAAAATATTCACCATGCAAATTAGGTAGGAAAGCAAGAGGCATGCTATAACCCTAAGGTTATCATTTTGAAAAAGAATTGAGGAAAATATGCAAAGAAATATGAAATGATTTCTTTCTTATCATTCCCTTATATAGGGATTTGGATAAACTGTAGACATGCATATTAAGATTTTAGGATTGAACACTTCAACTTCTGTTACAACTTAACCAAAAGGCTTTTATCTCTGCAAGATGAGGGATAGAGAAAGTTAAAAGGACATTTTGCCAAAGGCTGGTAGAAAGGACAATTCTGACAACAGCTGCTGGTGGTTCCCTTTTTGGGCTGACCTTCTTCCTCCTCCTAGGGCGTCATCAGAATGTCCAGAAAGTGCATTAACTTGGTACTTCCAGCCCCATGCAAAATCCGAAGTTTTCCAAACTATAGAAAGCTTATCAAAAGGTGCACATAGCTACCCCTGCTGCTATTAATTAAAATGCAATCAATGAAAACTACAGGGACAGTTTCTTCCCAAACTGAAAATGACATGTCAAAATCCTGTTCTCCAAATATCTCCATCGCTCCTGATGACACTGCCATTGTCCTCTTTCTTTGTTATTTTTTCCCCCTTTCCCCTTTGTTTATTTAATGTCAAGCCCGGGCACTCTCTCATTTCTTAAAACCAATTGCACATAAGAATCACAGTGTGCTCTAACAGAAGGATCATGAGCTTTGGCATCTGGTTCAAATGCCAGCTGCATGTTCATCAGCTGTGTGCATTTAGCTTCCCAGATTTTCAGTTTCCCAGTTATAAAATGGACATCATAATAAAACCTCAGTGGGTTATTTTGAAGATTATAAATGGGATACCATATGAAATATACTGATTTCATTGCCTGGTATATTATGAGCCTTTAAGTGGTGGCAAGCATTACTAACATATGTGAGTAAACATTGAATTAATTCCCACCTTGCTATTACTAGAATGACTGGACTGACCTTTGGTACAAAAGGCCTAGGCATATACAATTAACTTGGGGTTCTTCTGTCTGTTTCTAGTAGTGTCTATCCTCTGGCCAAGGAATGAATTCTGCACACTGCTCCATGTCATTTTCCTTAAGCACTTACTATTTAGGACCCTTAGGTGACTAAATAACATCTTAGAATGTCCTATGGCCTTTAAAATTAAATATAAATTTCTCTACTCTTCACTGAACATGTATGCTGCCTATCTAACCAAATCCTTTTCTTATCTTTTATAGACAATGTATTATTATAGGAGAGCCAAGCTCACTCTACTACCCCAGGAATACTTTACCTATTTCACCTGCAAGTTTATGAATTTTGCATTCTGTACTATTCTCCCCAGAGGAAAAAATCTGTTTTGGGCTACTTTCAAGTTCATATTTCTCCCCTTGTACAAGACTATTTGCTCCTTCTGTGAAGGCTTTCATATTAACACCACCCAATGCTGAGTTCTTCAATCTATATTCACTCCGAGTATTTGCTTTCAGTTTGCACTTTACTGTTGTGTTGTACATTGCTTTGCTTGGTAAAGTTTATTCAATATTTGTTTGTTCTTTATGTTTATAACCTCTTCGAGGCAAGGTAAAAACATTTTATTTGCAATCTTCCCCCAAGTTAATGAAGGTATTAGAACACCAGAATAAATGTTCTCAGACTGTACTATTTAACAGTATGACCAATATCAGAGGAAGCAGGTACATGTGTGACAACTTTCCTTCATCTAGGCCTCATGATATTCATGTTTCCACCCACTACTGGAAGAACCTGAAATTGAAGAAATCCTGATGCTATCTCTATTGCTCTTACCTAAATAACACTTAGCACTGATTGCTTAGAACAGGCAACTCATTCACTGATGTTCAGAACCCAATTCATAGTAGAGCTCCATTTTTTCCCTCTTTCCTTCTTTTCTTTCTAAGAATGTTGCTATGGAAACTACACTGGGTTTTCATTCTCTGTGTTTGTCATGCTTCTGCTCCAAAGTCAGGGAGAGAGAGAGGCATTGATCAGTGATGTAATGAAACAGCCTCTAGGGAGAGAGGAAGGCCATGGGGTAGTGTGTATTCTCAGGACACTGGATCCCAACTACTTTTTCAGTTGAAGACAGGTCGATTTGACCGTCCTTTAGGGGGATTTAATTAAAAACCAGTCTGGGCCAGCATTTATGCAGTACAGTGGAAACATGGATCACCAGTATCCAATAGTGGCATGTCAAAAAAGGTGGAGGTTACTCAGAAAGGGCCCCACACACATTAAAGGGCTCTGCTGTGTGTTGCTGTCAAGCAAGAAATTCATTTGGTGCTCTTCCTTTTAGCCAGAGAGATTTATTGACCACAGGTTGAATTCACTTTCTATGTGGTAGGTCACTGGAGGCTAGGAAGGTTGCTCGATCCTTCCTCCTGTAGTTTTTTTATATGGCAGGGTCCTTTACATAGTTTCATCATTGGGTCAAGGGAAGCACATGGGCTGAGAAAATGAGAAAGTGTACTTTGAAGGTACTCTCATTCTGCTTACAGCAATGGCTGCTGATAATATTTCTGCTGTGATACCCTTTTTATGCATGACTTCACAGCTTTACAGATATACTTTATTGTCCTACATATTTTTCACTGCCTCACATATTAGGGGAAGGTAAGGAGCTGTTAGTGCCCGGAGGCATCCTACAAAGCCCTCTGTGAACAACTGATGTCAGCAGTGAGTTTCTGGTTCCCAACTTGGAAAATCCTCCTGTCTGTTTGCCAGGTAATGTTTCCTTACAATGAACTGTACCAGTTTTTATGGCATCTGGCAAGTGGATAACATGTTCTGAGAACATGGAATTTGATGACCATATGGAGTTATCTGCACTGTCCAAACAATTCTAACTTACTCTCTTCTGATTCTCATACCTGCAAGTTCACATTTTTCCTTTACATTCACTGTTGCTTCCTCTCTTACTTCCTGTAATTATTAGATAATCCCTCCATTCAGTAGAGTTCATCAGGTTTCAGATCCTGCAGTCACATGGCCTCCATCATACCTCATCCTTTCTGTATCCTACACATGTAAACTTGTGCAAGTGCTTAAATCTTCATAGGCTTTGATTTTCTTTTGTTTTCCTTTTTATCAAATTTACTGATATGACACTGATTAACAAAATTATATAGGTTTCAGATGGACAATTCTACAACACACATCAGTACACTGTATTGTGTGTTTACCACCCCAAGTCAAGTCTGGGCCCATCACCATTTATTCCCCCACACCCTCCTCCACATCCCCTCACTCTCCTCCCCCTGGCAATCACCACACTGTTGTGTCAATGAGTTTTTCTCGCTCTCTTTTTTTCTTTTTTGCTCAATCCCTCCACACTCCCCCCAACCCCGTCTTCCAACTCCCGCCCCTGTCAGCCTACTCCCTATCTATTAGTCTGGCTCAGTTTTGCTTGTTAGTTCATTTTTTCCATTAGATTCCACACTTGAGTGAAATAATACATACTTGTATTTCTCTGACTGGCTTATTTCACTTAGCATAATACTTTCAGGGAGTTACCTCAAAAAATTAAACTGGAACTGCCTTATGACTCAGTGATTCCACTTCTGGTAATTTATCTGAAGAAACCCAACACACTAATTTGAAAAAAATATATGCACCCCTATTTTCATTGCAATGTTATTTACAATAGCAAAGATTTGGAAGCAGACCAAGTACCCAACAGTAGATGTGTGGCTTTGATTTTCCCATTGATAAGGAAACAGTATAGTACTATATTACTGTAAAGATTATTACAGTAATGTATGTTTAAAAAAACTCATGATGTGTCAAACAGAAAGTGCTCAGTGAACACTAGCTTTTATTTAATTCATTTAGATCCACATATATCCCCGTGTTCTCTCATTCTATACATCTTTAGTTTGTGATCACTTTTCTCAATGTGATTTATGCAAAATTCATTTAATATGTTAAAGCTATATAACACCACGACTACCTTTACATACTACTGCAAATGCAATTGAAGCTGTAATTATGTAGATTTACTTCAAGATTTGTGGAATCCATGACCAAGCATCCCTTGGGGGAGAATACATAGATTTCCAAGTGCTCAGTTTCTTCACAATAGTTGAAATAATATATTATTGAATTTACATTTGGTGGTTCACTAAATACATAATTTTTAATTTGCAGGTTCGTGGATTGTTTCAGGAAGAGGCAAGAAACATAAAATGTTAGAAATTCCAGTTCTGAGGATATAACTTCTTAATTGTGGTATGCTGTGTCTCTGATACCTATAACACTTCCTATATACCTATCATTTACCCTATATGTACTATATGAATATATAGTATATGAAACATTATTGATGGAGCTAAGGACTCTTAAATGATAACACAGAATTCTTAATGTAAAATTTCAATTCAAAACATTCCCACTAAAAATACAATGTACTAGGCACTGTGTTATATGATGAGGATGTAGTAGAAGACAAGGTAGGCACGATTCTTGCCTCATGGAATTTTTATCCTACTAGAGGCAAGTCAGTAAGCAATAAAGGAGTATGGTGAGTGGTATGAAGAAGACAGTACAAGGTGTCATGGGAAAAAAAGAAGGGGAACCAAATATGGTCTAGAGATGAAAGAGGTATATGAGCAGACAGGGAAATCTTATTTGAAGCTCTAACTCATTTAAAACCTAAATAATGAATAGCAATTGGTAGATTTATAGAAAATTTAGGATAGTAACATTGGAAAGAATTCTGGAAGCAGAAGAACAGTATACAAAGTCATAGTAGCCCAGGCCGGGTAGTTCAGTTTTTTGGAACATGATCGCATACACCAAAGAGGTTGTGGGTTCAATTCCCAGTCAGGGCACATACCTGGGTTGTGGGTTTGATCCCCAGTTGGGCAGGAGGCAGTTGGTAAATGTTTATCTCCCATCCTTCTCTCTCTCTTTCCCTCCCACCCTCGCTCTCTCTCTTCCTTCCTCCCTTTCTCTCTCTAAAAATCAGTAAACATATACTCAGATGAGGATTTAAAAAAAAGACCAAACATAATAGTAAGTTGGACCACTGCACAGTCAAAGAACAAAATGAAATTCAAGATGACTAAAATGTTAAGGGTCAAGAGATTTTTATCTCAGGGTTAACTGGGTCCAGATCCTCTGGGGCCTTATAGGTCATAATAATAATTTAGAGTTTTGGCCTGGCAATGAATGCTTCCAAGCATAGAAATAATCTAACCAAATTCTTAGAATATAATAATCCAGGAAAAGGATAATTATTGCTTGAATTAAGGCTATAGCATTTAGGATAGAAGGAAGTAGATGGATGCAAGAGATATTGAAAAGATAAAATTAACAGGACTTGATGGTAGATTAGACTCCTAAGGGCAGAAACTGTGCTTATGTTTCTCTGTATCCCTCACAGTGCCTGCCATGGTATTTTAAGAGCAGAAGGGACCCAATAAATATTTGTTGAATGAATAAATGAAGCCTCTAAAGCTTCTCTCCCTAGAAGAGATATGAATTATGTTCATGTTTCATTTATAAGGAATATGATGAATGCTGAAAGCAGAAACACAGCCCTTTCAGCATCAGTCTTGTTGAGGGAGCTGGTAAATAGGAATTTCAGAGTACTGCTGTGTGCAGCCCCAGGGGACAGCGGCTGGTTGGAGGCCAATACTCAGGGCCTCCATCACAAAGACAACTGTGATCAGGCCAGGCAGTTAAGGAGGTAAAAGGGCAGTAGGAAATCTAATTCCAGAGTTTTGTAACCTAATGACGATTCCTGAAAATATGGCTGGCTTCTGAAATGCTACAATTGCCCGTAACAGAACATAGAGTATGTCGCATAAATTCACACATTGGTCCAAAAAAAGTTGAGTTTGGCTTGGGATAAGGCAAGAAGATGTCTAGTTCATATGTAGTACTCTGAAAGTTTAATCCCATCCTGGCCAACTTGCAAAGTCATATGCATATAATTAACAAATGATTTCATCCTATCTTACACTCTCCTTCCTTCCTTCTCTTCTACTTTATTCTCTCTCTAGCACTTCCCTCTTTTCTTCTCCACTTTTCTCCCCTTTTTGTCCTCAATTTTGACTTCTCAGTTCCATTTCTCCTTTCATTTCTAGGCTGGTATCAGTTTTTAGGTCACAAAATAAGACAAGGATTAATTTAAATCCTATCTAAATTGAGGTGGGTGGGGGACAAAGCATATTTGTCTTTAGCCCAAACCACTGTCAACATCTTGCACCCCACATACGCATGCATCAGTAATTGGTAGTTGAACACCATATATTTATTTCTGAGTCTTTTCACCAATATTCAACTATGAAGTATTAAGAAAACGATAGTAATTCTAGACACACCACTATGGAGTCATCAAAATGCTGTTTGTAAATAGATCTAAAAATATAGTAAATGCCTTCGTTTTCATGTTAACATGGAAGAAACTCAGAAAACAAAACTGTATTTCAATATGATGTCAGCTAGGTAAAGCATGCATTTAAATTCTAGAAAGTCATACAGTGATGTGTTAGCAGTGATTGACTTTGTGCAAGGCTTTTATTTTCATTATCATGGTTCTATATTTGTAATTTGCCTGCAACAACCTGTGTTAATTACATTTTGGGGAAAATATTTTAAAATCAAGTTACAAACAAGACACCATGTGGTGTATATGTGCAGTGACAGGAAATATTCTAAAGGAGTTTATTAAACTTGATCATAACATGGGATTATTGGAGAGTATAAAATTTTTAGGTAGCGGATGGAGGATAGACTGAAGAGTTTAACAACCTTTGATTGTCCCAGGTGGTGATTTAAATCAAAGATATGTTAAGCCCAGAACAATCAAGTCTAAGAATAAGAACTATGAGTCCAAATGCTCATTGCGTAGAAGAACATTCTCCATCCATTTAATACAGTTGATCCCATAAACCAAGCATTTAGTTAACAGTACCATGTTCTATTTAAATTTTTACTTCTTAGTTCTTCATGGAAAGCTAACCTAATTAAGAAATTTGGTGTCAGCTATGTATCTATTTTCTCTCTATTTATCTATTGGTTTATCTATATTTTAGGAATTTATTTTGTCTATAAATGTATTTGGCTGTCAGTATGTTTTGTCACTGTTTATGTTTTAAATATTTGGGCTTACCTAGTGATGTGGTACATGTGTATGGGTGCTCACATTGTTTATGTTTAATGACCAATATGAACTTTGCTCTTGGGCCAAACAGGCTGAAGGGTGCAGTTTAGCTTAATCTTTGAAAACACTGTTTTGGAGTTAGACATAGTTGAATTCAAACCAACCTTCATGTATAGAATTTTGGGCAAATTACCTAATTTAATTACTGTGAATAAAAATTGGATAATAATACTATTGATCTCACAAGGCTATTGGGAATATCATAAAACAATATATGTAAAGAAACTACTGGCATAAAGTGATTGGTCAATAAGTATTCATTCTTATTTTTATTATATGGGTATCTACTGTGGACTCTGGTCAAGATATTGTCCATGGTGGAAAGCAACAAATAACACATAGTCACTGTTCTTACTTTAAATCTTAATGATAGTGAGAATAGGGCATGCTCTAACTTACCCTATTTCTTCTGGATTCCTCTTATTGAGAAAAACATACAGAAACTTAATATGCCCTATCCTCCTCCTCACTTCCTGAAAACATCAATATAGGACTTATTATAGTAGTCATGACCTCTTCAATATGTGCAAAATGGGTAGGCTATTGTCTTATAAATGCTAGTGTTCTATCCTTCATAAAACTCATCTGCTTAAGTGGGAAAAAAATGAGCAGGGTGAATCTTGAGAGAGTGGTTCTGACATCTTTGTGGGACTGTTACCTGATTTAGTAAGTGTTAGCATAATGAGGAAAATTTCTGCCATCTAAAATCTATGAGGAAATTATTCCCCATAATTAGGAGTCCTCTTCAGATCCCAGAACTGAGCCACAGATCTTTCTAAATCATCCTAATATTATCACCCACTGTAATATATAATGTTCAACCCTTTCTAAGGAGAAAGTTAACAAGGTTTACATGAAAAGTAAATGCTTCTGCAAACACAATCTCAGGCACATTTATACTTGGGTAGAAATTACTTAGGAAGAGAAAGCTTTCCCCTGCCATTCTCAAATCATACCATATACATAATCACCTTCTCCCATCTGAAAACCCAACTTAGATCATCCCAGACATCACGTGAGAAGGTGAGGCAGGATCATGCAATGAAGCCTTAGAAAGTCAACTGGCATAGAAGTGATTCCAGCCACAACACAGCTCTATTCATCTGGACCCACATAAAGGATTGATAGCTGTATGGCAGATTGAGTGTAGACAGGGTCAGAGGAAGGAAACAGCACAGTGACACAGTAAAACATAACTTCAATAGTGTCACAACTCCACAAAATGTTGGGAAGTTGCAGCAAAAGATATAGAATGGGTTGTTTTAAATCTTTTTCCATTAGTACAGCTTGCAGCCCAAGCCAAGAGGCTAAACTGCCCAGATAGCAGCAACAGTCACAAAGCACAGAGCAGTCTAGCAGCCTACTCATGTATTATATAATAACAAAGCCATAAGCCCATCTTTCTTGGTTCACTTATAAATTCTAAGAAACACACACATGGGGGTATGGGGGTAGATATATCTAACAGGCACATTTTTATGTACAAAAGGCTGCAGAATAAACTTAGAATTTCTTTTCTGCCTCTTAGGTCCCCCTGCATTTATAAACATGATTTTTTTAAACAGAGTTCACATTTCTATCTCAGTTCATGACATTTTTAAGACTTTCAAATATCTCCTTTTTGCATTTAATGCTGTGCACTATCCTAAGCAACATCTGTGAACCTGCTCCAGACATCCCGGCAGCGTACCTAGGGTATTCCTAGATGGCTGAATCTGAAAGATGAGTGTATCTTTTAGTGCCTGCTGTCTAGTAAAATGTCATGTCACTCAGAACAGACAGATCTAAAGAATAAAATTGTCCTGAGTTAAGAATCTGTCAATTGATTTGTTGCAGTTTTAGTCGGGCAAGAAATCCCCTCCACAGGGGGGAAAAATTTTCATTCAAAAGTACTCTTAAGAATTAATTTTCCTTATAATAACCAAATTGAACTAGATTCTCCCAGCATATTAACAAATATACCTTGTATATGCCTATAACTTTAAAAATACTTATGTTCCCCCGAGAAGGGAGGAAAAATGAAAACTGGATGTTTCAGACTTTCGAATTAACTACCACTGCATTAACATTACTGAGAGATAGAAAGAAAAGGGTAGAAAATAATACAAAAATTAGAATTGGCTTTAAAAAACACTTTACGATCTGAGGGCCCCACCCACAAACACTGTGACACTTGGTGGAACACTACAGCAAGGCCTCCCAGAGTCAGATGAGAGCAACCAATGCAGTTTACCCCTCTCGGTAGAAGTTGGTGAGGGTGGTAACAACAGAGGTGATAGCAGGATGGCCTGAAAGGAAGAATAGGATTTTAGCTGCTGGAGAGACATGAATACAGTAAGGGCTTGTTGGCTATTTGAAGTGCCTCCTTGCCACCTTACCATATCTGGAAACAAATTCAGTAAAGAATGATAACAACCGAAGGATGGTATTATGGTAAAAAGTATAAAAATAGGCCAGATGCAAAAAAAAAAAAAAAAAAGTGGTGGGGATAGATGGAATTCAGTAGGAACTAGTGGAAGCTGCTTGAGAGTGGCAAAGATATGGATGTCCACCCTTGGGTGAGCTTCTAGGCAGGTGTGACCATTATTCTGGCTTTCTTTGATGGGCCATGATAAACCATCATAGAAATGCCAACGTCACCACCTATACATCATTCTAGGCAAGCTTGGGTGATTGGCACAACATGAATAATGAAGTCTAATGATCACCATAATCATTACAGAATTAAATGAATGAAATAATAAACCAGATGCAAATATTTAGTGGGAGAGCTCTCCAGGCAGAGAACAGCAAGGGCAAAAATATGGGGCTCTACATTTGGCATATTCCAAAACCATTAAGGAGCCTGGAGAACTATGAGAAAAAGAGACGAGTGGGAGGAAATTAATTCAAAAAGGCAGCCAGAGGCAAGGTCATGGAGATTCTTCTTGGTCATTCCAGGTCATTTGATTCTGATCTGGATGTATTCATAGGAAATAAGGGGGGGTCAAAAACTGTGGTGAGTGACAGGGTCAAAGAACACTGCTGTGCTTAGTAAGGTATCAAAAATAATTTGCATAATTCCATAAAGTTTTTACCATTATTGTTGAAGTATCCAGTCTTTACAGTACATATTAATTTATTACAAGCCATTACAAGTCATTTTGTTTTAATTATATTTAAGTAGGCTAGTCACAATTTGGGGGGTTATATTTGGTTATATTGGTAGTTAAGACAGCTAAAGTACAAGTCCTGGATGGGTTTCAGTAGAGAACAGGAAGTCCATTTAGCAGTAACTTGCATGAACGATGAGAAAACTACAGAGAGCTGGAGGCAGCTGAGGCTCTGGCGACAGCAGGCAGAATATGAACTGTGTGCATGGTACATGAAGTGCCCGGAAGAATTTGGAATGACCAGCAATGAAGATGTCCTCTAAAACTTAAACTATTAAATCAGCAAAGATTACTATTAAGAGGCAAGATGGTTTCTGGACCACAGCAATCTTCCTGTGATAATTTACATATCTAAGGAAAGAAACTGACAGTCTGAAGCTTAGATTCATCAGCCTTTGTAACACAGTAAAAGGAAAGTCACAGAAGCACATTCTGCTCCCATCCAGGAAAAGGACTTCCTGGCATTGTCAACCTGCTAGGAATATCTGTTCTTCCTGGCAGGTAGATGGAGGTGGATGCAGGCTGCCATTAGAACCTGATGAGACTAAGCATTTGAGACAAGCATCTCACTCACCAAGCAACCTTCTGTTAATGTGGCTCCCTATGTAGCTTGCCTACATGGCAGGCATTCACTGATCAGAATGATGCAAATGTTTGGTCCAGTTAACAGTAATATTCTTCATTGTAAATGAATACAGTGGCTTTCCAATTTATATGCTTCAGGCTTTTGTTAGTTGGTACAAGTCATCCTCCCTGAATAATCAACTCTGGGCATTAACTAGGCGAAATGCTGGGACCTGCATTGCTGAGGTCTGAACTCCAGCTGTGATGAATTCACCCTAGAAATACTACCCTGCAAGGTGTCTTGGCAGCTGGCCTTCTCCTGGGACACACTGACCTTGCAGTACCTTACATCTGAAATGTCGTCATGTGCCTTCCAACACTGGCTCTCCTGGGAACAGTCACTGTGGGGGCATATGTGCAGGGAGTTGTAAGATGTGATTAATTGAATATTGAAAAAATGCCTCTACTGGTGGGAAAGAAAGTTTAATTATGTATACTATGGACATACTCTTTAAATATGATTAACAATAACTAATACTTATTGATTTATTGAGCACTTTCTAGTGCCAAACACTGTTGTAAGCATTTTAAATACTCGATTTAAATACTACATTTATTCTAATTTTAGAGACAGAATGATTAAAGCATTTCCCTTGGCTCATATCATAGGTAAATAATAGAACAGGGATTTGAATTCAGACCTATTATCCCCAAAGTTAAGAGAAAGTGCTCTGGAGTCAGACATGCCCTGGCTGGGAACTTGGCTCCACCATGTTAATTTTTTGACCTAAAAATTAGGATAAAATAACTAGCTTCCCAAATCAGTTTTGTCTCTAGATGTTTAACATGTAGGATTTTAATAAGTTACAAATGAAATTATAAAAACAAAGTACTCAGTAACATAAAGTGGTTAGTTAGTGCTGCATCTTGTACATAGTGAGCTAAAGAAATGTATCTGTTAATATAACACAGTGTTAAAAATATTTCATATATGGGAGGTAATAGTATACACCCAGGTCAGTTCTTGGACATACCTCCTCCTGAGTAACCTTTTCACTCCAGGTATATATATACACATATACCTCTGGTATTTTGTGATATAACTTATGTATATAAGCATCATTCCCAAAAATTTGAGTCATGGTTCATAAGCATATATACATAAATAGATAAAAGGAATAGATCAGATATGCCCAATAAAAAATAGGGAAGGCAAACAAAGGGTAGCATGACATATTTCTGTATCTTTGAATTAGGCATCACATTTGGGTCTGAGCTCCCTTGAAGCTCACGTAAAGGAAAAAATGTGTTTCATTTTAAGTTTCACAGAGTCTATAAGATTAAAACAAACCTTTCCCACAGTTCTGAGAACTGAGAGAACCTACCCTCATGGGTCCTCATCAAGGCGGTACTTTGTAACGCAGCAGCATCACCAACAAGTCCCCTACAATGCTTATAATAATAAACCTCAATCATTTAAAATAGCAACATTACCTTTCAAGAATCTAGAGTGTCAGCTCAAATGCATGGGTTCCTCCTGACTGGCTTTGAACCAGACTGCCTGAGCATCTGTGTGCTCGCCCCCAGACGGTAGGTGCCACCGGTTCTCCCCAGACCTGTGGCAGTGACCTATCTTTGCACACATTTCCCACCATGAAATGCCAGGCTTTACTTTCCCTCTCATCAGCTTTTATTCCAAACACCCTGTGCTATTTTCCATTCATTTTGGGTTATATTTTCTGATTTTCTGGCAATGTAGAGAAGAGGTCAAAGTCATTTATCTGGAACCAGAAAGAAAAAAAAAGTTCCACAACAAGAAATGAGCTTACTATTCCAAATAGCAAATAGCTGGGAGAGAACAAGTGCCTCTGGAACTTGAAAACCTGGCTTTAGACAATACGTCAAAACCACTTACGTTAGCATTAAAGCACCCTGGGCTTTCATATCTGACTGGCAAAAAAATTGAAATAAAAAATAAAACGGGTAGAGATGAGGAATAGAAAATGGCATGCTCCCTAACGGAGTTGCAAAAATGATTGGAGTGCACTCTCAGTCATGTTTAGTGTATGCGTACACATGCCTTCCAAGTACCTCCCACATCAGCAACCACACAGCACCCTCCACGCCAGGTTTCCCTTCTCAAGCCTAGGGCCCTTTATGTCTTCCCCATTGTCTGCCTCATCCCTTTGTTTAGCCTGGTATCTGGTCCACCTTTAGAGGTTACATATACACTGTCATAGGCTTTTGAAAACACTCATCCTAATCTTCACTTCCTTATTATTTATTATTTTTTCTATCTGCAGAAGTATATTCTTATTCATAGATCTGGAAAGACCAGAAGGGCCAACTCCAGGCTAGCATAGAAAGGTCACTTTCATACTGTTTTCAGCACAGTCTCCAGTGGGAAGTCCCATGGTTCTCATAGAGGGAGCCTGTCTTTTTCCATGACATTTCCAGATTTAGCTTCAGTAAAATAACTGAAACCCTGCTTTGGATGTTTGAGAACAGCATGTTGTCTGATAGGTCTGATTTTGATTGCAAATCGTATGTTCTGCTCAGCACTCAGCACGTGGTTGATAATCCCCCAGTCGTGGTCTCTTTCTGCCTGGCTGGGGAAAGCTAACAGAACGACACTGTGCCTTGCTGATCCACAGCTTCCCCCGATCCTCTTCCCCTTCAGCCACTGCACTCTATTCTTGGGAGAATTCTTACCAGCTGAGTTGTGGCTTTCACCTTGGCTGGACATTTATAGGGATAACAGAAAGAAAATTAACTGTCTGTTAATTGAATGCATCTATCCTTGTTCCCAGAGACAAACTAGGTGATAGCCACCACCACTGGTGGCTGTGGGTTCACAAGCCCCTATAACCTTTCCTCTCCTGAAGAGGTGACACTTCACACCCAGTAGAATATAGGTACTGAAGTGTCTTGGCCAAAGTTCTCAGTCTCAAGAGCTCAGTGAGTCTATGTTTAGGCTAAACATAAGCCTGGTGCAAGAATAGCAATTTTGAAGGTGATTATTTTTCTCTGACAAATGAATTTATTCCCTAGTGACTGGGAAAGACAGTGGCTGTATAATTCTCCTAGCAATAATTCTGCACACAGTAAATACTGTATTCTTTGTTTCCTCTATGATAAAACTGCAGAGAAGTTGAAATTGTTCAAGGTCATGGAAGTCTCCCGAAAGTTTACATAAACAACAAAGAAAACAACAAGGAAAAAAAAAAGTTTCCAGATGCCCGGTCTGGCATAGGACCACTTGGCAACCCGGATCTCAGATGCAGTGTTCTCTGAAAAGCCATGGTGGGAAACCAAGTATGGAAGATAGAGTTGGAACAGTGGTAGACATGAAGACCTGGCATTATACTCAGAGCTCTCAGTGGCTCAATCCACTCTTGATTTAATGCTGATGGCAGTATCTCTGCCACTGACAGGAACAGCACTGACTGTCGCTTCATGTAGTAGGCTATTTCTGCCATCACATATATTAACAGGATCAGGATCCTGAGGATTTATTGGGAGTGTTAATAACTGCATGTGAGTAAGGTCCAGGCTACTCATCTGCAGCCAGGGGAAGCCCTGCTAAACGGAGCTGGTATATATTCTCTTTTGGACAGGGAGCTCATATTTAACACACATCTTTGTCTTTCCTGACTGCCCTCTGAAAAATTATGTTTTTAGTAAGTAAATATTTAACAGAAATCCTGGTGTCTGCATTTTCTATTAGTTTGTCTGCATCCTGTATCCGGTACTGTGAAAACAAAGCGTTAAGACAGAATTTATTTTGTAAAAAGTAACATTTTAAAAAAATTTCTAAAGGTCCTTTCTTTGTCTGTTTACTTGAATTGTTTCTTATATTGTATCCCAATTTTGTTTTCAATGTATAGATACATCTTCTAGTTTTTAAATGTTTTTTTTCTTTTTTAATCCCCTCTGGAGGATATTTTTGTATTGCTTACAGAGAGAGGAAGGGAGAGAGGAAAGGGGAGAGAGAAACATCAATGTGAGAGAAAAACATTTATTGGTTGTCTCTCATATGCACCCTGACAAGGAATCAAACCCATATCCTGGGTATCTGCCCTGACTGGGGATTAAATCCACAACCCTTTGGTTTATGGTACAATGCTTCAACCAATTGAGCCACTGGCTGGGACAGTTTTTAAACATGTATTAAAAAATACAGATTTGATGAGATAGAAAACACACTAATATTAGAAAACCTAAGATAATTGGGGTCTTCTATGTCTACTTAGTAGTCTCATCTTTTGCTTCTCTGACTCATTCCCTAAAGCTTTTAAACAGTTTTCCAAACTGTTAAAAAGACATTGTGAAATTGGATATGCTTCATCTTATCCAAAATAAAACTGACTACAACTAAATCCATTATGTATTAATTAAATATAAGTTGAGAGTGTCTATCCACTTGTTCTCCAAACCATTGAAAGCATCAGATTTAAGTGCCTCTGGGTTTTGTTATAAGCAGTCTCAGAAGAAGCCAACTGTGGTTAAAATTCACAACCTGTAGATACTCTTTACATCAGATATTGCAATTGCCTGGAGATATTATTTTTATGGGCATTCATTTATTTCCTATTTCCACAACATTCTGAGTAACTTCTGTATGAATGGGAAAATGCAAAAATAAAATACATAGTGTCGGGTTATATTCAGATGTGAATAAATAGATCTCCATCAGTGACATTTATTTCCTGCCTCTTAATGTTTATAAATGGTAATATGTTCTTTGTACTCTGATTTTGTTTGTGTATAATTACATTATTCCTGCAACACAGGTAGGTTTATTCTTTTTGGTGTATTATATTTGTTTATATAATCTCCTATCAATTAGGTATAGCTATGAAAAGTGAGTTTATAACAAACATAACTAAATTGTGCCTTATAGTGGCGGAGAGGGAAATAAAATTGGAAAAAAAGGTTGGGGGGGCACGAATTGAAGAAAGGAAAATGTAAATAGGCTTGTATTTTTAAAAGAGGTAGCTTCATGTTAGTACAGACCTGAGACAGTAATCTATATATTTCCTTTTACAGACGAAAAAACTGAGGCTCAGAGGGGTCTGCCTCATGTCTGAGAGAGGCACGTCTCTGCCTACAAGCAGCAGGCCAGGGGCATCTCTATGCTGCTGACTCAGAGCACCTGGACCAGAAGGCAGCTACTCCTTTCAACAGAAGTTCTTTTAGGTCTGACTCCACAAACCTGTGTTGTATTTAAAATCTAAATTCATCTCCTACTTTCTCCTCTTCCCACCCCTAAAAGATACTTTAACTAAATAAGATTTCCTAAGACCCCGTCCACCTTCTCCTTCTATTGTTCCTCCTTGTATCTTCCCTCTTAACCACATATAAGTGGGACATATGTAGCAAATAAGATCAATGTGAGGTGACTGGATAGCTAGAGAAAACAGATACATCAAGTTTAATACTGTAGGCAATCAAATATGCCTTGAATTCTGAATAAATTTGAAAATTCATAAATTCAAGGGGATGTGAGATCTAAAAATATATTCTAACATGAGAGAAAAATAACAAGCATTCCTTCTATTATATCCAAACACAGTCTACTTAGACAAACCTAATAATACAGAGGTCTCTACTACACAGTTTAGGAAAAAATTAGAGACACAAGAAATAGAAACCTGTCTACACTGACACCAACCTCCCTTTGTTTAAAACATTTGTCTTATACCCTAAACAATTTGTACAGGCATAAAAAGAAGAGAACTCATATAGACCATTAGAAAGCAGTTCAAAACAGACCACAAAGAGATCACAAAGCCATCATGTGCTACTGTTGGAATGGCTGGGAGTCTGTGATGAATGCCATTTGCAAATATTGCTGTGAAGTAATTTCCTTCCATTTCTGGAGTACTCCAGATAAATTAGATTTTCTTCTAATCACATCTGCTACCGACTGTGTATGAGAAAAGATAGTTTGTCTGCATAAGATATAATGTGTACTTGGAGGGTAGAGGGCAAAGAGGCTCAGTGGAAAGTTACTGCCTATAATCATGATGGGGCAGATTACAACCAAATAAAAAGTCAGAGGATGCTTCTCAACAAATTATGCAAAATGACATCCCAGACATTGCTGTGGAAATAGCAGGGAATATTATAGGGCATGTGCAATTCACCTGTCAGATGTAAACAAGACCTACCTTCCACAAATGGGGTCTCATGATGAGAACGGGCTGACCTAGGGAGAATATTTTAAAGAAATAAATCACATTTACCATGCTATTAACCCAACATGTCCACAATGAAACCAGAAAAATAAGTGTTAATGTTGCTGAAAATGTAAAATGAGATGTGATTAATAAATTTACTACATATCAGAATCAGTAGCTGGTCCAAATATTTTTTATTAAATTTATTGTGCGACATTGGTTAATAGGGTCATATAAGTTTCAAGTGTATATTTCTATGATACCTGATCTATGTATTGCATTGCATGCTCACCACCCAAAGTCAAAGCATCTTCTGTCACCATAAATTTTTCCCCCTTTACCATTTACTACCCACCCCCTTCCCTCTGGTAATCATCATACTGTTGTCTGTGTCTATGAGTGTCAGTTTTATAAAATAATATCTAGTCACAAAGTACAAGAATTCAAAAAAGAGATATTAAATACAGGGGCCCCTCATGTACTTGGCAGGTTTCTAAAGGTAAATTGCTGATTGTAGATGTTGTTTGTGAACTGCCCAAATTCAATTGAGACTACAACTTCAGAAAACACTGAATAGGTCCTACTGCCAAAGCTCATGTGACTACATTTCTGAGGTCTACCTGAGGCCTTTCTACTGGTATTTGCCTGGGAAGCCAGAAGTACTGGGGAGTCAAGTTCCTAGACACAGCTCCCAGCTAATGACAGATGGACAGTGAAGAACAGGTACCCAGCTTCCATGCCTTTAGGTGAGAAGATTCTGAGACTTGTTCCTCACAGTGTCTCAAAGTTTTCCATTGGGGCTGAGCCCTCATTGTATATAACACACCCTATGTTGGCTTTCCTCCATCCCTGGCCATTCTTCTACTCTCCTTTACCCACTTGTCCTGTTACTGTGTCCTAAATAAACTACCTGCACTCAAATCTTTTTTTAAGTACATTTCAAGAGGAATCCAACTTAAGGTATGACATGTTCGAAACTCTGACAAGAATGAAAATGAAGCCACAAGAACTGTCCAAAACAAAGGTTAAAATCTCATGTACCAAAGAGAGTGCATTTTATTTACAGTGGTAAAAAATAGTAGGAACACTGAGGAAAGAGGCATAAAAACTTCTGTATAGATAGGATAATTCATGAAACATTCAGAGAAGTAAAACCAGGATTCAATAACCTAATAAGACCTGAAGACATTAATACAGTATCAGAGTAAACTAATTTTACTGATAGTCTGGGTAATTAATCATAAAAAAGTTGAATGGAATTTGGTGCTAACAGGGTATGAGAATAGTTTGTAAAAAAGCACAGTAAGAATTGTTAAAAATGAATAGTTCTTATTTAAAAATTAAACTTCGATTGCCTAGAAAACATATTAATGCAGAATATACCACTCTTCTGTCGCTGGAGAAAAAATAGATGACATAAAAGGTCTACCATAACTTTAGTTAGTAACAGACATCAACAAATACAACTTGTGCTAACACTCTACCTAGAAAATAGAAATTCCACTTATCGTTGTAGTGGAAAAATTGAGGCATAGAGGAAGTTAAGAGTTAGGATGAATATTCATCTAATATTTGAACTGAGTACATATCAAGCTAATTTTTCCTAATTTCTTAAAATCATATCCCATCCATTTTATCCCAACATAAATATGTCTTTGTATCTTGCATTATGTAGGGGCTTAGCTATATTCATATGTTAGCAAAATAAGCTTAAGCAGTGAGAGTTGATGAGTATCATGAAAGAACTCAGCCTATAAAAAAATCTTCCTATCGATCAAGAGTTGACACTGAATTCTGCTACTAACAGCCTATCTTGGTTTAATCACTGTTGTGTTTCATCTTATGAGATGAAAATATACCTAAGGGAGTATCACTTCAGGTCACTCACACTTTAGTGTGTATACACAATACTGAAAGCTTTGTTTAGTGACAAAAGGGACCTTCAATTACAAAAATTAAAGCTGCAACAAAATGGTGATATGATGATGGAAATTTTCTCAAAACAATTTTTTAAATGGGTTTTCTTACAAAATCACCCTAAAATCATACTCAGTTATACCATTCTAGTTAAAAATAAGAAGTATATGTACATACATATAGATCAATGGAATAGAACAGAGAGCCCAGAAATCAACCCACGTCTTTATGGTCAATTAATGTTTAACAAAGGAGGCAAGCACACACACTGGAGTAAAAACAGTCTCTTCAATAAATGATGTTGGTGCCATGGCTGATGTGGCTCAGTGGACTGAGTGTTGGCCTGCAAACCAAAGGGTCATCAGTTTGATTCCCAGTCAGGGCCCATGCCTGGGTTTCAGGCCAGGTCCCCAGTAGGGGGCACGTGAGAGGCAACCACACATTGATATTTCTCTCCCTTTCTTTCTCCCTCCCTCCCTTCCCCTCACTCTAAAAATAAATACATAAAATCTTTTTAAAAAATGATGTTGGGAAAGCTGGACAGGTACATTCAGAGGAATAATACTAGACCATCAACTTTCACTGTATATAAGAATGAACTCAAAATAGATAAAAGATTTAAATGCTAGTCATGAAACCATAAAAATCACAGAAGAAAACATAGGCAGTAAAATCTCCGAGATCTCGTGTAGCAATATTTTTGCCGACATATCTCCTCGGGCAAGGAAAACAAAGGAAAAAATAAACAAATGGGACTACATCAAACTAAAAAAACTTTTATACAGGAAAAAGAAAACCATCAACAAAATGAAAAGATGAAAAGGGAACCCACTGAACACTGAATGAAAGAATATATTTGCCAATAATACATCTGATATGGGGTTAATTTCCAAAAAATATAAATAACATAAAACAACTCCAGGAACACAAACAATCTAATTAAAAATGGGCAAAGGACCTGAATAGACACTTCTCCAAAGAGGACTTACAAATAGCCAATAGAAATATGAAAAATGCTCAACATCACTAATTGTCAAAGAAATGCAATGAGATATCACCTAAGACCTGTCAGAATGCCTATCATCAATAAATCAACAAACAAGTTCTGGTGAGGATGTGGAGAAAAGGGAACCCTAGTGCACTGTTGGTGGGAATGCAATCTGAGGCAGCCACTGTAGAAAACACTATGGAGTTTCCTCAAAAAATTAAAAATGAAACTGTCCTATGACCTAGCAATTCTACTTCTGGGAATATAGCCAAACAAACCCTAAATACTAATTCAAAAGAATATATGCACCCCTACGTTCACTGCAGTGTTATTTACAATAGCCAAGATCTGGAAATAGCGTTAAGTGCCCATCAGTATATCTGTGGATTGCAAAGCTTTAGTATAGTTACACAATGGGATACTACACAGCCATAAAAAAGGAAATCTTACCTTTGTGACAGCATGGATGGACCCAAAGGTAATTAGGCTAAGTGAAATAAGGCACTCAAAGAAAGACAAGTACCATATGATTTCACTTATATGAGTGGAATCTAATAAACTGATGAACAAAGTAGAAACAGAGGCATGGATACATGAAACATATTGATGGACAGCTATAAGTGGACAAGGGGGTTGCAGGATAGGATGAAAGAAGGTGAAGAGATTAACCAAAAAACTTATATATGGAACACAGACAACAGTGTAGTTACAGCCAGAGGGAAAGGAGGTTAGGAGTTAGGTGGAGGTGGGCAATGGGGTGGGGGAATGGGGACAGAAAAAGACTTTGTTTGGGGTGATGGGTGCACAATGCAGTATACAATTCAATGTTTTATTGAATTATACACTTGAAATCTGTAGAGTTTTGTGAACTGATGTCACCCCAATAAATTCAATTTAAAAAAGAATGTTTAGTCATTGTCTAAGAAGGCAAAAAAAAAGTGGGAACAACACAAATTTTTTTCAACAGGGAACTAGTTAAATAAATTGCAAAATATTTATAAATAAAAAAGCATTATATATGCCTAGAACTTTTTATCAAAATAAAACAAATATTTAAATAAGCATAGAGCCTAAAAATAGTCTAACGAAGTGATATCTGCCCATTTTGTCAACAGAAATACTGTGATTCATTTTTGACATATGTATAGTTGTGTCTGTTTTCATCTCCATTTTTCTCAATTTCTTATTTTTTTCCAGTTTCTCATTCACAATGCCTATATTCTGGAAACTATTCTGAACTGACTTATATCCCACACTACTCAGAGCTGACCTCCTTCTTTCTGACTATGACCTCTATGCATAAGAAGATCTCTGATGCCACTGTACATGACTGGCCTAGGCAGACAGATGGCCTGAAATATTACCAATAACCAAGCAAAGCCAAAATGGAAGGAAGGGAGGGAGGGAGGTAGGAAGGAAGGAAGGAAGGAAGGAAGGAAGGGAGGGAGGGACGGACGAAGGGAGGGAGGGAGGGGCGAGCAAAGAGGAAACCAGGCCAGTAATATTAAATGGCATACAGCAGTACTAGAAAAAAGATAGAAAGTAATTTTCAGGTGTCCATCCTTATCTTCATTTTTGCAGTGCGAAAGTTAGATGTTCCTGAGGCAATTTACTTTTCCTGGGGATAGGTTATTAAAATAAATCAACTCAATTCGAGCATTTTTGAAGCATTTACTCTGTAACAAACCCCATGTCAGGCAGTGAACAGGTCATGTATTCCACCTCTAAAATGTAGAAGGATCCCCTCATAAGATACTGTAAAACCAAGCAGCCTGTCTCCTAGGCTGTGGGAGGCAGTGGCACCTGAGTAACAGCGGCTCCTTTGGAGTCCCTCTGTGACATACTGATGGCCACCTTAGTGATTTGAACTGCCAGTCAGTCTGAGTGATTTCTGACTTTCTTCCATAAACTCTGACCTGAAAGACTGAAAATCTTGCCAATAACTCACTAAGGAGGAAAAAAATGCAAGACCTGTCTGTACTCCTTCTAATTAGGTTGGAAATCTGGCAACCAGAAACTCTGACATGAACAGATAAAATAAAGTCTTATTTAAAATACGGTAGGAGGCTGAGTCTGGAACACTGACCAGCCCCCTGTTGGGACAGGGGTGAGGGTGAACTAAGCAAGAAGCTGTTCAGCTTGCAGGTTCTATTTAAATTCTTATGTGCATCTCCCATCTACCTGCACTGATTTGCATTTAGGCCAAAGGCCCAAGGATGGCAGGCTGACAGAGCCGTCTGACCACCATTGCATCTTCTGGTCATCTTGACAGTTCTTTCTTCTTCAGGTATGACAAATGATACTCCTGAGAGGCTTTGGAAGGCTTCCAGGTTGTGTTCTGTGTGAGGGGTAAAGGGAATGACAGAGACTCCAGTAATACACCATGAGAGTACATTTTCATAACACTCTGATTTTTATCTGTAATTTTTATTAAAAAAAATTTGCCCATTTGTCAAAGAAATGAATGGGTTGAATATTGCAGAATGCTCCCTCTATAGTTTCAAGCTCTTGCTCCTCTTTTCAATCTATTTATCTATCACCAGTCCTAAAAATAAAAGCCCTCATTCAAGGCTCAAAACATGGATGGAGAGTGGGGGCTTCTCCTTTCTTCTCACACCCGTAGCTCAAACAATCAGAAGGAAAGGTATTAGGGTTTCTTTTCTAAGTCTCATAGTGATTCTTGAAATTACACAAGACCACCTACTGTGCAAGATATGAATGAGAATGTAAACAAATACATAACACTTTTTACCTCTAAGAAGATATTTTTAAGTATGAAGACAAAATAAAAATACAGTTGATCTTTGAATAATGCAAGTTTTGGGACGCCACCTCCTTGTGCCATCAAAAATCTATATGTAACTTTGACTCCCAAAAACTTAACTATGAATAGCCTTCTGTTGACTGGAATTATGGATAACATAAATAGTTGATTAACACATATTTTGTATGTTATATGTATTATATACTGTGTTTTTACAATAGGGTAAACTAGGAAGTGGATGTTATTAAGAAAATCATAAGGAAAAGAAATACATTTACAGGATGTATTGTAAAAACCTACATATAAGTGAACCCACATAGTTCAAACCCATGTTTTTCAATGGTCAACTGTACTTACAAAAATAAAGAGTAATGAGAGATTTCAATACCACACATGCATGTACACACACATGCACCACAAATGGTAAGGCAGCATGGTGGCTATTGGTGGGACAGTGAAGTACCTTGAAGGGTTCACAGCACTGAGCTGGACTTTCAGGAAGTGGCAAGGATAGATTGAGCAGTGAAAAAGTAGAATTTGGTGAATAAAATCCAAATGGTCATGTTTGAGGCCATTCACAAAATAAGTTTGGAATTTTATACAGGTTTATTTCTCTTTTAAATAATTCATAAAATCTCAGCCCTCTTCCCTGGAGATCAGGCTCATTGCATAGTCTTCTCCCCCAGAGGGTCAGGCAGAGCTGTCACTGACCCCTCCCTCCCACTCTGCCTCCTCCAAGGTAGACAGAACTGCCTGGGTGTTCCTTGGGGGACAGAAGGGAGGGCTGGAAAGTTTCAGACATTGGTTGCTAATACTGATCTCTGTGTCCCACACTTAGATTGCTTGGATGATCAATTCAATTTTCACAACAGTTTTGTAGCATGTATCTTATTTTTTTGTCTTAATAAAAATGGGATTACTCATTTTTATCACACTAGGTCTAAAGAGTTAGTCAACTAACCAAAGAAGGGGGAAAAAAAAAAAGTGAAACGTATTTTGAAAAGGGAAAGAAAGGTAGAATAACCTACAATGACTTCATTTTTTTTAAGGTACCAAAGTACAGGAAACTCCTATTGCTTTGTCTAAGACCTTTATTTTTCTGTCTGTATACGAATACTGAATGTTTCTGTGCCTTAGGCTTCTTGTTTATAAAATGAGGCTAATAATACAGATGCAGCCAAGACCAAAGCTGTAAGGATTAATTAATAAAACATGACTGCTGAGGCCACTGTAAACAGGAAGCATGGTATGAAGCTACTCCGTTAGAAAGTAATAAAGTGAGACCTCTGAAGCACTGGACAGGGCTGCTGCAGATTCAGAGCCACACTATACCAGTCTTTGAGCATTCAAGTCAATATAGACTTCTTTGTGGCCTCACCATGGAAGTCATTCCCAAATCCCAGACCGGCAGCACCTTTCCTCACAGGCCCAATACGCTCACATGCTTCTCTGTTTTCCACCTGCATCTGCTGTTTCTCTGTATTTAGCTCATCTCAGTTGCTAGGTTTTTTATTCTACCTCTCTCACATTGATATTTCTCTTTCCAATTTTCTCAGTATACAAAATATTCTTTCTACAGTAGAAAAATTTCCCCAATCACACTCCTCACCCAGTAGAGTGAAAGACCTTGATGCTGCTTCTCCCTCACCTCCCCATGTCTGTGTGTGCCTGTCCCATCCCCTCCATCCTGCCCTCTTCCTTCCCACCTCTCTCTCTCACATACACATGAAAGTAGGGAGATTACAATGATGAACTGGTTATTATGAGAGAGGAGATAACACCTCCTCTAGGAAAAATAGATTCTTAAATACTAATCTGACTCAATTCAAAAGTTCACTTTAATTAAAACAAATATTTATCATGCAGGTTTGTTTATATCAAGCATGGTGCTACCCATAGTGCACTACAAAGAAACAGGCCCAGTTTGTTACTCTTAAGAGTTAGAGATGTACATGAGTAGCCATAACATAGAGACACAGTGCTTTAAAAGAGATAAAACCTTAAAAAAAGAAGGAAAAAAATGCAGCTAGATTTCAGCTTGATGAATAGAAGGAAAGATAGATGGAAAAATAGAAGGAAAAATTTACATCCATAGAGGGACTGGTATATTTCCATCACCAGTATACTAAATGCTTCCATATAAGTTATATAATTTCAACATCCCAACTATCATATGGGCATTATTGCTTTTGAAGACATTAAAACTGACAATCAAATAGGTAACTTTCCCAATTGTCAGTGTCAATGGGATATCATGAGGTCAAGAGCATATTCACAATATAAAACCTAGAATTCTATTGGTAGTTTCAAACATACTACTACTACCACCAACTATGCAAGGAATGCCACATTACATAAATTACCATTGAGAGTATCAATCTTTGAGTGGACTGGCATGAATACCTTTACTTTTTATTTTTATTATGTTTATTGGAGTGACATTGTTTAATACATTATCTGTATATTGCATTGTGTTCACCATCCAAAGTCAAATGTGAGCATTATGTTAAAGCATGTACAAAAGGGGTCCCCCTAAAACACTAGATTTATAAAAAATAATGTATTTATTCTTACATATTTAAACTTCAGTCACCTTCAAAGTAGTCTCCTTTGATGCAATACATCTATCAAGATGTTTTTCTACTACTCGAAACAGTTTATGAACTCATATATTTTGATGTGTTTTATTGTTTCTGCTGTTTTTTGTTTTCATCTCTTCCACATCAGCAAAACATTTCCCTTTGAGGATTTTTTTCACCCAGGGAAATTAAAAATGAGAAATAAATTTTTAAAAAAAAAACTACCTCAGAGTTAGATAGGTGAATAGGGAGGGTGGGGCATGGGGGTCATGCCATTGTTGGTCAAAAGCTGCAGAATATAGCACGGTGTGGGCAGGTGCATTCATAAATCACCCATCATGAAACGGGTAAACACCTTAAAAGCACCTTCAAAAATAATTCACTGAAGCCAAATGCAGCCTCTCATAACAACATTAGCAGGTACACTATTACAGATGGGCTCAAAGAACACTCACCTAGTGAGGGAAGCCTTTACTACAAGGCCCATCCTCCAGAAATAACTCTGGTTCTAGGGGGTCCCCCCTTGTAGATAGTTGCACCATGACTAAATAGCTACTTGAAAACATGTCCTAAGAACAGTGTGACATGAGCAGGTTCGCTATGTTTCTAACACACATTAGAACAATAGTTTAATATGGCAGCATCCATGGGCCAAAAATAAAGGCAAGTGGCAATGTCTCAATGAAAAATCTTCACCTGTCACTGAAAACCACTGTCAACAGACAAATGTCATAGAACACAACTTTTTAAAGAATATGAAATAGGAGACTTACAGTCCAGATGGTGGCATAGGTAAAAACAGCTTGCCTCCTTGCATAACCATATAAAAATTACAACTAAAATATAGAACAACCACTACTCAGAACTGTCAGGAATCGAGCTGAATGGAAGTCTGACAACTACAGAATTAAAGAAACAACATCCATCCAGACTGGTAGGTAGGAAGGGCAGAGACACAGAACAGGCTGGTCCACATCCGTGTGTGGTGGGTAAAAATTCAGGAAAGATATCTTGGGAACAAGGAGTGGTATGAAGCTACTTCTTTAGAAAGTAATAAAGTGAAGCCTATCAGAGGCAGTCCTACACCAGGCCCTCCAGCCTAGGGCTCCAGTGTCAAGAAGATAAGTCCCATAACTTCTGGCTGCAAAAACCAGCAGGGTTTGAGTTGGTGGAAGAAACTTCTGGAGTCTCAAGGGGTTCCTCTTAAAGAATCCACACAAAGAGTTACTCATACTCACTCCGTCTGACCTCCAGCAATAGAATAGCAGCCTGAAACGTACCAGTGGCATATGAGGAAAAACTAGAGTATCCTGCATCAAGGCAAGAGCTGGGGAACAGCTTTCTCCCAAACAGAGAGGTGGACATAGTCTATTGTCACTTTTCTGAGCCACTCCCTTACAAAACCACAGAACTGGCATGCGGGTGCCATATCTGAGACTCCAACAACCGGGCTAAAACTGTTTGCCTGACTCTGGAGATCCCCTGAGATTCTGTCCCACCCAAATTATTGGCACACCCAAACTGTTACCCCTGACTTTTCCATGTGACTGGATGTTCTTGGCTCATACCATGCCACTTCCTAAATCCTCTCAAACAAGCAAGAGCTAAATGGCCCCAGGCCCAGCAGGAGCAGCAGCCAGCCTAGATTCACAGCTTGGCTTTGCCTGGGAATCTCCAAGCCCAGCAGAAGTAGCAGCCATCAGATTGCTTTATGGCTCAGCCAGAGTAGCCCTGGGCAAAACACAGGTGAGGGCTGACCTTGACCTGCACCACCCAGGAATTCTCAGAGCCTGCAAACCCAGTGGACAGCTACAGACCACACTGGAGCACCACCACCCTGATCCTGCACAGCTGATCCTCTACGGAGGGGGAAGTTGATGGTCAGTGGTCACAGTCAGTCTTTGCAGATGACTGATCTGGGTAAATCCCTCCCATTGATCTTCCAAGAGCAATCAATGCTCAGCTACAAGAGGAGGGGGTATTCAGCCCACACAAAGGGCATACCTCGAGCACCCAGCTTGGGTGATAGGAGAGGCTGTGCCACTGGACCCTACAGGACACCTACTACATTAGGCCATGCTACCAAGATGCAGAACCATAGCAGCTTGACCTAGTACACAGAAACACAAGGAGGCTGCCAAAATGAGGAGACAAAGAAATATGGCCCAAATGAAAGAACAGATCAAAACTCCAGAAAAAGAACCAAACAAAATGGAGATAAGCTATCTATCAGAGGCAGAGTTCAAAAAATTGTTTATAAGGATGCTGAAGGACCTAATGTGGACCTCAACGGCATAACAAAATCCAGTCAGAAGTGAGGGAATTGAAATAAAGAACAATTTACAGGGAAACAACAGTAGAGTGGATGAAGCCAAGAATCAAATTAATGATGTGGAATATAAGGAAGCCAAGAAACAACCAATCAGAGCAACAAGAAGAAAAATAAAATCCAAAAAAAATAAGGACAGTGTAAGCAGCCTCTGGGACAACTTCAAGCACTCCAACATCACATCATAGGGGTTCCAGAAGGAGAAGAGAAAGAACAAGGAATTGGAAATCTATTTTTTAAAAAAAAGAAAGGAAACTTTCCTAATTTAGTGAAGGGAATAGACATGTAAGTCCAGGAAGCACAGAGAATCCCAAAAAAGATGGATGCAAAGAGGCCCACCCTAAGACACATCATAATTAAAATGCCAAATGTTAAAAATAAAAGAGAAAATCTTAAAAGCAGCAAGAGAAAAACAATTAGTTACCTACAGCGGGGGGTTCACATTAGACTGTCAGCTGATTTCTCAAAAGAAACTTTGAAGGCTAGAAGGGATTGGCAAGAAATATTCAAAGTCATGACAAGCAGGTAACTATAGCCAAGATCGCTCTACCCAGCAAAGCTATCCTTTAGAATTGCAGGGTAATTAAAGAGTTTCCCAGATAAGAAAATACTACAGGAGTTCATCATCACCAAACCATTATTATATGAAATGTTAAAGGGACTTATTTAAGAAAAAGAAGATGATCAAAAGTATGAAAAATAGAATATCAATATATACATATCTATTAACAATTGAATCTAAAAAACAAATTAAGCAAACAAGAAGAACAGAGACAGAATCATGGATATGGAGAGCCTTTTGATGGTTGCCAGATGGGAGGTGGCTATGAGGGAATGGGTGATGAGGTGAGAGGATTAAGAAATATAAATAGATAGCTATAAAATATCCATGAGGATGTAAATTACAGTATAGGAAATGGAGTAGCCAAAGAATTTATAAGCATGAACCATGGACATGAAAAGTAGTGTGGGGATTGCCTGAGGGAATGGGGGGTGCTGGGTGGAGAGGCATAAAGGGGGAAATTTGGGGACAACTGTAATACCATAATAAAATAAAAATAAAAAAAATAATAATAATACAGGATATGAAAATAGAATATATTACAGGAATCACTCCAACATGGACAATTTAAAAGATAGGGTTCAATGTTAAAAACAATCTATTTTAACTAAGATACAAGGTGGTCAAGGTGTTAATGGCTCTTTTTAAGTATTGTATGATTAGCATACTTTTCCCTTAAATATCAAATCAGCAGACTACTATCCATTTCAGAGCAGACAGAGCATCTGACATTCTTACAAACTGTGATTTTTCTTAAGGGTTTAATGGGTTGGCATAATATTTGTACAAAGTAATATTATCATTATCATAAATGTTTTCTAATTATTTCTTGGAATTAATGAAAGTGTGTTGTATTATTGATGGATTAAGTACAATATTTATAAAACAATGACAGGATTAAAGAGAAATAAATATGTGTGTTTTTCCACATGTGTAAATAATAAATATTAATTCCTACCATCAATTTTGTGGAAAGTAGTTTCATACATACTAATAATTTCCTAAATATACTAGTAATCTCTTATGAATAAGAGGTATGAATATAGTGTTTGTTTATACATAAGCTTAAGGACCTGGAAATGCCTTTGAAGGCCACAGGAAGGGCAAGAATCTGGAAAGTGGACCCAAGAATAAGAAAAGTGTGTTGTGATTTTCAGAAAATAAGCAAAAGTATACCAAATAAATTTTCAAAGGGAAGGAACAAAACTTCTGTCAAGAACAAAAATAAAACAAAAATAAATTCCATGAGGTGTCATAAATCCACATAGCAAATATTAATTATGTGTATGCAGTTGTTGGTTCATATACATGTACTATAGTTGCTTTTTGGCACCATTATTTTGATTTTTTTTGGTCCCATTTGGTTGTAAACTCCCTGCAGACAGTACTAAAGCATCCACATAACATACTGTAAAGCAACTAGGATTTGCAGATAAAACACATGGCCTGGAATATAGACTTTGCAGCTTGCTGGCTGAGAGGTCTTGGAAGGCAGCAATGGTATGCATCATTATCTCACTATCTTGCCATTATTTTCAATAACTAGATCAATCATTTACTGCAACCAAGGGCTTTATCTTGATATAAATGAAAAGCAATTTCTTCTCCAAAACTTAAAAGTATAATATATTTTAAGGCTAAGATACAAACCATTCAAGAAACATATGTTTGCTGATGAGATTTTAAAGAAATTACATTGGTGAACTGATGAAAGTCACTTAAGCCAATAGATTCATAAGAGCCTCCTGAAGTGATGACACAGTTTTAAATTGCAATGCTTTTTCAGTAGGTATACAAAGTTGTTTTTCCTTTGGATTAATTTATTCTAAGTTAAGGGATAATGGTTCAGAGCTGAAAAAAAAAAAACAGGAAAAGTCTCATTTTTCTATTCTAGTCTATGAGTAAAAGGAGTCTGAATAGCATACCTTCTGAATTTCTCATTGGATTAACTTAATTTAATTTCTATTTTAAATAACATGTTTCTAACACACTACACCATTTTCCTATGGGCTAAGTTATTGTCATTACCCTCATGGTTCCATTATCCTAGTCCTAATAGATTTGTTAAGAATGGAATAACATAAGATAAGAAGAAATAATTTACAAAATTAAATTGGGAAGTCTTATCCTCAATATCTAGGTTGATTTTTGCCAGAAAATAATTCAGATAATGTGGACTTCTTTGAAGTTGCCACAGTGACAGGTGGCTGTGTAATGACATGCACAGATGTTGTCAGTTAAGGAGTTATCTCTGGGCCACCCAGAAGTCTGAATGTTCACCCAGGTATCCCCAAGGTGCAAGGAGCCTTTTCAAACCTTCACTTGTCCCAGAGGATCGAGAATGCCCATGACCCCAAGTATGCAAAAGCATCTGTTCTTAGTGTATTACACCAGAGCTAACTTTACGAAAACTGAAATGTTGCCAGAATATGACAATAAATACTGTTTCTTAATATTAATAATTTCTGAAAGCCTGCCCAAATAAGAAATGACTGTGTAGTGTATTTTTTAATCACTTATGTTTTTTGTTGTTCCTGGAAAATATAGTTCAGTTTAGTGTTATATTTCTCTAAGCACTTTTAGGCCCTGTATATACTACCAATCCAATTTGGTCAACAAAAGTTATTTCTAATCAGCTTGTGGTCCACAGCCACTAAAATTGAGAATAAAAGCACTAAGCACAAGGAATTCCTGGTTAACTGGTACGCAGGGAAAAGGAATGATAACAAAAAAAAGCATAAGTCAAGTTCGGGAGGCAGAAAATAGAACAATCTGCCTCAGACAATAATTAGATGATCTGTGCATAAGCTGACTTTGGAAACTTTATTCATCACCAGAATCAACCTGGAAACTTAACAATGATAGGTCAAATTTAGGGAATAAAACTTAGGCCTTATCATTTATAGGCCAGGTCATTTACTCCCTAAATTTAATGAAATCTCAACTGCCTTAGAGTACGTATTAACTTAGCAAACATTTTTAGAAAAGGAATGTGATCTTATAAATGACTATAAAGATTTGTAAATAGCTCTATAGAAATACTATTATATCAAATTAACACCTACTAGGATAAAATATCAGTATAGCTGTAGAACAGTGGCTTTCTGAGTACAGTCCTCAAACCAACAGCATCTGTATTACCAGGAAGACATTAGAAATGAAAATGCTTGGACTCTATCTCACACTTACTTAATCGAAAACACTAGGAGTGGAGCTAAGCATCCTGCACTTGAATGAGGAGCACTGTAGAAGAAATTATGTCCCCTAAATTCTATTCAGAGTCATATTTCCCCTAGGCAATTTCCATATAGAAATCAATGTAACCTACAGTTCATTGAAAAATTAAGCCAACGATACTATTCTAGTCCTTGTTCATAACTGTTGATTAAAATATTGTGGTTATTTTCTTTACTATAGTATTTAGAAACTTTTATTAATATTATTTAGAATATCATCTGCTTTCAAGTCAGTGGCTTCATTTCATTACAATGGTAGCAAAGTATTTTAAACAGCAAGAATATAAGGTAAGAGCTTTGATGTTTCTATGTAGCTAAGCCACAGCCAGCATATCTTGGTTTTCACATATCTATCAAGTTTAATATCAAAGAAAAGAATAAAAGATAATGTCAAGATTTTGCAATATCAGATTAACTATGCAGGAATTTTGAGGGTCTGGTGTGACTAGAGAATAAAATAGGGAGTCTTTGTTTTTATAAGTCTCTGATGGAGTTGCAGTGGAAAAATGTAAAGCAGAATAACATTCTCATGTCTCTTGGGGGTTAAAATTTTTCTGAGCAGCTGAAAACTAGTGTGGAGACCTCCTGACACTTTCACTTTCCCTCCCATCTTCCTCTTCTAATTGCCCTTGGCCAAATGAATAACCACTGGGAGAAAAAAAAACCCACCCCCTCCAGGAATGAATGATTTTTAAGTCATAGATAACTATGTTCTGAATTTCACAGTGCGGGAGCAGAAAATTGCAGAAGGGGGAAAGTGTAGGATGAAAAGGGCTCATTCAGAGGCTGACAGCTGATAAAGAGCAAAGATGAGACAATCAGGGATAAGATAGTCAGATCTGAGAGTGAAGAAAATAAAGAAATAGGCAAGCTACAACAAGGTAGTCAGCCTTGGTGAGATCAGGAGCCAACAGAAATGAAAAATGGGAAGAAAAAGGACTCATTAGGAAGGGAGGAAGCTATGCCATTTCCTTTAAATCCCACAGCAAGCCATGTTCTCAAGAATCTAAGTTTAGGCCATTTATTAGACATTGGCAAGTTAATGAATACATACTTTAATTTCTGTACTAAATTTTATGATTCACTGTATTACCTGGTATGCAGTGCCTGGGCTACTTTATATACTCTTGGCATTTAGCATGCTGGTGTTTATCTTGAAGTAACTCATTTTGATCAGAATACCTTTTTTTCCTTCTACCCAGGAAGGAAATACAAGATGTCAGCTCTCAACTTTTGACCTAGAGGGAAAGCTACATTGGTTTCCTTTTTTACCTGGTTATGAGTTTCCAAAGTGAGGACACTTAATGGTATGGTCAGCCATTACTTCCCCTGCACATCCTGATCATCATGGGAGAAGTCTCAGCCATCAGGGCTACCTCTGCTCAGCCCTCCGTCAAAATAGTAAAGACAAATGAGAAGCCATAGATCAGGTATCAAGTAGTCAGTCTTATCTAGTTATCTTAATGATAATAAAGGAGTATTTAGTTCTTTTAGTCACTAAGGCCACAAAATCAGATCATTCATTCTGTATGTGACTGATGGGCTCTGTGATTCCCTAAATGAACCTAAAAACAAATAATAAAAAAACACCTAACACAAAACTTAGTATCTTATTCATTTGAAGTATGCAGTTGCAGCCTACAGACATAATTTAGTCCCAGATAATTAAAGTTGAAGGTAACCTCAGATATAACAAGGCCCTTTCAGGTCCAAATCCAGAAAGAAACAAAAATCCAAAGATGTTAGGCAATTTGTCCAAAGGTCACACAAACATCTAGTGACAAAATCAAAACCAGGTCCAAGGCTCCTCATTCTCAGGCCAGTCCTCATTCCCTTTTAGCCAATCTGAGTCAGGACAGCACAAAACGAAGTTATATGGCAATTATCTGATAAATTTGATGGATGTGTACAGACAAACAGGGATAATTATGGCCAGAAAATCCAATTTGGGTCCTCGGTTACCTAGATTGACTGCCTACATTGACCAAATACACTGGATAATAGCCAAAAATGCACTCTACATTCTTTGGGCACCCATAGCCTGAGAAGCACTTCATTGTGATATTGTGATTAATAGGAACACACGCACCACTGAGGCAGCTATAAAGTGCAAATCAGAGCAGACTTATGTTCCATTCATAAAACAGATTTGAAAGTTATCCCAAACCCCTTATTTATTGGTAAGTCAAGTGAAAATGCTAAAGGAACTAAATGTATACACACTATAGAATTTCTCTGCAGAAAGCAATCACGCTGCCTCTGTTCAGTTCCATTGTTTCATCAAGCCTATTATCCCTCCAAATGAATCAACTATGATTAGGTCCAAATTGTATGGTGAAAGATTACAAAGGCCTCATACCAAAAACTTCAGTAAATCTGGGTCATTCTTTTGACTTTATTCTAAAAATTATGTAGGTCTCACTTGTGAACTTAAGATAAACATCACACTTGGGATGTTTGACTATGTATGGGAAGCATTAGAGAAAGGGTGCTTTCAGACAAACCCTCCAAAAACTTCCCTGCAAGATTTCATATTTTTAAAGTAAGAATTCTACCACTCAAATTTAGGTGGTTTGCCTGTGCAAATAAAGTTTCATTGAGGAAAATATATTTCAAAAATGAGATGTTTCTCTCTGATTTTAAAAATAAATAGGTTCAGCACTTTGTGGTCATCATTAGGAACACAAATGACTGTACATCATGATTACTGTCTGAGAAGATAGGCCTGGGGAAAGATGAACCAAAAAGCAAGACAATGGATACCCTCATTGGACTGGGAGTCACAAAACTGGTTCTAATTCTCTACTTGGCATGAAGCATCTCAGTTACATCAGATGATGTGCCCTGTCTCTGGACTTTAATTTCCTTACTTCTAAAAGGAGAAGGCTGGCAGGATGAGTTTCCAGTTTTACCTCTATTTGACTTCAAGCTGGCACCAGCAAACTAAGGATGATAGGCTAAATGCAGACCACCACCTGTTTTTGCAAATAAAGTTTGATTAGAACACAGCCATATGTATTCATTTACATACTGTCTGTGGCTGCTTTCATGCTACAAAGCAGAGCTAGGTAATTGCAACAAAGACTGAATGGCCTACAATGCCTAAAATATTTACTATCTAACCTTTTACATAAAAGTTTGCTGACACCTTCTCTAAGTCATTGATAGTTTCTGAGAAAAGAGAATACCTTAACATCATTGCAAAGTCTGTATTTTAATGTATTATACCAGTTTCATAGGGTAGACTTTCATTCATCTTTTGCCAAAGGCCATGCTGAATAATATGCCTTGTGGGATATTATTTCTTTGTTCTTTCAAAGTCATTCTGGCTGTTGGATGTACTGGTCCTTCATTATAACTTTAATATATAAGTGATAGCAATTAATAGGGGCACTGTCTGGAGGTTTTGCTGATTATTGTTAAGGTTGGGGCAGGCGACTAAATTCTGTCCAAAACTGACCAGTTCCCAGTCAAGAAGAAGCCCTCCCCTATCTAAGAAAGGATAGTGAGTCAAGAGATTGATACCAGATGAGAGAGAGGAAAAGTTGTCGAATGTCTATAAGAGAGAGAGAGCACCTAAGACAGCAAGAAGGTAACTTATATAACTTTCATCTTCTTGAGGAGCACAATTTATGTTAACGATGAAAATCTATATCCAAATGAGTAGGTATAGAATTGTTTCAGACTTTGAAATTACCCAAATGCCTTAAAACTCAAGTGATGCAATGGAAGGAAATGCATATACGCCCCTTATTATCCAATCTGACTTCTCTCAACACCTCACGATTAAATCAAAGGCCTCTCAGAGCCACAGCATGAGAGGCATCCAGTATAGGCTTATCTGAATGCTACACTTTGACATCCAAGGACTTGCCCAGCTATTCATGCACACAGCCATATCTGAACTTGCTCCCTCAACAATCATTTTGCTCCGTGGGATACTAAGACCTTAGAAACAATACTTCCCTGGAAAACTCAAGCAGCTGGCAAAGGCATAAAAGAGTCAAATCTCCACTGAATTGTTAGCTGTAAATTTTTTTAAGGAGCTAAGTAGGAGCTGCAGGTAGCCTTAAAACATACCCCGTTGCTGGTGGTATTGGATCCAACATGATGAAGTGGAATAAATGTAGAATTGGGGATCCATCACATGATTTAGAATCTAGTTCTGTCATTTTCTTCTGGATAAAATTAGCTGGCTATTTAAATTCTCTGAGTTTCAACTCTAATCAATTAATTGGCCTTGAAATTGTGTCCTTTAAAAGAATATTCAAATCTCTGATAACTATGCAGCTGTATTAAGTGATATCTATTGTTATTTTGAGCTATCACTAGTGGCCACGTGCAATATATTAGCGCATTTGATCCTCAAAATAGTTTTATCAAGATTAGAATCATTAACTTAATTTTACAGAGAAGAAACTGAAGGCTGGAGAAGTTAAGAAACTTGATACAATAGTTTTTGAGTCCAGGTCTTTCTGAATCCAAAGCCTATGTTCTTTCCTCAAATCTACATTGTTTTCCAGCGATGACTCCTTCTGTCCACTGAGGTCTATTCTAGTTTCTGGGCTGCAATGCAAACAGGGGAAAGCAGAGTGGGGCATCTCAGCCCCACCATTCAGAAATCATTTGCCCTCATGAGATTCAAAAGACTATGCTCCAAGGCCCTAATCCTAGTGCTTTCTGCCTGTCACATGCTTTAGCCCATGGACTAGGATCTGACTCAGCTTTCTACTTAATTAGAGCATTTCCCTGCATCTCAGTCCATTCAGCTGAGTCTATATAATCTACTTAGTTCCTGTTATTTATCATCTCCCCACATGCCCAAAACAAACCACAAGGAACATATAGACATCTCTCAGCCATTTGGTGGAATCTGGTCATTACTAAGAGAATGCCCAAATGAGCAGAGATACCATCTACATGGATGAGCTGCTGCCAGAGCCTCCCCATTCATCAGATTTCATGCTCAGATGGCAGTACCTACTTGAGCCATGTCCATTCTAAGATTTAAATCCTGCATGCACATTCAGGCCTGTAGAGAGAGTCAGACTCAGTGAACAGTCACCCAGCTGCCCTTATTCTCTCTCTCCCTGACTATGCTGCTCATTTACCCAGCATGTCTTCTCCCTCCAGAGTCTGCTCAAGGTCTTGAATGATCAGTGTCTGAACAAGAATCCAGGTTTGTGAGCTCAGTAACCCAAGGGACACATATAACTATACATTAGCTATGGGGCTTCTGCACATTTGGTCAGGGCAGCCATCCACTCTGAACCCAAATTCCTGTTGGACTAACTGTGGGCCCAGACTACTGAAGCCATCTGCCTAGAGAGAGAATTGAGAATTAAGGAGAAGAAGAACTGCTGAGTTTGGACCTTTAATAGATTGCATTATGATATAAGTGCTCAGTTATTTATCATATGGTCTTTTTTCTCTGGCTAAACTGAAAAGGAATATGAAAAATCTTTGCTTAAAAAATTGTATGTTTCCTCTACAAAGCATATTTCAATACTTCATTCTAGGATGTTCCTTTATAACTTGGTAAATTTGCTGCAGCTCAATATAAATGCTTCTAAAATCCCACAGGAAGGATGTGAAGAACAAGATGTAAATTTTTGAAGAACTGTAAAGGAAGAACAGTAAGGAGTTTCTCCCCTTCCTTTCTTCCCACTAGCCTCTTTTTCCTATGTGTTTAAAGTATATAAAGCAACAGTAAGAAAAGAGAAAAGGAAAAGATCACCTGTTGTTGACTGTTAATTCTGCCAGCTCATATTAGAAAATAGCTATAAGTTTGGATTATAAATTATAAGTCCCTGTAATATAAATCTTTAAATCAAGTTCCAAACATGTGGAATACAAGAATTTATTTCCTAAAATACTAATTGAATGTTTCTGAACTTCAATTGTTCAAACACATAAATTCTCTGTGAATTTTACTAATTCTCTTATGAATATACTATTTTATCCTGTATTGACGTCATTTTTAAGCATAGTATCTCACTTATTAGACTAGTTTTTTGAGTCTATATAAGATTTAGTATTTCTTTTACCCTGTACCTATTGCAGTATCTAATACTGCAATAGGAAAAAAAAGATGAATATGACAGATTTACAGTGCTCTTGAGATTTGTGTTTACTCTTTCAAGGTACAGAGATGTCTGTCATTAGGGAGTAGCTGTCCATCCAGGTACTACATTCTCAAGTGCAGTCCCAATAAAATTTTATTGTGTTAAGCCATTGAAGTGTGTCTATTTGTGAGGTCAGCCAAAGTAACCCTAACTAATATAATGAACACAAAATTCAATTAATAATTATTTAATTGAATAACTAATTAATATCCAGAATATTAATATATTAAAGATTTATTTCTGATTATTTAAGTAAAGCAATAACACCAATGAGCTTAAATTTCAGGTCTGTTCACTACCACAGCTCCATTCTAAGATCCTGGGAAAGGCCCTAGCAACATGCTTACAGTTTTGGTAAATTTTTCAAATTGTTGTATTCTTTTCCTTTGGAACAAACCCCAAAATTACAAAGGTCTTAGGATCCATAAAAACTGACTCTGCCCCTGGTTCAAGATAACAGAGTATGGTGGTATATAATGCATAAAATATGAAATTTCTATTTATAATTTACAGAAAGTTGATCTCTTCAACTGAGTTGATTATTTTATTAATAAGAATGTCACACAATCCAAAGTAGTCTGCAATTTGTTGTCACATTCTTCTTGCATTATTTTTCTAGGATGTTGATGCATAAAGAATTGCCTCATTAGTAACTTTGACCAGTTGTTTTTGTAAGATGTTGAATTTTTTTTTCCTTTTGCATTTGACAAAGCTCAGGAATAAGGCAAAAAATGTGTTTCTTGTAATAGTGTTAGTTTAAATAATAAGTCAACTATGAGAGTTTTAAACATTTCCCAGAAATTCATCTTTGGGCTTAGATAACCCAACATGATACCGAAATTCTCTCTCTCTCTCTCTCTCTCTCTCTCTCTCTCTCTCACACACACACACACACACACACACACACACACACACAATTTATGGAATGCTCAGAAAGAGGATCAAATGATTAGCCAAACAATGACTAAAATATTTAGTCAAACAATGCTTGATTTAATTCAGCTTTCACATATTTTTATATTGTGGTGATTGACACTATAATCATAGGGGAAACATGGCTTAAACTAAAATAACTTGTATTTGTGGGGATGAGTTTGAGTTTTGCAGGTGAGAATATAATGGAATATTTTGCCTGAATATTCAGTTCTAAACATTTATCTCTGTTATATTATGAGAAGTTTCCATAGCAAGTATTTGAACTTATTTTTTTTAATTTTATTTTAATTTATTTTTTCAAATACATTTGTCTCTGCCTCCCCCCCACCACTTTCCCTTGCCCCCTCCCTCCTTCCCTCCCTCAGCTCTTCCCCTTTGGTTTTGTCCATGAGTCCTTGCTATATGTTCCTTGACCTTCCCCTTCCCTTCCTTTTCCCTGCCCCCCCCTTCCTTCTTGTCTCTGTTGATTTCTGAACTTATTTTTATTCAATTTGATTTGCCTCTTCCTTTATGTCTACCTAGCTTCTTAAAGAAAATTGATAAGAAGAAAAATATTTTGTGTCATTTAGGCATAGACTTTAGAGATTTGTTAAAATTTTATTGTATACTTATTTTTTATATCAGGATTTAAACTATTAAATTATTCTCTAGGGATAAAATTAATCTTGGAATTATTTAAAGCAGCATCCCCATGATAGTTAATTTAGGACAAATTAACAGAAAACAAATCAAGAACTAAAGGTCAATGGTTGGGTGTTTAAAGACAGCATTCATGCAAACAGTTAAATTCACATGATAAAAGCTGAAGACATTTCTATGGTTTAAGTGAAGGAGTTCCAATAAAACCCCAGAAGTATTCATGGGTGTATCCATATTTCACATTTTAATGAAGAAGATTATCAGGAATTGCACAATAAGGTCATGTTATCCATACATAAGCAACAAGGGCAGCAGCTTTAACTTGTTTTCATCCCAAAGAATTCACTTTAATAGAGCAACATTAAAACACTGAACTTGTCATTGAGAAATCCACATTTGCTAAGTTTCATTTCCAAGAAATTTCATGTAAGCTATTATAGAATAAATAACTTGAATACCTACATATGCATTCCATGAGTGATGGTTTTTAATGTGCATGCCCATAAAGATGCATTTTTACTATGAGTCCAGTGCCATTATCCAAAAGAACACACAGAAAATATTTCCTTTATACCTTTTTTAGTATAGGCTGTCTACAATTAAATAATTAACTTCATTCTCAGAGTTAAGATTCCTTAATTTCATTGGCAGATAGCAGCTAAATAAATCATTTGATTGAGATCTTAAATGCAATTTAGTAATTTTCCCTAATCATTTGTGAACATAAGCCGGTTAATGAAAATTAACCATAATGTTTACAAGTGCTGGTAGCTTTTCACTGTCCAGAACCTTCCCATATTCCTGTAGCCTAGAGATATATCAGTTGAAGCAGCTACACAGTGGTCAAGATTTCTTTTTTTTATTTTCCTTATTTCGATTTATTTATTTATTTTTATTTATTTTTTCAAATACATTTGTTTCTGCCTACCCCCAACCACTTCCCCTTGCCCCTTCTTCCTTCTCTTCCTCAGTGGTCAAGATTTCTTTGTACACCCTGTTTGTAGTGAACATTTGTTCTGCAATCATGAACTTGATATACAGCATTGAAATTGATGATGCACATTCATCATAAAATAAACTAGTGTTTTATCTAGGAACTGTAAGTTTACTGATAAGTACAAAAAAAGAAAAAGAACAGCACCCAAGAGCAGGGAAGTAAGAGAGATTGGGAACTAAGAGTTGGTAGAACTGTACAGAGGCTAATGAAGTACTATGCACAAGTAATTTATCCAGCACCTGGGCTACAATCATGTTATCTTTTCATTCGCAAACCCATCTAACCCTTCCTTAGGGGCCTATTGCATAACCTTGCAGGTAGTAGGTGCTCAGGCAAAATACTCCACCACAAGGCCATGCCATTTATCTGTATCTTTCTTGCTTTGGACACATGGTGAAGAAAGAGAGTGTGGACAAGCAGATACACAGGGAGGCTCTTTGTCTTTTCACTTTTTTTTTTTTTGTAATTTTCATATTGGAATGTAAAGTTCTTTTTAATTAAAGTATAGTTGACATACAATATTATATTAGTTTCAGGTTTACAACAAAGTGAGATTTCACATTTATTAACTATACAAGTAATCACCACAAAAATCCATTACTCATCTGTCACTGTACAAAGTTATTATAATATTGACTATATTCCCAATGCTGTACTTTATGTCCCTGTGTCTTATAGTTATAAGTTTGTACCTCTTAATCCCCTTCAACTTTTTGTCCATACCCCCACCACCCAATCACCCAATAATCTGGCAACTATCAGTTTTTCTGTGTATATAAGTCTGTGTGTTTTCTTTGTTCATTTGTTTAGTTTTTATTTTTTTAGATTAAACACATAAGTGAAATGATACAGTATTTGCCTTTCTCTGACTTATTTCACTTAACATAATACCTACTAAGTCTATCCATATTGTTGCAAATGGCAAGATTTCATTCTTTTCCATAACTGAACAATATTTCTGTGTGTGTGTGTGTGTGTGTGTGTGTGTGTGTGTGTGTGTGTGTATGCACAGACATACCTATGAGGCCACTGGGGAAAAGTTCAGCCATTGTTAATATAACAAGGCAGCCAAGGAGAGTGGACTGGAATGTGCATGCGTGATGACTTCACTGCACTAGTCAGTAGGGGTGGTATGCCGTTGAGTGAGCATGTGTACTGAGTGGCTGTCACATTAAAAATTTCAGAGCGAGTAGAGCAATAAATATACATCAAATGTTGCATTAAGCTTGAACATTCCTCAACGGAAACTATTCAGATGATTCAGAAGGCTGTAACTATAGGGAACTGGTGATTGGCAGCTTCATCATGGCAATGCATCCACTCATGCACCACGCCTTGTGCAGGGATTTTTGGTGAAACATCAAAACACCCAGGTGATTCAGCCCCCTATGACCCAGATTTGGTGCCCTGCAACTTCTGGCTTTTCCCAAAACGAAAATCACCTTTGAAAGGGAAGAGATTTCAGACCATCAATAGATTCAGGAAAATATGACAGGGCAGCTGATGGCAACTGGGAGAACTGTGTGAGGTCCCAAGGTGCCTTTGAAAAGGACTCAATTGACATTGTCCTACATACAATGGTTCTTGTATCTTGTATTTTCTTCAATAAATGTCTCTATTTTTCATATTATATGGCTGGTTACCTTCTGAACAGACTATATATGATCTCCACTTCTTTATCTATTTCTCTATTTATGAACACCTAGGTTGCTTTCATATCTTGACTATTGTAAATAATGCTGCAGTAAACATAAGGGTGCATATATCTTTTCAAATTAGTGTTTTGTTTTCTTCAGATAAGTGCCCAGGCATGGAATTGTTGGGTCTTTCTTTATCTATTCTTATAGCCTTTGTTTTAAAGTCTATTTTGTCTGATATAAGTATTGCTATCCCAGATTTTTTTGTTGTTGTTTTCATTTTCATGAAATATCTTTTCCTTTCCATTTACTTTTAGTCTGTGTATGTCTTTCAATCTGGAGTCTCACATAGGCAGCATATGTAAGGGTCTTGTTCTGTCATTCATCTAGTTACCCCATGTTTTTTAATGGGTCACTTAGTCAATTTACACTTAAAGTAATTATTGGTAGGTATGTACTCATTGCCATTTTCATTGTTTTCATACTAGATTTATAAGTGGTTGGTCTACTATCTTTACCATATATTTGCCTTTACTAGGGAGATATTTTTTCTTTTATATATTTTCTTATTTCTAGTTTTGGCCTTTTCATTTCCACTTAAAGGATACCCTTTAACATTTGTCTTAATGCCGATTTAGTGGTAATGAAGTCCTTTAGTTTTCGCTTGTCTTGGAAAATCTTTTTTTTTCTTTTTTTTTTTAATTAATTTATTTTTTCAAATACATTTGTCTCTGCCTACCCCTCACCACTTTCCCTTGCCCCCTCCTGCCCTTCCTCCCTCCCTCAACTCTTCCCCTTTGGTTTTGTCCATGAGTCCTTGCTGCATGTTCCTTGACTTTCCCCTTCCCTTCCTTTTCCCCCGCACCCCCCTCCCTCCTTCCCGCTTGTCTCTATTGGTTTCTTTTCCTTTCAGGGTTGCTGGTCTTATTTTCCTTGCATCTCTTGGAAAATCTTGATGTCTCCTTCATTTCTTAATGATAACCTTGCTCATTAGGGTATTCTCGGTTTTGGTTTTTTTCTTTTCATCATGTTTAATATATCACACCATTCCCTTCTGGCCTGCAAAGTTTCTGTTGAAAAGTCAGCTATAATCTTATGGCCATTATCTTGCAAGTAACTAGTTGTTTTTCTTTTGCTACTTTTAAGATTTCCTTTTATCTTTAACTTTTAACAATTTAATTATAATGTGTGACGGTGTGGGTCTTTTTGGGTTTATCTTATTTGGGACTCTCTGTGTGTCCTAGACTTGGATGTCTGTTTCTTTCACCAGGTTAGGACAGTTTTCAGCCATTATGTTTTCAAATAAGTTTTTTGCCCTTTTCTCTCCTTCCAGAACATCTAAGATTCAAAGGTTGGTACATTTGATGTTGTCTCAAAGGTTCCTTATGCTATCCTCATCCTTTTCAATTTTTTTTTTTCTTTTCGACCTTTCAATAGGGTTTTTCCACTATCCTGCCTTCCTAATTGCTGACCCATTCTTTTGTGTCATCTGATCTGCTGTTGATTCTCTCCAGTGTATTTTTCATTTCAGTCGTTATATTCATCAGTTCTGCTAGGTCCTTTTTTATATTTTTTTTTAACTCTTTGATAAAGTTTTCACTGAGTTTATATACTTGCCTGTAGAGTTTGATGAGCATCTCTGAGACTATTATTTTGAACCCTTTATCTTGTAGACAGCTTATCCTAGTGCCATTTAGTTCTTTTTCTGGGGTTTTCTCCTTTTTTTGTTCGTTTCTTTAGAACTTGCTCTTTTCTCTCTTAATTTTGCCTGTTTGCTTCTTTGCCTTAGGTAGGTCAGCTAAATCTCCGCGTCTTGAGAAAGTGACCTTATTTAGAAGGTGTCCTAAGGGACCCAGTGGTTGTATCCTCCTTATCATCAGACTCAGGTACTCCAGACACATTCCCTGGGAGGACTAGTGTGACTTCCTGTTGTGGCTGGGCCACAACTTCTATGGACACACTGGCAGGCAAGGCTAGTCCCTGGACCATTGGCTTTGATGTCTGGCCACAACTGTTGTGAACTCACTGGTACACAGGGCAAGTTTTTAGTGAGGGTGGCTGTGAGGCTGCCCACTGGGTATAGCAGAGCAGGAACTGCTCTGAAAGCATACTATCATGGATGGGTTCTCAGGGAAATGCCAGCGTGGGGTGAACAGTGTTATCAACATTAATGCAGAGTATCAGAAATGGCACCTGCCAGTGTCAGATCAGCAAGGTTAAAGAAAGGGGGAAAATGGTGCCCACCAGCACCTCTGACTAAAGGAGAAAGTTCCAACAGATCCTTGTACCTCCAGCACACATCCTAAAATTAGTCAATGTATCACCTGCTTGTATGACCTAGGTGTTTTTCAAACTGCTGCCACTATGCTGGGACTCAGAAAGAGAGCAACCTGGGTTTCCTAGAGTCCTTTAGTTCTCCCAGACATAAACCTCACTGCTTTTCAAAGTCAGGTGTTATGAGGGTTTCTCTTCCTGGTGTAGGTACCCCAGGCTAGGGCTCGGACCTCTCACTCTTTAGAGACAACCTCCATGGTTGAGATAACCTTCTTACTTGTGAGTCACCACATAGATTGTGGAGGGTGGGTAGGACAGATTCTGGCTAGACTTAGTCTCTTCCCTTCTAACATGTTTAAATGTGGCTGCTTCTTTTTATCTGGAGTTGTAGAAAATCTGTTCTGCTAGTCTTCAGGTCATTCTCAGAGGTAACTATTCTATATATAGTTGTAGTTTTGGTGTTAGTAAGAGGTGGTAAGCTCAGAATCTTCCTAATTTGCTACTTTGACCCCAAAGCTAGGAGTCTTGCTCTCGAATATCAGTTTAGCTTGTCTGTGAAATGTTGTTCCTTGTGGTTTTTGCACTGCCTCTGCAAAAAAAAAAAAAAAAAAAAAAAGGGGGTCTCTGGACAGGACCACCAGGTCACTCCTCTCTTCATTCTTTTGATCGTCTTTCTTGGAGCCCCATATACCCTCTGTCCATTATTTGGTATTCCTCCTGGGCCCATTGGAGTGTCTGGAAAAATTTATTTCTTTTACAGCCCCTGAGCAAACCCAGTATTCATTTTCCAAGATGGAATCACAAGAGAAATATGAAAGCTAACTGCACATAGTATAAATAAACATGGTATGGGAACACAAGAGCAGAACACGGCAGCCTGACACAGACAAGAGAGACAATCCAGCATAACAAATAGTAAGTTGTGCTTTGCCCGTGGCATTTTCTGGCTCCATCGATAATTATATAATATAACAGCCACTGATTTCTCAGCCCTAGATCAATAATGGGTTTCACATCCCCTCCAGAGCTGGTTGTTGACCAAGGTGCTTGCTCAAACCCCCACCCCATCCATGGTGAAAATCAATTCTTGCATAACTGCTTGTGTGCTTGGAATTTCAGCATCAGAGTGCTAGAAAAATGTGGAGTTAATAGCACTGCAGAATTCACAGTGATTTCATAGTTGCCCACAGAATCCTATACAGCTCAACCAGCAGCTTCAAAGAAAAGTTCTCAATCTGAAAAATCTAACACAGTGGGATGTTCCAAAAACAACAGAAACACAAATATGTAGCATACTCAAAGGCGGTCTGTACCAAGATGCCAGAAGTTTCAACTGTCCTATGATTAACAAATCTCATATATTCTAACAGATAAGCTGAAAGTGTAGCATTCTATATGCTTAGTAATACAAAATTGTAGTGCCACAATAATGTTTTGGATGAACCCTCTGACTTACAGTTTCAAAATATTCCACTATATCTCATACGGCATGGAAGAGTGAATTATAAATCCCATTACAATTTTTTTTCAAAATTTAAAGAGGTCTTATTTCCTTACACATATTAACAAATTTCCATGCATGAGTATTCTCTGAAAATCAATGCTATTTGCGTGTACTCAACACAAGTAAGAGAGGGGATCTACAGGCATCATTTTAATCTAATCAAGACAGATGGCCAAACTTGATAATATAGATGCCAAAGTAGATTTTTAAAATTGAATCACCCAGTTTGGTTGTCTGCCTTGATTTAGTTAACTAGGCAATGATCCTAACTCCTCTTCATGAGTAAAGTCCCGAGTGCTGGTATATGGATGAGGGCAAATTTGAAAAATAGGGTTTTTTTCTTTTTTAAAGCCACTACTGCACTCTCCTCTACAGGATCTCCTGGCATGAAAATGCCAGAGGAATGCATCATAGATATGAAAAGCCTTCATTCTATAGTTTAAAAAAAATAAATTAAATCCAGAGATAATAAACAAGTTGTCCAAAGTCAGTAACAGCATCAGAAGTGTCTCATGGGCATGGGGCCTTTATGCTGCTACCCGCTACGCCAGCTAAGCTGACAAATAATATTTGTGGGTTCTAAAGCCACACTCAGAAATTACCTTCCCTTAACCCTCCTCATCCCATCTACCTTCAGCACAGATCCAAAATCTGACCATTTCTCATCACTCTCGTGTTGATCCAATTTATCATCATCTCTCTCCTGTACTGCTGCAATAGTTTCCTAATTACATCTGCAGAAGGTGTCGCTGCCTCTACCTTTGCCACTCTCATCCTCCCCACCACCAGGTTATTCCCATCACCACAACCAAAATTATACTTTTAAATATGAACATGAAATTTTCTTCCTGCCTAAAACCTTCTGATGGCTCTGCCTCTCACTAGAGAAAAATTAAGTCCTGACAGTGGTCTATCAGACCCTACACAATCCACCCACCTCTCTAACTTCATTTTTCCTTCACCCATTTTCTCACTCTGCACCTACCACAGTGGTTCTTCTTGCTTTTTTCAACACTCCAGGCATGCTCTGGCCTCAGCATTTTTGTACAAGGTTTCCTTTCTCCCTGGACCACTTTTTATTCAGATAAATCATTGGCTTGCATCTGCCCTTCTCTCAAGAGTTGGCTTGGTACCTTCCCATATCTACCTTTAAAAAAATAAAACTTTCCTTTCCACCCCCACCCCAGCACTTCCTACTTAATTTTCTTCAAAAGTTAACTTTTAATGTAATGTATAACTTATTTTTCCTTTTGTATGTTTTCTGTCCTCCAGATCAGGATGTGAATTCCAAGAAATGGGAAGCAAGGAGTGCAGAGAGTTTGTTGTTTGTTTATTTGTGTGTGTGTGTGTGTGTGTGTGTGTGTTTTCACTACTCTATACCAGCACCTGGCATAGCAGCATATAGCAAGCATTTGATTATAAGTGATCAAATAAATTAAGGGATGATAAGGTAAATATTAGATTCCAAGGTTGGGAGGCAGAGGGGACAATTTGAGGCAAGGGAAGCTTTCTTTGATTCCTGCTCCTCATCCCCAGAGGCATATTCTTTCTCTGACAATGCAGGAGGTTGGCTCAGACTATGGCAAGTCTTCTAGGAATTTAGCTTCTGTGTAGAATAAATGTTAGAGATGATCTGACACTGAGTAATTGTTGGAAATCTATCAATTACTGTTACTGTGTTGCTGCCACCCAGGAAATGTGAGTCAGCAATAGTTCTTTCTGCACTAGAGACATAAGTTGGCAAAAGCAGGGGAACAAGGGACTTGTTAGAATGAGGAAAATGTTCAAGAGCCTCACTGAAGGAGATAATATGTGACACTGATTTCCTGCCTTCTCTTCATAATTTGCTCAGGGTCTGAGGCCTTTACTTCCCTCACTTCTTCACCCCTTGCCATTTGGTATTTCTGTGTCTAGAAGCAGGCAGAAAGTACATAAAATGGATTAAAGGATACTTTTCACTGGAAATCAGGATTGGATAAGGCAATTTCACGGCTTTACCCAAGTGTCCAGAAGAATCAAAAGATTTTTTTGTTTGTTTAATTTCTAGTAAGCATGGAAAGTTCAAAGAACATACAACATGAGTACAGCACCTGAGCCACACCACTGGACAGATTATATGTCATCAAGAGAGCAGGGACCCATTAGCACAGCCAGTCAACTGAGCAAAGAACAAATGATGAATGTGTCCAACCGCCTGCCCATGAGGATTCCCTTTCTAAATACACCCTCAATCTACACAAAAATAGAGTATTAGAACAAATCTATCTTCTCTTTTTTTCTTCATTTTTAGGCACATACATCAGAACAATATCCACAAGAGGAGCACCAGCAGAACGAATCTATGTACAATCAGCAAAAATCTTTAGATTTCAGTGCACTTTTACTTGCTTCCTCAGAGAAAGAGAGCACGTGCTATATCTGGCTCAAGCAATGCCCTACAAACTTTATTTATAATGCTTACAAAACCTGGCATGTAAAAGGTAATTAAAAAAGAACTGTTCCCTGGGAACAGAGAGGCTGATGTGAACTTTCCAGGAAAATCCAAAAATAAAGTCATTGCCAAAGTACTTGACAAATAAAAAATAGTGATAGTTACACAAATCAAAACACCTTCATAATCAGAACAGAAATATGTAATTAAAAAATTTGATCATTAGTGTATCTCTTTCATCCCATTGACAAGGCAATAAAGCTATAGTCAATTGAACAAAATAATCAAATACAGCAACTTTTTACTCAATGTGAATCACCTTGACAAGGTAGAAAGACAATCTTAAAACTAAATAAAAGGACCATTATTTTATTTTAACTGTTTCCCAAGCCACTGGGCATGGCCTACATTTTCAAAGTTTTGGCCCTTAGAAGGAGACTCCAGTGTTCAAGCAGATATACAAGCCTATACTCATTCCTGGATTTACCCTGAAGGAGTCCATCAAAACTAAGGAGATCAGCTAATTTCTTTTTCAGGGATTCTGGAAAGGTGCTTTACTCTGGATCTTTTTGGTTGAAACAATATTCATTGAGTAAAGTGCTAAAGAAGAAGAAAACCCTTCCTTTGCCACTTGGCTTAAACTTCAACAGGTTCTTCGCCCCAAACATTATAGAATCTTTGCTCTAGTTTAGACAGGAAGATATGATAAAATAGATTTTCTGACTTTGAGATGAATAAAACATTGTCTGACACAAAAACAGTCTATAGAATTGCATATTTATATTCACATTCACCTTCCTGATTGCTAAGGAATGTCCCTTTTCTCAAGCAGATGTGATCCTGGCAATAAGTAGAAGTAGTCCTTACTCACCTGGTCTACATCCAGCATCACATTATATACTTTGACATTGAAAGCTTTCATCACACCAGGTTGAGGAATCCCATCTTCCTATACCATTTCCTTCAGTGCATGCACAATTATAATTGATTGGTTGTGTGACTATAGCTGTTTGTTCACTGCTTTATCTGGTTAGAAAAATACCTGACAAATAAGACTCAATATAAAAATAATGGATAAATGAATGAATGGAAGATGGAAACAGTTTTTCTTCACTCATCTCCTTATTCACAATGATAAATGAGTTATCATTTTAGGATCTTTAACAAAATAATAAGTTGTTGAGTCTAGTTCTGAAGCAGGATCATTATCACCTAAGTCCCTAAGGATAGAGATAAATTTCCTTCCTCTCTCTGTGTTACTCTTTCTCTGGTTACCCATATCACACCTAGATTTATGGGTGTAATTATAACAGTGTGTATCCTTCTGTGCTGGGAATGTTCACAGAAAGTTTGTTATGTTCAAATACAAGAGATTCTAGCATTTTCTACTAAAATCTTCAGATAAATTGTCACTTCACCACCAACAGGGGGAGGTATGTCCCAGCAAAACAAAATTTAAAGTCCCACAAACACAACAAGCACAAAACTCAACCAAATGATACATCAGTTGAAATGCTTAAGAGGAATCATTTCAGCAAAGACCATTGTCTCAAAAAATAATAGTGCTTTTCAGAGATTTAATGGAGGAACAGTTGAATTTTACTCCTTTCCAAAGCTGTGAAGTAAAATACACCAAAAATTAAATCCTGACTCCACACTTACTTAGTAATCTTTTTTAAAAAAATATTGTATTTATTTTATTTTTTTAGAGAGGGGAAGGGAGAGAGAAATAGAGGGAGATAAACATCAATGTGTGGTTGCCTCTCACATGCCCCCCAGCAGGAATCCAGGCATGTGCCCTGACTGAGAATCAAACCAGCGATTCTTTGGTTTGCAGGACGGCGCTCAATCCACTGAACCACACCAGCCAGGGCACACTTACTAGGTAATCTTAAGTCATATATCTAATCTAAACCAAGTTTCTTCATCTGAAAGGACACAGGAAATACTTTTGCCTATTTTGCTGTGTTGTGTAAGGAATAAATAATAGAAGAAATCTCTACTATATGGATGGTATTCAATAAAGATCTACAGTTGCATTTATTCTTATTATATTATATACTGGGAAAGCTTAACCTACAAGTGTGTGTGAGAGCATGCATCAGTCTGTATTTATAATTTAAACTGTCTTTATTTATGGAATCCCATTTTTAAAAGTGAAGTTTTGGCTCTGTGTTAATTACAAGACTGGGATCTCCGACACTGATGAAGTAGCCTAGAAAAGAATGCTAATGTTGATGATCCAGGTGTCTCATGAGGAGCTATGATGTTTAGTGCTTGTAAGGTACCAGAATCACACATCAATATTAGTGTGCTACCTTTGAAGGGATGCTTAGCAGCCTCTTCCCTACAGAATATTTTTGGGGGTAGAGGAAGAGACCTAACAAGTTGTATATTCTTAGCACCTAGGGGGAAAATGTTACTGTCTAACACTTTAACACTGGTAAAAAATAACTAAATTTAACATAAAATAATTTGTAATAACAGAATATTTATTTGCCACAATGACATTTGATTCAGAGTTGATGTTTTCTTAGTTTCTTTTTGTGTATACAAATATTAGCTTAAAAGTAGACAATTGTGGTTACCTTGTACAAAATCTGTTAGAGGATCAAAGAAAGAGTTTTATATATCAAAATAAGAAGCACAATACAACAGAATAGTGGAAAACCTTGATAACCACCCTGAGGGGGAAAAAAACACTAACACAGAGAACAGAAAATCAATTCACATTTGGTTTTCTAAGGGTCATACTTATAAACATACTGATATTTGTGTACTCACAGTTAGTATTTTATATTATACTATATTAAATGTTATAAATTAATACAAAATATGTAATCATATGTACATACTATATTATATATAGTATTAATCATAAACTTTAATACATATAACAATCATTGAAATATGTATATGTTCATGATATAATATATTATGCTGTTGTATTGAAATATATTAATTAAATACTTTTAACACCTTGAGAACTCACAGCTCTTCACTCATGTTATAAAAGTCTGGTTGCCTTTTTCTTTTGTCCCACTGTTTGTCCTTTTCATATCCTTATTCTACAAACATTTGATGAATGCATTTCTCAGACATTTATAAAGAGTCATCTTACAGCTGAGCTTGTTTCTAAACATGGTGCTTCACACCTTCCACAGGACAGGTTAATGATTATTTTTGGTTTTAGACGCCATCTGTTACAGCTTCTGCTGGGCCAAAGATCCTGTTCATGTCAACAAATCACTTAATTAAGCAAACTAGGTGATGAAACGATGAGGTTTGCTTTTTTTTTTTTTTTTAAATGATGTGGATGTTCATAAAAACCACATAATTCAATATTATGCTGTTTTTGAAAGAATCGAAGAGCTGAGCGGGGAGTGCACTGATTAGGCAGTGGAAGAAAGGATGCAGATAAGAAGGTACAGCAATACCCGCCACAGAGAAGGAGGGGAAGTGATCTAGTACAAAGGCTAAGGGACCGGCTTTAGGCCAAAGGCCTTGTACGCCTTCCTCTGACTGTAGGGGAAAGAAAGTTTTTCAGAGAGTAAAGAGAAATCTAATTGAATTCTCCCTGGGCACTAAATATAATATTGCCTATCATGTGACAAACCACTGAAATAAAATATATCTCAGTGTCTCTGTATATCTACAGTGTTGCTTCCACAAATCCACATTCACTTGACACTGAATGTCGCTTCAGAATACTCTGCTTCCTTCTGGCATACTGTTTCTCATTTAATTCATGGCTCCATGGTGCCCTTGCATATTTAATGAGGACAAAACTCTAAATTAGAGTACTCCTAACATAATCCCTTAAAACATAGTTTTCTTAAAATTATACCCACAAAATACAATTTCATCTCAATTGAGAAAATTTGCTAATTCTGCAAGTTTTTCAAATAATGTGTGTTTGTAAATTCAAAGCTCCCTTGTATTTTATTAAATTCTAGTAATATGCAGAGATAGACTTAAACCACCATTATTATAGAAACCATTGAATTTACTATGGTTCTAATAATATTGAGGGGCTACAATTAAACCACTTATTATTAAGTGTTAAACCAAACTATTCACAAAAGTCATGACTTATATATATGAAAAGACTCCTCTTGGTTCAAGACACATTTTCAAATATGACTGTTTAAAAAATTCTGATGTGTTAAATAATGCTAATGTAAAAAAATGATTTTGGTGTAAAAACATTTATGGCAATACCCCTAATTATAATAATTTTGGGAATATGTTCAGCTCTGTAAAAACTGCCATTGGGTCACTGGCTGAGAAACTCTCAGGAGTAACATATGGGAATCAACACCAGGTATATGCAAAAATAAAATGTTAAGGTCCTTAGTTATGAACAGTGAAACTTCCCTCATTGGAAAGTTTATTAAATCTATAAGACCAGTGTCCATAAATTTAGTATCTATTTTTCTTCTATGTGATTTATTGTTTCAGATCTTAGAACAAAAAATCATCAGATTTGTGTGGAACCACAAAAGACCCTGAATAATCAAAGCAATCCTGAGAAAAAAAGAATGAAGCCAGGGATATCACACTCCCTGACTTCAAATTATACTATGAAGTGATGATAATCAAAACAACATGACATTAGCAGAAAAACAGACACACAGACTACTGGAACAGAATTGAGAGCCCAGGAATAAACCCACATGTATATGGGCAGAAAATTTTTGACAAAGGAGCCATAAACATACAATGGAGAAAAGAAAGCCTCTTTAATAAATGATGCTAGGATAATTGGAAAGCTGCATGCAAAAGGATGAAACTAGGTTACAGTTTGTCCCCATAGACAAAAATATGACTCAAAATGGATCAAAGATTTAATTATATTTCTTTTAAAATATCATTGAGACCTTAATTGGAATTGCATTAAATCTTTGTATTGCTTTGGGTAGTACGGACATTTTACCTATACTGATTCTTCCCATCTATGCATATGGAATATCTTTCCATTTAATTGTGTATTTTTAAACCTCATTTAAAAATACTTTGTACTTTTCAGTATATAGGTTCTTCACATGCTTTTTTAAGTTTATTCCTAGGTATTTTATTATTTTTGTTACAATCACAAAAGGAATTTGTTTCTTGTTCTGAAATGTCATTATCAGTATATAGGAATGCAGTGTAGTTTTGTACATTAATTTTGTATCCTGAAACTTTGCTGTATTTGTTTATTGTTTCTAATAGTTTTCTGGTGGTCTTTAGGGTTTTCTATGTAAAGAATCATTTCATCGGCAAAAAGTCACACTATTACTTCTTCATTCCCAATTTAAATGTCTTTTTTTCTTTCTCTTGTCTGATTCCTCTGGCTAGGACTTCTAGTACTAAGTTGAATAAGAGTGGTGAGAGCAGATACACTTGTCTTATTCCTGATCTTAGAGGAAAAGCTTTAATTTTACACTATAGAGTGTGATATCAGCTGAGGGTTTGTCATATATGACCCTTATTATGTTGAAGTACTTTCCTTCTATACCCACTTCTTGAGTGTTTCAATAACAAATAAATTTGACTTCAAAGGCAAGGGAAGCAAAAGCAAAAATAAATGGATATGACTATATCAAAATTTAAAAGTTTCTGCACAGCAAAAGAAACCACCAAAAAAACAAAAAGGCAATCAACCAAATGGGAGAAGATATTTTCAAAAAACAGCTCTGACAAGGAGTTAATATCCAAAATATATAAAGAACTCATACAACTCAACACCAAACAAATAGTTCAATTATAAAATGAACAGAGGACCTGAACAGATCCTTCTTCCAAGAACACATACAAATGACCCACACATACATTAAAAGAAAATTGCCAATGTCAGTAGCTATTCAGGAAATGCAAATCAAAATTAAAATAAGATACCATCTCACACATGTTAGAATGGCTATTATCAGCAATACAAGTTGGGGAGGTTTTGCAGAAAAAGGAACCTTCATTTGCTGCTGGCTGGAACATAAAGTGGTACAAACACTATGGAAAATAATATGGAGGTTCCTAAAAAATTAAGAATAGAGTCACCATATAGCCCAGGAACCCCACTTCTGGCTATCTACCCTAAAATTTTGAAAATGTTTATTTGCAAAGATACGTGCATCCCTATGTTCATTACAGCATTATTCACATTGGTCAAGACATAGAGACAACCAAAGTGTCTTTGCATAAATGAGTGGATAAAGAAGGTATGGTAACATATATACAATGGAATAGTATTCAGACATAAGAAAAGATGTAATACTGCCATTGTGAAAACATGGATGGACCTTGAGAATATCATGCTAAGAGGCCATATTTTTTTACTCATGTGGGATATAAAACAGAAAAAAAAAAAAACCCGCAAATGAACAAATAAGAAAAACAGACAAACTAAAACTCATAAACAGAGACAACAGTATGGTGGTCACCAGAAGTAAGGGGGTGGAGTTAGCAAAAGGCAAAGTGGATCAAATATATGGTCCTAGAAGACATTTTGACTTTGGCTGGTGGGCACACAATGTAATAGACATATCATGTATCATTGAAATGTACAGTTGAAACCTATATATAATCTTATTAACCAATGTCACCCAATAAATTTAATTTAAAAGTTTATCAAAATATATATAAAGTTTAAAAAAGAAAAAGGTTGCCTTGCACAGGATAATTGGAAGTACCATATTATGTAATAATCTGGAAAATAATGGATAAATGCCCATGCTGTAAATCCACTGGGTGGAATTCCTAATGTCTAGAATGGCTAATGACAAACATGAGGCCACTAAGGAATGGATTTTGAGTTGGGAAAGAAGAGGAACTAAGTAGTGAGAATAGACTCCATCCTAATCACCTTTCTTATTACTCCATAAGGAAATTCTGAGATTCTAATATATAGAATGATCATATGTCTTAGTTTGTCTTGGACAGTCCTAGTTTATCCCAATGGTCCCAGTGTAATTATTGATAAAATTCTCTTTCATTCTCAGAAGTGTCTCAGCTTGAACGATGAATTATATAGTCACCCTACCAGTAAGCCATCAGACAAATGACTGAATTTTCTTCAGGGTATTCTGACATTAAAAGGAATGGATCACTTTATTATCTGTTGCTGTCACTGCTATTATTTAATACTGGGTGAATAGCATTGGGTTGCTGCAGACAGAAATCAATAAAAAGCAATGCTATAAGCCTTCAGGAGGGCAAAGAGAACTTCACTGTGGGGAGGGGATTTTAGAAGTGAGTAGCATTTTATGTTCATTAAGACATAGTGAATTGTCCAGACTCCATGGCAATATCATTGCTTTGGTTTAATATTTAACTAGTAAGTAAAATCCATATCTACCCAATCTGTAAGGCAATAAAAGGATTATGCTTCTTCCCTGCCTCCACTTACCTCCATAAAATGTAGGAATTTTTATTCCTCAATTGTTCAATCCACAAGCTTGTATTAGAAATCTATTATATTTTAGCCTCCTCCATGTCACAATGGAATAAAAAGAAGCCTTTGTACTTGCATTTAAACAGTTCATATTTTAATTGATGATTCAACACCAAAACAATCACATAATAACTAAGTGTAAAATGATATGACAATAATTCATCCAAGTAATTTTACAAGAACAGTTAGAATATTGAGAAAAGGGATATTGAAGAATAAATGCTTGAATTTAGGCTTTAAGGATGCAAAGGGCTCCAAAAGGTGGAGAAGAACAGCACAAGGAAAAGAATAATTGTTGGAATAAACATATATGCAGGGGACAGTGGCTGAAATTAATTTTGTTTTGAAAGAAGATAAATATTGAATTGACACAGTGGAGCCATGTTTCAGATACTTTAGAAAATTTAGGTGAGAGTATTTGTACTTGATGTAATGTGATATTAACATTAAAAACCATCCAAAATCTGTTATCTCCATTTTACCAACGGTATTTGTACACTGTAATCTGAGACCAATGAAACACAATGAAAGGCACTAGATAGGAAAAATATCCAGCTACGTGTTACTTTCAGCCCTAAAGGACAACTACAGTGAACAAAAAATAAGTGGTCCAATAAACTTGCATTAATTTATGATTAAAATATTTCAGAAGACTTCTTTGGTTTCTTTGAATAACCACAGAAAGGCACGTCCCAAAAATCTCCTCAACCTAATAAGTGAATTTGGCAAAACAGCAGGATACAAAGTCAATATTCAGAAATCAAAGGAATTTTTGTACACCAGCAATGAAATAGAAGAAGAAGAAATCAGAAAAAAATACCATTTGGTACAGCAACAAGAAAAATAAAGTACCTAGGCATAAATTTAACCAAGGAGGTAAAAGACCTGTACGCAGAAAACTATACAACATAGAAGAAAGAAATTAAGGAAGACACAAATAAATGGAAGCATATACCGTGCTCATGGATTGGAAGAATTAATATCATCAAAATGTCCATACATCCCAAAGCAATTTATAGATTCAACGCAATCCCTATTAAGATACCAACGACATATTTCACAGAAATAGAACAGACATTTCAGAAATTTATATGGAACCATAAATGACCCCGAATAGCTGAAGCAATTTTGAGAAAAACAAAGTAGGAGGGATCACAATACTGGACATCAAACTCTACTGCAAAGCCACTATACTCAAAACAAGCTGGTACTGGCACAAGAACAGACCCATAGACCAGTGAAACAGAATAGAAAGTTCAGAAATGAGCCCAGATTTATATGGTCATCTAATATTTGACAAAGGGGGCAGAAGCATAAAATAGAGCAATAATAGCCTCTTCAACAAATGGTGTTGGGAGAGCTGGACGGCTACATGCAAAAAATTGAAATTGGATCATCAGCTGACACCATACACAAAAATAAACTCAAGATGGATGAAAGACTTAAATATAAGTCACAACACCATAAAAGTCCTAGAGGAGAACATTGGCAGGAAACCCTCAGATATCCCACGCAGCAATTTTTTCACTGATATGTCTCTTAAAGCAAGGGACATATAGGAAAGAATAAACAAGTGGGACCTCATCAAAATAAGAAGCTTCTGCTTGGCTAAAGTAAACATCAGCAAAATGAAAAGGGAGCCAACTCCATGGGAAAATATATTTGCTAATGATACATCAGATAGAGGTTTGATCTCCAAGATATATAAAGAACTCACTCGACTCCACTCCAAGAAGACAAACGATCCAATCAAAAAACGGGCAAAGGACCTGGGCAGATGCTTTTCCAAGGAGGAGATACAGAGGGCCCAGAGACGTTTGAAATGATGCTAGGCATCACTAGCCATTAGAGAAATGAAGATCAAAACCACCAAGAGGTACCACCTCACACCAGTCAGAATGGCCATCATAAACAGATCAACAAACAACAGGTGCTGGCAAGGCTGTGGAGAAAAGGGAACACTAGTACACTGCTCGTGGGAATGCAGACTGCTGCAGCCATTGTGGAAAGCAGTGTGGAATTTCCTCAAAAAGCTGAAAATGGAACTGCCTTTTGATCCGGTGATTCCCCTGCTGGGACTATACCCTAAGAATCCCAAAATGCCAATACAAAAGAACCTATGCACCGCAATGTTCATAGCAACACAATTTACAATAGACAAGTGTTGGAAGCAACCTAAATGCCCATCAGTAGATGAGTGGATCAAAAAACTATGGTACATTTACACAATGGAATACTACGCAGCAGAAAGAAAAAAAGAACTACTAAACTTCACGACAGCATGGATGGAATTAGAGAGCATTATGCTAAGCAAAATAAGCCAGGGGGAGAAAGACAAATACCATATGATCTCACCTATAAGTGGAACCTAACCAGCAATACAAAGATGCAAGGAAAATAAAACCAGCAACACTGAAAGGAAAAGAAATCAACAGAGACAAGAGGGAAGGAGGGAGGGTGGGCGGGGGAAAGGGAAGGGAAGGGGAAAGTCAAGGAACATATAGCAAGGACTGATGGACAAAACCAAAGGGGAAGAATTGAGGGAGAGAGGGGGCAAGGGAGAGTGGTGGGAGGTAGGCAGAGACAAATGTATTTGAAAAAATAAATAAACTAGTTTAAAAAAAAAAGGGCACATCCTGTTCTGGATTCAAATTTCTCATTTCTTTAACTTTCCAAGATTATATATGTAGATGAAAACTTCAGGATTCAAGTGCTAAGACCCTTTCATATATGCAAAGGTTATCACTTCAATCCCCTGTCTGAACCTTTGCTACTGTTGCTTTTGCTTTCCTCAAGTCTTTACTTGTTCCATGAAGATATTTCCAAGTAAGCCTCCCTGCCTCTACCCAGTAAAATCATTCAATGAAGACAGCTATCAAGCCTTCCTCCCCAGATTCTTGAATTCTTAGTGTTTTCTGGATAGCAGCAATTAATCAATGACGAGCATATTTGAATCACATGAATCTATCTTCTCTTTCCTCTTTCAGACTCTGATCACTACAAGAGCAGGAAACTATGCTCTATTTTCTTGCACTGCTATCATTATGTATTATTATTATTTAGCATTTAATGAGAAACAGTTTTTTGCAGGAGAATATGAATCAGTTTCTCACAGCTGAAAGCAGATAATGGCTACAAAAATAGAAGCTTTAGTACTAGCCAAAGGAAATTTAAAAAAATGAGAAAACTAACTATATGTAAAATTTTGAATCAGATAGTAAGAGAAAATAAACCCAAATAAATGGAGTAGGCTTGAAATCAATGGCTACTCAACAATGGATGAAATACTGAACTCAATTTTTTTAGCAGTAAACCAAAACACAGTGGACAATTAGGAAGTAATGAAGATACTGCTAAAATAGTTATTGACAAGTCTGGTAGGAAACCACTTGGAACAACCAAACATTTGAACATTTGCAAATAAGGAGTCCCCTGCTAAAATAATTGAACATAGTGCAATGGGACAAACTAAGGGGAATAATTGGATAGATTTTTGAAAGTGAAATCTGAGGGCAAAGAAAGCAGAATGTTACAACATTTTTGAAATAGAATTAGTGAGGTAATCTACCAAAGAAATAGTTGCTGAGTGCTGGTCCTACACAAAATTATTAAATAGGCCAAACTTGTGTCTATGACTCCCAACCACTACTTTGTACATTGCCCAATTGTCCTGACCCAACACACCGACCAGAGCTTTTCAGCTGTCCTGGCTGACTAGACTACCAAAGGTAACTTCCCCTCCAGGCTTACCATTCTTTTCCCAGACCTCTGTTTTCTGCTAAGACAATAGCTAGGTATGGTGCTAAACTAGACCATGAAGGCTAACCTAGTTTAACCTAATATTTCTATTTAATGATTATTACATGTCAGGCACTGTGGAGGATGCCAAGCTGTATCCCGAAGAAACACAGCCAACTCATTGTTCTACATATAGATGGACAAGAGATGTGTTCACACATAGCATAGGGCCTGGGTAAGTGACTTAAATTCTTTTGCCATACTTCTAGGTGACTGCTACAGATTAATACCAGTTCTGGCTTAGTGAGCTTTGGGATTTTTTTTTTTTTTTTTTTGCAAGATGCTTACACCCACATCTCAGATTTCCATCTATTGTTCTTTCCCCAATTTTGCTTTTCACCAACCTCCCTAAATGCATCTCACACTGCACCTCCACTGTTTTTTTATGTAATCTGTAATTATGCTATGATCCTGGGTAGAAATAATGATAATCATATTAATTTCTTGGTTATACACATTTTAAATGATCAACACCAGATTTTTTGACACCCACTTGTCACAACAGGATTTTTCTAGGAAAAAGTCCAAGCGCATTCATACAAGACCCAAAGAAGTTGTGAATATGAGATGTGAATAAGATGGCAAAGTAGATAATTAAAAAGACAACTTTGCATGACAAAGTTGAGAAAACCTCGGAAACTAGAAGACAGTTTTAAGTGTGAAAATTTTTTGAATAGTAGTGTAACAGGAATAAAACTCTTCTAGAACTAGAAAAAGCACCAACAGGCTGTTTCAAGTTTGCTGCTGTTGTTTTGTTTTTTGTTGTCCTTTTTGTTTGAGGAAGTCTTATTTGCAAAAAGAGATGATTCTTCAGAGAAACAAAATACAATAGGGAATAAATAGTTATTCCCTATTAAAAAGTAGCTGACACATATCTGTTCTCTTTCAAATGACAATTTCAACTCATGAGGCAATCAACCAAGAGAAAGGTCTTGCTACATTCCAACACTAGGAACAAGACAGGTAGAAAAAATTCAAAAGCACAGTCCCTGACCTCCAATAATTTACAGTACACTCAACACACTCACCCTGGCAAACCAATACACAATTAATTCACTGTAAACTTGTATGAACTATACAAACTATAGCAATATAGGAATAGATGAGCACAGTTCCATTAATACTAAATAATTGTAAAACAGATAAGGAACAAATGAATAAACGAACAGATTATGGTAACTGGGTTCTGTCTTGAGAGGTGGGTAGACTCTGATGAGCTAAAGCTAATGCAGAGTATATTTGATGTGCAAGAATTAACAGAGCAGAGGCCACAGGCAGGAATGGGAACTGGGTGGAAAATTGTACTTTTACTGACCAATGCCACAGAAGCCAGCTCAAATGGAGGTAAAGGTCAGAGGGCATAAAGAACACATTTGTATTTGTTATAATTACTTGTTTGCTCTCTAAAAATATTATCATTCCAAATTATATTATAGCAATAATTAAATTGTTCCAGTGTAATAGTTTCACAAGCTTAAGGATGTGAATGCCCAGAATAATATAAAATAATAAATACTAATCTGATTGACTTTATTTCAGTAATATTTGATTTTATATTAATTTTTACCCATTCACCTTCTTGATCCCACATTCTCCCCCTTCACCCCTTTCCTTCCCTTTTTCTGCTTTCAGTCACATGAGCTTTTGTCTCTTTGGGTTATTTTTGGCTCACCTCCAGGTTTCTCTTTGAATTCCAGATTCTTAACCATCATCTACCATATCTGCTAAGATTTTCTGGTTTCATTCTTCACACATTTATAGTCAAAATATATAACTTCAGTAGTTCCACTATGTAACATTATGCAGAATGGTAGCATAGGAAATAGGCACACATTCCACCTTTTTTAATGTCTTGATCTCTATGTTTCTTGTTTCTTTGTCTCTGTCACTATAAAGGCATCCTAAAGTGCTATTTGACCTTCATGTGGTTGGTGACAGCCTAGAAGACACCCATGATTTTCTGAAGCCGCTTTTTGTTATAAAAGAAAAAATAAGACAGCAAAAGAGATAGTTCAGGGTTGCATGTATCTGTATTAACTTTAGCCAGGTCCACAGCTTACCTAGCAATCCATTTTCCATCCATTCATAACCTGTTTACATTCCCAATCTTTCTACCTTTGGATATAACAAGTTCCTTCAATTCTCTTCTCAATTAGTAAAGCTCTGTGGTGCTATGGGAAAGGATAGAACTTGGAGTCAGAAAACCCATGCTTAAATCTTAATCTCCCACTCTTTCATGAATTTAGGAAAGCCATTCAAATTACCTTACTCTCTGAGTCCTCTTCTGTAAATGTACTAGAAAAAAATTCCTGCACTCCTATATTAGATACGAGAAATTCTTAGAACCTTCAAAAATTTTCATAGATATATTTGTGCATTTGTTTCTTTTGAGCTTTGAGAGTTGCCACCTAATTTGTAGTCTATACTCATTGACCTTCTCTAAATATTTTATAGATTTTTGGCTGTTTTTCTTTTGAGATGTGATGACCAAACATTTCAATGCCCAAAAGAGATCTTGATACATACTAGGCACTCAATTAGCATTGTTTGACAAATGAACTAAATATCTCACATTATGATACATTATTTAATTCAAGTTTAATGTTTCTGTGTGTTTATTTTCAATTCCCTTCCTAATTTGTCAATATACTCAAGGGTTACCTCAAAGAATGGTTTATAAAAATGTCTGTGTCTTTTATGAGACTAACAAATAACTCGATTTATTTTTCCATAAGCATAGCTTTATTATTTTTTCCTAAGTGAATTACCTTTCATTGCCCACATTGAATATCATCTACCACTTTTCTGCCCACTCATGCAGGCTGGCAGGTTCTTCCTGCAGTTTATCTCCATCTGCTTGGCATTTCACTACCTGGAAGAGCTTAGTGTCATCTGCAAACTTGGATAATTCATCATGCATTCTCTCTTCCAAATCATTTATGAAAATGTAAAATAAGACAGGGTTCAGGGCCAATCCCTAAGAAACCAAACAACCAAACTGTTTTTACTTCTCCATGCAGAGCAGCTCTCATTTATCTCTAGATCATGTTTTTTTTTTTCCTCCTGTTAAAAGAAGCTTTGTATAATTACTATAGATTCATATATGTATATGTTTCTTCTGGGCACTAAAGCTATTCGTGATTTGGAGATACAAAACTATCCAAAATGTTCTTCTTCCTTAAAACTCTTAGGGAACAGCCAACATGAGTAGCAATGAAGAAGAGGAACAGACAGGACTTTGGACCCTTTGGACTCCATTTTCAACAATAAAAGCATATCTGTTTTTATCTGCTTGATATGCCATGACATCAGTTTGTGAGCCAAAACATACATACACACACACACACACACACACACTCCAAAATCACTAATCTAGAGAAAAGGTTCTGGAATCTGGGTCCCAAAAGTTATGCTGTATCCTGTACTCATCTGGTACCACCATGGTAATCTTAAACAAGTGGCTTACCGTTGCTGAAAATCTGGTTCCTAAACTGTAGACCAGAAAATAGCTCTGCCTTGCCTCTCTTGCAGAGAATGTGAGGATGCAGAGATATAATGTGTTTCAAAGTAGACTGCAGCATTCATAAAGGAGTAAGGTTTTCTAGAGGGATGCCGTAGAATGGGCAAGCCTACCAGCACTCCCAGAGGGAACATAGTTCAGATATTCAAAGGGTCTGAGCTCGAAAGGAGAACTAAAAATGTCAGGAGGCAGCTGATATAATGAGAAAATGAGCATAGTGAAGGCCTTTAAATTCAGTAAGATCAAATATGAGAGATAATGGAAGTGTGTGTGAAAGACATGGAAGGTTCCCTTGAAATTCTCTGGAGACTGTAGTCAAAAAGTGGAATATTGCAGATCAGTACTTCTGAGGAAGGAACCTAGGAGTGGATGGTGGTATTGAAGTGAAGAATGTAGAATTGTGGAAATGAAAGTATTGTAAATTATTGTACTGCAAGGATCATCCAAAAATGTATTTATCCCCTTAATGGATGTAGAGAAGAAAATAGTGAGTTTGATTTCAAGATCTTCAAAACCAGAGGAGAGCCATCAGGAGATTGATGCATGGCAGTACTGAGAAAGAGAGAAAGTAACATTGTCAGATGGCAAGAGCCTCAAAGGACGACCTTAAACAGGAGGATGGAAACAACAGCCTGATCCAGAGGATCATCCATCCCCACCCCATCTACGGTTCACAGACTCTCATGTAAAAGGTGAAGAGAAAATTTTTGCACCCAAACGAATGCCTAGATTCAAGCATGGAAATGCAGGTATGCAAAAAAATTCTGTTTAAGGGTTGGCAAAACAGGAGATTCAGTTTATACAGTTGCAAGGTTTTCAGAGGACCTAAGCAGAAAAGCTTGAATGAATTGTCATGAGGAAGTGCTGAGAGAGCTAGGTAAAGGCATAAAGAAAGCGGGGTGGGGGATGGATGAGAAGGGACTCTGACCAAGCTGGAAGGTTAAAAATATGCTTTGCTAGGAAGGTATGCTCACTTCTGGCTTAGGGGTTTCAATTTTGACACAGAATAAGGGCCCTAGATTCCATCTGCTCTTGTCTCAGAATGAAGATTTACAAAGGGGCAATCAAGGGCCCTATTTTTCTAGAAAGAAGCTGTCTAACACACATTAAAGAAATGCTTTTGCACCATTCAGGTGTCTAATTCAGAGATACTTTCTGATATGGATGATCTATACATTTCAATTTTATTCAAAGAAATCCAAATCACCCCCATTTTTTGTCTATCATATGTACACTAAGTACTAGTGCACGTGTAAATTCATCAGTTTTATCCATTCTAGCTTTGTTCTAAGGTTGTAATAAAATCCCTTTATCTTTTGAATACTGAAACTTGCATTTTAAGTTTTGATAGGTATTTTCAAATTGTCTTTTAAAGCTTCTGAAGCTCTATCCCTATCTCCTACCTGTATCACGTCACAGATTTCACCCAGAACAAAGTGCTGTGCAAATAAGAAATGCTATCTCTCACACTATTTTATCAGAAAGTGTTGACACACCCTGAAAAATGTCCAGGATATTTTACCTTCTTATAACAGAAAACATAATTCAATTTAAATGTTATCTGTATCTGGAAATCTATGTAAGGTGAATATTAAAGAAAAATCCTACTCTTCTATTGTGTTTAGAAATAACCTACCTCCAACAAACCTTTTGCGATGAAGGCTAATTCATCACAACCAATCAATAAACTTAATAAAAGTGAGGCATAAGTGTAGATTGAAGCTGATAAGGCAGTATGTGGCATATCCTGCAGACACTATTAGTAACTTACCCATATCTATCCTTTCATCCTCTTAACAAAATCTTGATAATGCTCAGGGTGGCTATTTGCCTGCCAAGGTAAAGTCTCTCTTTCCGTCTCTTTTGTGTGACCATATGACATAGTTCTAGGCACTGAGAAGGAAACATATCTGCTGTGGACTCTAGCAAGGCTTTCACTTGTGCTGATAGAAGGGATGGAAATCATTTGTGCTAACAACTCTCACTTGAACCCGTTCCTCCACCACTGCTATCATCTGCTTTGAATGTGAATATGATGTCTGAAAATATCATACCCAATGCTGTAAACTTGAAGGCAAATATCATAAAGGAAAGGCTTAAAGAACTGCAGCAATGTTAGCCTCAATATTCTACAGTGCAGACTTATTAAACTTTTTTTTAATTTTTTCAGTTACAGTTTACATTCAACATTATTTTTTGTATTACTTTCAGGTGTAGAGCATAGCATTTATACAATCATATATTTTACAAAGTATTACCTCTGATACTTCAGGTACACACATGGCCTCATACATAGTTATTACAATATTATTAACTATACCCCATGTGCTATAGTGTACTTCCCTGTGACTTAAAAATATATAGCTCTTGTTTTGTTTTGTTTTTTACCTACTATATTATTTTGGTTCTTCAAGCTGAAGACTATCTGGTGAGACACACACACACACACACACACACACACGTATATACGTAGTTATGATAAAGGTATTTTTAAAGTTGAATTCTAATGAACTATTACCAAAAAATTTTGAATGAACAATGTGGATTATTTTTTTTTGAGGACTGTTTGTAGTCTTTGTTTGGAAAGCAATATAACTAAAAGAAAAGAAGCTGAACTTTAAATCTGACATACCTAAATTAACATTTCATTCATGCCATTTTCTAGCTCTTTGGGTAGAAAAGAAATCCTGGTTTCTTCATGTATAATTTAATCATGATCATAAGAGCCTTATAGGCTTATTCTGAAGATTATGTGTGATGATCACATATTAGGTGATCAATGCTTGTGAAATTATCAATTTCATTCAAAATTGATCATTTTTGTGACAGGGCAAGCTTTGGTCTACCTTCCAAAAGATAATGCAATTTCACATTCTTTACTTTTTTAAGGCAAAGAAGAAAATAAGCAGATATAGAACTTTTAAATCTAAACTATATATTTTAGGAAGCAGTATAGGAACAACACTGATTCAAAGAGCCCTTAAGCCTTCTAGAGCTACAGCCCCATAAACTGAAAATTGATGTTCATCATGAAAGACCATGAGATCCTGCAAGATCCAGGCCTAGAGGATTAAACTAAGTTCACTCTATTGGACTTCCCAATGCAGGGCATATGAAAAAACAAACAGCATGGTTAACTACTTGCTATCTAGCACTCCTAAGAATAAGTATGATTCCTTTAAGGACAATAAAATGAATTTTTTTAAAGGGGGAGAAAGGGAGATGATGATTCACATGGCAAAAGGACAAATTCTATAATTATTTAAGGTTAGCAGTTCTTCTGGCTCATTTAAAATAAAAGTATATATTTTATGGTTGCTTTATAATTAAGTACCATGTTTGTAGGATCCTATTTATCTTGTTAGCTTTAGCAAATGTAATCACAAAAGTGATAATCAGTAATGAGGTTATTAAAATATTTCTTAAAGTGTGTTCTAAGAAACAAGTCCCCCAGGATGCTTTGGAAAAATTTCTCGTGGTTAAGTAAGTTTGGGTAATATTGTATAATGCACAGTCCTGTTGGAGACTAAAATAACACATTAATATATTACATATGCCAAGAAGCCTCACCTTTAAGGAAACTAACATTTACCTTAGCCCAAATCCAAGAACTGTTCCAAAATGTCTTTGACCATGAAAGCTATTCTTCTAGTAATACCTATTAACTTCTGACACAAAGAGTGTTGTTTGAAAAACACTTCAGAAACTGCTGAATCTCTAGTATAGAGTGCGGTGGCCATATAATATAATTATAGTGATCCCTATAAAAGCAGAGTGATGTGAAACATATTCTGCTGTCCATTTAGTCTGTCCATGCAGTCAGATGGATAATTAAGCTGAGATAGATGGCTCACTTGCAACCAGATTAAAGGGAGAGAGACTGTTGTTAGGTACTTTTTTGTTTTTTTGGTTTTTTGCCCTAGAGTTGTACCCTCTATTTGTTTTACAATGTTACTCACAGGAAAATGTTAGCATACATATTCAATAGTCCCCCATTATCCCTGGGGAATATGTTCCAAGACCCCCAAGGGATGTCTGAGACCACAGATAGTACTAAACCCTCTTTATGCTTTGTTTTTCTATACATATGGGGTGAGCAAAAGTAGGTTTATATTTGTTTGTATGGAAAATAATACAATAATTAATAAATAATATAAGGATGAACTGTTTCACATACAACTGTAAACCAACTTTGCCCAACACTGTATATACCTAAGATAAAGTTTAATTTATAAATTATGTACAGTAAGAGTTTAACAGCAATAACTGATAATAGAACAATTATGATAATATACTGTAAAAAAGACTATGTAAAAGTGGTCACTAGTTTCAGGGGATCCAATGCTAAAGTCTCTGCATGGGCTCAGTGTTTTCCAGCAAAACACATTACTATCAATCATGTTTTCTGTTCATGTCTTCCACACACAAATGTAATGACTTTTCCATCTTGACTAAGTACATATCATGCATTGTGGTTGTATCTTTAGCAGTTTGAGGTGTGACAGCAAAACTAGCATAAGTTCCTATTTTCTTATTTACAGTTTCATTGGTAGGAGTTGGTTCTTCCCATAGATTTTAGCCACCTTAACATATATTTTCTTTTTATTTCCTTGCTAAGTGGTAAACTATCACCTTTTCATTTAAAGGAAGCATTTTGCGGCTTCTGTTTGGCATACTCCAATCTCCAACATCACTGCTCTTGCACTTTAGGTCACTAATAAGTAGCGAAGGGTACTTGAGTACAAGATACTGCGGCAGCAGATCTGATCATTGAGGCGGCTGTTAAGTGGGCGGGGAGCCTCCAGAGGGGTTGTGTTGGGCAAAGTAATAATTCAAGTCCAGAGCAGGATGGACCAAGATTTCATCACACCCCTCAGAAGAGTGTGCAATTTCAAACTTCAGAATCATTTGTTTCTGAAATTTCCATTTAATATCTTCAGACCACTGTTGACCGGAAAAGAGGAATGTGGGTGGGGGGACACTACTGTATATGTATGCACATAAACAATTTAGGGTAAAAGCAAACAGTCTGCACTATATTGGTTTAAATTTTTTGAGAATCGTCTCTCTACAAAGAGTTCTGTTGATAAAAGTATATAACACATATGGCTTTGGTGGTGGCTTTGGTGTGGAAGAGGAAGGTGGTGATAAGCAATTTTCTAAAACATGTTACTCCCAAAATATAACATCCTTTCAAATGAATAAAAAACACCACGATGGAAACTTTAGCATAATCTGAAGTGACTGTGTGTGATTTCAATTATTCTTTGAATCCATGTTTCATCTGATATTTTGCAAAGTAAAGCATGGTAGAGGGAGATGATATAGATGACGATTTTACTCAAATGGGAATTGCTAAGTAAATTCTGCTGTGGAAAACCAGCTATAACACTGTTCAACATAAGATTTTTCTTCCATCATTTTACATTACATAATAATAATGTATGCATTATCTACTATAGGCCAAAGCAAGCTGGAGAGAAAATTTTTCCTTTTTTCTTTTTTTAAAGGAAGGATTATCATTTTTTTCTTGGGAGTTTGTAATCTAATTGGAAAGATATACACCCATAAAACAGGTAACAACACAAAGGAGATATGTGTCATGATAAATGACGAGTGATCAAGGTAGCAGGTGCTCTGAGGAGAGCAGAGAAGAAGAAATCAACTTTCTCTATTTTCATAGATATAAAACATCCTAAATTATAAAACCAACCTGACTTAAGTGTATTTAACTTGCTGTTTTGATTTTGCATGTGTAAGCCTTTATAGAATTGGGAATCTTCTCACCAGGTAACCAGAGAGAATAAAACAGGCAGTTTTGTCCGTGCCATCTGCCACTGACTCCTGTGGCAAATCAGGTGACTGACTATATTGGTATTTGCTACCCAATTTGTATTTGTATTAGGGCTGAATATATTGAGATTCTCAGATGCAAGAAACTGTGAAAATACCTGGTCTCATTATCTAAACTTTCAGTCTGAGGTTTAGTCATCCCTGAACAATCATGGCCCGGCACTGAAAGTAAAGATGTATCTACATAAGCACAAATTGTAACAATAACACTTTGCATTTCTGAAACATCTTCTATTGAAATAGCTCATTCTCAGCACTGCTTACAAGCATTAATTTCACCTCACAAGAGAAAGATAATTTGCATGAAATAGGTTAACTCTCTGGCTTGAGATGGCACCATTCCCAAAGTCAGTAAAAAGTATGGGCTTTCACTGTCCTGGTCTGCTGATCTGGCACAGGCAGGAACTACTTGAATTCCTTTCAAAAAGTTCCTTTTAAATACTAATTGACATGCTATCCTATAGGTTATAATATGGCATCCATACTGACGTAGAAAAACAATTTTTAAAAATTATTTTTTTCTGTGACTCTATCATTGTTACTACTATCATTCACAATCTTTTCCCAGAAAAATTTTTTTCATGTGTGTGCATCCACTGATATGAGAATGATTATATTAAAGTAATAATGTTCATATATTTTAAAAAGTTCAATAATAGGAAGAAAACAAACATGAGGAAGATCTGAGACCTCACAGGTAGATTTACTCATTAAAATTTGACCTCCAGGTTGTTAAATGAAATCAATGACTCATCAGCATATCGTAGATTAAAATAGGAACAATGGTGGGTCAGACAAGAATTTAGTTACATTTCACCTCACCAATATCCCTAATGGAAGCTAAGGGAATTAAAAATTAGAATGTCCTGAAGCAGACAGAAAAGTGTAGTTCTGTGAGAGGGAACAGCAAAGAGTGAGCCTGACAATTACTCTCAGTATTTGGAAAACTTAATTATTCACCTTTCTATTCAAGTAAATAAATAACTATGGAGCATTTTCCATAATCAAGATGCAATTCTAGATGTAAAGACAGAAGTCCTTACAAAGGACATAAATGTTTAAACCAAAAAATAAGAGGTGTATAAATACATTCATTCATTTAATATATTCAGAGCACCTATGATAGGTGTGGCCAGAGGTTCTTAAAAATGCCGATGCTTTGGAGGACTTCGGGATTTAGCTGGGGTGGTTTTGATTGTCATAACAACTAGGGGAGGCCCTCGTATGTGTTGGACAGTATCCAGAAGTACCAGACATTCAGGACAGTCTCAACAAAAAATAACTGTCCCAATTTTGCCTGAATTTTAAATATCCCACTGCACATTAATAAGTATGAAAAACTGGTTTATAATTATTTGAGGTTAGGCCCTATCTATATATTGTATATTCTGTACAAAGAACACTGTACACAGTTTTAATAAATAGTGAATTCTCTGAGTACAAATATTATGTTAATACAAGAAATGTTTTACACTATCTGGTAGAAAATTTAACAATATGTGGTCACTGTTTAGGAAAATCACATCATCAATGGATATACTGTGACCCTGAGTCAATAAAATAACATGCCACAAGCATTCTTTGACATGTGCCATGACCATGGCCAAATGATGTCATGCAGAGCATACATGCATGCACCTGCTGACTGCACTACATCTTCTCATGAAGACTTGCCTGGGCATTTATATTTTAAAATACATGATATTTTATTGCAATTACTTTGCCTTTATATATTCTTGTTATTATAATCAGTCATTATGTTAGTTGTTAAAAAATTAAGTGGTTATATTATATACTAATTTTCAATTCAGATAATAAATGTATATTACATATTAGTTATTAAAATGTGTCACATATCATTTGATATAAACAGTATTTTATATTATTATGTTATAATATATGCTGTGCACTAGAAGTAAGAGTGGAAGGGAGTGGTACTGGCCTCACAGTCCCAACATTCTGGTAAAAAATCAAAAATAAAAAACAGGTGTTAAACCAATAAGCACACAGATAAACGTGAAATCACCAACACTCCTAAATGTTACAAAGGAAACAAACACCATGAGATGATAGAAAACAGCACAGAAGGATGTAATTTAAACGGTATAGGGTCAGGAATGGTTCTCTAACCAAAGAGAAAGACCTACAAGATAGCAGAAGGTACCATATGAAGAGGCGTGGGGGCTCCCTTAGCAGAGAGAAGAGCATGTGCAAGCAATACAATCATGGTGTATAAAAGAACAAAGGAGTTTAACCAGGTTGAAGAATTAGGAAACAGATGCAGGACTAAGGGGCTTTCCCATGTTCCCCATTCTTCCCTGTATAATTTGTCCACCTCCCTAAACAGATTTCCCTTTAAAAGGGATTCACATTTCCACTCAGGATTTATTTAATGCACCCCAAGTTTCTCTGAGGAGGAAGAAATAAAAAAAGTGTCACCAGACTGTATGTACCTTGCTTAAATGCCTTCAGATAGATTAAACTATTCCAATAATTTCTCTGGGTGAATGCCATTTGAACTGACAAATTGGGATTTCTATTCTATACTCCACATTTAGCACGGTCTTGCCCAAATGCTGAAACAAATAGCTTCTTGCCTAAGGGTATGAAAATAACAAAGTCAAGCAATACATACCCAGGGCTCCCCTTGGATCACTTGATCAAAGAAAATATTAAGTAATGCTGCTTTCATAACTACCATTGTGGGGACACTTCAGTGTGGAATGAGAGAGTACAAGGATAATGTCTATTCTCATAATGCAATGCAATAGAGAAAATACACTGAGGAGGATTTGTCTCCTAAGCCGCAAGTATACAGGAGGTGACTCCAATGAAACACCACAAGGCTTCTTCAATACAAATGCTTACATCAAGTTCTTGAGGCCAGTTATCTTCCCCTCTTGCAATCTCTCAACCACTTGGGGTAGAGGCATAGGAAAAATGTAGTCAATTGAAAACGTGTCTTATGTTCATTAGATTGCACATATAAGTGAGATCATATGGTATTTGTGTTTCTCTGACTAGCTTATTTCACTTAGCATCATAATCTCCAGGTTCATCCATGTTGTCAGATAAGACAATATCTTCTTTTTTACAGCCAAGCAGTATTTCATTATATACTGTACCACCTCTATTTTATCCAGTCATCTACTGATGGGCACTTGGGCTGTTTCTAGATCTTGGCTATCATAAATAATGTTGCTATTAACATAGGGGTGCACATACTCTTTCGAATTAGTGTCTTGGGATACTTCGGCTACATTCCCAGAAGTGGGATCACTGGGTAAGTGGCAGTTCCATTTTTAATTTTTTGAGGAAACTCCATACTGTTTTCCACAGTGCCTGTATCAGTCCACATGGACAAAATAAACTGATGAACAAAATAGAAACAGAGGCATGGATTCATGAAATAGACTGACAGCTGTCGGGGGGTAGGGGTAGGGGGAAGGCCTGATTGAAAGAAGATGAAAAAATTAACCAAAAAATATATATATAAATACATATTTTAATCACGTAGACACAGACAATAGAATAATGTGGTGATAGCCAGAGGGAAAAGGGGGATGGGGGTCGTTAGAGGTAGGCAAATAGAGATTAATGGGGACAGAAAGAGACTTTGCTTTGGGTAATGGTTGTACAATGCAGTGTGCAGATAATGTTTTGTTGAGTTGTACACTTGAAATTTGTGTGGTTTTATGCACCAATGTCCCCCTAATAAATTCAATTAAAAATCAAGAAAACCTGTCTATGAACCTCCTTCCTAACTACGAAGTAATTCAGAAAAACTTGGAGAAGTGTATGTCTCAGGGTCCCATCCGATATCTTTTACCCCCGTCTTTACCACTTTCATTTTATTTTTTGCAGAACCAGAGAAAATGCATCCCTTTCTGATTCCGGGTTGGAAAGACTCATTAGAGAAAGATTGGGCCAGCTCTAACTATTTGACATAGTCTAATTGTGACAGGTGGGCTATTGCCTATACCCCTTTCCCTGCCATCATCCTCCTTTTATTAGTCAGTTGATCATATTCTAGGTCTCCTAATATGTCAGGAAAACAAGAATTTTAGCCTTTACCTATTACTTTGGAAAGTCTGTAAATCTTTGCCTCAAAAATAAATCCTATGAGACATGGAATTGCTATTACATATTCCAACTTGGAGAAAAGCTTAATGGTTGATTTAAAACAATAGTCTTGAGTTTTATATAATATAGGTCTGAAAATTTTTCAACTAGATTAGAATTCTAGGTCATGCATGTTTTGAAATATTCAAGAATAAAAAAATCCTTCTATTTCAATAGAATCTCCATATGATACATATTATTGTTTATTGTTAATCTATTACAGTTGCCTGAATTTTCCTCCATTACTCTCCCCACCCCACCCACACTCCACTCCCATGGTCAACCCAACCCTGTTGTCCATGTCCATTGGTCAATTATACCTGTCCCTTGAGAAGGTCCTTCCCCTTCTTTCCCTCCTTATCTCCCTCCCCTTGCCCCTCTGGTCAGTCAGTGTGTTTCTTGCACCCATGCCTCTGATTCTATTTCGCTCATTTGTTTTGTTCATTAGGCTCCTCTTATAGGTGAGATCATATGATATTTGTCTTTCGCTGTCTGGCTCATTTCACTTATACAATACTCTCCAGGTCCACTCATGCTGTTGCAAATGGTGGGAGTTCCTTCTTTCTTTCTGCTGCATTGTATTCCATTGTGAAAATATACCAGGTTTTTGATCCACTCATTTACTGATGGGCATGTAGGCTGTTTCCAGCACTTGGCTATTGTAAATAACTCTGGTATGTACATAGGGGTGCATAGGTTCTTTTGAATTGGTGTTTCAGGATACTTAGGGTATAATCCCAGCAGTGGAATTTCTAGGTCAAAAGACTGTTCTATTTTTAGTTTTTGAGGGAAACTCCACACTGATTCGACAGTGGTTGCACCAGTCTGCATACCCACCAATATTGCACTAGGGTTCCCTTTTTTCCACATCTTCACCAGCACTAGTTGTTTGCTGATTTGTTTATGATGGCTACTCTGACTGGTGTGAAGTTGTATCTCATTGTGGTTTTAATTTGCAACTCTCTGATGTCTAGCAATGTTGAGCATTCATTCATATGCCTATGGGCGCTCTATGTCCTCTTTGGAGAATTCTGTTTAGGTCCTTTGCCAATTTTTTAATTGGATTGTTGGTCTTCTTAGTGTTGAGTCATGTGAGTTCTTTACATATTTTGGAGATCAAACCCTTGTCTGAGGTATCATTGGCAAATATGTTTTCCCATACAGTTGGTTCCCTTTTCATTTTGATGTTTCTTTAGCTGTGCAGAAGCTTTTTAATTTGATGTAGTGTCATTTGTTTAGTATTTCCTTTATTTCCCTTGCCCTATAGGATGTATCTGTGAAAATACAATGCAGGAGATATCTGAAATTTGTTTGCCTATGTTTTCCTCTAGGACTTTTATAGTGTCACAACTTATGTTTAACTCTTTTATCCATTTTGAGTTTATTCAGGTATATGGTACACATTGGTGGTCTAGTTTTATTTTTTTTCCAGATATCAATCCAGTTCTCCCAACACCATTTTTGAAGAGGCTATTTTTACTCCATTTTATGCTCCTGCACTCTTTGTCAAATATTAATTGACCATAGAGGCACGGGTTTATTTCTGGGCTCTCTATTCTATTCCATTGATCTATGTGTCTGTTCTTATGCCAGTACCAAACAGTTTTGATTACAGTGGTCTTGTAGTATAATTTAATATCAAGTATTGTGATCTCTTCTTTGTTCTTCTTTCTCAAAATTGCTGAATCTATGCAAGGTTGTTTTTAGTTCCATATACATTTCTGGAATATATGTTCTGCATCTGTGAAATGTGTCATTGCTATTTTAATAGCGATTGCACTGAATCCATAAATTGCTTTGGGTAGTATGAGCGTTTTAATGTTATAATTTTTACCAATCTATGAACACAGTATATGCTTCAATTTATCTGTATCTTCCTTAATTTTTTTCTTCAGTGTTCTGTAGTTTTCCAAGGACAGGAAACTTGATTAAGTTTATTCCTAGTACTTTATTTAATTTTTGTTGCTATAGTAAATGGGGTTTTTCCTAGTTTCTGCATCTGATATTTCATAGTTGGTGTATAAAAATATCTTTGATTTCTGAATATTGCCTTTTATTCTGCTATTTTGCTAAATTAACTTATTAATTCAAACAGTTTTTTGGTAGAGCCTACAGGGTTTTCTATATACACTATGATGTATTCTGCAAATAATGACTATTTTACTTCCTCCTTTCCAATTTGGATGCCTTTTCTTTTTCTTTTCTGATTGCGTCAGCTAGAATTTCCAATGCTATGTTAAATAAAAGTGGTAAAAGTGGACATCCTTGCCTTGTCCTCAACCTTAGGGGGATAGCTTCTTGTTTTTGCCTATTGGGTATGATGTTGGCTGCAGGCTTCTCATATAGGGTCTTTATTGTGTTGAGGTATGCTCCCTCTATTCCCACTTTGCTGACTGGTTTTATGATAAATGGGTTCTGTCTTAAAAGATTTTTCAGCATCTATTGACATTATTATGTGATTTTGTCTTTCCTTTTGTTTATGAGAAATATTATGTTTCTTGATTTGCGAATATTGAACCATCCCTGCATCCATGGGATGAATCCCACTTGATCATGGTATATGATCTTTTTAATGTATTGTTGGATCTGGTTTGCCAATATCTTGTTGAGGATTTTAGCAGCAATGTTCATCAGCGATATTGGTCTGTAGTTTTTTTCCTTTGCTGCGCCTCTACCTGGTTTTGGAATTAGGGTGATACTGGTTTCATAAAGAGTCTGAGAATCTTCCCTCTTCTTGAATTTTTTGGAATAGTTTGAGAATTATAGGAGTTAGATCTTCCCTAAATGTTTGGAAAAATTCACCTGTGAACTGTCCAGCCCAGGGCTTTTGTGTGCTGGAAGTTTTTTGATTACTGCTTCAATTTCTCTAGTTGGTATTCTGTCTATTCAGGTCTTCTGCTTTTTTCTTGATTCACTTTGGGAAGATTATATGTTTCTAGATACTTGTCCTTGTCACCCAGGTTGTCAAATTTCTTGGCATGTAGTTGTTCGTAGTAATTTCTTACAATCCTTTGTATTTCTGTGTTATTGATTATAATTGCTCCTTTTTCATTTCTGATTTTATTTATTTGGGGCCTCTTTTTTTTCTTGATGTGTCTAGTTAAAGGCTTGTGAATTTTGCTTACCTTTTCAAAGAACCAGATCCTGGATTTATTGATCCTTTGGATTGTTCTGTTAGTTTCTCTGTCATTTAATTCTGCTCTTGTCTTGATTATTACTTTCCTTCTACTCACTCTGTACTTTGTTGTTCTTCCTCTAGTTCTTGTTTCTACATTGAGTTAGGTTGCTTGAGATTTTTAAATCTTTTTTAGGAAGGCCAGTATTGCTACGAATTTCCCTGTCAGGACTATTTTCACTATGTTCCATAATTTTTGGATTGTTGTGTGTTCATTTTCATTGTTTCCAGAAACTTTTTGATTACTTCCTGATCTCATTGTTAACCCATTCATTATTTATTAACATGTTATTCACTCTCCATGGATTTGAATGTTTTTAAGTTTTTACTTTGAGGTTGGTTTCTAGCTATAAGCTATTGTGATCCAAGAAGATGCTTGATGTGATTTCAATATTCTTCAATTTGTTGAAGCTTTTTTTGTGTCCTACCACATAGTCCATCTATGAAAATATTCCATGTGCATTTGAAAAGAATGAATATTTTGATTTTGGGGGTTCTGTATATATCAATTAAATTCATTTGATCTAGAGTATTGTTCAATACCACAACATCCTTGTTGATACTTTGCCCAGAAGATCTATCCATTTTTGACAGTGGGGTGTTAAAATCCCCTGCTATGCATGTGTTGCTGTCGATATCTTTCTTGAAGTCCTCCAAGATTTTAATTATATATTTGGGTGCTCCTATGTTGAGTACATATATGTTTACAAGGGTTATATCTTCCTGATGGATTAATCCCATATATGGGATTATTCCCATATATTATGAAGATATAACCTTCATAATTATTACAAAATGTCTTCTTTGTCTCTTTTTATAACCTTTGTTTTGAACTCTATTTTGTTTGACAGAAGTATTGCTACCCCAGTCTTTTTTTGTTTTTCATATCCATTTGCTTCAAATATTTTTTTCCATCCCTTCACTTTCAGTCTGTGTAGATCTTTGTCCTGAGGTCAGTCTTTTGTAGACAGCATACATGTGGGTCCTGTTTTCTTATCCATTCAGCTACCCTATGTCTTTTGATGGGACCATTTAATCCATGTATATTTAAGGTTATTATTGATAGGTACATATTCATTGTGATTTTTCCCTTTATATCTGTGTTTTTCTCTTTTTCTCTTTTTCTTCATCTTCTTAAGGCATCTTCATCTTCATAATCTCTTGCAATGCTGGTTTGGTGGAGATGTATTCTTTTAGACTTTTTGTTTGTTTGGGAGACTCCTTATTTCACCTTCCAATTTAAGTGAGAGCCCTGCTAGGGGAGAGTAGTCTTGGTGTAGGCCTTTGATTTTCATTACTTAGAATATTTCTTGCCATTCCTTTCTGGCTTGTGGTGTTTCTATTGCTAGCTTTATTGGAGCTCCCTTGTATATTACAAGCTATTTCTCCCATGCTGCCTTTAAGATTCTCTCCTTGTCCTTAAATTTTGTCATTTTAATTATGATGTTTCTTGGAGTGGGCTTCTTTGGATTCATCTTGATGGGGACACTCTGTGCTTCCTGAACTAGCATGACATTTTCTCTCATCAAAATAGGAAAGTTTTCTGTTATTACCTTTTCAAACAGGTTCTCTGTCCCTTGTTCCTCTTCTTCTCTTTGTGGAATCCCTATGATGCATATGATATTACATTTCATGTTGTCCTGCAGCTCTCTAAACCCTCTTCATTCTTTTTGAGCCCTTTCTCATTTTGTTGCTTTGGGAATTTTTTTTTCTACCTTGTCCTTCAGCTCACTGATTCCATCCTCTGTTTCAACTAGCCTGCTTTTAATTCCTTCTACTGTGTTCTTCATTTCAGATACTGTATTCATTTCCTCCTGGTTCTTATTGATAGTGTCTATGTCCTTTTTCTTGCTGGTGTATTTGCAGTAAGTTCCTTGTAGCTTCCCTGGAGTTCTTTGTAGCTCTCACTGAGCTCATTAAGCTTCCTTATAACCATTATTTTGAACTCAGTATCTGAAAGTTTGCTTTTCTCTATTTCATGTAGCGGTCTTTCTAGGGGTTCCTCCTTTCCTTTCAATTGGGGGTTGTTTCTATGTCTTCCCATTTTAGTGACTCTTTTTGTTTCTACTCCTTACATCGATCTGCTTTGATTCCCTGTCTTCCTGGTGTGACCTTCTGTGGCAGGAGACCAGTGGGATTCAGTGATGCAGCCTGCTCATTCTCATGAACTTGATGCTCCTGGGTTGTCCTTTACACTGTTTATGTGGGCTCTGTTTGTAACTGGTTTTTGATTATTGTTAGGTCATTCTTTGGTGGGTCTTTCACCCCAGCTGGCTGGCTGAGAGTCACAATGCCCACCATGTCTTGTATGCCACTGTACAGGTCCTGCCAGAACAAAACCAAACAGCCCAGGAAACAAGCACACACCCAGAAAAATAACCCTCACCCACAATTACACTATCAACAATAAATGAGCCAATATTAATAAAGGTGTAAAGAGATTAAGATTATTATAAGAAAGGAAAATGAATATGAGATGACTACCTGAAAATAAAGTGATTTTGAGAGGGTAGAGGGAGAAGCAAAAATAAGAATATGGAATAGAGAAAAGACAAAGAGAGAAAGTAAAGTCTACTTCGTAAATAAAAAACGGAGGGAATAAGGTGGTATGGATTAAGAGAAGGGAAGCATATAGTATTAGAACTAAACAAATTAAAAAAACATATAGTGAGAGTAAAAATAGGAACCAAATTGGAGAAAAAGATCCACCATAGCACTATCAACAACAAATGACCAAAGTTTAATATACTTAGGATGCAAACAAGAGGGAAAAAAGATAGAAAGTGTTAGCAGACAAAAACCCCACTGGTTTTCCTAGATGGGTATCATTTGGATTACTTTCTGGCTCTAATGCAATACGCCAGGGGGCCCAGCTTGGGGTTTAGACCCCACGCTTCTTAGTGGGATACTGCTGGCTGCTGAAATTTCCATCCAGCACATCAGCTACCACCTGTGGGAGCCCAGCTAGCACTCTCATGTCTCCTACATGTTGGATGACTATACCAGTCATGTTGGTTTCTTCTGTCTGTCTGTGGTTATTGGGCTTCTCTCCAGCTATTGTTCAATTGGTTATTCCAGATGACTTCTCTACAATTTAGTTGTAATTCCAGATTGGTACTGGTATGAGGTTAGTGCAGCTTCCTCTTAGTCTTCCACCATGTTGGATCCTCTAAGATACATATTCTTTTTTTCCTGAAATTGTGTTACCTTGTGTTGAATATTTGTAAAATGAGAAGTGTAAACTCTAAAGCTCTAGTCTATAATCTCAATGTGGGATACTGCCATATCAATAAAATTGCCCACAGATACCTATATATTGGGAGAGGTAAATTATATTAAACTTTAAGAGGGTCTAAGATCTGTTAAATTGACTGTAAAGACAGATGTGTGAATCTGCATGTGACATGCCAGGGTCAGCCTACTGCTGCTTGGGAAGCCTCTGGGCTGGAAGCTTCTATCTCTCTATTGAATCTTGATATGATTTGTAAATCCTAGATTGTAATGTATGTAGACACTGTCTCTTAGTTGGGAAGTCTACATTTGGATTCTAGGTGTTATCTCTGGTGACATGGAAATCGGAATGCAGAGTTTAGGATTAAGGGGAGATGATGTGGTCCACAGGGTGATAATGAATACAAGCCAAGTGTGAAGGGTGCTCATGCTTCATGTTAACAGAACCTCCAAACCCACACTGGCCAAACCTAGAGGGAACTTTTGGCACTAGCTCAAGACAGTTATGTCTGAGTAGCCAACAGTGCAGGCATATCCATAAGTCTAAATAAAATTAAAAAGAAGTTGCTTAAAGTTTTCCAAAATGTCACTCAAATGTCCATACAATTCATGTCTAAATACAAGTATGCTAAAAACCTTTGTTAATGTATACCATAAAAATCCACCAGCCTACCATCTCTTTGGTCACACTATACTCTGAATTTTAATACAAAGCCCACAAATTTGCTTTAGATTGTCCTACATTTTTTACAAACTTTAGGATTAACCTTATGAGATCTGAAATAATAAGGCATGGCTTTAAGTAAGAACCTTGCCCAGCACCTCATATTTGCAAAAGCCACTGAAGTCAGAGTCAAAAAGAAGAGTAAAACTGCTCTAACTGCTAGGATGCTTCAACAAGATAATATAACACCTACTAGTGTGAGTATTCCAACATGTTTTTCCTTCTATATTTAATGTTTTCAAAACGAAATAAGTGAAAATTTATTTCCAAAGTTTCTTACTAAGATGGACATATGTGCAGCTGTTTATGTATTTCTAAAAAGATACAGTAAAAAATGATCAGTGACCCCTTTCTGAGAAAACAAAGTACATTTTGGTTACTTAACAATAGAAACAAGTGAGAAAAATATCTGAAGATCTTCATCTTCATATTAAACCCAGATTCATTAATTCCTAAATAAGTAAAATAGACTTCCACAGGCATTTCTAAGGATAACATGGCTTGCTTTTGTGGAATGGATGGAGCCTTGTTTACAGACCAATTTTATCCACTATTTTCAGTGATCATCCTGGGAAATCACAAAAGAAGCTTGAAAAGTTTTTAAATACATTCTGGTGTACTGATATACTATCCCTGTTCAAGAGATGGTAACTGTGTTCAGAGGTCCTGGTTGCAGTCATTCAGGAATTGCTGTATGCCAATCATTCTGCCCTTCGAGCAACCACACTGTTAAGATATGCAGCAGATCATGGGGCCTCAGCACAGCCTGCACAATTGTCAGGGCTGACAGCTGGAGGCACTTGTGTCTGTAGGAAATCTAGCAAAAGAGACACTCTGTGAAGTGTACACATTGAAAATATCCTGAATCCAACTTTAGACTAGGGACAGTTACCATTAATTTAGAAAACCAAATAAAGAAAACGTGCACACATTTTAGGGAAGCAACTGGACACTATGGATCAGTAATTTACAAATACACAATTTAGCAATGGTTAATGATTTACCTCAGTGATGTTTCTCTAGTTCTACAGCAAGTAAAATATTTCCTGCTTCTAGAACATATTTATCAGGATCATCGCTTAGAGAACTAAGAACCATATTAATGAGTTCCCAGCATAGATATTCCAAAAACATCCAAGTTCTCAGTCCTGATCTTCAGCTCACAGTCTGAAGAAAGAACAGAGGGAAACCAGTGGGAAGTGCCTCCATGGCTCATGTGTATGTGTGCTCAGAGGTAGCAAACATGAGCAAGAGGGAAAACACACAAAGCAAGGATGAAGCTGAGTAACATGGCTCTTGAAAAAAAAAATGTAACAATGAATATCTGCTTTAGAAACTGAGTTATGGTGGCCTGTTTGCTTGTTTAGCAAATACAGAATGTATGATGTGAAAGAAAAATGAAGCAAGAACAAGCCAACATATATTCATATCTTCTTTGCCACCTGCTTTTATATCCCTTCCTCCACACATCAACACTGAAGGTGCTGGAGGGAAGGTATCAGCAGGCCCTCCTGATGAAACAAGGGATCTTAAGATTTAAGTAATTTGGTGAAAGACCACACCTGGAGAACAGTTTCTCAAAGATACAGACTTCGAAGTCAACTCTTTTTGAAAATTAAATTCACTGGGGTGACACTGGTTAATAAAATTACATAGGTTTCAGGCATACACTTCTATAATACACCATCTCTATATTATATTGTATATTTACCAAGTATCCTTCATCACCAATTATCACCCTTTTATCCTCTTCTACCTCCCTTCAGACCCCTTCCCTCTGGCAATCACTATACTGTTCTGTTGTTTGAGTCCATGAATCTCTTTTTTTTCTTTGCTTAATCCATTCATCTTTTTCACCCAGCCCCCAACTCCCTCCCCTCTGACAGCCATCAGTCTGTTCTCTGTATCCATGAGCCTGTCTCCACTTTGTTAGTTTATTTTGTTCATTAGATTCCACGTATAAGTGAAATCATATGGTACTTGTCTTTCTGTGATGGGCTTATTTTACTTCGCATAATGATCTACAGGCCCATCCTTGCTGTTGCAAAAGGTGAGTGCCTCCTTTTTTATACCCACATAGTATTCAACTGCATAAATGCTCCATAGCTTTTTTATCCACTCAGCTACTGATGGGCACTCGGACTGCTTCCAAATCTTGACCATTGTAAATAATGCTTCAATAAGCTTAGGGGTACGTATATTCCTTTGAATTAGTGTTTTGGTTTCTTTGAATATATTCCCAGATGTGGAATTGCTGGGTAATAAGGCAGTTCCATTCTTAACTTTCTGAGGAAACTCCATACTTCTTTCCACAGTGGCTGCACCAATCTGCATTCCCAACATTGCACAACAATTCCATTTTTCCCACATCCTCTCCTTGTTGTGTGTTGATTTATTAGATAGGCATTCTGACAGGCATGATGTGACACTGTGGTTTTAATTTGCATTTATCTGATGATTAGTTATGTTGAGCATCCTTTCACATGTCTATTGGCCATCAATATGTCCTCTTTGGGAGAGTATCTATTCATGCCCTTCACCCGTTTCTTAATCGGACTGTTGGTTTTTTGGTGTTGAATTTTATAAGCTCCTTCTAAATTTTGGGTATTAAGCCCTTATCAGATGTATTGACAAACATGTTTCTTTGCTGTGCAAAATCTTTTTAGTTTAATGTAGTTCCATTTTTTTCCCTTGCCCAAAGTGAGATAACAGAAAAAATACTGTTACAAGATATGTCCAAGATTTTACTGCCTATGTTTTCTTCTAGATTTTTATGGTATTGAGTCTAATCTAATCTATTTTGAGTTTATTCTTGTGTATGGTGTGGGAAGGTGGTCTAGCTTCATTTTTTTGTGTGTGTCCATATCTGTTCAACTTTCCCAATACTATCTATTGAATAGACTATCTTTACCCCACTGTATATTTTTAACTCCTTTGACAAATATTAAATCAACTCTTACACATGCTCCCTTCCTCCTTCCATACCACGCTTCCCCTGCACAGTACTGGTGATAGCAGCAATTCTTGTTGGCATTCATCACTGGCAGATGAAGCAACTGTTTAAGTCTGGAACCACCTTTCGTGTTTTTCTCCTTGTCCCCAATTTCCTTCTCTTACAACAATGGCCAAGTCACTACTGTGAAATGCCAATCAGATACAATCCCATATAATCCAGAAATTGAGACGATCTACCCATATACCCGACTAGTCACCAGAAGACTAGGATTTGTGGCAGGTTTCCAGATTATCAGTACATTATTTTTTTTTCACATCTCAAATTAAAGAGGATCTGAAGCAAGTATAGCTACATGCTCTGTCTGGAAAGACATGTGTGGCAGCACTGAAGAGCTGGGCAGGGCAATTGCTTTGATTTTATATTGTCCACATTAGGAAAATAATGAGACAGAAAATGTAATATTTTTGCTTAAGTGTACCCAGTGAATAAATTGGTGGCAGATGGCCCCCAAATCCATGCTTAAACCATTACACTACTGTATGATGGTATGAACACAAAAATATTTACTTTAATCCTCACTAATTTACTAAGCTTATTTAATTTTCTTTAATAGTAAAATCTAATTCATTTAAGATTGCTACTGTCTATATTTATATTTTAAGTCTATTCATTTTTTTCTGTTTTTATTATGGAGTTTGAATATGGATAATATTCAAGTGGTTTATTCTTTAATTCTGAATGATTTAATATAAAGTATTCTTCCTACTTTGACTTTTTTTCCTATTTTTATTGCTTTGGAAATCTTTCCATTCATAAAGGCCAATATTTTTCTCATGATTTTTATTTGTTGATTTTAGAGAGAAAGAGGAAAAGACAGAGAGAAAGAGATTGATTTGTTCCATTTATTTATGCATTCATTGGTTGATTCTTGTATGTTCCTTGACCAGGAATCAAACCTGCAATTTTGGCACATTGAGGATGTTCTAACCTACTGAGCAACCCAGCCAAGAATTATATTATCCCTTCACGTTTTTCACCTAGCCCTGCAAACCCCATCCCTTATGATAGCTGTCAGTCTGTTCTCTATGAGTTTCTTTCTATTTTGTTTATTAGCTTATTTTACTCATTTGACTCTGCATGAGTGAAATCATATTGTAAATGACTATCGGACTGTCCTACTTCACTTAATAGAATGCTCCTCAGATCCATTCATGTTGTCACAAAGGGTAAGATTACCTTCTTTTTTAAGACTGAGTAGTATTCCATTATGTAAATGTACCACAGTATTTTTATCCATTTATTCATTAATGGACACTTGGGCTGCTTCCAAATCTTGGCTATTGTAAATAAATAACACTGTGTTGAACATAGGGGTGCATAGATTCTTTCAAATTTGTGTTTTGGATTTATTCGTAAAAGTTACTATACAAGTTAACTTTAACTTAGCATTTTCACATAAGCTGCCATATACAGCAAGAACATTTAAAGAGATAATTCTTTGGCATTTTTTTCAGTATTTCTTAATTACTCTTAAAGTGAATTTTGATCATTACAATTTCCTAAGTAACTTATCTATTTTATTATGATTTCAAATGAATCCATATGGATATTACAAAGCACATATTACTTTTAGTGGGTTTTTTAAAAGATTTTATTTATTTCTTTTTAGAGAGAGGGGAAGGTAGGAAGAAAAGGGAGAGGGAGAAACATCAATGTGTGGTTGCCTCTCGTGGACCCCTGACTGGGGACCTGGCCTGAAACCCAGGCAATGTGCCCTGACTGGGAATTGAACCAGCAATACTTTGGTTCACAGGCCGGAGTTCAATCCCCTAAGCCACACCAGCTGGGGCAACTTTTAGTTTTAATCTTTCTCTTCTTAGTTGCAGCCTCTTCATAATTCATAATACTGCATATTTTGTTTTCTGTTTTTGTTAAAATTTGCAGATATATGCCTATTATGTTGATTTTATCCAAAGATTTTTTCATATTATTTTTCTGTTTTCAGTTAATTAATTTCTGCTGTCATTTTATCTCTTTCCTTATCTTTTTCACTTTCTATTCAAAATGTATAAAGTATTTTAATGAAAGAATATGATTTAATGCATATTTATAAAAGTAGCATTACCCAGTTATTTCATTGTAATTGAATTTGGTTTTAAAGTGAATAAAATCATTTTAATTTAATATATGTTAAGGTTTCAATATTGCTATTGAATATGAATTGTAATTTCTAGTTAATTCAGTATTTGAAAAAATGCATCCTGGAACATTAAAAAACTTTTCACAAATAGGTTTCAAATGACAATAGGCTCTACTAGTGAATCTGGGGGAATAAATCAGTTATATTCCAGAAAATATCTTATTAAACATTTCAGCTGCCATCTTTTTTAAAGATAATGTAAACACTTCTGACTTAGGACACTGCAATAAATGTCAAAATAAGTAGCTCCTTTGAAAATTATAAATGAATGAAACATTAGAAAATGTGTAATATCTACTTCTAAAATCCCAGAGACGGTGGGGCTTGGTACTTATTTCTTTAATCACTTCAATTAAAGCATAAAAATTGATTACTCATTCATTCATTCTTCCAGATATATTCAGTGTGACCAATGTGTTGGTCACAATAGTGGAAATGCGGCAGGGAAGATGTGGAGACTAAGACCAATAGCACATGACTGTTGAAGGACAGTTCAATGTGCTAAGTCTAGCAGAACAACAGGCATAGGCCAACAGAAACAGTCATCATCTTGTTTGATTTTCTTCATTGCATCTATTTCTATCTGAAATTATGTTACTCATTTGCTTACTTGTTCACTGTCAACTGTCTTCCTACCTTTTATGGTGAGCTGCACTAAGAAGACAGAAGACTCTCTCACTACCAAAAACTCAATGTATAGAACACTTCCCTGCATATTGCAACATGTCAGTGGATGTTTAATGAATTAATGCATGAAGCTATTGGTTGGCCTTGGTGGTTACGTGGAGACCATTTGTACTATTGAGGCAAGTCTTGAAGACTAAATGAATTTGCCATCGAAACAGGATAGAAAAATAAGGACTTCAAGACTGAAATTATGGAACAGGAAATGTCATTGAAATAGAAGATCCTCATTACTGCTGTAGTTTAAGGGGTGTAAGAAAGTGTGGTGGAAAGAGGCTGGGAGAGGACAAGGTGCCCTGCATGTCAAACCTGAGAGTGTTGACTTCATCCTCCCATGTACTCAGGAATTTTAAAAGAAAAGGTGAAATGGATGTGAGTTTTAGAAAGATCACTTTGGTAGCTGTTTGGGGAATGAACTGGGGGAGATTATGAGGTCATGCTGATGGTTACTAGTGGAGCTGCAGCTGGACGACCTTTTAAACTGTACATTCATTGTCTTGTTTGTGCAGGGGTGCACATTTCAATTTGGATTAAAAAAGAGAGACAGCCACTCATTTGGTCAACTAGGGGCCCAATTTTGTAGGCTTCCTGGAAGTTTGTCTATCACACTGTTTAGAAAGGTAAAAGGAAATCATTGTAACTAATAGGTGTCAACGCTCAGATCACAGATGTTCAGTGTCTTCAAGGATAAAAGGCATGTGAACAGTAAGTATGGAGATTACAGACAACAGGCTAATCAGTCCTGCAAGGCACTTTCCTTGAGTTAAGAATTTTTTAATATTACTTCATTAAAATAATTCTACTTACTTTTGAAAAAAGACAACATATATAAATTGGCTTTTAGCAACTGAAATAATTTTTATGTCTAAGCTTTGTTTGGCAGGAGTTTTGGGTAGGGAGACCAAGGGTTATCTTCCTAATACACACACACACACACACACACACACACACAAATGTATAACCTATTGAATTGGAAATGGTGTCTTTATAAGCCCCTTCTTTAATTAGTTTTTAATTTACACCCATTCTCATCTAAAAGGATTTACAAAGTTTTATGTGTCAATTAGTTTTGGTAACTAAAAAATAATCAATAGTCATTCAGATTTCTATTGCAGTTATAAATTTCTTCTGAGAACTTATCAACATCCATATGAAACAGAAAAATCTGATACAATATGAATCTCTACAAATCCTATTTGGGTTTCTTCCAAATTTTCTTTTCTCATGTAGCCAGTTAAAATTAACCCAAATGGAGCAAATGAGCTCCATTTAAGTTAGCTCAGGGTTGATTCCTTTTTTAATAAGATTGTGGAATTTGTTGAAAAATTGTTTAATATACTGGTGTTTTGAGAAAAAGAACATTGGATTTCTGTCTTACACACACTAGTGACAAAGGATATTTGAAATATGGACAAAAACAAAAGTAATGCCAAGATTTCCACTAATAGACATCATTGATTTCTTCAGTATCCTGGTTTTTCTATTTTACCGAATTAGTACTTCAACTGCATAAGTCAATTTAGGTACTGCATTGTTTAATACTTACCTGCTAAAGTTTTTATCTCCTTTCACAAGTAAACCATGATCTCACTGTGGACAAAGGTTTGGTCCACTGTTCCATCTAGCACTTTAGCGAAATGCCTTCAACATAGTTGGCCCTCAATAAACAATTGTTGCCAATAATTTCAGGCACAAGAAATGAAATGTTTTAACATTTTAGCACTGAAAGGGACTATTAGAATCACTTCATCTAACTCCATTATTTTACAAAGAATAGAATTCCTGCATAGAAAAGCCAGATACCTTTTTAATGAGCACAAATCTCTAGGTCTCCTAATTCTTTTTCCAATGTTTATTGTTTGTACAATTTGAGGTTTATGAGTATTTCATCCCTATAACTTAAAATGAGTTTCAAAATTTAAGGTGATACCTGGAAATGAGTTTCAAGGAGGATATGTCCATTCAATTTAATGTTCAGGTATCAGGATCCAGGGATCAGGGATCCAAATTACAGAAGTACAGAGTATCAACTGCTAACTCCTGCTTTGGATGGTCACCACTATGCTTCTGTATGAGAACACTGGAGCCACTAAGTCACGTGCACAATCATGGGGATAACAGAATGAGAACTATTTTGCCCAGATGACTTATATGGCCGTAACTTGAAAACAAAGTTCTCTAATGAGAACATCAAAGAAAATATATAGAAACAGATACTTTGTGGTAGAGACTGCTGTTTACCAGAGGGTATTCCCTCCTCTTCCTGGGACACAGATTTGCCAGTGTTCATTGCATTAAGGAGTAACCATGTGATTTAGCTCCACTTCAGGGGATATGATCACAAGTGGTAGCACTTCCAAGATTCACCATGAAATAGCTCCTTGCTTCTCCATTCTTATTTCATGTGGACACACAACCACTATGGCAAGCTTCTGAGCCATGAGTTAAGCTTTCAGCAATATCAGCAGCCTGGGTCCTGAATGACTGTGAGGATCAGGAGCTGCCTATTGACCCAAAACTCCTTTGGACTGTGATACACATATTTCTATTGTATTCAACCTGTGTTACATTTTTGTGGGGGGGGGGCGGCATGTGAGAGCAACTAGTGTTACTTTTATTTCAAACTTTCTATGGTAGAAAAAAATACATCATTCCTATCAGATATTGGGTATTTTCCAACATCTAGACAATGCAATAATAAAAAAAGAGAATGGCTATCTTTCTGCACACTATCTTTCACATTTTCAAGCAGTTACATAAAATGTAGCATTTGGCAGTGTTCACATAGCATCACCACCATGAACTAGCTTACATCTCATTGTATCTCATTTCAAAGGACAATTAGTAATTCTCAAACATTAGTCTTCATCACAATCACCTTGAAGCCTTATTAGACCAGACACATGGGACTATTGGGACTCTGCTCCTGGGTTTCTGATTTTATTATTATTATTAGAGCCTGATAATTTGTAATAGGTTCCCAAATGACAATGCCTTTGCAGCTGGTCCAGGGACCATACTTTGAAAACTGTAACTATAGGACTTCCCGGTTACTACTAAACATTTTTAACCTGTTATTTTTAAACACTGGTCATATATAACCAATTAGCACATTTTGAAAGTTCTATCTGAGTATCAATATGTCTGATGCAATACTGAAATAGACACAATAGTATCTAGGAACAGCTGCTTAGCTAACAAGGGAGTATTTCTCACTTTCAAAATTATAAAAAAATACCACTTCTGTCCAGTAGTCTGTCTGAAGTAGAAAAATTTGCTTACTGGTTAATCAAGTCCTCTTTATGGAATGAAAGGTAAGGTGAAAACTCATTTGAAGATGAGAAAAGATGATATGTTAACAGGGAAGATCTATTTGAAAGCCATAGTCCTGGAGACTGGCTGAAGAATAAGGCATCATTATAAAGATATACCTAAGGGATAAATAGAATCTCCACCTAGCATGAGAGGAAGCAGACATCCAAGTCCCCAGCAGAAAATCTATCAAAAGCTGTTACAAAACAAAAACAAAAAAAAATGAACTTCAGCCAAAAAAAAAAAAAAGACATCTTTCTACTATCAAGCACAACTTGGCTTTCCAAGTATCATGGAGTTTTTATTCTACATGGTAGCTGCTTTCCGACTGCTCCAATTTGTAGGTACGTTGCCTGCAAGGCAGGGGTAGCCAGCCCAGAAGTGAGGTTCCCAGCCACACAGCTCTGCAGGGGAGGGCATATGTAGAGAATGACAGCAATTCCTGGGTGGCAACTACACAATGAGGTGGAGTGGAGCCTACACAAGCCAGGAGGAGGAGGAAGTCAGCCTTCAAAGATCCACTGAAGCCAGACCTCATATATAGTCGCCACAGAGCTGTGGGTTGCTGGGGGAAAAAAAAAATTCACTGACAGGCATGTCTTGTTTACAAGGATCTAGGAAAGGGAAGCCTTTTAAAGCAGAGGCTTGGGGAAACATGTAAGCTAAGAAGCAGAATTGAGTAAACATTGATGAGACTGTAAACAACCAAGCACATCTTTATTTGGGAAAGCAAGGAAAGGTTACACATCAATCTCTTTAGTTGAATTAATGGAGAGGAATTCTTGTTAGCAATGCTCTTCAAAATAAAGGCTCACAAATTGTAAATTTAAAAAGGAATATACTGTTAAGTGAATGCTGTACCAAAAAGATGCACATATTTAATGATAATAAGAGCCTAAATTTATATAATACACCACAGTCTTTCAAATGATGTATCTCATTTAATATTCATAACAATCCTGTGAGGTAGGTAATAGCTTTAGCCATATTTTACATCCAAGAAAATTCTGGCATTAATATCCAAGTTTCCAACTTTATGCACTCCTTTCCACTTCCGAAATTTTATATCCTAAACCAAATAATATACCTAACTTAATCTAAACTAAACACTGTCCAAGAAAAGTGGAAATATGACATGTATAAAAAGGGATACCTTTTTCACAATATCATCTAAAATGCCCTTTTATTATGAATGGAAATTTTTAGACAATTCCTTGGTTCTATCAAAAAAATGCTAAGCTGAATGTGGCCTGGAAGACTGACCCTATTTACTCAAACGAATCTCAATATCTATCTCTCTCTCTCTCACACACACATACACAGAATGTCAAATATTCTCTCTGCTCTAGCAGTTGATATTAAAAGCTGAGTCCTTGTATTAACAAACTGCAGAGCTTTCTTCTGTAAAGGTTGCCTGCCTTGCCTTGTATGCGGCTACACAATGACACTACACCAACCTCAGCAGCATCAGAGCCATCACCGTCCTCACTGTCATTATCGCCATCATTCTGTCCCACTCATCTCTGCAAATGGCTTCCACAGAGCTCATTTAAATCAAGTCACCACCACAGCAAGCATGCCAGTCAGTCTAGTACACAAAAGCCATTTAGAGGCATGATTACCAATCCAGAAAGTCTGAACTCAAGGCCTTTAGGACCCCTCATTAGTAGACAATAATTACATCTATAGGAATTCTTGGAAAGATGGATAGGCTATCCTTATTTCTTTACAAAATTATCCCCGTATGATACCATTCTTTATTCTGAAGCACTATAGCATAAAGGTTACACGTGCTATATGGCTGGAGCCAGAGTACCTATAGGTTCAAAACCCAGCTCTGAGGATTTTTAGCTATGTTAGGCAATATAAACCTCTTTACTTCTCACTTTCTTCAACTCTATTAATCAAATTATTAATACCATTAGAACTTAATATTAACCAATTTAAATTACTAAGTACTTTATTATTCATATTTGATTATTATTATTACTATAAAGTGGTACAGCCCCACTTTGCAGAGACCTTCACTGGAGCTTGGCCTTCATGACTTTCAGATCTCATGAAGCCTCTGTCCACAATCTGTTGTCATTCCATCCCCAGCAACTGTCTCCCACATAGACTGGTCTTGTGTTATTAGAATTCTGTGCTGGTTTTAGGAGGCCAGTGTGGTGAGGCCATCTCTAACACTTTTCCCACATGAGGAGAGAGAGTGAATTTCTAAATAGATATCAAAGATGATATATAAAACTGTACTACTTCATTTAATTTATGTAAAGACAAAAATCTAAGCTCACATTTTTTATCAGACATTATTTTTGAAATACCCCATTGTATTACATTTTTTTTAGAAGGGATGCCTGATGCTCTATAATGGAACTTTGGAGGAGGGGGGGTGGCTATTGGCATGAATAACTGAGAACTTATATAGGAAGAAAAAAGGAGAAAGAGTCAGGTTACAAAACCTGAATAAACCTAAGTACAAAGATGAGGAATTGGGGGTAAAAACCATAATTCTGATGGTGAGTGAGAGGCTCTCTGGCCTAGCACCATAAACTCATGCTTGAGTCTTCTGGATGCTTTGAAGTTCTTGGCAGTTTGGGAAACAGAGTACCTGTGTCTTGATGTATTTTGAAACCTTCACTGAAGAAAAACTGACATGCAAAAAGCACATATTTAACGTATGCAATGTCATGAGTTTGGACCTATGCATATACATAATGCACCAACATAATTAAGAAAATAAACTACCCATTACTTCCAAAAGTTTCCTCATGCCTCTTTGGGGTTTTTTGTTTTGTTTTCCTATGTGGTAAGATCACTTAACATGAGATCTACCCACTTACTACACTGTTTAAGAGCACAATACTGTATTGTTAACTATAGGTACTATGTTTATATGAGTACTCTAGAACTTATTCATCTTATATAACTGAAACTTTTATGGTTATTGGACAACCCCTCCCCATTTGGGAAGAGAGAGCACTTTAATTATTGAAAGGCCAAGATACCATTTGATCTAACCACAAAACATGGCCTAAATGGGAGTGAAAGGTATTTTGCCTATTTCAACATGATGATCATTTATTGGACAAGTATAGATCAAACATGAATCAAAAGAAGCAACTGAAGAGGCCTGAACAGAACTGAGTCAGAAACCATGGACAGGAACAAAGCATAGGACAACGTATAAGAGTGATGAGGATAACAGCAAGCAGCATGCAAAGAACTGGCCCTGTGACTTCTTGCATCACACTCACAAACCAGTCACCGAACTCTTTCTTACTGAGCCCAGACTAATCCACAGAATCCTTAAGACTACAGGTCTTAGTCATAATGGTCACTCTGGAATAGTACATAAAATGGAACCTATAAAAGCCATCTGCTCTGGAACCTCCTATTCAAGGGAGAAGAATTTGAGGGAGATTACAGATATCCTAAATCTACAGATAGGACCAGAGACAATATTGTTTATTATTATGATTACCTCTTGAAAAACCCATAAAGGGGTGATAGAGTTCATAAAACATTCATGTTCTCGCCTGCCCACCCCTTTGGTGGACAGCAGTGCACACTGCAGACAGGAAGTCTAACTGAAATCAGTACAGGAATCAGTGGCAATGATAATAGGTATTCCTAGAGATAATTACATTGCCCTCATATGATTTTTTTAATTTTATTTTTCAATTACAGTTTACATGCAATATTATTTTGTATTAGTTAATGTGTACAGCATAGTGGTTAGATAATCATATACTTTACAATGTGATCTCCCAATATTTCAATTACCCACCTGCGACCATACGTAGTTATTACAATACTGTTGACTATATTTCCTATGTGTACTTTACATCCCTGTGACTATTTTATAACTACCAGTTTGTACTTAATTCCTTCACCTCTTTTCATCCAGTCCACCAACCCTTCTCCCCTCTGTATCTATTAGTCAGTTTATATTTTGTTTGTTCATATATTTTGTGCTTTAATTCCACATATAAATGAAATCATATGGTCTTTCTCTGTCTGACTTATTTCACTTAGCATAATACCCTCTAGTTCATCCATGCTGTTGCAAATGGTAAGATTTTATTCTTTTTTATGGTCCAGCAGTGTTCCATTATGTACATGTACCATGGCTTTTCTATTCACTTGTCTATTGATGGGCTGCCTCCAAAACTTGCCTATTGTAAATAACACTGCAATGAACATAGGAGTGCATATATTCTTTCAAATTAGTGTTTTAGGTTTCTTTGCATATATACCCAGAAGTGGAACTGCTGAATTATAAAGCAGTTCCATTTTTAATTCTTTGAGGAACTCCCATACCGTTTTACGTAGTGACCGCACAAATCTGCATTCCCATCAACAGTGCATTAGAGTTCCTCTTTCTCTACATCCTCACTAGTACATGTTATTTGTTGATTTATTGACAATAGCCATTCTGAAGAAAGGGCTAGACAGGTGTAAGGGTATCTCACTGTGGTTTGAATTGGCATTTCTCTGATTAGTGACACTGAGAATCTTTCCATCTGTGTTTTGGCCATTTGTATGTCCTCTTTGCAGGAGTGTCTATTCAGTCCTTTGCTCATATTTTAATTGGAATTGTTTGGGTTTTTCTGGTCTTGAGTTGTACGAGTTCTTTATGAATTTTGGATATTAACCCCTTATCAGATGAATTATTGATGAATATGCTTTTCCATTCAGTAGGCTTTCTATTCACTTTGTTGATGGTTTCCTTTGCTGTGCAAAAAACTTTTTAGCTTGATGTAGTCCCATTTGTTTACTTTTTTTTCTTTTGTTTCCCTTGCCCGAGGAGATACATCAGAAAAAATACTGCTTCGAGAAATGTCCAAGATTTACTTCCTATGTTTTCTTCTAGAAGTTTTAAGATTTGTCTTCATATGATTTAGATGCCACTGTTCAGTGATATAATTAAGTCCACTTTACGAACTGGTGGGCACTTCAAAATTACCCTATTATGTATTATAAATTACATTTTCCCTTGCTTTCTATATGTATATAAGCAATATATAAAAAGAATATAGGCAAAGGCTGGCTATATTTGGAATGCATGAAAAAAAGTTAGCATTGGAAAAACTAATTATATTTTTTTCCAATTCCTTCACATGATGAAATAGACCAGGCAGTATTATCCCACTTCCCTAAATAACACATGTGGCAGAACCAAAGCTGGAACCTTAGTATTCAGTTTCTCCCTAACACCAGACTGACATATGGGTTTGTGAAGGACCTTAAGGGTCACTCTAAAAAATTAGGGAACCAATGGCTATGAACCCAGATATGTGTCTGTAGCAATCACTTGGAACAGGAAACAACAGTAGTGACATTCTAAAAATGCTCATGAGTGCTTGAAGACAGAGAAGAACTAATGGACAGCGATAAAGGGTTTGAAATAAAAAACAAGATAGAGTATGCTGGTGTGAAAAACATGGCCATATTAATTTTATTGGGTGTTTATAGTTAGGAATCCTATACCTAATTAAATATTACAATAATCCATCTTATTATGACAAGAAAACTAATTTGGAAAATTAAACCAAAAGCAGATATTAACCATAAGGCTTTTTGATTATTTAATGCAAATTAGAAGAAAAACAGGATTAAATATGCATGTGTGTGGACGTGCATAGAGGTGTCTATGCTTGGTGTGTTTGATAGGCCATATAACTGCTCTCTATGACAGACAGTAATAGAATAAATAGGAAGAAGTGGGTGGGATGGGAGAGAAGGACTTTTTATACAAAGTAGCTGCAGAAATCAGCTGAGGCTGAGCCATATATAACAAAACTCAACCCCACATCCTAGTGGTAGAGGGAAATCCAAAGAAATCAATCACACTGCTATTTAATTTTAGAAAAGGAAACAGCAAAAAAGTGACATCATTAATAAAGAAAAACTACAAATAAAAATAAATAACCCACAAGGTCTCTTAAAGCTCTTTAAAAACATTTTAAAGCCTGGAGTAAATGTAGGTCCAGGAGGGGGGAAAAAAAAAAAGAGTAGGCTTGAAAAAGTCCTTTATTACCAACTGGTAAAGTACAAGAGATATTAAAAGGCAGAGGAAAAAATGAAAATAAATATATACAAAATATAAATAGAGTTTATAAAAGCGAAACAAGGCAAGCCACAAAATGTGATACTTCAAGTACAACTTAGAAATTATACACATCCAAAAAAAGAAACTTAAGGAATAGCATGCAAGACAATCTATAAAGCCTAATGTAAGTTTTTAAGTATAGCAAAGGGAAGATTTCAGGTAGAGAATTATGCGAACCACCTGACCACAGAAATGAGAGGGCATACCCAAGGTGATAAGGTAAAAGTCGGGAAACTAGATCTTTTGCTTCAGTCTATCTCAAGCTCATTACCTGTTTCATATTTTAAAGGGACAATCAGATCAAAGGATGCTAGATATATGTGATCTTTAAAAACAAATGGACAAATCAAATATAGAGGAGTCATCCAGGCTGGATGACAGCCATCTACAAACTCCGAAAGCAACTCAAAAGTGGAACCCTGAAATTGTAGGTCATGTAGATATGCTTTTAAACTGCCACATTCTACAATTTGAGATTTACCAGAGAGATTTCCCCCACAATAGGTTTTCTAAGAGGAGCCAGATAAAACTCTCTTTCCTTATGAAGTCAAATCTTAGTGACATCAAACAAGCATCAAACAATTGATGCTCCATCCCCGCCAGAGGTGGCGCTGTGGAGATGGACACACACACACACACACACACACACACACACACACACACACACACACACACACACACACACACACCCACCCACCCACCCCCCCCCCCAGACTGAGCCAGGTGGGTGAAAATTAGAAGATCATGGCTAGCGTTTTATCTCACTTAAGTTACTGAACCTTCTAAAGTCTGTTTCCTCATCCTTCAAAAGGGTTTACTAAAAAGAAGAAAGAATTCAAGGAGAAAACATGACCGTGATTGTCAAACAACAGCAGCAACTGATATTTTTAGAGATTTCAATAGGGTGCCAGGCACTGGACTAGATGTATTAGTGCAATGCTCACATTGCAGATGCTCAAGACTTAGTTTTCTTTCTTCCCCACAGAGTATTCTTGGAGTCCAAACAAGCTAATGTATGTGAAAACACTTCATAAAGTGTTAAATCATTGTGAGCACATAGGTACTTATGAAGAGATCATGGAATTTAGTAACAAAAATGCTTCACTGAGCAAACAACCAAATATATGAGCTGTTGGGGGAAAACCAACATGGTTTCCAAAACATGACGTAACCCTGAGTTAATCTGCTAGTCAATTTTCTAAGGTTGCTAAAAACCAATATGGTCATGAAGCAAAAACAAATTAATTGTGGGTGACACCATGTCATATCTTCTTATATTAAAAACACTCATCCAAAATTATATTCACTAGAACACTGATGAATAAATTATGGTATGGGACACTATGAAACCATTAATGAAGATATTTTAGGTGAATATTTAATAAAGAAAAATATTCAATGATATGTTATTAAAAGAAAAGAATAAATCACAAAGTATATGTAAACCATGATCCCAATTTTGTGACTTGTGAATATACCATATATGCCTGGGGTGAGAGGGAGTCTAGAATGGTATACAACAAAAAAAGTTAATAGAGGTTTTTCCTAGTATTGAGCATATGATTAATTTTTCATTTCCTTCCTGTGCTTTTCTGAATTTTCTCATTTTTCTATAATGAACACATTAATTTGTAATGAGAAGCTTTTAAAAATATAAATGATTCTTTAAGCCATATCAGGGAAAACTGTAGCTTCACTCATTCTAAGAATGTAAGAGCAAGCTTTGCTTTGGAATAAAATGGGAAGTGCTTCAAAGTTCTTTTAGTGTTGCCAAGGTTTATTTAACAATATTTTCTCACCATATATTATACAAGAACAGAACTAAACAGATGGTCTACATCGGAAACCCAGCAATCTAGGAAAAACTGTCCTCACAGTACCTACTCATTATATATTCCATACTATACATCACACACACACACGCACACACACAACTCCTTATTGCCTTAGTATTAACATACATGCCTAAGTCTTACGCAGATCCCATATGTCAAAGTCATCCTACAAGATGTATACACATCTGTGTGTAAGTGTGTTTTTGGAGGATGACATGACAGAACTATTCACACACATCAGATGACCCTTTTTGACTTAAAAAATTACATCTTTGCCTCACATATTATACATTTTATGTAGAGAAAAAAACCTAAATAGCTTGGAATTTGCAGGAAACAAAGGCAAGGCTTGAACTGAACTCTGTATTATGTATGCAAAAGGCATCAAATTAGTCTTCCAGAAGCAACATTTCCTTTATGTCACTTCCTTCCTGGACCAATCAATGGTCCTTTATTTCTTTCAGAACCCAGCACAAATGGCTCAGCCAGGCATCCAAGGGTCACCCTGAGTGTCCAAGCTTCTCTGTCAATACTTTCTAACATGAACCCTTAACTCCGCTCAGCCTGGAGTCCACACTACAACCCAAACACAGAATGAATATTTTTTCCCTGTTCCTTTGTTTGTGTTATTTTCCCCAATAAAAGTATCTTCTATCTTTTTTCCTTAGCTCTAAATTCTCCTATCCTTCAATAACAGGCTTAAGGCTGTGTCAATGATAGTATACATTTCCATCCTCTGGTTTCTCAAACTTATTTTCTGAACCATTCTGCTTTATACTTTACCATATATTGCCTATTACTCTTTAGGAAATTATTTCTTATGAATACTAGACTCCTGATAAATATACACTGAAGTAAGCTCAAATGTCCAGTGGTATAAGAAATACAGTATAATATGTGCCAAAAAATTAGCTGGTGTTATGATTTTAGTGACTTAATTGTAAATAAATGGTGTCATCACCAATTACAAAAGAGTTTGGTTCTTTTTTAATTTAGCCATAAAATTAGGTCAGCAGGACTCTCTCCTTGAAAAGCACTTGTTGGGAATTAGCTTTTTCTGTATGTACCTGAATGTAATAAAATTGCATTCTTTAAAAAATAGCAAAGTCAGCTGTGTTGCTAATTAAGACTAGTCTTCTCCCCAATCAGAAAAAAATCATAGACTTGTCTAATTTTTTGAGCTCAAAGACACCTTAGAGATTATTTTCAGAATCAGAGAGTAACTTGCCCAAGGCCACATAAATGGGTAGTCAAAACTGATTTTTTAAAATTCTATCAGTCATTCCCATCACACCACTACTTAGGGTTACTCAGCATAAAGACCTGGATTTGGAGAGAGAAGCCCAGGCTTCTAAGTGAAGCCCAGGTTTATTTGCTTTAAGTCTCTCTCCTCAGGTGTTGAGTGCAAATAATAGCATATGACCTCATAAGATTGTCGGTAATAGGTAGGTGATAGGTAATATATAAGTGTGGCCATTTTAATTGTCAACTTTGTTTCCTGGGCCTAAAATGCAATGGTCTTTTACACACTCATGTGCCAGACAGCCTCACACAACCAAGCCCTGAAGGTCCCTTCCATCAATGTGTGCTTTCTCTACTCCCCACAACCCCCATGCCACAACCTTAGTCCAAACCACGATTATGTTTATTCTCATCTAATAAAAGCCTCTGGACTAGCTTCTCCCATCAGTTTTTTCCCCACACTGCAACCAGAATCCTCTTTTGAAAACTCACATCGCATGTGGCACTGTCTCACCCCAATGCCATCCTCATTTTGGCCCTTAGACTAAATCCCACATCCTGCAATACTCACGGCCCCTTTGGTCTTTGCACCCCTTCTTTTCCTTCAGTTCCAAGACTATGTTAGTTTCCTTCTTACCTCAAGGCCTTGGCAAGACTCCTTTTTTTGCTACTCTACCCCTCTCTCCACATAGCTAAGTCCTATTAATCATTCAAATAGAATTTCATGTCAATGCCTTAAGGAACATCCTCTCTAGCTCCCCAGACTAAGCTAAATGTCCCTAAAATACAGTCTCCTGATACCCCAAAATCTCCATTATATTTCATTATGATGTTAATTAACTTGTTATCTTTTAAGTGTCTGTCTCCTTTGCTATAAGGTTTATAAAACTGTTTGCTTTGGCTTAATAAATATTTATCAAAAAAAAAGGAAGAAAGGGAGGAAGGGGATAATATCAGTTTCTTGCATATCCACCCTTTTTCTGATGCCCTGTACCTTGTATATACCCAATCTAGCTGACATAACTACCCATTCTTCATGCTGCACATATCATACAAACAAAAATAACTTTAAACCCACAGAATGCCCACTCTTCTCCTTCCTCCTCTGCTCAAACCACATTATTGCCTAATGGGAAAGATAGGAAATTAAAATTTCAGTAACAAAACCATAGTAGTTACTAGGAGCAGTTTCAAGCCTGCATCTGATATGCCAGCGCAGGTTTGGGTCAAGTCGGTGGAATTAGCTTTATCTCCGTTACGTGAAACAGAAATCAGTTTCCCTCCATTCCTGTTCAGACAGAGCATCCCCAGTGAAATGCAGGCCTGGCTGCAGGCTACCTGGACCAAACTGACCCAGCCAGAATCCCTCTGAGAATTTGTTATGGACAGCTAATCATGGATTCCTCCTAGCAGCTTGCTAGCCTCTCCTTAGGAGATAAAGTCACCTATCGCCTCTTCTGGAAACAGGATACAACTTCTGGGGCTACCAGTTTGGAGGAACAAGAGAGGATAGGAGGGGAAGAGGGAAACCTCTCTTCCTGCCCAACCCTGGGAGTACATAATTGCCTTTATGAGGAGAGAAAAGGGAGCAAGTTCCTGAATCAGGAAAGACATTTACATAAACTCATCTTGCTTCCTCATAAAATACTTAGCGTTCATTCAATTTAAAAACTAAGTCAAAATGCAGGTTTAAATGTATCTAATCCTACACTTGAAATAAGGCTATAAAAATAGCCTTATAAATGGTGCTTATAGAGAACCCCTTAATATCATTGATATATCGATGGAAGACAAATACTAATTAGTCATGTCAACAATACCAGCATATTTTCCTGCATAACTTCCTTTTTTCATGACTTTTTTCATACCAAAATAAGAAAGGAGGAACATAAAAGAAGAGAAGAGATGGAGGTTATTTGAGCAGCAGAGTTCTGGTCTGCTGACACCCTCAGCAAGATTCATTAATCTTGGAGATTCTCACTCTCATTTACTAAACAACAGTGATTCACACAGAGTTACACAGACACAGTAGCAAAGTTAATTGGAATCTAGATCCCCTAACATTTCTTCCTTCCTTCAGCAATTCCTCAGTACTGCAAGCTAACATATTAGGTGAGACTGTTGCAGGCTTATGGGAAAGAGAAACAAACAAAGGGTAGTTAGCGTGGAATAAAAGTGGACACATGTTTTCCTTCAATTTTATTTTATTTATTTATTTAGCTTTGCTTTGTGTTTTGGCTTAAGCCCCCTGAGCAAAGTGAGAAGAGGGCAGAAGCAGCGTATGCGACCCCATGTCAACACTGGTATCTCCCCTCAGCTTTAAATTAGCTCTGGGAACTCAGTATGGCTCTCACCCAAGTCCAGAGAAAGAAAGAAAGGATGGAGGCAGGGAGAGAGACATAGCTATGAACACTGGCAAATTCTCTTCAGTCAGTGGCAAGCAGCCAGAGAGCCCTTTTAATTTAACTCTTTATCTTCTCTGGCAAAACAAATAACGCATTTGCTTAAAGACTTAAAAATTTCAAAACACGTGAATGACATCTGACAGGCACAACGAAGCAAATGGGGAAACCAAGACCTACATGAGGTTATGGTCTGCATTTTATCAGGAAGTTATTAGTGAATTCAAAATCAGCATCTAGGTTTTCTAATATGTATCTCAATATTCTATTCACTTGACCACCTTCCCAACCTTAGTGCCCAGCCTAGCACTGCATCTCTTGGCAACACCGATATGTTTAAATAGTAAAGAAGGATAAAGAACACAAGGCAATCATGGATGGTGGAGGGCTTGTGGGATGAAAGGAAGAACCATGTAAGGAAAATATTTTTTAAGTTTATTTCAAATATGCCAGGCAGGATAGATAGGTATACAGTGAAACAATGTACCATGTGGGAAAACATGATAAACAAGATTTTCACATTACAAACATCATTATGCTAGAAGACATGGTAAGCTTCAGGATCTGACCACAATTCTGTAAAATGAAATATAGCCCTCTTGGTTGACATGTAGACAGTTATCAAATAACATAAGATGAATCCTAAGGCCTTCTGGTCAATCGCTTTACTCCTAGTCTCTTCTGTGCCTTTCTAGATTAATAGGCTACTTGTAAAGAACTCCCACAAAAAATAGTACATACATTTTCCAGCAGTCATCATGGTAATTTGAGCTGGGGTTTTGTGTTATAATTAATAATCATCCCTGAAAGCTGGTGACAAGGTCTGTTCAACCACCTAAAAAAATCTAGAGAGAACACAACACTCAACAAAGAGAGTAAAGTCTAGGTTCCTCAGAATGTTAATGATAGTATTATTTTCAAATAAACGATGTCAGACATTTCCTTGAAATGCAAGTGTCTTAGAAAAAAAGGCATTGTGTTTTCTCCTGTCTCACAAACAGAGGGACTTCGCTGAAGCCAGTGCTCACTGAACCCTGCCAGGTTATTTATTGGTGGTGATGATGAAAATATCAACATTCCTACCTAGCAGAAAATCAAAATTTCGGGACTTTTTTAAAGTTACTTGGGTAAAATTAGAAACTTTATATTTTCACTTCCTAATGACTTGATACTACCTCATTTTAAGACAACATGTAACTTGGATTTCAAAAAGGTATTTCTTGAAGGGTCTTGTTTTTAGTCCTTAAAAGAGGAAGCTGCCAAATACCACAGGAGAGGTTTCCCCAAAATATCTGCAATGCAACTGTTTGCAGAGGGGCTGGAGAGTATTCCTGTGGGCAACTTGGGTGCAGCTCTTGAAGGATGTTCTTAAAAGGGAGCCTCTTAACAATGGGATAGAATGCTCACTTCCTAGGAATTTCTGCGGCTCCCTCACCGAGCAGCTGCTGCAGGGCTCCCCTGAGGGGTTGGCCCTGCTGCCTCTCATGCAGTGTAACTACCCTCTTCTAGCCACTCAGCAGCCCAAATCAGGCTGCGGGCAGAAGCCAAGGCGACCTTCATGCCCAAATAAGCCAGAAATGGGGGTGGGGTGGGCCAAGTGGAGATCATCTCCTCTGCAATCCCCAAAGGGCACAAAGCTACTGCCATCCCAGATGCCAAAAGGAGAGAATAGAGCCAAGGTCAGTAGAAAGCAGTGGCTGTCCTCTGGCTCTGGAGCAGGAAGAAGGGACCGATGCCAGATGAAAAGGAGACCCAGACAGAATTAAGCCAATGAAACAAGGGCCTCAAACTAAACCAAGCACAAAATGGAGAGCTCTTGAGGAGTTTTTGTTGTTGTTGCTTATGTTTCCTTGATTCCCTTTACCTTTAAAAAATTCCAGTTGAACTCTTCTCTCTTTGCTTGCTCAGGATTACAAATGAATGTGATAACAGCATAAAAACTTTCTTCTGAGAAACTTACATGTTTTTATCAACACAGTTGTCATTAATATAAAATACATTTACCGATTTATCAAAGGTAAAACCCAGCTGGTCCCTAACTATGTAACCTTCTCACCATTTCTTCATTACATAAAGTTAGAAGTTGTCTCCACCGATATGACCAAGATGTTGCAATGATGAGTGTAATCAACTATAGCAAAATAGGGTATCTGGATAAAAAGTGCAACAAATCCTTACATCATCACCAAAAATACAAAAGTAATTATAATTGAGAAACCACCAATGTGTGCCTGACACAGAATGACAGACTGTACAACCTCTGTCGCACAAGGCCATCCCAAGTTATTCGGTAAATATCCATCCATACAGCCCCAAATACTTGCATTAAACATTTTTAGAACAAATGGAGTCTAATTGAAAATGAACACCAAGAACAGCGTTCATCTGTGGATCCATGAACATATCCATGAGAAACAACAGAAGCAACCTTGTTGCAGAAGGGAGATAGTCATCAAGGAGCAGGATTCATTCAGAAGGGCCACACACTCTAGACACTGAGTAATATGCCTGTGTAAGAGAAAGGGCAGAATGTTGTGAGGCAGCCAGGCTCAAACTGCCATGATGATGGCAGAAGGAAAGAGTGCATAGCAACTGCCTGTGAGTGACCCCCATGTTTCCTAGCCTTATCAGGCCACAAAGCCTTCTCCTGCCACACCATGAGTCAAGGTTACTGCTGCCCGGTCTGTGCCATACAAACCTTGACAACTGGAACCACTTGCCTCAATTTCACTGAACTCTATCGACAAAACCTCTGAAAACTCCTCATTGAAAAGAACAATATTCTCCAGGAAAAAAACTATCTGTTTTTCCCCAAATAATACCAGATACTCAATTTCAGAGAACTGCTACTGTCGTATTGGTATTACTAAAGAAGATAGTAGAGCTTTATCTTTTTTTTTAAGCAAAAGGTCTTCTGAAATATAAATATCTAGTTTGGTGCTTCATTAGAGACCTTCCCCATCCTTCCATCTAACATCAGCCCAGCACTCTGATTTGCCCTTCACTCATGTGGTCCCATGAATATTCCAGTTTTATGCAAACTTAAAAGAAGTATTTATTAGTGATTTCATTCGTAGCATTTTATTTGAAGACTTAAGTTCCTAGAGTTAAATGGAATAGGAAGGAAAGGGATTAGCCCCTGCTGCTGGCATAGCACAGTCACGATGCTAATGTCTCTGTATGGAAAAGCTGAATTGCAGCAATATCTGAAATCACAGAAAACTCCAGAGAGCTTTGGAGGAATAAAATATTAAAAGCCAAAACAGGTTTGGGATTCTATTTTTCATGCAGGCAAGCTTAGTGGAGAAATTACGTATTATAAGGCCCCACAATGTAGATGATAGAGGAATGGGTTGGTGAGTTACCAGATGAGGAAGTTTTTAGGACCTATAACTTGTAATTGTGTTAGGGGTGAGTTCTAGCTGCTACCCTAAGTTTATTTCAAATGTAACTTCGACATAGTATTCATTCACTTGCAATGTTTCAACTAGTAAACAACCAGGGAGTCTCTTTTCATTTGGCAAGAGGGTCCAATAGCTACTCAAAATATCCCCTAGCAATGAAAAATGAAACCCACAAATATAACATTAGCAACCAGCTGTCAGAAGAAAATCAGGAGTAGGATTGCCAGTCTGGTCATCTCATGCCAGTGTGTTCATGAGAGGGGCTGTGTGTGTGTGCGTGTGTGTGCACATGAACGGCTTCCCATGTGAAGTAGCATGAGGAATGTGACTGGGTGCAGGTCCTAATGATGGCAGAATGCCTGGAACTTGAGATGTAGTGGCTAACTGTGCAGAGCTCCTCTCAGGGGTGGGAAGTGTGAGACAGGCAGATTAAAAAGATGATATATTATGTTAGAATTACTTTGTGCATTGTAGGTATGTTCAACATGTATGTAGGCTCCACACACCAGCTTGTAAGTGAAATGCACAGGCTGTGTATGTGTTTTCATTTTTAACCTTGGTGAATTCATTTCACAATACATAGAGACCTAAAACCTTTTCAAAGTAAACATCCAGCACTAGCCATTTAGTCCTCCAAGCATGAAGCATATTGACCATTTCGAGTCGGCACAGCGATTAACCGGCGAATTCATTTCTCATCCACCTCGGGGAGAATCTGTAGGGTTTATTTTGCATAGACAAGTACCAGGTGCCAAGCTGATACCCAACCTCCTCCTAAACTTAATGCCAATTCCTTCCTGAAAGAGCAGGAATGCAGTGGTATCAGCACTGGAGACGCGGGGACAGCGAACACCACGGTGGCGCTTGGAGTTTACAGAGGAGCATCTCAGCTCCTCCACAGCCGCGGCCACTCGCACCAACCCCTACCCCCGCCAACACACACACAGACACACACGTACGTTCCAGATCTCCCCGCCAAATCCGATATTGCAGCAAGTCTCTCTGCACACTCCTGCTCGCCTCGGGACCCAGCCAGGGCGCGGAGCCGGGAGGGCAGGGAGCGCACCGCAGGACTTGTAAATAAGCCCAATCCGTCCATCTTCAGAGCGCCCCTGACTCCACCGACCACCCCAGAGCCCCGCGGCGGGCAAGAGGGGACGCGAGGGGCCGGGGAATTCCCCCTTACCTTGCAGCGAGAAGAGGGACAGGAAGAAGCCCAGCACCCAGACGCTATGCAGCCAGTAGGTCCTCATGTCTCCGCCGCGTTCGATGCACCCTCACGCGCTCAGACTCTCGCCTCTTCCACTCGTGCTTTCTCCAGAAAAACGCGCCGCTCGCTCTCCTCGGGTTCCCTCTGGGCTCTCCGGGCTCGGCAACCCGGACAGACCAGGCTCCTGCCGTACGACGGCCGGACGCAGAGCAGTCTCGCTCTCCTCCGCCGGAGCTCCAGCCGCGGGCTGCGGGGGGACGCTCGAAGCCTGCGCCCGGAGTAAACACAGCGAGCCCCCTTCTCCCTCAAGCTCTCCCGCTCTCCTCCTTCCTACCCTCGTCTCCCTCACTCCCCTGCAGCTCCAACTAAATGCGACTGTACTTAAACAGGCAGCGTTTTATAGGACCGCGAACCGAGCCGAGAGGACCCCGCTACTGCCATCTAGTGTGCACATCCCGGTATCGCCACAACTCTCGTTTGCTTGTGTGTGCGTGTGCGCGCGCGAGGTCCAACCATGGCTTCCAATTCCCCCTCTCTCAGCAGACGCAGGTGAAGTTCTTGCCCTCCAGAGTCCTTGACTTGACCTTGTTATCCCATAGGTCCTGATTACCTTCTTTTTTACGAAGAAACGCTTGGAACTTACAACCCACATTTTTTCCCATTATCTCATTATTCTTTCTCTCTTTGAAATGTCCTTCCTTCCCCAACAACTCGATGGAAATACTCCTCTAAATGTAGCCATTACCTTCACCGCAGCAGTCTAATGGCTCTTTGAAGCCTCATCCCACCTGACTTTTATGCTTCATTTCACTGTGTTGACCGTTCCTTCTTAATTGACTTCAAAGTCAATGAATCAAAACAGTCCTCCTGGTTTCTGACCTTCCTTCCACCAGCCCCCTGGGTCCTCGGCTCTTCTTTGTTCATATTGTCTTGTTTCATCCCTAAATATAAGTTATTTGGAAATCAAACACAATTCTGCTGCTTACTCTAAGGCGAGGACCTCACCACTAACCTCCTATTTAACCCTCCAACCTGACTTCCTAGCTAAGGTGTGTATTCAGAATTTCCAATTGAATCCCCCTGTGGCCAAACCTGAATGGAGTGAGAGATCAGGTGGGTTTCCCAGTAAAGAGTACTCAGTATCTGGTGGTCAGATGAGCTGACTTTCAATTCTGCTACTGCAGACTCCATTTGTTGGGGACCTTAACCAAGTCATTTAATCTTGGAACTTCATTTTACTCAACAGTGAAATAAAATAATTGAATTGCATAATCATGACGTCTTTGGCCCCTTTCAACTTTATCTGTTTGTAATGTTTATATCAGGTTTCTCAACTTTGGCAATACTGACATAATGCACCAGATAACTCTGGTTTGAAAGGCTGTCTTGTACAGTATATGATGTTTACTAGCATCCCTGGCCTTTTCCCACTAGATGACAGCAGCACACCCACATATACAAGTCACAACAAATAAAAATATCTCCAGGCATTGCCAAATGCCTCCTATGGTGCAAAAGTGCCTCCAGCTGAGAACCTCTGATCTATACCTACTGTCATATTCTTCAGGAATCATTCCCCATTCCCAATTTCCCTGTTTAAGTGAGAAGAATCACCCAACTCCATGGGCTCTTTCCTTTTGTATTATCTTTCACTCCCTTTTTCAATTCCAGTTGGTCATCAACCTCACCAGTGTGAATGTGTCTAAACTGTCTCTATATTTTACAAGCTCTGCTGCTACCATTTTCACAATATAGTCAATATGTGTTGTGCACTATACTTTCCAAAATATCTAATTTTCAATTATCCAATTTGATTCTCATAACAATGCTGTGGTATACTCAGGGGCAATATTACCTCTTTTGTGTTAGTAAGAAATGGAGACACAGAAAAGTTAAGTGGCATCAGCAAAACTGAGGGAAGTTTCCTGATGGCGGTGTTATTTCGGACCCATCTCCTTCCTCTTTGTCTTTATCGCCACAAACCTAAATTCCTGCAGCTAATCCCCTTCCTCCATTCTCCATGCTCTAATCTAGTGTATATGTATCTTTCAGGTTAATCCTCTTTAACACTTTCTTTAAGGTTCTTACCTATTTAAGAGTTATAGTGGCTTCCTATGGACTTCTAGGTACAGACTAGAACCACCTGGGAGCTTTTAAAACCTTCTGACACATGACCCAAGAAAAATTAGATCAGAATCTCTGAGGTGGAGGCTTCTCACATCAGTAGATTTTAAAAGATCCCAGGTGATTCTCAGCTAGGGCTGAGAAACACTAGACCTACCAGGTTGATTTCAGATCCTTATTTCCAAATTTGAGATTCTCTAAAACTCTCACCTTGAACAATTTATGTTCCCTTTTCTATCACTAGTGACGATGTATTCCAGATTGCCCAATCTTCTTTTAGTTCCATGTACTTCCTTCATCTGCTGCTTGTTTGTCTCTCCAAAACTATAGTACTTTCAGGGGGAAGTTTGCATAGTGGCCAGAGCATGGATTTAGGAGCTAGAAAAAAGTGGATTCAGACATACATTGCCTCTAACAAACTGTGAGACTTTGTATGAAATCTCCAAGGGCTGTTGTGAGAATGACTCATGACATATTTAATAAATAATGTCTAGCAATATTATTTTTCAAGAATCAACTTAGATTTCTTCAATGTCAATGAATATCTTAGTAAGGTTTCTCAAAATATAATCTGGGGACTCAGATGTAGCAGAATCACTTTGTATGCATGCTAAAAATCCAAATTGTTTGATCATATACCAGACCTAATACATTAACATATCTTGATGTTGGGGTCTAGCAATCTGCATTTAACTAATTTCTTTTCCAGGCAATTCTTGTGTCTTTAAATGATTAAGAAAAATTATCAAAGAACAAAAGCTTGTTAAGAGGTGTGAGAATTCTTTAAGCTCAATTTCAGCCCTACTGGCATTTTGAGCGAGGTAAGTCTTTGTTGTGTGGAACTGACCTGTGTATTGTAGAATGTTTAGCATGATTCCTGGCCTCTACCCAGTAGATGCCATTAACAACTCCCCTTCAGTTGTGAAAAGCAACAATATCTCCAAATATTCTACATGTTGACTAGTGAAATAATCTCTTCAACCCCACTCTGCTACTCCTGTGAAGACCACTCATCCAAGGCAGTTGAGTCCCAGGGAACTCACACAATCATACAATTTAGATTTGGGTTTTTCAGAGCCAAGACATAGGTTAAATTAGACTTTGTGATCTCCCTACACTATATTTAGAATGAATTCCGACAATTATTTAGAAGTTTTCTCAAAAATTTTGTGGTGCCTAGACATTTGCTAGAATTATATACTGTATCATGTATAGTATCTATTTGTTTCTATCTTGCTTTAAAGAATCAATCTCTAAATTATATGTTAGTATCATATTTTTCCCAACTGATTATAAACACACCTTTCAGTTATCTTGTATCCCTTACAGAGCCTAGCAGAGTGCAAGATACAGGGCAGGCCTTTCTTGAGTGAGGCCATAGAGCACTTATGTATTCATGTATCAATTGTCCAAATATTTTTTATCAGAGATTACTTAAATCGTAATATATGCTTTAATATTTTTTTATCAGAGATTACTTAAATTGTAATATATGCTTTAATACTTTTTTCTCACAACTTTTTATTTTAGGGAAAAGAAAGTGTCCTATTCTTTTTCTACTCATACCCTTCAACTTTAGTTCGGGGACATTGTATACAACATAGAAGAATGGCTCTGAGATAGCCTGGGCAGAGTCACTTGTAGGAATTTTATAAATAGCAGATATTTAGGTCCTCTCCCCAGAAACTGTAATTTGGATGTGGATACGGCCAGAAGTGGATCTGATGCATTCCCATAGTTTGAGAACATTGAACTTAAAGACTTGTGTATATTTCTGAATGCAAAAATTTACCCACATTCTATGAAGTTCAGCTTATGTGGATGATATCCTTCCTAATATCATGGTGGAAGACATGCTTATATATGTGCACATATGTAGTAGAAATAGGTAGAAAAAAAATGTGATTCTGCATCATCACTGTAGTTCTAAAAAGCAAATTTTGGTTAGAAAGCCATACATAGTGTAAGAAAAAATAATTGCAAACATAGAATCCCTTCCTAGCTTTTTACCTAAAGACATTTTATTCCCTTCCCTTGCACTGCCTTCCACTCAAACAAAATCTCCAAGTTTATAAAGTCTACCAGTGCACATTGCTAATTCTCAGCGATGGGATTATAATTTAGTCTAAGTAGCTTCCTGGTATTATTGTTAAGTCATTTGCATTCTAGCAAAAGATTTGTATTCTGATGGGTCTGGGAATTCCTGGAAGTTACCCCCTCTCCTTGTTCAGTTGGATCCTCTTCTTCTGAGTGGAAAATAAAAGCAGGTTGTAAATACAAAGGAAAAAGCTAGTAGCACTAAAAGTCTTTATTAACTCTCTTTCATTAGAACCCGAAATTCCCTTACCAAAAAAGAATTCCTCTCCCACTCAAGAGCTCCCCAGAGACACATGAGCTGGCTTCTAAATATTTTATTTCAGTAGATCCCAATTACCTCCCTATTAAATGGGAAGAATATTTATGTTAAAATATTTGTGTTTAAACTACCTTACATGGATTGTTCCTACACAATTATCAGAATAATCATAGGATTTTTTTAAAAAAACAGCTTTTGTAGTAATATCCCTAAACTAAAATCAAGAGGAAAGGAAGAGCAAATGCAAGACATACTGAGTCAGCAAAACTACCTCTAGATGGAATACTTTTCGAAGGTTTCTATAAAGTGTCAGCAAATCCTTTTAAAAAATTTAAAAAAACTTAATTGCAAATACAATTAGATTTATATGCATAGAAATGCACTTTGTTCAGATATCTCTTAAGATCTATTGAGAAAATGATATATATATTTGTTAAAAGGGGAAAAACAGCTCTGATGTAGAAAAGGTAAAAACAGGTAATTATATATAATTTTATATATAATTATATTTATATTATATGCTATATTTATTTATATTATAAATATATTATATTTATATTTATTTATTATTTTTATATATATAGGGATAGCCTATGGATTGCAGGCTGATTGCATATATATAAATATATATTTACTATATAATAAATATAAATATATCTTTAAGTATAAATATATATTATATACAAATACATATGATTATATAATTTTATATATAATATCATTATATAATTGTATACTTATATGTAATTATATAATTATATATTTTATTTATATTTATATATAAAATTATATATATTTATATATAAAATTACCTATTTTTACCTTTTCTACATCAGAGCTGTTTTTCCCCCTTTTAACAAATGAACTCTCATCCTGTAGTAGTATACAGCTGGCATTCATTCCTGCTTATATTGTACTACCAGTACTTGACTTCATACAAAAGAAGATGATATGCACAATATCTTCCATAACAGGCTTCACAATCAGCCTGCAACCCACAGGCTGTCCTAATGCCTGCCAGAGCAGTTTTCATAGACCTTGAAACTGGTTACATAATTTATGTGGAATAAGAAAATGAAGAACAAGAACACAGATATTTTTAAAAATAATTTATTGTTATTCTATTACAGTTGTCCCAATTTCTTGCCCTGTGCCCTCCTCCACCCAGCCAACCCCCTGCTCCCACAGTCGTTCCCCACTCTGTTGTCCATGTCCACGTGTCATTTCATACATGTTCTTTGACTAGTCCCTTTCCCTTGTTTCCACCCTTATCCACCTTTCCCCAACCCCCACTCCTGTCACTGTCAGTTTCTTCCTTGTTTCTATGCTTCTGGGTGGCCCATGGACATACAAAAGTATGCTCAACATCACTAGGCAACAGAGAGGTGCAAATTAAAACCACAGTGAGGTACCGTATCATACCAGTCAGAATGGCCATCATAAACAAATCAACAAAAACAAGTGCTGGCAAGGTTGTGGAGAAAAGGGAACCCTAGTGCTCTGTTGGTGGGAATGCAGACTATTGCAGCCACTGTGGAAAACGTATGGAATTTCCTCAGAAAACTAAAAATGGAACTGCTTTTTGATTCAGTGATTCCACTGCTGGGAATATACCCTAAGAATCCTGAAACAACAATTCAGAAGAAATTATGCACTTCTATGTTCACAGCAGCATTATTTACAATAACCAAGTGCTGGAAAAAGCCTAAGTGCCCATCAGTAAATGAGTGGATCAAGAATGCAGATTTTTGTAGGCATCTGTAATTAAACAAGCCCAGCTCCTGTCAAAAATGCTTATAATGGATAATTGTGCTCATCTAACAATAATAATAAGACATTTAGGTCATGAAGCTACTTCACAGGCATGAACTCATTAACACAGCAATGGAGAAAATTTCAGAAGGGAGGAGTTTATCACCTTATCTTTGACATTTTTCACCATAAAAGTTTACAACTAAAAAAAGAAAAGCTGGAATTCGATTTGTCAAGGGTCCAAATTATAGAACGTTATGTGAAAGAATTTTAGTATGAAGGGACTTTCGATGAGACAGTGTGGTGTGATATAGAAGAAAAATCTAGCTGTAACCCCAAATATATATGGGGTTTTCCAGTCACTGTATGAGCCTGGTGTTGGTTTGCAAACTGAGTCCTGTGTACTAAAGTTGATGAGAAACTGGAGAAAGAAGCAAACCACTTCAGACTGGCAATTTTAATAAGCAAAGGGAATTTCCAGATGAGCTATGTCTTGGGCAACAGCAAGACAAGCGGATCTCTGCTTCCACCTGCCAGAATCTTAAGAGTTTACATAGAGGTCTTAAAACTGGGTTTAGTCATGTATTCATCCCAGGTGGTCTTAACACCTTGCTCTCTCAAGTCTGTGTCCACGAAAACAGCTCCAGCTATGGGAATGGTTGGTATAATGTAAAAGACCTGTCCAGAAGGTATCCAGCCATGTCATATGAAAAACAGAGACATTTACTGAAGAAGATACAAGATGCAAGAGACATTATACATAAAACATTGATGCCTCGTCCCCTTCGAAGTAAGCACCTTGGGACCTCGCACAGTTCTCCTAATCACTATCAGTTGCCCCATTGTAATTTCCTGAATCTCATTCATGGTCTGAAGTATCTTTCTTTTCAAAGATATTTTAGTTTTAAGAAAAGTCAGAAGTCACAGGGCACTATATCTGGGTTGTATGGGGGCTGAGTAACCCGGGTAATTTGATGTTTTACCAAAAAACTCTGCAGGAGACATGATGCATGTGCAGGGCCGTTGTTGTGATGAAGCTGCCAATCACCAGTTGCCCATAGCTGAGGCCTTCTGAATCAACTGAATAGTTTCTGTGGAGGAATAGTCAAGCTTAATGCACAATTTGATGCAGATTTTTTACTCTACTCACTCAGTCATTTTTTTTTAATTTATTATTTTTCAAATACAGTTTTCTCCATTTTCTCCCCACCACACACCCACCCATCCCCGCCTCCCACCCTTGGTCCTATCCCCGTTTGGCTTCATCCATATGTCCTTTATACATGTTCCTTGATAACTCTTCTCCTTTTACCCCCGTTATCCCCTCCCCCTTCTCCTCTGGTTAGCTGTCCAGATCTCCCAACACCATTTTTTGGAGAGGCTATTTTTACTCCATTTTATGCTTCTGCCCCCTTTGTCACTCAGTCATTTCGAATGTGAGGGACACACAGTACACATACTCACTTAACCACGTCTACTGCCCCCACTGGCTAGTACAGTGAAGTCATCATTGTTCACGCATGTGCATTCCAGTCCACTCTCCTTGGCTGCCAGGTTACATCAATGATGTCTCACAAATCGTTTCTATTATATTAACAATGGCTTGGCTCTTTTTGGACAGACCCCATACATTCCAAGGACTGAGAGGGGTTGGAAGTGAGAAGCCTCTGATTACCTGGGATCAGCTCATGGGTCAACTATCATTCACATCCTCTCCGCGACCTCCTCTAACCCCTGGGTAAATAGCCTAATTGATTTGAGGTCTAGTTCTTCCCTTAAGGGTATTGTGACTATCTATTGAAATATGACATGTAAGTTAAAGTACTCATTGGAGGTTTATCAGGAGACTACCTCAAACACCACCACCATCATCTACCTTTTCCTAAACCCATTCTCCCTCCAACTTTATGAGTAAGACTAAGACTGTCAAAACTCAAACAATATGTCTGAAGTCATCCAGCTAAACAAACAATACAGAATTTAGCCTTTCTGCTTCTTAACCTTGTACTCTAAGTATACAACTAAAGGTAAAGTTTCCCCCCAATGCTCTCCCATAAAATAACACTTCTCTCCTGTATATGGTATAATTTTAAACTATTTACATAAATATAAACAAAACTCCAAAGATTATTTTGTTTTAGATAAGGACCAGGTAATACAGCCTGAGGCCATTTGAATAATGACATAATTCCTGACCAATAAAGAATTTTTGCTGAGGATGAAAGTTGACAGGTGTCAGAATGAGAAGCTATAATATCCCCCTTTCAACCAAAATGACTTATTTTTCCTTAAAATATCTGCATTTGCAACTGAAAAGAAAAAAGTATTCTGGCTGAAGAAATTGCTTTTGCCATTAGGATGCAAATGGCCAAGCAAATTTGTTGCCCAATAAATCTTTTGGGGCATTATATAGACATAGTCTTAGAATTTGTAAAGCCTAAACTATAAAAGCAAATAACATAAAGGGAGAAGCAGCTATAAATTCCAAATCTAGATGACACTTTTGTATGTAAAGCTCAGAGGGTCAAAACATATCCTTAAAAACAGGGATTTTTGGAACCAAATGGAGTTAAAAAAGGGTTCTGGTTTCTTCTCTCTTGTTCCTTCTGCCATTTTTAATATTGTACTTTTAGCAATTAATGGAATGACATAGCAGGACCTAACAACCTGCATTAAGCAATGTGAATTAGAAATTCCTTTTTTTCATCCTCATTCCCTATGTTAATTACAGTCCATGGTGAGAGCGTAAGAACAAATCAAACTTGGAAGGAAGGTATTTTGACTCTTTATTGTGTTCCAAACACCATAAAGGGGGATTTAAATTCAGAATAGACAAACATTGCAACCAGTAAAAGGACCTAGATGATCATAGAGCCTGACCGTTGCCTGTACTTCACTGATGAGTAAACAGGCTTAGAAAGACACAAGGATGATTTTCAAGGAATTGTGCTTACATGAAAAGAAAAGATTGCATACATTTTCATTCTTATCTCTCACTACACTTCCACAGATACCTCATCCTCTAGCCAAATTATTCACTAATCCTTCCACAAATTGAATCTTTTGTTCAAGCCACCTCGTTTACTTTCTTCAAAATTTTTATTTACCTATGGCAATCCTACCTTATATTCAAGGAGAATTTTTTCAGTTATGACCATGAGGCAAGGATTTATCTGTCTTATTCATCACTATGTCCTTGGAACTAAGCATAGTTTCTTATATTTAAGAAGTATGTCTGAAAATATCAGTTGAATAAAGAAATTAGTCTTTCATCTATGCTTCTGGAAGTGAGCCCCTGTTTTAGTTTGTAAGTAATTTGTAATTTATGAGTAACTGACTATAGTTGTATGTGGCCATAGCATACCTGCCCTATTCAATTGCAAGCTCTCTGAGGGCAGTGGCCATGCTACTGAATATATCTGCTGTAACACCACATATTGTTTTAAGCATTTAGTCACAATAAAGTTAATGAATAAATAAATGAGTGAATGCGTTAAAGTTGAGGTTTTGAGAGAATTGCCTCAACTATATGCACAACAATAGATATTATTTAAAATTTAAATATTTTGAAGATCATTAAAGTGCCAATAAAGAATAGAAGCCTTATATCTAGCCATCCTAGAGTAACTCAATTTTTAAAACTCTATTGAGGAAGACTATTATTTTTCTAAAAGTATATAGACACTTTATTTTGACTTAAAACTTATAGATGTACATTTATTTACCACAAATTTCTTCATGTAAGTCCATTATCTTTCTTAAAAAAAACTTATAAAACATCTGAAAAAAATCTTAGTATGGAATTTCTTCTACATTTTCCCTGAATCTTTTACAGTTGTCTCACCCCTCACCTACTTCAATAGCATTTTTAAGATTACCTTTAATTGATATGTCCAAGGCATTCAACATAGCTTTCATTTAAACACCAAGTTTTTCTTTTTTCTCTTTGTTTTAAATAGTAATTAGTTAAATTTTTTAATTGCAATAGCATATAAAGCTGGCATAAATATGTTTGGAAAAATACTTAACACTTGGTAAACATATAATTTGGCTGATGGGAAAAGAACAGCATGATGTACTAAGCTAAGGGGGTCTCCTAATCAGTGGCTCTTCATCAAAATAAGGGAAACAGAGTGTTGGTTAATTGATGAGTTGGGTAAGTACAGTAGGGTAAGAGATCTCTTCCTGTAACACAAATAAATCTTGAGATAGTTGTTGCTCTATAATACGAAATGCATAAAAATCCAGATCTCAGAAGAATGTTTATAACAACAAAAAGGGAACCCACATATGGGCCTCAGATGCATTCCAAAATTTGACATTTTGTTAATAGGTGCCTATGTTTATTCATCTATAACATATATCTAAGTTTACTGTTGGTTGTAGAAATAAATAATGCTTTCATATTCATTTTATTTTTATTATTTCAGGGATGAAGGAAGACTATAAATAAATCATGTCACAAGCAGGCATTGATCACATTATTGAGAGAGAGAGAGAGAGAGAGAGAGAGAGAGAATTGTAATAGATACACAAGAAATAAAGAGAGGGGACACATGGCCACTGTCCACATAAGGGTTTACAATTTAGTGGGAGGAACGAGAATACAATAAAGCCATTACAGTAATGTAAAAAAATGAGAAAGAAAATACTGCTATCACCCCTGTTTAGACTAAAAAGTACATATTTTAACAAAATTACATCACATTTTGGTTTTCCTTGGCCATGTGCTCTGGTCAAACCACTGTAGTTCTGCATAGAACACAACCATAATCCCAGGTATTACTTATAATAAACATTGTATTCTTACTCTTTTGCAAGGAATCCCTTGTACACTTTGTTGTCAGACAGCCAAGATTTCTCTGGGAGCTTTTAGAGAAGGATAGGCACAGGCATTGGTATCTTTAATTCTGTTGAATGCATCAGGTACACCACTGTTATCAGTGGCTTACTGGTAGAATGAATATGTCACACATTCGTGGGTCTTTCCATATATGTAGCTACACATTTTTATGTCATGTGTGTATGTGTATGTGTGCGGTCATAGTGGAGTAGGAGAATTACATTTGTCTTTGAGAAATCATCATTTATCAAGTTAGATTGATTATCAATCCAGAACTGCTTTCAAGGTCAAGGACTGCTGAATGTCCAGAAATGAGATTTCTCATGGATGGGTGCCATAGTCTATCAAGAGCTTGATGAATGTTCTCACACCTGGCCAGTCTGATATACTGAGAAAAGTGGATTCAGATTCCTTATTCCTTGGTTACCTGGTGACTGGCAGAACCCATCCCAGTTTTGGCTTCTGACCTTGCATAGCAGACTTTTTCTTTCAAATTTAGCTTTAGGGGCACTGTTATTTTTCTGGTCCATTTCACTAGATTTCTAATCCCTGTGCCCCACCCTCATGTTCTTCACCACTTTTTCTTTAACAGCTCTGTCTGGCTGTGCTCACTTTATCTGCTGTTTCTGGAGTGATGTCTAAAGACTTGAACACAATTTCATCTTAACATATGTGATACATGTGGTCCAATTCTTCCTTTTCTCCTCTTTGTAAGGTGAAGATAGAGATTATTAAATTAAGATTTAATCCTCCATTTCTGTTTTAAATTTTTCATTCTTCTTATATTTACTTATTTCTGCCCAGTTGCGTTTTCTCTTTGTATTTTTTCAAAATTTAAAAAGTGGCAAAAATGCATTAGAACATAGTGAAATGTAACATCTTACAGAGAAAGAACATGCAGTATGACAGAGTCCATATTCTGGGCCAAGTATATTTTTCTCTACCCTTTTTTCCTCACTGTGGACACATCACTCAAGGCCAAACTTTTGTCCACCAAATTATTTTCTTAAAAATAACTGCATTTACTGTCAACCCTCCTTCCTACAAATTCACATTGTCTGCATCATTTGTCTCATAATTATGGAAAAAGTCCATCCACTGTCAGTATGTCACACAAGGGTTTGTTTGACATCGATATAAACTGGCAGCCAAAGAGAGTGGGCTAGAATGCGCATGTGTGAGCAATGATGGCTTCACTGTACCAGTCAGTGGGGGGTAGTAGATGCCATTGAGTGAGCATGTGTATTGTGTGGCTGTCACATTCAAAATGACTGAGCAAATAGAGCAATGAATCTGAATCAAATTTTGCATTAAGCTTGAACATTCCTCCAAGGAATCTATTCGAATGATTCAGAAGGCTTTTGGAGACAATGCAATGAGTATAGCACAAATAAATATGTGGCACAAATGCTTCATACGTAGTCAAGAATATTTTGAAGTGGTCCACATTCTGAAAGGCCTAGAACAAGTAGAACGCCTGAGAATGTTGAACATGTATGGGCTGCAATCAAAAAAGATCGGCAGCTGACAGTGCAAGAAGCAGCTGATCTGGGGATTCCAAAACTACTCTGACTCAGATTTTGATACAAGATCTTGGCATGAAATGTGTCATGACAAAATTCATTCCATGGCTTCTGCTACAAGAGCAGAAGTAACATCATGCTGCATTTGCCAATGACTTGATTCAAACTGCTACCAATGAACCAGATTTCCTCAAGAAGGTCATAACCAGAGATGACTCATGGGTCTACATCTACTCGTATGATCTGGAAACGAAGGCCCAATCATCCCAATGGCAGTCTCCTGGTTCTCCACACCTAAAGGAGGTGTGTCAAAGTCACAGTAGATCAAGACCATGGTAACTGTGTTTTTTGATTGGGAAGGTGTTGTCCATCATAAGTATGCTCCTCCAGGACAAACAATTAATAAGTACTACCTCAGTGTTCTTTGTTGGTTGAGAGATGAAATATGATGAAAACGGCTGCAGTTAGGGACAACTGGTGATTGGCAGCTTCATTACAACAATGTACGCACTCACGTATCACATCTTATGCAGAGTTTTTTAGCAAAACATCAAATCACCCAGGTGACTCAGCATCCCCTATGGCACTGATTTGGAACCCTGCGACTTCTGGCTTTTCTCCAAACTAAAATCACCTTTGAAAGGGAAGGGATTTCAGACCATCAGTGAGATTCAGGAAGATACGATGGGACAGCTGATGGCGATTCCAACAAAGGATTTTGCCGAGTGTTTTGAGTAGTGAAAGAAATGCTGGGAGAACTGTGTGTGGTCCTGAGGTGCCCATTTGAAGGGGACTGAGGCATCATTGTTCTCTGTACAATGTTTCTTTATCTTTCATCTTCTTCAATAAATGTATCTATTTTGCATATTATATGGATGGATAGTTTTCAGACAGACCTCACATACTGCCTTCCACTAACCTTTTGTTATAATATTTGCTTTGCATTTTTTTTTTTTGGTATTTGTGTAAGATTTATCAGGTTATCAATCTCATGTCATTAAAACCATAATGAGATAGAGAAATGAGTATCTCATACTTTGTCCCCCCCATTTTTATGACTTATTATGTGGGTTACCTTTTATCACTATCTGGACTATAAGCTCCATGGTGAGCAAAAATTAAGCTTTATATATAATAATATTATAGTGACTTGGCATTATGGTTTTCATGAACAAGTTCTGACTTCAACAATGTACTCATGAAATGAAAAAGGCACAAAGAGTACATGAAACAGTATATGAAACCTGAAAGGACCAATAATATAGATAGGAGTAATAAATTTCAGCATCCTGGTCTAGTAAATGGAGTTAACTATATCCATCTGCTCCTTCACAGAATGGAATTATGTAACTATAAATTATTCTAATGACTACACCACTGAAGATGCCTTACTATCGCTTACCTGTTGGGAACTGTCCCGCCTGGTTTCAGGGACTGTAGCCTTTCTGACAGATAAGAGGGCCCCAAGACTGGAGCTAAGCAAGGAGGCCTTGGGAAAATGGGCCACTGAGGAAACAAAACCTGTCCCCCTAGCAGGAGTGCAGCCCCGTCCGCTTCACATCATCCTACTTGGCCCCAGAGGATAGTTGGTTATTCAGTGATGGGTAAGACTTCTCAACGGCAGGGCCAACCTAAGACAGGCACAGTCGCATAGGGGCCATCAGGGAAGAACTTGTGGTACATGAAGAAGGAGCTAAAGAACCTCACCCTTCAGCTTTGTCATGGCTGAAGTCCTCATTCTATCTGAAAGAAGTCTCCTTATCTCTTGGCTGCTCTGCTCCACCTGCCAGACTCTGGCTATAAACAATACCATAGGCAGGTACAGCACTGATCTGGATCAGGATCAGGCCGTTCCTGGGGGGCAATTAGGCTTGGAAAAGGAATGCATTAAATCCTATGAAACCTACTTTGCTAAGAATGCCCTTGAGTACTGATGTTTGAGATCCCAGCAGAGGATGAATTTCTTTTTCCAGGTTTTAGAGCTTAAAAGGCATCATCCTGTCTACCAGACCTTGACCTGAGGCAAATCTCTGTGTTCCTTCAATTGTTATCTATGATCTCTATCTGTCTTCTGTAAACATAGCCTTTAGGCATTGATTGGTAAGCTTTGAATGCATGCTGTATACCCCTGTGCATATCATTCTCAATAAAAGCCACTTCAAGAGAAGGGCTCGGGGCATTCTCCACTGGAAGGAATTGCCACCCCCTCTCCTGACAGGCAAATTGTCTCTGGTATAGTTTATTTCTTCATCTGTGGTGACCGGGGATACTCTGCAGGACAGAGCCTCTCTCATCTGGAGCCCAAACGGGGACCCCACACTTACCATCATCTTTTGAAAAGCTTCTCTCCAAATCAAACTGTATATATTTATTAGTAAGTAACAGATAAATGCGTAACTTATTTTGTAGTAAAATAACCAAGAGCTACAGTATTATCCTAATTGAATTATTTAAAAATACTGTAAATAAGTCACAACTATTAACTTCATGAGCTTTCTCAATGGGTATAGGACCCTGGGCTGGGAATATGTACTCTGTAGAAATTTAAAGGTATTATTATTTTATTAGTTATTATTTTTAACAACATTAATAATAATAAGACAAATTCTCTGCTAAAGAGGATAGTTTTTAGTCACTCTGCAGTTACCCCAGCTTTGAATTTCCCTTTTCTGGGACAGTCAGTTCACAAAATGCTAAATGGGTAACCAGAGAGGCAAGAAACAACCATGAATGTTAGATCCTAATTCACTTGCCTGTAACATGTTGTTGAGTGGTTCTCTCTTTTATTCTCTCATTGCAAAATTACAGACTGATTATAAGACCATCATCTTTGAACTGCTGTTAGACCAACACATATAAAGCATTAAAAATAGCAAAAACATTTTAAAAATTATTGCCCAACTTTTACAGATTATCCTTAACCTAAACTAGACCCATTCTAGTATTTCTTGAAAAATCACCAGCAATTATATGTCAGCTAGGATTTAGGGAGCTATGATTGTCCATTGTATAAATTTTCCTTCAAATCCAGGGAGCTAATCCTTTATCTTTTTGATAGAAATTTGTTTTGGGGTGGTACATGTTTGAACCTGAGTCTACTACAATAAAATCCCAAAAATTTATAAAGAGGAAGTGAGGAAGATTGCATTACTAATTGAAGAAAGTTATTTTAAAATAGTTAAAAGTTTATTTTATTATAAAATCTGTATCTTTTTGCTAATTTAAAGCTTCCTTTCAATAATTCATACACACTTCATGGGTCAATGTGACATAACAGGCTAAAATAATTATGAATTTATCGCTGTCCATTTCAACACTGATAGCATTCAGGCCTGGGCCTTTTGAGAAGACCCTGGATAATGAAAAGCAGTTGATCATAACAATTAACAAATATTAATTAAACGGTTCTCCTCCAACTCCAAAAAAAATAGGCTCAAAATTGTATAAGCTGGTAGCATTGCTTATTCAAATCATGGCATCTAATTTACCCTAACACTTTCAGGACACAATGAGGGTGCATTCTTAACATATGAGGGAGTTATTTATAATACTCAAATACAGAGAAGAAAAATAATTTAACTTTAAAGTAGCTTATCTAAGTTACTTTAGATAACTTAGAATGTTTAAGCACTTTCATATATTAGACACAACTGGTCAGAGTTTTGCTCTTAAGGAGGTCATATCAGCATTAGAAGAGAAGAAGAGAAAGGAGATTGTTTTTAGAGTGTTTGTTAATGCCACATCTCTTTCTGTTCTTTCATTTTCTAGTGTTTATTTGCATCTGTGGTAAGGATAAGGGTCAGAAAGTTATTTGTATGGATGTGTAAGGACCAGCTATTTAAACACATCTTATTCCCACTTAATCAAAAACACCTTCATAGAATTGGAATTCAAGGATAGTTTTCAAGGAGAAAAGAAAGATGATTTGACTGGATCATTCCAATAGTTGAAGTAGACTACTTAGCCATCTGTTGTTATCTGAAGGTATTAAGCTTAAGTTGGCAGAAGTGGCTGCAATTGTTGATAAAAGTGTACTAGAGAGTCATGCTGCTATGGAAACAATATCCTTGAGTTTACATTACACCCTGTAGGGGTCTTGACACCAAGAGTGACCACCTATAGTGAGAAAGTATAACAAGAAATTACAGAAAGCTGTGCAATAATATTTAGTTTCTAAAGGGAAAAGTTGCTAAGTGCTAAAGCAGATTTTTTTGCTTTGTATCTGACTTTTCTGATATAAAAAGGAAGTTATTTTATACGTAAATGCATCTATGTAAGGATTTAGTACTCTGCTATTGCAGAAAGGAGTCTTGTAAAATATTTATTCCCGTAATTTACCTCTTCCAAGAAATAAACTATGAGCAGATAAAAAAAAAGGCTAATTTATTATCAGTTTTTTAAAAAATTAATCTAGGACCAACTATATAAAAACATTACAGAATGTGTTACTTTGCATTGTAGACATGAAAATTCAGCATGAACATCATTAAGCTCAAGACTAAGTCTGAAATAAATACTAGGACTTTACATTAGGTTCTCTGACTTCTAAATAGAAAAGCTGGATTGTTATAGAAAATATTTCAGATGTTCTTAATTATAGAGAGAGAGACACACACAGACACAAAGAATATCAATAATTTTTTTCTCTATAATAGTCTTAGATAAAATATTTTTAAAAGAATTACAAGTTAAATAAGTATAAAAATGGAAAATACTGTGAGTTTTTTTTAAAAACTAAAAGATTATCCCATAGACTCACCTCTCAAATATAAGCTTTATGTCATTTTAGTATATTTTTTCCCTCTCTCACTTTTAACCCTCTGAATATGTTGAAGCAACATTTACATTACTGAGGATTTGACTTAAACTTAGAAGACAAGAAATTCCCAAAAGAAAGAACTGAGTCCAAAATGCAATACATTTGTCATCTCCTGTCTTTATAGAATATACCTTATCAGATTCCATTCATAGAACCAGAGATCATTATAACTAAAATGGATCCCAGATATTGTCAGTATCAACTCCCTCATTTGACAAATGAGGAATCTGAAATCCAAGTAAGTGAAGTTACTTGCGGAGGTCATGCAATTAGTGAATGGTTAACTTAGACCCATACCATTTTCAAACTAGCCCAGTGCCATCAATTTATTCTGATACCTCTGTATATTAAAACAAACTTCAAGTCATTTGTGACTGATATAAATATATTATATCAAGTTGCTCTTTTCCTAGTCTTTCTACTAGTATGTTTCTCTTCCCATAACAAAGGGACTGTAACATGCGCTGTGCCTACTGCTGCCTTAACCAGATAGAAATTCCCAACTATTCTGTTCTGTTTACCTTGGTGTGGAGAGAGTGCTCTCCCTTCATTTTCCTCTTTTCAGAAATGTGTCAAGCCTGGGTCAGAGGGAAAAGTACACGTGTTCAGAATAGTTGAATGGCAGACTTCCTAACATGATGGATAAACTCAGTGAACTGTCACACTAGAAGACAATTCAAATTTAGAGTCCTTACCACTCTACTTCCAGACCTAACACAAAAAATGCACCTTTGCCTCCAAACCCCGCATACCTAAATTTCAGTTCCTCTTATTCCTCCCATACAATGTACAACTCTTTTCTCTTCTTTCCCTTTATCAAAACTCAACATTTCAGTCCAGCCAGGCTGCTATAACAAAATACTACACACTGGGTGGCTTAAAAACAATAGAAATGTATTTCTTACAGTTCTGGAGGCTGGGAGTCTAAGATCAAGGTTCCAGCATAATTAAGTGAGGAACCTCTTTCAGGATGAAGACTTGTGACTCCCCTCTCTGTCCTTCTATGGTAGAAGACTCAAAGGAGCTCTTTTGGCCTCTTTTTCACAGGTATCAATCTCATTCATTAAACTCTTCCCTTGTAACCCAATCATGTCTCAAAAGCACAACCTTCTAATCCTTCATACTGAGAATTAGGATTTCAACATATGAATTTGTGGGGCCCACAAGCTTTTAGACCACAGCACTCAGTCTTACCAGGTTTCTTGGAGATGAAAACCTAGTCTGAAAATCTCTAAAAAATTTTTCTTGTAGCTCTTTGTTTCAACTTTGGTGTATGCTGAGATAAAGAAAATAGTTTTTAGAGGAAAAGAACAGGGAGAAAATACACAAAGGAAAAAAAATCAATATTTGAGATTTAAGCCCACCTCAAGATTGTATTCAACTGAAAAACAGGAAGCTAGAGCAGAGAAGCGCTTTTGGAATCATTTGATCCAGATTATGCTTTTAAATGAGGGAATTGAGGCTTAGAAATGTCGGGTTATTTTGTTTGTGCTTGATCACCCAGGAAGATGTTCTGGATTTAAGACCAGAGTCCACGTTGCCAGTGCATCGGACACTAGAGTTCAGTATTAAGTAAGGTCCTGAAGATCTCAGTGGCATGCAGGTATCAACACCACTTGCATATGAAATGATGTGATTTATAACAATAATTACATTTGAAGACACTGTTGTATAGTTCTTACATTTCTGAAATGCTCAGACTCACATGAGACCTGAGCCAACAATTCCTACAGAACATGTGGCTTTTCTTTGCAAATGGCTAAAGACTTACATCTCTTAATTTTCCAGCATATCCATTGATGTATCTTTCTGCTTTCAGAGAATTTGTCCTGTTGTGTTGTAACAGGAAACATAAGTTTGCTGAACCCTAATACTTTTTACGAAGCTACAGTACAAATACCAAGAAACAAGTGTGAAATACTAGGCCACAATCAAGCAAGAGAACAGGTCCAAAACAGGCAAAAGGATAAAGAGATTCCAGAGGGAAGTATTGGAAATATGCAAAATTGGTGTTGTGGGGCTACCTTCCACTTAGCCTTCTTCTCTGCAATTCCCCGCTAACCTCTTATGATGAATTTATGCCTATTCCATAAAGTTACACATGTCCCTAAATATGTGATCATTTATACTTGCATTGAGGTACCTTTGTCCATACCACTGACCTCATTCTCTAAGACCATTCCACAGTTGTCAGTTATTGTCAAAAACTCCAAGGACCAGTTTATGGTCTACCCTACTCCAAACTCTAATAAATCCCTCCCTGAGATCAGTGTGTTCTTATTTTTCACAGCTGTAGCTTAGAATATACTTTTTAAAGTATCATTTCCAAGACCTCTTAGTTGCACTATCTCCCTTGTGGATTACAGCAATAACTTCCCGAACTCCTGTACTATTGCCCCCAACAGCTATTTTCTGCAGAGCAGCTGAAGCGATCCTTTAAAAACATTAATCTGATCATGTTACACCCTTGCTGAAAGCATTGTAATGACTTTCCATCACTTTAGTATAAGATCAAAGCCGTTTACCTTATCCGGTCCCTCTTTCCCTCTTATTTGCTCACACTCATCCCGGTCTCACTGAGTATGTGCTTGCTCAGGTCCTTTCCTGATAGGGCTCTTCTCTCTTAAATGCTCCTCCCACATAGCTTACTCCTTTGACTCTTCCGAGTATATACTTAACTATTACTTTTTCAGAGAGTTTGTCCTTGAATACCCTCTAAAATAGCAACATCCCTATTTGGTTTGCAAACTGGCTCCAGTACACAAAGATCAAAGAGTGACTGAAGAAAGAGGCAGAAAACTCCAGATTGTTAGGTGACAGGTTTAATAAGGAAGAGAACTTACATAGCAGCTTTGCCTTGGGTGACAGTAAGTGGATCTCTGCACCTGCTGCCAGAATCTTAACAGTTTATATAGAGGCCTAAACTGAGTTTAGTCATGTGTGCACTCTGGAAGTTCTCAACCACATTGTTCTCTAAAGGCTGAATTCTTGAGAACAGCTCACATTTTGGGAACAGTGGCAGAATGTACATTCCAAGGACAGGGAGGGGGTGAAGAAACTCCAATTGACAGGGAACAGTTCACAGGTCAAGCAGCTGTCACATTCTCTCTATGACCTCCTCCAGCAATCCCCACCCTCACTCTTCATTTTCCTCTGCCTTTATTTCCCCCAAACCAACTTTTTATTACTTTATGTTATATATTTGCTTATTTATTTACTACCTAAAACTTCCTGCTTCCACAAGAGCAGGTTTTTTTTCTGTTGATCCACTCTCAGCAAATATTTGTGAAATGGTGAGATAAAGTATACTTGTATTGATCATTTGTCACTTACATACTTTGAACCAATATATTTGCTTTGAATTTTAATACAAGAAATGTATTGCTAATATCATGACAGTTAATGTTTAATTTATTTGATGTACACAAGAAGATATTTAAGAATCTTTTCTTTAAATGTGTCTCCTTCACATCCTTATATACCTTACTGAGAAAAGTGGTTGAGCCCTGGGTGGTGTTGCTCAGTGGATGGAGTGCCAGCCTGTGAGCTGGAGGGTCACTGGTTCAATTCCCGGTCATGGTGCATGCCTGAGTTATAGGCCAGGTCCCCGGTGGGGGGTTGTACAGGAGGCAACCACACATCGATGTTTCTCTCCATCTTTTTCTCCCTCCCTTCCCCCTCAATAAATAAATACATAAATAAGTAAATAAATAAATAAATAAAATCTTTTTTTTAAAAAGTGGTTGGGGTAATGGAAGGACACTAAAAATAGAATCTTATTCCCTACTCTGCCTATCTTTACCAAAGCATACCCCCAAAAAGGTCATGGAATTGTCCATCAAATGTGTCTTTTTTTAAATTGAATTAATTGGAATGACATTGGTTAATAAAATTATATAAGTTTCAGGAGTACGATTCTATGATACATGATCTGTACATTGTATTGTGTGTTCCTCTACCCCAAATCAAGTCTCCTTCCATCACCATTCTCCCCCCAAGTGTGTATTGATAAAAATAAAAATAAAAGGTGGAGATCTTTTCTTTATGGGAGTGATTCCTTCATTTCCTGCTTGGTACAAACATTGAGAAGAGGATTCAGAATAAATCCATAGGTCCCTTGAAATTATGGCCTATAATTTTTGGAGGTCACTGCATTTAACATTTCTAAAGGCCCAACTTCCACTAAGTGCTATAATTTATAAAAATCATCTAATATGGTTCATAAAAACAATAGATACTCAGAAATATTATTTCTCCTTCCTTCTTCTTTACCATGATTTTCTCAGCTGTGACAGGGATAAAAAATAGGCTAGTAAGTTTTAAGTGTTAGCTATCTACCCACCTCTGAGGGTCCTCATTATGCCACCTCATGCCCTCTTTTATTGGGAAGAATACAAGTAATAAGTAAAGTGGGGAAACATATTAACAAAATGTCTAATAGAGCTGGAGGATGAAGAGGGACTGAAGGAGTTTATGGAAGACAGGTAGATGAAGGGATTTACGGAGTTGAGCGATGAGATGGCATTTGGAAGCAATGGGAAGTAGACAGTTGTCAGACATGTTAAATAAATAGCATGTGATTAGAAGGGAGGCTTCTTAGAAGTTTAGGAACCATTGTAATTGGAATGTCCTTTGTGAAATTTTTGAGAGAGTTTGTAATCAAGACTCAAAGTTCTCTTAACTGAACTTTTGTTGTCAGATTCTAGTACTTTGTTTGTTTGTTTGTTTGTTTTGTTTTCTCTGGCCATGCTCAAAGTAAGAGCAAGCCAACCTGTCATAACTGGACCTTCTCTCATATGATATTCAAATTCTCTAAGTTCTTAGAATTTCTGGATAGAAATTGAGTGGGTAGTACAAAGCTGAATTTGGAAAGGTTTCTGAGGTTATCTTAGATGAATCCCACTCAAGCAAGAGGAAAAATTAAAGCAATAGCTTGATAGAGATAGGTTCGTGTGTGTGTGTGTGTGTGTGTGTGTGTGTGTGTATAGTGTGTGTATATATATATATGTATATGGGTGTGTGGGTGTGTATCACTCCTTTTTATAGAGGCCTGTAAAATGCTGACAAATATATGCAAAAAACCTCACCTTTTGATCGACCACTCAATAAACAGGGAAGCCTGGGTGGCTAAGATGATCCACCCCATCGCAAACTGAGGCAGTGAGGGAAGATAAAGCATTCTGAACCTATACATATAGGGCGAAGGGAGGACTTGTTTTTTAAGAGTTTACAAAATAAAAGGAAATACTCTGTTGGGAAACATCCCATCTGATTTCAGGGACTGCAGCCCCTCCAACAGGCGAGAAGGCCCCAAGGCTGGAGCTAATCAAGGAGGCCTTGGGAAAACAGGCCACTGAGGAGACAAAACCTATTCCTCTGCTTGGGTGCCAGAGGACGGTTGGTTAGTCAATGACAGGTAAGACCCCTTGATGGAAGGGGCAACCTAAGAGAGGCACACCCGCATGTGCATCAGGGAATTTTGGGGACATAGGGAGAGGGCAAAAACCCTCAACCCTTGGCTTTGATATGGCTGGAGTCCTCATTCTATCTGAAAGAAGTCTCCTTATCTCTTGGTGGCTGTGCCCCGTCCACTTGGCTCAGGCTTAAAACAATACTAAAGGCAGGTACAGCCCTAAACTGGATTAGGCAGTGCCCAGGGGGAAATCAGGCCTAGAAGTAAGTTTCTTGGAGCATGCTTTGTTCTTCCCTCAAAAGCTATGACAACCGGCTCATACTGGGAAGGAGATTTACATTATTCACAGACCCTGATCTGAGGCAGATCTCTTGTGTTCCTCCAGTTGTTATCTATGATCTCTATTTGTTTTCTGTAAACATAGCCTTTTGACATTGATTGATGAGCTTTGTTATATACTCCTGCACACATTGTTCTCAATAAAAGCCACTTCAAGAGAAGGGCTAGGGGCCTTCTCCACTAGAGAGAAGAGCCACCTCCTCTCCTGGCAGACAGAGAAGTGTCTGGGATGATTCATTTTATTTCCCCCAATCTGTGATGACCCTGGGATGGGCTCTGCAGGATCAGAGTCCCACACTCCCTCCTCAGCTGGCTCCCAAACAGGGACCCTCTGATCCAGAGCCCTGTGCCACCTCAAGTCATGCACAGCTTTGACAAAGAGATCAAAAACAGGTAAAATTTAAAAAATTTTTGTGATATGCTAGAATTAAGCTTTCTATTAACACTTTTGAGACTATATTAAGTGGTCAAATTGTTTTTAATTACTTTTTTAAAAAGTGAGTCTCTGCTGAGACTAGCTTTAAGGCAGGATGCAAGTCAAGGCATAACCTGACTTTATGCAAATTTCAAAGGAATAAGTATCTTTTACTTTTCTTTTTTAAATCCCTTTTTACTCCTTTTCGTCAGCTACAAGTAAGCTGTAGGAGGGTCAAGTTTGTTTGTCTATCTGCAGATCCTATCTATATCTAGCACAAAAGGCATGTTTAATGTATTACCTAAGTAATGCTTGCATGAACAATCTAATTTTTAGAGAGGAACAATACACCAATTGCTGGTTATCTATACTAACAGAACTCTTTTATTTTAGACACCTAAGAGACTTAGAATATTTTTATTTTAATTTTCTGGCAAAAGAACACACACAGAAAAAGAATCAAGAATTATGAATGATGTTCATGTCAAAGAGTGGTCAGCTGAGTGGCTATTCATATATTTATTAGAAATTCGGTTTATCGCCATTTTATTTCCATCCAGCCACCAGTGGAAGTGGTACTTATAAATATTTTATTGAAGAGCTTTCATTTTAACATAAGCAGTAAGTAGGAGAGCAGATGCTTCCTCATCTACAGGATTGCCTTTGTGATGAAGCCAAATGTCAGGGCTGCTTTGGCAAAAGCTTTAATATTGGCTAGGTCTCAAGATCAACGGTCCTCATCAGGACTTATTATTTTTTTCAAGCTATCATATAATAACTTTTAAATATTTTATTAACTAGTCTGAAGAAAGCCCACTTCCTTTGAATTCTCAACTAAAAACAGCATAATTTTGGGATAATTACTTGATAGCTCCCTTTCTGAACACCTGACTATGCTATGTGTCCTCTCTTCCACCTTACTAGGCTGCTTCCTCACCATCAACCTGCCTCACTCCACACGTCCTGGTCTTTAATGATTCCAGGTGACTGATATGAGAAATTTTGGTCCCCGTTAAATTCCACACTACAGCATCTCCTTTTTCTCTCCTGAGGGTCTTTCTTCCTTTTACCTGATGTAACTCAATTAATTCTACTGTGGGAAATTTTTATTTTACCTGTTAACAATGTGATTTATCTCTGCTGGCAGTGTAATATATTTGGTCACACAATTTCCTGAGGGGAGTGACACAGGGATGCTCAAGCTGAATTAAATTAAATTCTTCTTATTGTACTTTAGATTTTTGCCACAAATATCCAGTCGTACCTACATGAGATGGGCTATATTCTAAACCATATATACATATTGGCTTAAGCACATAAGTTTGTTTTTATTAAACAAGAAGACCAAAACTAGTTGACTGAAGGACTGATTTAGCAACTTTGCCATCAGGGACGACTTCCTTTAGCCTTTCTCATCATAGCTGTAAGAGGGTTGTGGAGCCTCTTACCATCATATCATATCCAGTCAAGGAAAATAAAAAGGCAGCACCAGCACTGGATGTCCCCTTGTATCTCACAAGGCAGAACTGTCACTCGGGCAACACTAATAGTACATTGCTTGGCCCGACCTACAATACCTGTCTTCCATACTCTCCTTTACCACTTTTCTGTAAGGTCTAGGCTTAAAGTTTCTGTTTTAATGAACCCTCCAGGACTGAGGGATTCCCTGAAAGACTTTTTTATCTTACTCATCCAGTGTCAGGAAAAAGGACTCAAACACAAAAGAGGGGAGAATATTTATAACACTTCATTTCGCCCACCAAGTCCACCACAGTGCACATTCAATCCTTCATTTGGTTCTTTTTAAAAAATGTTTTTTATTGTTCAAATACATTTGCCTCCATTTTCCCACCACCACTTTCCCCTGCCCCACCCACCCCCACCTCCCACACTCAATCATTTGTTTTTTGACCTACTGGTTCCATCTTCTCTAAGGAAAAGGGTTCACTGCTGGAAATAAGGAAGGTTAACTTCAAAATTATATTCTGAATGTGAGGTTTGCAGCTTAGAGAATGTTAGTGCCAAGCACCAGCACTGCTTAGAATTATTTACATCATATCTGGTTTTTATCTTTATCCTAATTTTTGGTAATATTGAGAGACCAATGTGCTATAAAATAATAATTCGCATTTCTAAATTTCAAAGACATTAATATTTACCTGATCTCTAAACCATCAAAAATGTTCAGTGTAGGAATTTGTCCTTCATTGTGTTCTTTTCCTCCAACTTTTTATTTTAGAATAGTTGCTAAAAGGGAAGAACAAACACCCTTATATGAGTATTCTTCATTTACATTCACCAATTTTTAACATTAAACTACCTTTAAATAATTAAAAAGTTAGTTTCTAAGACTCAGGATGTTCTCTTATATATTGTAATCATAATAAAATATCCACATTAAAGTAACAATATTGACTTGCTATTATCATATATTGTCCACTTGCTAATTTTTCTTATAGTCCCAATAAAAGAAATAGTAATTTCCCCCCCTCTCCAGGACTCAATTTAATTGCTATCACTGTCTAGTCTCCTGTAATAATAATAGTTCATTTTTTTTCCTTTCATGACATTAATATTTTTGAAGAAGGCAAGCTCTTTGCAGAATTATTTCATTTGGATTTGATTGTTTCCTCTTGATTACATTCAGATTAAATATTTTTAATAGGACTATAGCATAGATTGTTTTGTATCAGTGTCAGTGAATCATATCAGGAGATGGATGATTTTAGTTTGTCTTTCTACTGATGATATTAAATTTGATCATTTGGTAAAAGTAAAATTCACCCAATTTATCTGACAGAGGATTGTCTTTCCCCCTTTATAATGAGTAACTAATCTGTGAGTCCCTATGTTGAAGCCATTGATAATCCTGTTCCACAACAAATTTTAACCCAATGGTTTTAGCATATGTTGGAGATTCATGCCAGAATTAATGCCTCAAGTGTAGGGTGCAAACTGATAATCTTACAGTTTTATTATTTCTTCTACATTTATTAGTTGGAATTTTTCTGTGAAAAAGACATCTCTCTTCACTGCCTTCCTTTCTCTTCCTTCATAAATTAGTATTATAATGGTTCATAGATTCACTTCTTATCCAATGTGTTATAAACCACTTTCATAATGATTTCTTTCTGAGGCTCAAATAATCCCAAATATGACCAATGGAAGCCTTTGCAAATAAATACAATTTCTGTTCTCTCAATAGACCCTTGTCAATTGTTGAGAATTTTTCACTCTCTAACATAATAGAATGCCCAGGTCCTTGTTTTCCCTATCAGAGCCAGCCATTATCTAAGGATTTTACTTAAAAGTCAAGATGTAGGTGCTAAGTATACTCATTGCTGCCTATATGCCACTGCTGCCAGCTTTATCACTAAACAGAGATAGGAAATATATATTTTAAAAACCATTACTTTACTTTGATCCAACACTATAGCAGTCTTTCTCTCCTCCCATTCCATATTTTTAACTCCTGTCTTCCTCAGTTGGAAGCATCAATATAAATCTAAATGTATTTATTTGTCCAATCATACAACATACAAGAAAGGTTCAGATTTTTTACAGTCATACCACTAACTACCAACACACCTATTAATTAAAGATCAAGGTTTCCTTCTGCCTTTAGAGTATATCCCACTGGAAATTTAGTCTGGGTATTTTATAAAAGTTACTTAGGTTAATTAATTCTTTTCATCTCTGTGTTCATATGATCTACTTGATATGCATTTAGGGGTTTCCTTTTATTTGTACTTCATTTTAGAACTTTTTTCTATATTTTCTTTAATTAGTATTTCTTGAATATAAAAATAATAGTACTATGGTTCAAAAGTCATATCTATATAAAAATACTTAAAATCTCCTTTCTTGTCTTTATTAACCTGTTTTCTCATGTCTTCTGAAGATAACAAATTTTATCATCTCTGGTTTATCTTTCCTGTGTTTCTTTTACAAAAATAAACAGATACACACATCTTCATTAACACAAACATACACAAGCATTTTTATTTTGCCTTCTTTCTTAGACAAAATATATACCATATCACTTCATAAAGTTTTTAAAAATCTTTTTATAATTGAAATTATTTCATTCTGTGGGTATATTTTCATTGATTAGTCTATTCACAAATGATTGAGCATATAGTTAGCTTCCCAATAATTTGTAGTAATAATGTTAAAATAAATTATGCATTTTGTATGAGTATGTTACTTAAGGAGTATCTTTAGAGTAAATTTCTACAATTAAGATTTCTGGGTCAAAGAGTGCTTGGTTTTGTTATATATTGCTAAATTTTTATTCATATGGGGTTGTACCATTTTATATTTCAAGTATCAATAAAGAAGAGTACCTAAAGAAGAGTACCATAGCTTGAGCAACAACAAAATGCATTATCAAACTGGTAAATGTTTGTCAATCTAATGGGTAAGAAATGAACCTTTAATTCAGAAGACTATATTCTCATATCTTATGCTTCTGGCTCTTTTATCTTTTTTTTTCTTTTTGGGGGGGCTTTGTTATTACTTCCAATTTTTTATATTTTTCAGAAGTTAGGACATATGATAAATGTTACAAAAATCTTTCCTTCCAATTTATAATTTATACTTTAACTTTTTGTTTTATTCTACGAAGGTTTTTTTTTAATGTCATTGAATTTACGTCTTCTTTTTTATTGAATCAGGATTTTGAGACTCAAGTAGAAAGCCTTTAGCTACATTTAGATAATAGGGGGATTCATCCATGTTTTTTCTACTCTGTGTATGGTTTCATATTTTTTATATTTAAACTTCTGATTCTTTTGGTGTTGATTTTTGTGTAATTTGTAAAATATAAATTTGATGTTATTTTTCCCAAATGGTTATGCAGTTGGCCTATCACATTTCTTAAGAAGCTTTTATTTTTTACAGTGATTAATAAATTTCTATATGTAGTTGTTTATTTTTCTCTAAACTTTTTGTTCTGTTCTGCTGCTCTTTCTGTCCATTACTCTGCCATTTGCAGTATGTTTTAGTATCTGATAGTATGCACGACTCCCCAACCCCCACATGAATTCTTCCATTTCAACTTGTATAGCTATGAAATATTTTATTAAAATTTCATTAGGTAGATATATTCACTTTAAGAAAATTGACCTGGTATTGGTACTGAATCAAAAAAACAAGAAATGCTTTTACTTTTTGTTCCAATCTAATTTTTGTTTGTTTGTTTGTTTTTGTTTTTGTCTATCATGAGTATTTTTCTGTTGGGAAATGCCCTGCCTGGTTGCAGGAACTGTAGCCTCACTGACAGGTGAGAGGGCCCCAAGTTGGAAATAATCTAGGAGGCCTTGGGAAAACAGGCCACTGAGGAGACAAAACCTGTTCCTTTGGCAGGGGTGGAGCCCCTGCCTCCTTCACATCAACCTGCTTGGCCCTGTGATGGTTGGTTGTTGATGACAGGTTAGTTTTCTCACAAGGAGAGATGACCTAAAACAGACATCGGCCTGTTTGGGCAGCAGACAAGGATTCGGGGGACATGGAGAAAGGGCAAAAAGGTCTGCACCCCTCGACTCAGCTTGGACATTGCTGGAGTCCTCATTCTATCTGAAAGAAGTCTCCTTATTTCTTGGTGGCTCTACCTTGCCCACCTGGCTCAGGCTTGAAACAATACTAAAGACAGGTAAGCCCTAAACTGGATCGGGCAGTTCCCTGGAACAATCAGACCTAGAAGTAAGTTCCTCTAAGCATGTTTTTTTCTTCCCTCAAAAAGCGATGATAACCAGCTCCTACTGGGCAGGAGATTTACATTATTCACAGACCCTGACCTGAGGTAGATCTCTTGTGATCCTTCAATTGTCTCTGTCTGTTTTCTGTAAACATAGCCTTTTGACATTGATTGATGAGCTTTGCAACCATACCCTGTGCATATGGTTCTCAATAAAAGCCTTTGGACACAGAGGTTCAGGGCCTTCTTTCCCTTAGAGGGAAGAGCCAGGTTCCCTCTCCTGGTAAACACAGAAGTGTTTGAGAGAACTCGTGTTTATTCCCCCATCCATGACAATCCCAGGACGAGCTCTGTGAGATTTAGAGTCCCGCTCCCTTCTCAGCCGGCTCCGGACAGTTACCCTCAGATCCAGGAGCACCTGCACCCCACATTCCCTGCAACGCGTTGCCCCCTGCAACATTTTTCCCTAAGCATTTTATGTACTTAATTGCTATTTAAATGGGACTTTTTTCCTATCTTTTTTACAGGTTATTGTTTGTATAGTCAAAAGCTGTTTATTTACCTGTGCTACTTTTTCATATCCTATTAGTTAGAGAATTTTTAATATAAATTTATTTTATAGTTTATTCTATTGCATTTTCAGGAAGCACTATTCTATCATTTACAAATAGATATAGTTTTGCTTCTTCTTTTACAAGTTGGTCAATATTCCCATATAATGTTAAATAGTAGTGGGGAAGTAGGATCTTTGCCTTATTCTTGATCTTAGTATGAATGCTTCTATCTTGTGTGTATGTTTGTGGGCATGAACATTCTCATTATATTAAATGTTATCAGAAGGAATGGGTATCAATGTGTCAGAGGCCTTTTGAGTAACTACAATTTTCTTTCCAGTAATTAATATGAATAAATTATTTTCAATAATATGAAGAGATGTGTTAATGGAGTTCCAAATATTGAGCCATTCTTACCTTTCAAGAATAAACATTACTTGGTCATGATATATAATTTTTTTTAATGAAACTGTTCAATTCCATTTGCTAATATTTTATTTAGGATATTTACATCATCATTCAAAAGTGATATTTTGTTCTTATTTTGTTTGCTGCTCTACTATCATTAGATTAATCAATTAATGCTATATTTGTCTCATAAGAAGTAACTTGGAAGTTTTCCTTCACATTTGAAGCTCTGGAACAATTTAGGTAAGAATTAGGATTATCTAGATGTTAATAATTTTATATAATGCCCCTTTGGTTTGGTGCTGTTTTTTGGGGGCAATATTTTTGTATAACTTTCATTATTCTCCTCTGAAATTAGTCTATTTCTTCTCTGTGTGCAACAGGATTATTTTACTTAATTGCACCTTCTTAGGGAAATTTCTGGCTGACTTAAATTTACAATGTAAGTTCATGGAATTACACACAGTAAAAATACACACAGTGCAATAAAATCTGGCAAAATAGTTGAACAGACATTTCAAAATAGAACAATGTGAATGGCAAGTAAGTCCATGAAAGTGTTGAAAATATTGATCATCAGTAAAATGCACAATAAAACCTCAGCGGTAGGGACTTCTGTTTCCAGTTCTGCATGAAAGGAGTTTAAAGTCACAATTGTCTTAACAAATAAAAAGCTGAAGAGGCTGTAAATCAACAATTCTTTTTGGACCATAAGAGAGGTGAAGACAGGTGAAAACATGATTCCAAGTCTGGACAGACAGGCAAAACAGAGAGGTGCAGTTCACCGCACTACCAGAGCCAAGACCTACAGGAAGAGACTGCTTCTGGAACCAGGGCTGGGTAGGAACCCCTGAGCTGTAACTGACAAACCACTGGAGGCTCCGTGTGGACAACTCTGAGAGTTAAACACATCAGGAGACCCAGCTACAGGATGGCTCCTACAATATTGTGAGCTTCAACTCTAGAAGCTTGACCAAATTTCTACAGTACTAAATACCAGAGAAAAATCCTCCTGCTTCCAACAGGGAGAGGAGGAAAAAGACCCATTTGAAATATGACAGAGCACTCTGTTCCTCTTAATAAAGCTTTGCCTCTGGGTAAAAGTAGATTAACCAAATATTAGCTAAAAAGAAGCATATTAAGACTTCAGGTTTCCAGTTCCACATGTAAGAAGGTTGGAAGCTGCCGCTTCGTCCTCAAAACAAATAACCTGAATAGAATGAAACATCAACAACTTTTCTTGGATCCTTAAGAGAGAGGGGGGCACAGATCCAACTGCTGTCCCCATGACTGGAGAGACAGATAGATGAATCAAGGGAGGCTTGGCTTACCGGAGCTGAGGCTCACCAGGTAAAACCACCACAGGAACCAGTGCTGGGTTAGGAAAACCATAACTGTAATTGACAAATTGCTGGAGGCTCCATGCAGACAACTCTGAGTTAAAACACCAAGGGACCCAGTTGTGAGGTTCCCCACAGTTTTGTAAATTTTACATCAAAGAACTCAACCAGTTCCCACATCAAATATCAGAGAAAAATCCTTTCTTGCTTCTGACAGGGTGAAGGAAAAAGGAATAATTTTGAAATACTTCAGAGCATTGTTCTCTTGTTAATAAGGTCTGTCCTCAGGAGAAACTAGTTGAGATGCTGGGGTATTATCAGAGACTGGGGAAGGGAAATGCCAACTGCAACCCACTCTAGCCAACCTGTCCCACCTAAGGGGGGAGAAGAAAACTGAGAAGCACTTGTGAGGTTCAGAGCCAAGAATTGTATTAGGCTGTGTTCTGTCATTTTCTGGTAAAGTTCTTCCAGAAATAGTGGACAATTCTAATAAGTAAATTCAGGTCTTTGATCTCTAGAAATTTTTGTAGAAAATAACTTAAAAAATAATTCTATTCCATTGCTATTTCTTATTATTTTTCAGGGACTTCAACTATATGCACTAGTCTTTATTTACCCAACTTATTTATCAATCAGTTTTTTTTCTCTTGTTGTATTACAATAATGTTTAATAGTACAGAAAAGTCACATGAACTTGGTGGACCAGATTTCATAAACCCTGCAACATGAGGAGCTCTAAACATATTAAATATTGTTACAAATTTAGATTTCCAATGTACAGGTACTTGGAAATAGTTACAGCCCTCACCAAGCTGGGTTGGGGACAGGAAATCCAACAGCATCTGAAATACTGAGAAGGTACAGCTTTACAAATAGAAATGTAAGCTTACAAAACTTGCCTTTATTAAGGTGGTATGTTCATGTAATTCTAGCACCTTTGCAATTTAACAAACCAAATATCCTTTACTCCTCTTCTAAATACCTAGATAAAACATGAAAAAGAAGCCATACAATATAAATAACTCCAGGAAAAGTTTCTGTTTTATTATTCCGCATAATTTTTCCCATGTGAAGTAAATGTCCAATAGTTCCTAGTATGTGGGAAGCTAATGTTTGTTAAAGTCACAACAAAGGCTTATTGATAGAAGCTTGGCTATATAATTGGCACAAGTTGAGAAAAGGTTTAATCTCTAGATCTAAGAGGTTGGATGAAGTGAGATTAGTAATGGCCGCTTTGAGACATTTCAGGAGGTCTTGTTCCCATCAAGGAGGCCCCCCTTGGTAAGACGGCATTACTGGTGGTCCCTGCCCATATGGTGGCATAGAACCAGGAAGGTAACCTAGTGTGCCTTGATGATGACCACCATACTGACCATCAAGTGGTATCATACCTTCAATTGGTCCAGCTTACCAATGGAGCCTCCCCTGGATAAGATAGATTACAGTGATATTTAGAAAATGGTGTCCTTCTTTCTTCCAGTGTTATATCTTCATCTGGATGGATCAACTTACTGGTTGCACTGGTTGTTGTAAGAGTAGTGGGCTTACTTGTTATTAAAGCTGCGGGTTTAGCTGCAGTGATACTTGTTGTACCTGTGGTTGAAGCAGGAAATGTAGGCTTTGGGGGTTCTTTAGTTGTGCCAGGAGTACTATTTAAGGGCTTGAAATCTGTACCAACAGGTCCTTGAACACCTGCCTGTGCCTGTCCAGCATGGGAGAAAAGAGGCTTAGTAATTGGAGGCTATGGAGCAAGAACTGCTGCTCTTGGTGCATGGGGTCTATTAAGAATACCTGGTGCCGAAACAATCTGTTCTTGAGTCATTGAGGAATTAAAAAATGTGGAACAGGAGAGGGAATATCTCGTGGCATATCAGGCATCAGAGGTAGTATTCTTGGTCCAGGTGGCATAATTCTATCCATTAACATCATTCTTGGTGGCATGTCTGGCATAACATGTGGCAATCCTGGCATCAGATGAGGGATACCTGGCATTAATGGAGGTATGCCTGGAGGCATTCCTGGTGCTCCTCAAACAGTGGTAGTCCTGGCTGTGCAACTGGGGGGATATAACCTTGTTGGGGTGGAACAGGCTGTGGCTAAAATGAATTTGAAGCTGCAGAGTCATCATATTAATCAGAATCATCTTGTTGCTTCTTTTTTTTCCTCTCCTGTGTTTTATGTTCAAGAAGTTGTCTTCTTTGATCCATGTCTTTTTTTGGAATGCCTTCATATATTTCTAACTGTATGTCTGTTCTCCAGATATTGTATTTGGTACAGAATCTGTTGTCTCTTTGTGTACCTGCATGCAATATATAGCTAAGCGAGGTCCTATGTACAATTACTTATGACATATATGGAATTTAAAATGTTTTGATTTTTGTTGCTGTATAAAGATCTTCTCGAGAATCAAGATGGTGGAGGAGTGAGTAGAAGTCACACTGACCTCCTCCCAGGACCAACCTGGAATTAAAACTAAATTGGGGAGGAATCACCTGAAACAAACATCCAAACAATAGCAAGAGAGGAGCTTTATAACCTCGGAGACAGAAGAATCAGGTTTAGCGCAACCTAACTAGTAAGGAGTGTAGTCGTGACTTGAGAAGGCAAGCAGGGAGCCCACGGGTGGCAGCACCAGATGGATATTGAAATGGCGAATTGGATCCCACTGAGAAGGGTGGGGTTTAAACTGTAAGCGGGGATCTCCAGCCTGCAGCACCAGAGCCCCCAAAATACACAAATAACAGCCAGCTGTGAAAAGTGGCAGGGTTGCTCTCTGCCAGAAACAGGAAGCTGGAGATGGAAAGAGTAGTTTAAAGGGCCAACGCATAAAGTTCTATTTGCAGCCACTTACCCTGGGTTTCGGCAAAGGCGGGGGCAGTGGACTAGAGGCACCCAAGGAGAGGCTGGAAAGGAGGTTTTGGGGAGAGACCTGGGAGAGTAGCTGGCGGGATCCTGGTGCTGACTCATCCCTCATATAGCAGCAGCCATCTTGCTCAGCCAGACTGGTCCCCTGAGCGGCCACAGCTTGAGAAGACTCAATAACTCCGCCCCCAGGAGGGCCTCAGCCCTGCCCTGTGGTGTCTCTAAGCCGGCCTGCTGAGTGCAGAGTGACTAGATTAACAGCTGAAGGAGACAGTGACACACAATATATTCCTGGAAATCTCGAACAGACTGCCTAATGTCAGACAGGGTCAACATCTGACATCATCAGAGGCAGATCCAGAAAGAAAAAAAAACAGCAGTCTCCTACCATGGAAGTTCACACCACAAAGTCAGGAAATCGAGACAGATCAATTTAAGAAGCAGAAGCAAAAGAGAAGAGCCTCACAAAAAATGAGAAGACAAAGAAACACCCCCATAGTCAAAGGGAAAAGAGGAATCCCCAGAAAGAGAACTAAATGAAAAAGAGGCAAGTAAACTATCAGATACTGAGTTCAAAGCAATGGTTCTAAGGAAGCTCAATGTGCTCAGTGAGCTCAGAGAGAATTACCAAAAACTACAGAAAAACTACGAGGAACTTACTGCAAACTATATCAGCATGACACAGAAACTATCAATAAGATGCAAGAGGAAATGAAGAATACAATTTCTGAATTGAAGAACACAGTAGAAGGAATCAAAAGCAGGCTAGATGAAACAGTGGATCACATCAGAAAGCTGGAAGATAAGGTAGAAAAAAGCTCCCAGAAAGAGCAAGAAGATGAAAAAAGACTCAAAAAGAATGAAGAAGTGTTGAGGGAAATCCAGGACAACCTGAAACATAATAATATCTGTATAATAGAGATACCAAAAGGAGAAGAAGAGCAAGGGATAGAGAACCTGTTTGAAAAAGTAATGATGGAAAATTTCCCAAATCAGAAGAGAGAAAAAGTCACACAAGTCCAGGAAGCACGGAGGGTCCCATTCAAGGGGAATCCAATGAGGCCCACTCCAAGACACATCACAATTAAAATGGCAAATATCAAAGACAAACAGAGTCCTAAAGGAAGCAAGGGAGAAACAGGTAGTAACATATAAAGGAATCCTGGTACGGCTAGCAGCTGACTTCTCAACAGAAACTCTCCAATCCAGAAGAGAATGGCAAGAAATATTCCAAGTCATGAAAAGTGAAGGCCTGCAACCAAGACTGCTCTATCCAGCAAGGCTCTCAATTAAAATGGGAGGTAAAATAAGGAGTTTCCCAGACAAAGGAAGGTGAACAGCCAGCATTACAAAATATCCTAAAGGAACTGCTTTAAGAAGATGAAGAAAAAGAATCTATGAATACCCAGTTCCTTTCAGTCACCAATACTTGACATTATCAATATTTTTAATACATATTAATCTGATTGTGACAATGATGTGTTATTTTAATTGTTCCTTTATTATTTGTTGAAAGTAAACCTGTTTCTGTACATTTCTTGCCTATTTCTATTATTTTTAAAAAGCTTTAAATGACTTTTTGGTATTCTTTATCCATTTTTTGATTAAATGTTTGTAGAATTGTTGCCCTAAAAACAAACAAACAAAAAAAATTTAATCCTTTTATAGATGTGTTGCAAATACTTTCCTATTCTATTACTTGTCCTTTAACTTTATTTATATGTATATTACTATATAGTCTTAAATGTGTGATAAAATCATATTGTCAATATTTTACTTTATAGCTTCTGGGTTTGAATATGTTACTTCAGGGTAAGAAAAATATTATTTTGTATTTTCTCCAAAAGCTCCTTAGATTTTGCATATTGATTTTTAACTCACCTGAATATTTTTTGTATAATGTGCGAAACAGGGCTCTATATTTGTTTTATATCAAGTAATAGTGGTCCATGCACCTTATTTGTTGAATAAGCCTTATTTTCCCCATTGACTAGAAATATCAATTTAATAATATATTGTTAGACAGATATATACATTTTTTTCTAGAATGCTCATTTTATTTCATTGATCTATTTGATTATTTCTGTGCTGCTGTCATGTTTCAATTGCAGAGACTTTATAATGGATTTAAATTTTTTAATATTTTATAATGGATCTTAGCATTTAAAAAATAAATAAATAAAATCAATCTGCATTTTTAAAAAAAAGGAAGAAAGAAGAAGCTCCAATCTTTGACAACATCATAGTTAGAATCAGAGAATATTATGCTAAGTGAAATAAGTCAGTCAGTGAAAGACAAGTACCATATGTTTTCACCTGTAAATGGAATCTATTCAACAAAAATAATGTTTGAAATAAACCACAGGTAAGGAAACATGGAACAGACTGAAAGTGACCAGAGGGGATGGGGAAGGAAGACAATGGTGGAAAGGAGAAGGGACTAAATAAAGAACATGTATGAATGACACATGGACATGGACAACAGAGTGGGAATTGACTGTGGGAGATAAAGCCAGGGTGGGACTGGTGGAGGAGGGGAAAGGGGGAAAAATTGAGACAACTACTAGAATAAACATGATTTAAAAATAAAATTAAAAAATAAAGATCTCATCATCAAAATCTCTATTACAATACAGAACCACGGCATCAGCTCCTTTTTCTTCTTGTGACCCATAACTGCACTCTACTGACAAAGTAGGTAAGCAGGAAGAGGAGAAAGGGAGGAGAAAATAAGGAGGAAAAAAATAAGCATGAAAAACGAGGCCAAAGCCATTCACCGTTCAGACTCAAAGGCCCTTCAGGAAACAGCTCAGTCACTTTTAATCTCATTCTTTTTTATAAAGTATATTTTATTAACCATGTTATTATAGTTGTCCTAAATTTTCTTCCTTTTCCTCCCTCTGCCCCATACCTCCCTTCTCTCCAGTAATATCCCCCCACACCAACTTAGTCCATGTTCATGGGTCATGCATGTAAGTTCTTTGGCTTCTCCGTTTCCTATACTATTCTTAACATCTCCATGTCTATTTTGTACCTACCAGTTATGCTTTTAAATCCCTGCACCTTTCCCCCATTCTCTCCCGTCCTCCCTACCCCCACCATCTGATATCCCTCCAAATGATCCTCATACCTATGATTCTGTTCCTGTTCGAGTTGTTTGCTTAGTTGTTTTTAAATTCACTTGTTGATATTTGTGGATTTGTTGCCTTTTTAGTGTTCATAGTTTTGATCTTTTTTTTTAAATAAGTCCCTTTAAATTTTCGTGTAATAATGGTTTGGTGATGATGAGCTCCTTTAGCTTTACTTTTTCTGGGAAGCACTTTATCTGTCCTTCCATTCTAAATGACAGCTTTGCTGGATATAGTAATCTAGGCTGTAGGTCCTTGCTTTTCATTGCTTTGAATACTTTTTGCCAGAAAAAGAACTAAATGAGAGCCAAGTGCTGGATATAGCCTAAGTGACCATCAGTAAATAAGTGGATAAAAATATCTGTGGTACATTTACACAGTGGAATACTACACAGTAGAAAGAAAGAAGGAAGTCCTACCCTACGCTATAGCATGGATTGAACTGGAGAGCATTATGCTAAATGAAATAAGCCAAACTGGGAAACACAAATACCATATGATGTCATCTATAAGTGGAACCTAATCAATAAAACAAACAAGCAAGCAGAATAGACCCAGAGAAAAAGAAATAAAGAACAAACTGACAGTAACCAGAGGGGAAGAGGGAAGGGGATAATGGGGCAAACAAGGAGAAGGGTTGTCAAGGAACACGTATAAAGGACTCTAAATAAAAACAACAGGGGGAGGACTGAATGTGGGAGTTGGGCGTAGATAGGGCAGTGAAGAGTAATGGGTGGAAAATGAGGACAACTGTAATTGAACAACAATAAAAAAAAAGAACTAAATGAAATAGAGAGACCCAAACCATCAAAACACTGGTGATCAAGATGTCCAAAGAATTCACTGAGTACCACAACAATATAAAGGAAGAAATGAAGGTTACGCTAAGTGAAATAAAGAAAAACCCACAAGGAACCAACAGAGAAGGGAAGGAAGCCAGGATTCAAATAAATGATTTGGAACATAAGGAAGAAATAAACATTCAACCAGAACACAAAGAATAAATAAGAATTCAAAAACAAAAACAAGGATAGTATAAGAAGACTCTGGGACATCTTCAAACGTGCCAACATCCAAATCAAACGGTGCCAGAATGAGAGGAGGAAGGGCAAGAAATTGAAAACTTTTTTGAAAAAATAATGAAAGAAAACTTCCCTAATTTGACAGAACAAATAAACATACAAGTCCTAGAAGCATGGAGAGTCCCAAATAAGTTAGACCCAAAGAGGACCATACCAAGACACATAATAATTAAAAAGCCAAAGGTTAAAGATAAAGTGAGAATCTTAAAAGCAGTAAGAGAAAAGCAGAGTATTACCTACAAAGGAGTACCCATAAGACTATTAGCTAATTTCTCAAAAGAAACTTTACAGGCAAGAAGGGAACAGCAAGAAGTAATCTGATTCTTTTATACCACTTTTTTTTTAATCTTCACCTGAGGACATTTTTTCATTGCTTTGTGGGTCGGGGAAGAGGAGTAAGAGGGAGAGAGAGAAAGAGAGAGAGAGATGCATGGATGTGAGAAAGAAACATCGATTAGTTGCCTCTCATAGACTCCCAAACTGTGTATAGAAGCTGCAATCTGGGTATGTGACCTGAACAGGAATCAAGCAAGCAAACTTTTGGTACACAGGATGATGCTCCAAGCACCTGAGCCACATCCGCGAGGGCTCTGTCTCATTTCTTATTAATTTTATATTTTCCTTCAAATTCATTCCTGATTGTGGTCTAATTTCCAAGCTTCCTAATTATTATCTCCAATTTTTTCTGAGTTTTAAAATTTCTGATTTAAGTCATTTTTACATTTCTGAAAATACTTCTTTAACAACATTTAACTTATGTTAGGGTGTTATGTTATAGTTTTCTTTTGTTTCATGAATGTTCTTTTGGGAAAAATTTTATGAGCTCAAAATATGTATTGTTATTTTCTATTTTCTTCTTATGGGCAAGGATGACCACTTCATTTGTGATGTCTTCTGGGACTAGCAAGTAGTTATATGAAGATAGCAAATCTTTAGATAACTTTGTGAATTCTGTGATTGACCTTGTTCTTTTCTCTTTTTTTCCTGAGTATTTTAATTTTATTTTTCATTTTTCATTTTATTTTTTATTATAGTTTATTCTATTACAGTTTTCCCAATTTTTCCCCTTTGCTCACCTCTGCCCAGCCCATCCCCCACTCTCACAATTAATTCCCATACTGTTGTCCATGTCCATGGGTCATTCGTACATGTTCTTTGATTAACTCCTTTCTCTTCTTTCCACTACCCCCCCCCCAGCAGCTGTCTCATTGTGACTTTAATTTGCAACACTCTGACAACTAGTGATGTTGAGCATTTTTTCTTATGTGTATGGGCCCTCTGTATGTCCTCCTTGGAGAAGCATCTGTTCAGGTCCTTTCCTCAATTTTTTTTTGTTTGTTTCTTGTAATTGTTGTTCAAGTACAGTTGTCTCCCTTCCCCCCCCCCCACTACTACCATGCCACCTGACTCATCCCCACCCTCGAACCTATCCCCTTTGGGTTTGCCCATGTGTCCTTTATACATGTTCCTTGATGGCCCATCTCCTATTTCCCCCTATTATCCCCTTCTCCCCTCCCCTCTGGTTACTGTCAGTTTGTTCTTTATTTCAGTGCCTCTAGTTATATTTTACTTGCTTGTTTGTTTTGTTGATTAGGTTCCACTTATAGGTGAGATCATATGGTATTTGTCTTTTACTGTCTGGCTTATTTCAGTTAGCACAATACTCTCAAGTTCCATCTATGCTGTCGTGAAGGGTAGAAGCTCCTTCTTTCTTTCTGCTGTGCAGTATTCCATTGTGTAAATATACTACAGTTTTTTTTTAACCACTCATTTACTGATGGGCACTTAGGTTGCTTCCAGGACTTGGCTGTTGTAAATTGTACTGGTGTGAACATTGGGGTGCATAGGTTCTTTTGAATTGGTGTTTCAGGATTCTTAGGGTATTATCCCAGAAGTGGAATTGCAGGGGAAAAGAGAGTTTCATAGTTTTCTGAGGAAATTCCATACTGTTTTCCACAATGGCTGTACCAGTCTACATTCCCACCAACAGTCTACTAGGGTTCCCTTTTCTCCAGATCTTCACCAGCACTTGTTGTTTGTTGATTTCTTTATGATGGCCATTCTGACTGGTGTGAGGTGGTGTCTCATTTTGTTTTAATTTATATCTCCCTGATGGCTAGTAGCACTGAGCATTTTTTCATATGTCTCTGGGCCCTGTGTATGTCCTCCTTGGAGAAGTGTCTGTTCAGGTCTTTTGCCCATTTTTCAATAAGGTTGTTTGTCTTCCTGGAGTGGAGTTGTGTGAATAAACTATATATTTTGGAGATAAAACCTGTCTGAAATATCATTGGCAAATAAGTTTTCCCATGTGGTTGGTTCCCCTTTCATTTTGCTAATGTTTTCCTTAGCCATGCAGAAGCTTTTTATTTTGATAAGACCCAATTTGTTTATTCTTTCTGTTATGCCCCTTGCTCTAGGGGATGTATCAGTGAAAATATTCCTGCATGGGATATCTGAGAGTTTCTTGCCTATGTTCTCCTCTAGGACTTTTATGGTATCACAGCTTATATTTAAGTCTTTTATCCACCTTGAATTTAATTTTCTGTATGGTTTAAGTTGGTGGCTGACTTTCATTTTTTTGCATGTAGCTGTCCAGATCTCCCAAACACCCTTTGTTGAAGAGGCTATTTTTACTCCATTTTATGCTTCTGCCCATTTTGTTGAATACTAATTGACCATAGAGGCATGGGTTTATTTCTGGGCTCTCTATTCTGTTCCATTGGTCTGTGTCAATTCCTTTGCAAGCACCGGACTGTTTTGATTACAGTGGCCTTGTAATATAGCTTGATGTCAGGTATTGTGATTCCTCCTATTTTGTTCTTTATCTCAAAGTTGCTGCTGCTATTTGGGGTCATTTGTGGTTCCATATAAATTTTTGAAATGTTTATTCTATATATGTGAATTATGTCATTGGTATTTTAATAGGGATTGAATTGAATCTATAAATTACTTTATGTTGTATGGCCATTTTGATGATGTTAATTCTTCCAATCCATGAACACAGTATATGCTTCCATTTATTTTTGTCTTCTTTAATTTTTTCTTCAGTGTTTTATACTTTTCTGAGTACAGGTCTTTACCTTGTTGGTTTGGTTTATCCCTATGCAACTTTTTTTCACTATTGCCAAGGAAATGGGATTTTTTCCTGGTTTCTGATTCTGATATTTTGTTGTTGGTGTACAAAAATACCTTCAATTTCTGAATATTGACTTTGTATCCCACTGTTTCACAAATTCACCTATTAGTTCGAGTAGTTTTTTGGTGGACTCTATTGGGTTTACTACCTCAGCTTTTTTCTCCTGTTCATTTGCTTGGAATATTTTTTCCAACCCTTCACTTTCATCCTGTGCAGTTCTTTTTTTCTGAGGTGGGTCTCTTATAGGCAGTATTTGTATGGGTCATGTTTTCTTATCCATTCAGCAAGCCTATGTCTTTTGATTAGAGCATTTAATACATTAACATTTAAGGTTATTATTGATAGGTACTTATTCATTTTTCCCCATTTGTAGCTGTGTTCCTCTCTTTCTCAATGTTTTTCTTCATCTTCTTATAGCAATCCCTTCAGCATATCTTGCAGTGCTGGTTTGGTGGAGGTCTAGTCTTTCAGCCTTCTTTTGTCTGGGAAATTCCTTATTTCACCTTCCATTTTAATTGAGAGCTTGCTGGGTAGAGCATTCTTGGTTGTAAACCTGTGTTTTTCATTACCTGGAATATTTCTTGCCCTTCTCTTCTGGCTTATAGTGTTTCTGTTAAGAAATCAGCTGCTAACCTTTTTGGAGCTCCCTTGTATATTTCTCCCTTGCTGCTTTTAAGATTTTCTCTTTGTCTTTAAAACTTAGCATTTTAATTATTATGTGTCTTGGAGTGGGCCTCTTTGGTCCTTCTTGTTTGGGGCCCTCTATGCTTCCTGAATTTGTGTGGGTTTTCCCCTCTCCAGGTTCAGGAAGTTTTCTGTCATTATTTTTTCAAACAGGGTTTCTATCCTTGCTCCTTTTCTTCTCCCTCTGGTATTCCCATGATTCAAATGTTGTTGCGTTTCATGTTGTCTCTCAGTTCCCCTAAGCCATCTTCATATTTTTTGAGCCTTTCTTCATGCAGCTGCTCTACCTGGATATTTTTTTTCTACCTTTTCTTCCAGCTTACTAATTGAGTCCTTTGCTTCATCCAGCCTGCTTTTAATTCCTTCTAGGGTATTTTTTTTTCCAGAAATTGTATTCTTTATTTCTTCCTGGTTCTTGTTTATAGTTTATATTTCTTTTTTCATACTCTTGTAGTTCTCACTCAGTTCCTTGTAGTTGTCTGTGAGTTCTGTGAGCATCCTTATAGCCATTCTTTTGAATTCTACATCTGACAGTTTGCTTGCCTCCATTTCATTTAGCTCTTTTAGCGGGGAGTTTTCCATTCCTTTCAATTGCAGATTCTTTCTTTGTCACCCAAGTTAAGTGACTTTTTTGTTTCTGTGATTGTTTCTGATTCCTGATGGTCTGCTTTGCTAGCTGTCTTTATAGGGTACTCTTCTTTGGTAGGAGTTCTGTGGGATTCAGTGGTGTGGTCTCTTTTATCTCCTTGTCTGGATGTTCTAGGGCTGCCCTTTCTTCTGTTTGTGTGGACTCCCTTTTTGTACTTGGGTTTTACCTGTTGGTGACTCCTCTGTTGGTGGTTCTCTCAGCCAGCACATTTACTGGTAGACACAACTCCCACTTTGTCTTGTATGTAATCAGGGGCAGGACAAAGGCAGAATGGATTAAGACAGTGGGAGGGTATTCCAAGAGATTTAAAGAATCAACAAGTAGAGAACAGATAGGCAATCCTTTGGAGAAGTACAGCAATAATCATGATTTTTCACCAAGCTAGCCACTTTTTATAAAAGGTGAAAAAAAGATAAGACTCTCATTAGAAGGGAGAAAGAATGTGAGCTGTCTTTAGAAAGCTAAGCGCTTATGCGAGGTTCAATGGTAAGACATAGTAAGGGTAAGGGATAGAAACTTGGAGTAGTGTGCGAGAGAATAAAGTTAACCACAAGAGTAATAAAGCTCAGTAAGACAGCAAAATGGACCAAGACCAGGGAATGGTTCTGTGTGAGATTTGGAACAACAATAATATGACAAGAAATATATTATCTGAATAAAAAGAACAAAAAGTAAAAGACCAAGAGTAGTGTGTTGTTATAACATGAGTGAAGTGAAAGAAAAATTAAAATGCAATATGAAAGGGAGAATGAAGAAAGCCAAGCAATGAAATCAAACAAACAAACAATGCAAAGAAAACTAAACAGAAAGAAGAGAAATTAAAAATAAATAAATAAAAGTAACAAAATAAAAAAAAATAGAATGCAAGCTCTGAAGAACAGCAAAGTAAAATTTGTCTCAGTTGTTGGCGTTAGACTTCTGATTTCTCTCTGGATCTGTCTTTGGTCTTTTCACAGCTCTATATCTTATTGTCTTACACTTGGGGTGGGGGGGAAAGCCTCCTGCTGACTTTAAACCAGCCAAGCAGGTTCTGCTGGTCTTCCTGGATGCTGCAGGCAAAGGGGGTCTGGGGTCCATTTTTTTTCTTTCTTGTGGTTCTGCAAGGACTGGCTCCGTCTGGCCCCTCAGAGCGTTGTGCACCCCGCACTGTCCATATGAGCCAGGACAGTGCCTTTAACCCAGCTTGTTGTACAGCCCTTTGATTAGTCCTTGAGGTGCACAAAGCAGGAGCAACTTACACCCTTCCATCTCCCTCTTCTCCGGCCTGGGGGATGCGTGAGAGGACCTTGCACAGCAGCGGAGTCTTTTTTTTTTTAAGTGAATTCCCCTTGGTTGCTGGCAGCTGTTCCTAACAAGCACCTGGCTTTTCACATAGCCCAATTCTCTGGGCAGTCCTGAGACTACCTGGGTCTCAGGTAGTAGGTTAGTTGCGGCCCAACTCTTCCCCATCTGCAGGTGTCACACAGCTCCCCAGTTTCTCTGGTACTGTCCTGGCTGGCAACCACAGACCTAGCTGGGGATCGCTGCCTGTTGTGTGTCTCCCACTGCGTCTTTTTGTCCTCACCAGTGACTTCAAGCGTCTAGGTCCCTTCTGGCTCGGGTCTGGCTTCCCTGCTCTGGGAGCAGAGGGGGCTGCGATGTTATAAACACTGACCCAGCTCTCCTCCAAAGTTCCTGCAGCAGCTTTGGTCACTGGTGCAAGGCCCAGAGACCTTCCTGTAGGCCTACGAAATCTCCTTACCATCCACTTTTAAACATCTTCTGCAGTCTTTGGTTTCCAACATTCGTATAAGCTGGGATTCCATTGGCTGTTCATTCTTCTTCAGATTGACTAGGGGTCTCAGTTGAATGCAGGAGCAAGTGGGTTCAGCGTCCACCTACCTCTCCACTACCTTCCAGCACCCCCTTTGCTCATTTTTAAATTGGATTGTTTGTCTTCTTGGTGTTGAGTCATATGAGTTCTTTATATATTTTGGAGATGAAACCCTTGTCCAATGTTTCATTGGCAAATATGTTCTCTTAATATAGTAAAATATAGTCCTTTAGGAGAGGTTTGTTGTGTTTTCTGATTTTCTGATTCTGTTTGTTTGGTTGGTTCTATAGAGTAAAGCTATTTTTATATACCCTCGATATTTAAAAGAAAAAAAAAAAGCTTGGATGGATACACAATCCTTGATTCATACTTCCTGTCCTTGAGTTTCTTAATGTTCTTTACCATGTATTTCTTGTTTCTTTTTTCATTGTAACTACAAAGCCTCAAAGGGACACCTCCTTTCCCTGTTTTTACTGGAAGCAGTACCTTCTGAGCCTGTCACCTTGAGTCTTGTGCAAAGAATTGCATTTAGTTCTTTAATAACTACTCTCTGAGTTACTGGTCACAAACTTATCTTTAATACTTTCTTACTAAATGTAGATCTCTCCTTCAGAGAGTAATTTTTATTTGTGTTCTGTTATTCTTGGTCTCCTTGTTTTTGGGTCTTTATCCCACTTTTATCACCCCTTAAAGAAAACTCTGGAGCTATATCTGTGTTATTTGGGTGTTTATCACCCTACTTATCCATGGCTTAAGATTTGTAGTGTTCTCTATGTCCTGGGTGGTTTTAATTATTCTAATTTTTTTTATCTCTATGGATATTTTTGAGGATGTATAGAAATCTTGCTTTGACTGTTGTTATCATGTTATGAAATACTGGAACTCCAACAGTTGCCCTTAAATGGGTTCTGATTAGCTCTCATCAGAAACAGAAAAACCAGAATCATAGGGATTTGTATGAGAAGAATGATATATGAAAAGCTATATGGTATGAGTATGAAAATTAGATAATGCTCCTGTTACTGGTCTCTACCTTCAAGAATTTTGAATACATAAGTAAGCCTTAATTAAGATGGATCAGGGAGAAAATATCATGATTTTAGAAATTCTCTATTCCTCTTAAAAACAAAGTCTTTGTGTAGATTGAGTTATAGCTCCAAATTATTCATGGCCCTCTAATATTGATATCTATCCATATCATTTTACATTTGTTGTATGCAGAGTACAATTTCTCACCTCTTTTCTTTGAACTTGCTCAACTGACTCACTTTCGCAATAAGATGTTAACATATGTGACATAATCAAAAGCTTGAAGTGTGTTTATGTATGTGGATTTGCCTTCTTGAACTCTCACTTTTAGTAATAAGAAAATCATGCCTCAAGTAGGTGCCACTGGTTTATGAAGAATTTGGGCCACATTTTGCAGACTTGGATCTAATCTGAAACTTGGAGCCAAACCCAGTCTAGACCAGTAGAATTATAGAAACCCTACAATGTCACAGACAAGAAAATATGCTAATGTTTTAAGCCACTGAGTTTTAGGGTGGTTGGTTATACATCATCAGTCTCACAATCTCTTCTGAGGAAAGCAGCTATTAAAAAAACAAAACTGGTGGCAGGAGTTGGGATACTGGGCAGCATGTGGCAAGCATACTGTAATAGGTGAGAAAGACTGAAAGACTGTGAGGAAAGCTATAAGAAATAGGGAAAATGTCAACCTATGCCATATAGTGGCCAAACATTTGACAAAACTGTCACTCAGGATAATGAAGAGAACAGAGAATACATCTAAGGAACTTGTCATGTTGATTGAAATTTTGAGGAGACTTTTGAAATTCCAAAGAAGTCACTAGAAGCTTCATTTGATAAAGTTTGGTAAGACAGGAAAAACTGGCAAGGTAAAAATAGAATTAAAAGGAAATATGAAGAACCCAGAAATGCTAGGATTGAAAAACTGAAAAATTAAACTGTTTTTCACCATATAAAATATGCAATTATTAAGATATGGCCTTAGGGGAAAGAATAATCCTCTGGTACTTCCAATGAAATGTAGCTTCAAAGTATGACAAAATTGAATGTGTGGCTATAATACTATTTTTAAAAGCTTTGAAAGAATTAAATGAACATTTAGTAGATCTCTGTAGCGGAAAAGGAAGGGGGAGCTCCTACGAAACTTGAAAGTGTGGTCCACCAGTCATCCTATACTTCTGGGGAAACTGTAATTGCAATTAAAATGAGGGGCATGCCTCAGAAATAATTGTGGTTGTAGCTATTGTGTGAGATTGACTAAATTCAAATACATGGAAATTTTACAGTTTTTCAGAAAGTTGTATGGCAAACTCTCTCTAGTCTGGACTAAAAGAAACTGAAAGTGTTTTAAGATATAAAAAGACTTCAAGCCTCCTGCTTTTTCCATGGAGAAAGCAGGTTCAAAAACCACCTGTGCTCTAAACAAAAGCATATTCCTCTATGTGTTCTTCAGAAGTGACCAAGGAGATTTTGGAAAAAGATAAGACCTCCAAGATGACAGAAAAGCAGCTGTGAGAACAATGGACCAGGTAACAACTTCCAGAGAACAGACAGAGGACCTAATCAAGAATCATTGCCTGGTCCAGTCTAGGTGGACTCGGCAACATTTGTTCAATGGGAATATGAAATTCCTATGGACCATTGACTGATATATGCATTCCATTATCATTCATTTTGAATGGGAACTATTATGATATTTTTTTCCCATCTGTGTTATACCAATGTACTTTGGAGACCGGTGAACTTTTAATTAGTTCATAGGTTTCTGAATCACAAGTAACTCTATCTGGACATAATGTAGATCCTCTGATCCTGGACTTTGAGCCTGCTGCTATAATTTCATGAAACTTTTGGAAGTCTTTGCATAGAGATGAGTATATTTTATATGTGAATATTGTGACCAAAAAAGAATCTGCAAAACATTGAATCGTTTTTCTCAATTTTTAAGTCTTCTGCAATAATTTTATACATTCACACCCCTGTCATGGTTGGAAGGACTGAACTAACCAACTCTTGCTTTGGGCTTGATCACAAACCTTGCTTTGAGCATAAGATGTAAGTGGATGTGACATCAGCAAAGGCTTAAAAAGTTCTTTGCAGCTGAATTTGCATTCTTGTACTCCTGCTTTTCATATATGAAGAATATGCCTTGGGTATTTGGGGTCCATGAAGAATAAGTGATACTTGAAGATGATCTGAATCCAACCTGCAGTTTGAAGTTTAGCCCAACCAAGATCCATGAGCATGAAATACTTATTTTTGTATAGAGCTAAGATTTTGACACATTATTATTATAATAGTTGAATTATACACAGTCTTTTATTTAACAAAATAAGTTGATGAGCCTTTAGGAATAAAGAGGATACCTATTGGGTTGCCTCAAAGGGACATCAGCAAAGTAAAGGTTGAATTTCTTGGTATAATAAAATGATATATATTTACAAGGAAGACCAGGGGCCCAAGAAAAAGTGAAGGGACTTAATTGGAGAAAGTTATTCTGAAACAAAATAATATCTGGATCTGCAGGTTAATAGTCTATGCTGTTTTTCAGTTAAAAAAAGTGAATCAAAATCTCAAATAATAATTGATATTCTGGTGAATGTACTGAATGAAATTCACCATTATTTATTCTTCTGATTAAAGTAACTCTCAAATTTTAAAAATATACTCTTATAGTGGAGATATACCATCACAGCACTTTCAGTGCTTGGTGGAGGGAAGATCAAGAGCTAGTTCATTCAGATACTGACTACACTGACAGGTCCGTACAGAGGTGACCCTCAGACAAATCAGAGACTTTATGATATTTTTCAAGGTGGATCTATGAAATAATAGCTTTACTTTTTTGTTGCTAAACTTTGAGAATGTGTGTCTGGAGCTGCTCATAATCATCCTTCCCACATAAGTCTTTAGCACAAAACATATTGTAGAAACAAATAAGAAAACCCTGATATCATTTGAATACTTATGACAGTCATCCTTAAAAGTAACAATATTCCTCCCCTTTCTAGTTAATCTGTGTGAGTTTTTAAATTACTCTTTTGTTCATGTCAGTTCAGATTTAATTTCTATTGCTTTCATTGAAAGTTTTCTGATTAATGTATTAGACTTCAATTTAAAGATAAACGCCCATGTCATTTTGATAGGAAAAAAAGTTCACTTATCAATAGTTAAAAAAAAGGCCTCAGACTTTAGGACATTAGTGTTTACTTCCAAATAAACATGAGAATAATATCTATTAGTTCTGAATTCTGAGTGGATAAAGAAAAAATATAAATCAAGATTTTATATGATTTTAAATCATTTTGAACATATAAGGATTGAAACTGTGTAACAAATCAGGATATATTTTGAACAGAAACCTTTAAAAATCAATTTGATATAGGGATCTAACCAAAGACTGAAAAAAACAAAACCAAAACTTGGGATTGGAGCCACCATCATACAAAAGGATTGGGAGCAAAACTCAGTGCCATGGTTTATGGAATTACTGAGTCATGGCTAAATAAATGTGTGAATTATGTTTAAAGCAAATGTTTGTTTAAAGAGACACTGAGAGAAAAAAACACATCAAATGAAAATAATAATATAACTGCAATGAATTAGAACAAAATTCCAGCATTACAATAAAAGTCTAAGTCAGGAGTAGAAAAGAGGTGGGAGTTAACTAATTTCCTCATCTTTTAGAAAATAAATGTAATATATAGTGTTCATTTTTAAAATTAAAATATATGAAATAAAGATATTAGCATATTAATTAAAATATAAATATAACCATCAGAGGAAGTAATAAGAAAAAATAACCATATGATTTTCAAACTGAGGGAAGTGGGACTGAAAGCAAGAAAACATAGATCATATGGCAGAATATAGAAAAAATAAAAACAATAAGATGCGTTACAATAAAACTTAAAAATACAAATATTTGCTAATTATTGTTAAAATTATATAGGTAAATGTAATTGATAAACTTCTCTCTAAAAATATGCACTAAGTTTCTATTTACCAAAGAAAAAAGACAACACTATATGTCATAGACAACAAATACATCTAAGATAAATTAATCAAAATATTCAAAGGAGAACAAAGATAAACCAGGAAAATGCTAATGCAAGGGAAACTGACATGTTTATAGCTAGATCAAACAAGTTTGATTCAAGGAATTAATGTATTAAATGTGACAGAGGGGAGCATTTTCAATAATAAAGAATATAATTAACAGTTAGTATATTGCTGTCATTTTTCTTTAAGCCAGAAATTAACATAACATTAAAACAATAAAGCCAAGATTGAAGCAAGTACAAGGAAAAATCAAAGCTAGAGAATAGTGATAGAACACTTTAATTTACTTTTCTCTGCTTATAATAAAAATATGTAAAAATGTAAATAATATAATATCAATTAATATGATATTACATATGTAAAATATCTGATAAATAAGATACATGATATAATCAAAGAACATTTTAAAAAGTTTACTATATATCAATCTAAAAATGCCACCACAAGTTCAAATCTAAAATGCTGAAATGGTGCAGATAACATTTGCTAACCATATTATAATACAATCAGAAATACAAACAGCTATAAAAACAAAATTACCAGCTATTAAAAGATGAAATTTTTAACTCCTAGTTCAGAGAGAAAATCAAGACTGGGATAATGGACTATCTAGAAAACAACAGTAGTAAAAATATCGTACATCAAAACCCATGGGTTGAGACTCAATTTGTGTCCATTAGAAAAATTGTATCTTTACATATTATAACAACAAACAAAAAAGAAAAGATGTTAAGTATTCAATTCAAGGAGGTAAAAATTATAAATCAGAAATGCAAAAGGAAAATATAGTAAGTTGATTTTGACATATTAAATATATGAAACAGAATAGGCAAAAGTACAAAGAAGAAAATTAAAAGGCTTAAAAATACTTTAGAATGTGGGATAAAATAAAACATTGCAGATATTATGACCTTCAAATATAAATTTCAAAAATAGAAATTTAGTATATATCTAAGTATAATCCAAATTAGTGGGAGAAAAATATACACAGTCCTGCAGGAGTAATGACTGCATGAGAATGGTTGGCAGGGCAATAATATGGGTGTCATGATTCATAGTTTTAATTTGAACACTTCACCTAAAATGTCATATGTTGTGCGTGAGTGTCATATTGCCATGTTACAGAATTATATGCTTATGATTTTGTATTAGAAAGGGCACATTATTTGTGTCAGACCATGTATGTTATTAGTCTTTTTCTTGGTACTATTAGCCAGTATTGGTACTAGCAAAGTGGGGCTCAGGTATGACATTGGTTCAGTACTTAAACTAAAATACATTCAAGATGTAGTAAAGGTTTACAATTTTAAACATAAAAAATAGAATGAAAGTATTAGAATAAAACATAGGAGCCTTTATGTTTAACTATAGAGTAGCGACAGGTCCTGAACATGATTTCATAAAGATAAAAATATCTGAAGAAAAGAAATGAGTAACGTAAATAAATGAGGAAATTATCTGCTGTACTTATGACAACGGCAAACTTTCCCTAACAAGAAAAGTATTTTAAATATCAACAAGAAAATATGAATAATCAAAAATAAAAATATGCATAGATCATAAAGATGTAGTTTGTAGAACTGTATACATCTGAAGATGCTCAGTTTTATTCATATTTAAATACACAATTTTAGGCAATTGTTTTATTAAATTGAACTGATTAAAAAATTATAATAGTGTTGACAAAAGTCTGGGCTAGAAATAGATACTCTCCTGTGCTGTAGGGGAGATTATTAATTAGCATAGCCATTTTGGAAGGCTATTTAGTAATGTCTACCAAAATTTTAAACACTCATACCTTACTTAGCTCAGCATTTTCTCTTCCAAGTACAAAGCTTTCTGCAGATATATCAGCCAAAGTTCCCTAGAACACTCACACAAGTATGAAGTTTGTCCAGAAGTCATCCAGCTATGTAATGTGAAAAATAGAAACATTCAATGAAGAAGACACAAGCTACAAGAAACATTGTACATAGGACAATGATGCCTTAGTCTCCTTCAAAGTGGGCACCTTGGGACCTCACACAGATCTCTTAGTCTCCATCAGCTGCCCCTTGTACTTTCCTGAATCTTATCAATGGTCTGAAATCTCTTCCCTTTCTAATGTGATTTTAATTTTAGGAAAAGCCAGAAGTTGCAGGGTGCCAAATCTGGGCTGTAGGGGGTGCTGAGTCACCTGATTTGAGGTTTCATGAAAAAAACTCTCCATAGACAATGATGCATGAGTGGGCACCTTGTCATGATGAAGCTGTCAGTCACCAGTAGCCCATAGCTATGGCGTTCTGAATCATCTGAATAGTTTCTGTGGAGGAAAGTACAAGCTTAATGCAAAATTTGATGCGGATTTGTTGCCCTACTCTATCAGTCATTTAGAATATGACACCCACACAGTACACATGCTTAGTCAATGGCATCTACTGACCTTACTGACTAGAACAGTGAAGCTGTCATTGTTCACGCATGAGCATTCCAGTTTGCTCTCCTTGGCTGCCAGGTTACATCAATGTCACACAAACTGTTCTTGTTAGATTAACAATGCCTGGACTTTTTTCTGGACAGACCTTGTATGTTCATTATCACACTGTTCATTGGAGTAAAAAAAAAAAGAAAAGGATTAAATTGAAAAACCCTCAATATTTATCATGAAAGAACTTGGTAGGTATATGATAGTGCGCATTGCTGGAGAAGGTTCATAGAGGGGCTGTGAAGGCCAGTTGACCCTCCAGTTGGGCTCAGGCAATCAGAGACTCCTCACTCTATCCCAGGCCCTTGGAAGGTATCTTCTGCCCACTGTTCCCATAGTGGGAGCTGTTTACAAGGAAGTAGCCTTGAGAGAGAAAGGTGGTATTGAGAAGCCTGGACTGAGTAGAAGACTGAACCTATTTCAGGCCTCTGTATAAACTTTTTTAGATTTGGCAGTGGGTGAAGAGATCTACTCATCTGTGGTCACCAAGCCAAGTCTCCTATATAAGTTTCCTTGCTCATTAAACCTGTCACCTATAAATCTCAAGTGACCTGCCTCTCTCTTCTGTCTCTACCTGCTCTCATGTACAGGGGCCAGTTTCACATTTTACCTGGAGGCTTCAGAGTGTGAGAGCCAAAACATATTTAAATATTATATTCTTTCAAAGATAACTTTAAAAAGATATATCTAATGTACCAATTAGAAATATATATATATGTATATTAAATGTAAAAATAGAAGTTGCAGTACTGCAGTTATAAAATTCTTTAATTTGTATAAAAATATATGAGGCACATACTATTTTATATAATATTCTATAACACAGTATAACCTGATATAATAAAAATCTGTATATGATAGAATATGTTCTTCAAGAGAGCTGGAAAAAAAAACTATTAACAGTAGTTAATAGGTAGGATGGGGTGGGAGGAGATGGGATTTTTTTCATTTGACTATTTTTTTCTACTATTTGACTTTATTTTTTCTGTGAGTCTACACTACTTTCAAGAGGCCCTAGGCATCACAGTTCAGAATTTACGTTGTGGACCTGAATCATATGGGTTTAATTTCTGATTTCACCATTACTAGTTGTGTGGCCTTGGGCAAATTATTCAATCTCTTGGATCTTCAATATCCTAATCTGTGAAATAGTAATTAAAAAAGGAGCACAGATGAAAAAAATGCCATAAGCATCTTTTGTGGATGTGTTTTCATTTGTTCTTATTTACCTAGGTGTGGATTGGAATCTCTGGATGTTTGATAGGTGTGCTTTCCATAAGCAATCTTTGAGAATTTGTTTCTCACATATTTTCCAACATTTGTGTTAGCAATTTATCTTATTATTTGTTAGCAAAATATCTTATTGTTTTTTCTTATTTATTTTTAGTCATTTTACTGATTATGAAATGATATCTCACAGTGGTTTCACTTTACATTTCTCTAGTTGACTAATTACTTTGAGCATTTTTCATGAGTTTCTGGACAATAAAATATTTACTTCTGTAATTTTTTTTAGGTCTTTTGGCAAATTTTATTGGGTTGTCTTTTTGTTACTTTATAGGAATTCTTTATATACTCTAGATATGCCATTAGTGAGATATGTATGTTGCAAATATTTACTTCCATTATGTAGTAATGCTACTTATATGCTATTATAAATAATGCTTCTATGAAGATTTAGGTAGAAACGTTTGTGTGAATAAATGCTTTCCTTTCTCTTGGGTAAATATCTAGAAGTGAGATTGCTGGATCACATGGGAATTATATATTTAGCTTCATAAAATACCACAATGTTGTTTTCCACATTGACACTATAATTTTGCAAACCCATTAGCAAGATATAAAAGTTCCAGTCATCCCATATCCTTTCTAACACTGGGCTTTGTTAGCCCTTTTGACTTTAGCCTACTGGATGTATTATGGTTTAAATTTGCATTTCTATAATGACTAAAGACTTGAACACCTTTTGCCATCTGCTTATTGTCCATTCACATAACTTCTTTTGTGAAGTGTCTGCTTAAATTTTGCCCATTTTAAATAGTATTGTTTGTCTTATTATTGAGTTGAAATCTGTATTCTTTATATATTCTAGATTCTAGCCCTTTGCCAGATATTGGTTTTGTGAATATTTTCTCTCATTCAATATCTTGCTTTTCTTTTAAATTGCCTTTAAAATAGCAAAAGTTTTTACATCTGATCAAGTTCATTTTTTTTTATAAATTATGTTTTTTTGTATGTAATGTTTAAGAAGTTTATGTCTTTAATTCCCCTTGTTATGTTTGTAGTCATCAATGTATAGGTCATGCAAAGAATTTCTAAATTTATTCTTCAGTATTTTATGTTTCTTGGTGCCATTGTAATTGGAACTGATTTTTATTTTTCTACTAATTATTTATAGCAAGTATATTAAACACAGTTTGTAGCTCTATGCTGACCTTGCATATCCAGCCTTAACATACTCACTTGGTCGCAGTAGCATATTAGTTTCTTACATTTTTCTATGTACACAATTATGTTTTCTTCAGAATTTTATTTCTTCCTTTCCTGCTTTTATTTATTTATATATTTATTTATTTTGTTTCTTTATCTTGCCAAATTTCACTGGATAAAACTGATAGTACAATGTTGATTCAAACCTTGACTGGACTTGATCTTAAATGGAAGTCATTGAGCCTTTCACTGTTGAGTATAATATTTGCTACAAGGTTTTACAGGTGCCCTTAATCAGGCTGAAGACATTCTATTCTATTTCTTGTTTGCTAGAAGTTTAATTTTTAAAATAAATAAGTATTGAATTTTTGAAATGCCTTTCTGAATCTATTGAAATTATCATATACTTTTATTGCTTCAGTCTATTAATGTACAAAATTACAATGAATGATTTTGGGATACCAAATCAACCTTGCCTTCCTTAGGAAAACCCTATTCAGTCAGTTGTGTTATTCATTTATATATTGTTGAATATTATTTATAAACATTTTTATTAGGGACTTTCACATGTGAGTTCATGAGGGATATATATATATATTTTATATATTTTATATTATATTTATATATTTTATATATGTATATATACATGTTTTGCTCTTTGTTGTGATATCTTTGCATTTGACATCAGTATTTGGCTTCAGAATATGAGTTGGAAAATAATGCCTTCTCCTCTGCTTTCTGTAAAAGTTTGTATATGACTGTTGCTATTGCTTCTTTAAAAATCTGATAGAATTAATCATTCCAGCAATCTCAAGCTGAAGTTTATATTGCGGGATACCTTTTAATAATGAATTCAATTTATTTAATAGATGTAGAACTATTCAGATTTTTCTATATTTTCTTGGACTAAGTTCACAAATATCATGAGTCCTTCAAGAAATTTTAATTTCATCTAAATCAATTTTTTTGGCATGAGGTTTTTCATAATGGCCCTCTATTATCATTTAATGTCTGTTGCATCTCTGGTGATAAACTCTTTTTCATTTATAATTGTGGTAATTTATGAATTTTTGCTTTTTTTCTTGGTCAGCCTGCCTCGAGGCTCAAAAATTTCTCTCTTCAAAAGAAAAGCTTTTGGATTCATACTTTTTTCGACTATTTTTCTTGCGTTTTGTTTAATTAGTTTCTACTCTTTATCATTTCTTACCTTCCAATTACATTTTTTTAGTTCTGCTTTCATTTTGTAACTTCTTAAGAAAGAACTGCAGATTATTAACCTTGGACCTTCCATCTCTGTAACATAGTGTTGCGCTGCGCGACGGCTAGATGGGGTGCGCCTCTGTGGGGGAGGGCCTCTGGGGCTGCCGCTCATCCCGGCCGGGTGGCAACCATCGCGCTGGGGCAATGAAGCGCGCCTCAGGGAGAGCGGTGCTCCCTGAATGTGAGGGAAACTGACAGGGGCCAGCTGAGGTGGGAGCAGCGCTCTGAATCCCACAGAGTCTGTCCTGGAGTTGTCACAGATGGGAGGAATAAACACAAATCATTGCAAACACTTCTCTGTTTGCTGGGAGAGCAGACTGGTGCACTTCTCTCTTAGTGGAGAAGGCTGTGGCACATCCCTCTAGTGGAGAAGGCCCTGTGGCCCTTTGTTCCAAGGCTTTTATTGAAAAGCTTATCAGTGGGGCTAGGTAACAGGAATGCATAGGTTATCTCACTACATTAATATGTTAAGTTTCACAGAGAATATATGATGTTTTTAAGAAGACAAGTGACAGGAACACACTGACGTACATGGGTCTGAGAGGAGACCAGTATAAACAAGTGAGAAACTAAAGATAAGGGCAAAGTAGACAAAAGAGTGCCTAAAGATATAGGGTAAGGGGTATAAATAATGTAAATGTCCTTCTCAGCATGAGCTGGCCAGAGCTTTGAGGGAAGAACAAAACACACGTTAAAGAATTTACTTTTATGTTGGAAGCAACCTAAATGCCCATCAGTAGATGATTGGATCAAAAAATTATGGTACATATACACAATGGAATACTACAAAGCAGAAAGAAAAAAAGAACTACTAAACTTCGCGACAGCATGGATGGAACTGGAGAGCATTATGCTAAGCGAAATAAGCCAGGGGGCAAAAGACAAACACCATATGATCTCACCTATAAGTGGAACCTAACCAACAATACAAAGATGCAAGGAAGATAAGACCAGCAGCACTGAAAGGAAAAGAAATGAACAGAGACAAGAGGGAAGGAGGGAAGGGGAGCGGGGAAAAGGAAGGGAAGGGGAAAGTCAAGGACCGTATAGCAAGGACTCATGGACAAAAGCAAAGGGGAAGAGCTGAGGGAGGGAGGGAGGGTGGGAGGCGGCAAGGGAAAGTGGTGGGGGGTAGGCAGAGACAAATGTATTTAAAAAAATAAATTAAAAAAAGATAAAATAAAAAAATAAAAATGTCATTAAATCTATGGAAATAAAAAAAAAAAAGATTTACTTTTAGGTCTGATTTCTCCAGAAACTGCCAGATCTGATTTAGGGCTGATCCCTGCACTGTTTCAAGCCTGAGCCAGGTGTCGGGAGGGAACCACCAAGAGATAAGGAGACTGCTTTTCGGCTGCAATGAGGACTCTGGTCATGTCCAAGCCAAGCCAAGAGGTGTGGGCCTTTTCGCCCTTTCTCTGTGTCCCCCAATTTCTTGTCTGCTGACAATACAGACTGAGGTCTGTCTTAGGTCACCCCTCCCCCAAGGGTCTTACCTGTCATTGATACCCAGTCCTCCATGGCAAAGCAGAGAGGCAGGAGCTACGCTCTTGCCAGCGGGGACAGGCTATGTCTCTTCAAAACCTGTTTCTCCAAGGCCTCCTGATTATTTCCAGCCTTGGGGCCCTCCAGACTGTCGGCAGGGTTACTGTTCCTGAAACCAGGCAGAATGTTTCCCAACAACATAGCATAGCATTTAAAGTTATGACTCTTTCTAACACTTTGTTAGCAGCATCCTGCTAATTTTATATGTTGTACTTTAATTATTAGTTAGAAAACTTTTTTTTTTCATTTTCTCTTATAATCTTTTGACCCATCAGTTATTTTAAAAATACACTTTTTAGCTTGGCCAGTGTGGCTCAGTTGGTTGGAGCATAATCCCATAACTGAAAGACTGTGGGTTCAATCCCTGGTCAGGGTACATACCCAAGTTGCTGGTTCTATCCTCCATACCCATCCCAGTCTGGGTCCAGGAGCATACAATCCTCAGTCCAACACGATCACCAGTCTGGGTACATACAGAAGGCAACCAATCAAAGTTTCTCCCATGCATCGATGTTTCTCTCTCTCTTTCCCTGTGTTTCTAAAAGCAATGAAAAAAATATCCTCAGGTGAGGATAAAATTATATAAAGAGAGAGAGAGTCCTGCAAGCATTTTAACCCCAAGCAGGTTAATGCAGGATTCAGGCAGCCAGAAGAAAATACTAGGCGCCCTCAGGATGTCTGATGTGCCTTTATGTTGGGGTGGGGCAATTGGCACATGCTGACAAAAAGTCTCAACTCTCTTATATCCTAAAGGAACACAAAGCTGGCAAGGTGCCAACACTGACCTTCTGGTTATATTACAGAGTTTAATTCTGCACATGCGGACCCTTTCTCAAAGTTACATGAACACTACTGAGTCATAGTCGCTCAGACAAGTGGAGTCAACCTGACTGACTTCAGTATCCCTACGTGTGTGTGTGTGTGTGTGTGTGTGTGGGTATATACACACACACATACAAACACACACACAGACTTGTGTATAGTTTATTTTTCAAATTTCTTTGGATTTTCTAAGAATCCTCAAACACCAGTTCAAAAGAACCTATGCACCCCAATTGCATAGCAGCATTATGTACAATAGCCCAGTGCTGGAAGCAATCTAAGTGCCCAACAGTAAATGAGTGGATCAAAAAACGATGGTACATTTACACAATGGAATACTACACAGCTGAAAGAAAGAGCTACTACCCTTCACAACAGTGTGGATGGAACTGGAGAACATTAGGCTAAGTCAAATAAGCCAGGGGGTAAAAGACAAATACCATAGGATCTCACCTGTAAGTGGAACCTACTCAATAAAACAAACAAGCACACAAAACAGAACCAGAGACATGGAAATAAAGAACAAATTTACAGTGACCAGAGGGGAGGGGATAACGGGGAAAGAAGGGGAAGGGTCAAGATGAGTAACATGTATAGAGGACCCATGGACAAGAACAGTGGGGGAATGAGAGGATTGAATGTGGGAGAGGAGGCTGGGCAGGGCAGGGAAGAGTGAGAGGGGAAAGAGTGGGACAACTGTAATTGAACAACAATAAAAAAACAAAAAAAAAAGGAAAAAAAGAAAGCAAGTAATATATTTTTATTAAAGTCGAACCTAATGCCACCTTGGCTGGTGTGGCTCAGCTCATTGGAGTGGGAGTGTCAAAAAGTTGTGGATTTGATCCCAGTCAGGGCTTGTGTGATCCTTGATCAGGATACTTAGGATCATCTGTCAGGGACGTACCAAAAGCAACCAATGGATGCTTCTATCTTTCATGGATATTTCTTTCTCTCCCTTTCTCTCTCTTTAAAAGCAATGAAAAAATGTACTTGGGTTAGAATACATAACAAATTCTAATTTAATGCCATCATGGTTAGAGAACAGAAAATATTTTAGTCTTTTAAAATTCCTTGGTACTTTTAAAAGGTAATATTCTAAAAATGTCAACTGGTTCCCTTTCTTTGATAGAGATGTTTAAAATTTCTATATTCTTAGTGATTTCCAGTGTACTTTTATCAATTACTGAAAGAGGAAAGTTGAAATTTCCAATTATAATTGTAGGCTTGTTTATTTTCTTTTTTACACTTCTCAGGTATGGTCTAATTTATTGTGAAGCTCTGTAATTAGGTAAATAACCATTCTGACACCTAAACATTTTGAATTATTAAATCTTCTTGATACGTTTATCCTTTTATCAGAATTTATTCATTATCTCTGTTGATATTTCTGGCCCTGAAGTCAATATTGTCTATTATTAATGTAGTCACTACGACTTTCTTATAACTGTTCTTTATAGTATACATTTTTTCAGATTTTTCTTTTGTGTAATTTGGGTGTATTTTTATTGTTAAACTGCATTTTTTATAGACAGCATATATGTGGATTTTGTTTTTTATTCTGATAATCTTCTTTAATTGCAATGTTTAAACTATTGGCCTTTAATGTTATTAAAATGGTTGTGCTTATTTCTATTTTGCCACTTGTTTTCTTTTCATTCTCTCTGTTCTTTGTTATTTCTTTTATCTTTTTTTTTTTGGTTCTTGATTTAACAGGGGTTTGTTTGTTTTCAGGATTCCATTTTATTTCCAACGCTGATTTAGTAACTACTACTCTGTTTTTTTAATATATTTTATTGATTATATTATTACAGTTGTACCAATCTTTCCCCTTTGCCCCCTTCCGACTAGTATATCCAGCAATTCCCCCTTAGTTCATGTCCATGGATCATGCATGTAAGTTCTTTGGCTTCTCCATTTCCTAGACTATTCTTAACCAACCCCTGTCTATTTTGTACCTACCAATTATGCTTCTTAATCCCTATACCTTTTCCTCATCTCCCTCTTCCCCTTCCCACCCAATAACCCTCCATGTGATCTCCATTTCTGTGATTCTATTCCTGTTCTGGTTGCTTGCTTAGTTTGTCTTTGTTTATTAGATTCGGTTGTTAATAGTTGCATTTGTTGTTATTTTAATGTTTAATGTTTTGATCTTCTTCTTTTTCTTAAATAAGGCTCTTTAACATTTCATGTAATAATAGCTTAGTGATGATGAACTCCTTTAACTTTACCTTTCCTGGGAAGCACTTTGTCTGTTATTTTTTATAATGCTAAGTTCTTACAGGGACATAAAAAGAGATCATGGTTCTTGGAGAGATATATTCTTCCATCAGAGTTAAGCATCTTACCCAAGGTCAGGGAATTTAAAGCTGAAGAAAAATGAAATATTTAGAAAGTTAGTTTTGATTTTCACTGACTTAGGACTGACGTAGTCAGTCTTTATGACAAATATGTTAAACAGAAGCACTAGCTGCTAAATGAAATAAATGTAAACAGGAAATTAAGAACATAATACAGAAACAAGTGAACAATAAGAGCAACAAAAATAAAAAGTGTTCTGATTTGATTCCTATAGTGTTCCTAAAAGCATAGATTTTGGAGGTGCCTCTAGGAAAATTGTGTGGCCAGATAATTCTCTGGAAATAATATGAGTAACTGATGTGCTCTCACCATCTTCCAACTATGTTTCATTGGAACTTTTCATTTATACCTCCAAGGACTATTTCCCTAGCTGTTGAGGAGCCACTTCTGACAGCAATATGCATTAGAGTCTGACCTGACAGAAACAGAGTAAACTACTAAAAATTTTAGTATTTGAAATGTCCTATTCATAAGAAAATGCAGGCTCTTTGGCCAAACCTCACATGCAGTTTAAAACTACATTAGTGCTCTGGCTGGTGTGGCTCAGTGTACTGGTTGCCAGCCTGCAAACCAAAGGGTCGTCAGTTCAATTTCCAGTCAGGGCACCTGCCCGGGTTTCAGGCCAGGTGCCCAGTAGGGGGCACTTAAGAGGCAACCACACATTGATGTTCCCCTATCCTTCTCCCTCCCTTCCCCTCTTTCTAAAAAGAAATAAATAAAATATTTTAAAAAAATTCATTAGTAAAATCAGAGAATGACATAGTGTTATTTCAGGTATTAGATTTTTTTTTTTTTACTATATATGGTGAATATTGCTTTTGATTAATTACTTAATTTCTCAGATGAATATTTAACAAAAATCCAATGGAAGGTGAATATACAACTCCCCACCACAACACAAAGCACATAAGCTATGATCTTTTTCCAAGATGTGAGCCTCATTCTGTCCATTTGCAACTCAATTCTAAAACTGTAAAGCTGCTTTCTGAAGTTCTTCACTCCCCTAAATTCCAAATGTAATTCATTATGTTTCCTTTCATTTTCCATCCCCTTATACATGCCTCAAAGTTATGATCATTTCTGTCCAACCCACACTCCACCCATCTACTGCTTTGCTTAATTTCCTGAAAGACAACACGTTGGTGGGCACGTTGCCCACCAAAATCCTATTCTCTATTTCTGATTTTTTTTCTTTTGCTCACATCCTTGATTATTTCCTAACTTCATAGCTTGGGCAGAAGAGAATATTTAAGGATATCTTACACTTTTTTTCCTTAAAGCTTTATAGCATATATACTTCTTTTTCCATTATTCTGCTCCCAACTTGCTTTTGCTCAGTACCTCCACCCCCACTTCCAAATGTAACATAATTCCTAAACAGAATACTTCTAGTGTGTGTTCTCCAAGAAGCAGATGCAGATGCCAAGATGGGATAAATCATAGAAAATTATTTTTGTTTTTGTTTTTAAATGGAGAACACTGTGAGGGAAAAAAAATATGGGAAAGGAGGTTGGGAAAGTCAGGATGACTGCCAGAATGCAGTTAAATCAAGCGTGAGAGAAGGGAAGAATGTTGGGTGGAAGTTCCTTTTCTGCCCTACAGTTAAGAGCAGGTTCTACAATGCTATCAGGGCATCCTCTAGCAGAAGTCAGCCATAAGAGCGGGGCTGTCCCTTTTCTATCAGGCCCATAAATGCCTTAACTGTGTGCAAGTATTAGCTGACAACCATACCTTCAGCACAAATGCACTGGTGTCTTTCCGAGGCCCACGCTCTAGCCCTTGATCAATGAAGCCCTGTGTAGTTGGAGAGCTTTGAGGCATAATTCCCAATCTCATCTCCCACTTTTTTCTTCAGAAGAGAAAAAGCATGTTGAATATGGAGAAAGAAAATATTGCACCATTTCTCCTTTTCCTAAAATCTCTGCTTACACCATTTGTTGTTGTTCATTTGTGGTAGATGAATAAAGGCCTAGGGTTAATAATTCGCATGTATCAGGGCACAAAGTGATGTTTTCAGAGTAAAAATAGAAAAATAAAATAAAGAAAAACATCATCTAAATTATTTGAAAAGCATCCTAAAATCCTTTCAAAACCCAAATAAGTTAATATCACATAACTCCTCTAATTAAACCTGGTTTTTCTAAAGTACCAAAAGCAAGATAAATAGGAATAAGCATTCTTTCATTTTTTTCTGTTTTTGTTAGTTATGTGTGTTGTGGATTTGAACCTATTTTTCATTTTAAAAGTGCAGCATTTCATGGAAAACCCAAAGAATTTATATGCATAACCCATGGACATGAGCAATTGTGAGGGGATTGCCTGCAGGAGTGGGGGACGCAGGGTTGAGGGGATTAAGGGAGGGAAAATCAGGACAACTGTAAAAGCATAATCAATAAAATATAATTTAAATAAAAATAAATAAATAAAGTGCAACATTTCAGATATATTATGCTTAATATAGGCTTATATGAGTAACCTAGGATCCTGAGCATGATTGATGACATTGATGACATTGCTCTATGGAAAAGTAGTTTCCAAGTTCCCAGGGATGAATTCATAGATGAGCTTTGGGATATAACCTATTTGAAAGTGGAGATGTATAATGTCTTTCAATAGCACACTGTGTGATCTTCGCAAAATGTTTCCACCTGTTATCGGAGGCCGCCCATACCACTCTGGAGCAAGGAAGTAGATAACAATTGCCTTTGACTTTTTCTTTCTCCATTTGAGATTCACACCTGAATAGCCAGAAACCTCTGGCCAAGTCTGTACTTCTCATTTTTATTAACTACCTCCTCCCAATTTAAATTTAAACATACATCTTTTGAAGCAAAACTCCTTTTTTGTGATTGAAATCAGAAGAGTTGTTAACTTTGGAGAAGGGCTACTGATTTGGAGAGGAAATAGGAGAGTTTCCTGGGATCCTGGAATTAGTTGAGCTCTCCACTTAAAATTTGTGCTGTTTATGTAATTATAGTTGAATTAATTAATTTGAAAATATACCTGTTCTAAGTTTCATAAGTAACCCTATAAATTAATCAAAGATAATGAATCATTGTTTATAATAAATTAAGTTTATCCTAGCTATGTGATATACCGGCATTTTAATCAGAATCATCATCAACTTACCCCAAGCCACATGAATAGAGTGATGCTAATGTTTACAATTTTAAGTGCTGGTAGTTGGCTGACGAATTTGTTTTAAGATGTTCTGTTTTGCATATTATCAAATCACCTTACTCTTCTTTCCACAGCACTATTCCTCACTGAAGGTGTTGGACCTCAAATGCTGTTGAAGTATAGACAACACCAGCAAAGGCACTAGTGATAAATAGATCTGCAATTCAAGAACCTGTCAGTAGGAGCTAATTTTAGGAGGAAAAATATGGTTAAAGAAAATTTATTCTGCTTCAGATTGGAAGGATTAAATGAACAGATTTTAGATAAGACTTTACCGCTTCTGAAGTTAGAGGCTATTTCAGAAGTTGATGACTGTCCCCACAAAAGGCATACAATTATAGATGTCTGCTTATATATGTTCTTATATATACATATGTTTATGCATATGTGCCATTTTATAGATATATATGTAAATATATATAAAGATACAAGTGTGTGTGTGTGTGCCTATATATCCCCCAAAAGAGTGGGAAAATAAAAATGGTTAAATATATGTATACTTTTACAAAAAAGTTAATACATTTTAGAAATAAACCAATACATTAGTCATAAGCAACTTGTTATTTCAGAAAGTGGAAACACAATATAAGGACCTGCACTAGCCATTCAGGAATAACAACCACTCAAGTTATTGTTTTATACCTTCCTTTTTCAACACTCACCAAACAGATCATTACTAGCTAATGACATGATATATATAGAGATTAGATATATATATATATATACGCAAATATACATGCATATATAGTCCCATACACTAAAATAAAAGCACAGAAAGGGCAAAGATTGTCCTTGTCTTTTGCTGTTCTTCTATCCCTTCTAGTAGCTAGCACAAACACATGGATGTAATAGGTGTTCAATAAAAATGTTATGCCTGCCTGACTCATTTCATGTTGTATTTAGGCTCTAACAAATTACCACAAACTTAATTAAAACAGCACACATTTGTTATTTCAAAGATTCTATATGTTAGAAGTCTAGGCATGATGTGGCTGCTTCGGGCTTTATAAGGCCCAGATCAAGATGTTCCTTTCTGGGGAGACTGTGGATGGTTCCCTGCACTGGCTCCTTCAGAGAGTTGGCTGAATTCCGTTCCATGTTGCTGTAGCATGGAGGTCTCCATGTCCCAGCTGTCATTTTCAGCATCTAGAGGCTGCCTACATTCCTTATCTCTCTATCTTCAAAGCCAGCAACAATGAGTAGAGTCTTTCTCATACTTTGAATTTCTCTGATTTCCCCTTTTGTCTCATATCTCCTCTGTTTTCCTGTTCTGCCACATCTCTCTGCCTGGCTTGTCTGCATTTAAAGCTCATTTGATTGCATCAGACTCAGCAAGGTAATCTTGCTGTTTTAAAGTCAGCTGATTAGTAATCTTAATTAGGTCTTCCTCCAAAGCCACTTCACAGCAGTACCTAGATACATATTTTTTTGGATAACTAGGAATAAAAATATTGGAGGAACTTATTTAGAACTTTATGTACCACAGTCCTAAAAATTTACAAATGTATATGAAACACTCAAAGCACTTTACTCAGTGAAGACAAGACACAATATAAATAGTAGTTGTGATTACTAACACACATAAGCTTTGCCTTGCTATTGGCATGAAAGTGGGATTTGGCAGGGAGTTATTTCCACATGCATTCTTTATCCAAACGTTTTAAGGTGAGTGTTGTCAAGTTTCCTTGAGGAGCTTGGCTTAAAAGAAATATTATGGGAATTGTTACCATGTTTTAGAGCAGATGTGACTAAGCTCCTAGTGTAAACAGAAGAGTATTAGGTGAAGCCAATTAAAGTGGGAAAAATATGTGGTCCCAAAGTTGCATTTTCACTATTTTATTTTTCTGCTCATTTTTACCAATAATTCCAAATTAAATAAACATTCCCTGTTTGAAAAGGAAGTAGCACTAAGTAAAAGGAGGCAAGGCGGTGAGATAAGACTTCTTGGTGGTAGGGTGGAGCATAAAGTCCAACCCAGAAAAAACAAAACAGATATTTTTTTCATTTTTTTTAATTATTTTTTTCCTTTCTTTATTTTTAAATACATTTGTCTCTGCCTCCCCCCCACCACTTTCCCTTGCTCCCTCCCTCCTTCCCTCCCTCAGCTCTTCCCCTTTGGTTTTGTCCATGAGTTCTTGCTATACGTTCCTTGACTTTCCCCTTCCCTTCCCTTCCCCTGCCCGCCCCTCCCTCCTTCCCTCTTGTCTCTGTTGATTTCTTTTCCTTTTAGTGTTGCTGGTCATATTTTCCTTGCATCTTTGTATTGTTGGTTAGGTTCCGTTTATAGGTGAGATCATATGGTATTTGTCTTTCGTCCCCTGGCTTATTTCACTTAGCATAATGCTCTCCAGTTCCATCCATGCTGTCGCGAAGTTTAGTAGTTAAAAGAAAACAGATTTTAACATAGGAACAAAAACTAAAAAAAGAAGAGAGAGAGAGAGAGAGAGAAAATGTTTCAAGAGCATAAGGTTGAACTAGGTAGAGACTTAGGAGAAATTACTATACCAAAAGATTGTTTTTTTCCTGTAGTCACAGAATTCCTTTTCCATATTTTACATTTTTGACCATTAAAATGTATAAACTAGAAAAATAACCATATCCTGGTGCTAGTTTATATGTCTATTTTCCTCCAGCTTTATACTCCTCTATAAAATTAACTCTGTCATCAATACAAAGAAACATTCCTGTGGATGCTTGAAATCTGAAGTTATTCTATAAATACTTGTGACCAGCACAGGGTTATCAGTCCCTTAGAAAATAAAACATGATTTGGGTATTGGGATAAAGGAAATTGCATCATACTAGTTATAAGGATGGCATTGCTTTTACTCTCAAGGCTTCATGTGCATATTCTCAAAATTTAATTTACGTATAGCAGTTTCCTTCCAAGAGCTGTCTTCTAATTTCCCATGGTAACTCCCCAAATGTCCTACATATTGCCCCACATCTGAAGCTAATATCATACCTATGCATTCTTAGAATTTGAGTCACTACTCGGACATTCTTTGGAAACATCCCTAATGAGTTTATATCAATGTCCTTACTCCATATGCCCTTTGTGGGCTTTTATTGGCTTCACCCATAAACCTCATTCCATGACAATTCCAGCTTTGTGAGGATCCTTCATATGCCCTTTTCCATAGATTTTGCACTGCCTTTGTCCTCTTCTTGCTCCTTTGGTGGATTTTACATTCTTCTTTATTTTCAAATAAACAGAGCAAGAACTAGCTCCTGGAGCAACAGTGAACATTTCCATCCTCTGGGTCATCACTAAGAGATTCAGTGTCAGTCTGGATGGGCTGAGATGACTGACAACTGCCTGAAAGTCATCCCCTTGCTGCTTCTTCGGACAGTCTCAAAACAGCCTCTGCTTTATTAATTGTCATCAGAGCAAAGATTTAATGATGGTTTCCAACACTTGAAGAGAGAAGTCTGAGCGCAGAACTGAAATGTGAAATCTTTTGATTTGTAGTTCTCATGTATTTCTTTTTAAATGGGAAATTTGGCTTTTAATAGAGGAAAGATGTTAATTTCTAGTTAGTTAGTAATTTCTAGATAACACTAACCAACCTAATTCTCATTTCTTATTTGATGGTTACATTGCTTCTTGATTTATCCATCAATCATGATTTTAATAAATAAGACCCATTTTAAGACCCATTTTAAGGGATTACTATTTTTTTCTACTATTTTTTTATACCACAAATCAAAAAAACATTTTAAAACTGCTTTACAACTATATATTTCATTCCGGTAATGTTTTATTCTTTTTTTGTGTGTTTGTTATTGGCATTTAAATATAATTCTCCTGAATCAGATATTTGACTTTTCACTTAACCAAAGCAAAGAAACAAAACCAAACTAAAATATCATTCTCCTTGGGTCTAGTTTTCATGGTCTTCCAAAATTTCTAACCAGCCTGTTCATTGAGGCTTTAAGGAACTATCTTTCTCCAAAATCTTCTGCTCCAACCAATTTGCTTAATTCACTGAAAGTTTATTTAAGAAATATTGTAATATCTTCAGGGCCAGGTATTAAGTACATGGAGAAGATTATATCTTATATAAGGTGCCAGGGAGAGCGTGGGCTCAGTCTAATTGGGCTGGCACTTTCTAAAAGAATTTACAATCATTAGATTTTTTTTAATTAATGGACTTTTATAGTGTGTTTTATTTTTTAAGAATATTTTGTTGTTTATGCTATTAGTTATCCCAATTTTTGCCTCTTTGTTCCCCTGCACCCAGCCTACCTCCCATTCATACAGTCAAGCCCCACACTGTTCCCCATGTCCATGGGTCATGCATATATGTTCTTTGGCTAATCCCTTCATCTTCTGTTAACCAGCCCTCACCTCCCCTCTCACCTGTTACAGCTGCCAGTCTATTCCATGTTTCTATGCCTCTGATTCTATTTTGCTTGTCATTTTATTTTGTTCACTAGATTCTACATATATATGAGATCATGCAGTACTTATGTTTCACTGGCTGGCTTATTTCACTAAACATAATAGTCTCCAGTTCCATTCAGGCTTTCACAGAAGGTAAGAGTTCCTTCATTTTATGGCTGTGTAGTATTCTGTTGTGTAAGTATACCACAGTTTTTTGATCCACTAGTCTACTGATCAGCACTTAGGCTATTTCCAGATCTTGGCTATTGTAAATAATGTTGGTATGAATATAGGGGTGTATATATTCTTTTCAATGGTGTTTTAGGATTCTTAGGGTATATTCTCAGCTACGGAATTGCTGGGTCAAAAGGCAGTTCCATTTTTAATTTTTAAGGAAACTCTATACTGTTTTCCACAGTGGTTGCACCAGTCTGCATTCCTATCAACAGTGCACTAGGGTTCTCTTTTCTCCACATCCTCGCCAGCACTTGTTTGTTGATTTATTCATGATGGCCATTCTGATCGGTGTGAGTTGATATCTCACTGTGGTTTCAATTTGCATTTCTCTGATGGCTCGTGATGTTGAGCATCCTTTGATAAGTCACTGGGTCCTCCATATGTCCTCCTTGGAGAAGTGTCTATTCAGGTCCTTTGCTCACTTATAATTAGGTTGTTTGTCTTTCTGGTGTTGAGTTGTATTTATATACTATTTTGGAAATTAAACCCTTCTCTGTTGTTTCATTGATAAATATGTTCCCCCATAGTGTGGGTTCCCTTTTCATTTTGATGATGGTTTCTTTAGCTGTGCAGAAGCTTTTTAATTTGATGTAGTTCCATTTCTTTATTTTTTCCTTTGTTTCTCTTGCCCTAGGAGATATATGGGCAAAAATATTGCTATGTGAGATATCTGAAGTTTTATTGCCTATGTTATCATCTAGGATTTTTATGGTATCGTGATATTATTTAAGTCTTTTATCCATTTGAGTTTATTCTGGTGTATAGTGTGAGTTGGTGGTCTAGTTTCTTTTTCTTTTCTTTTTTTCTTCCTTCCTTCCCTTCCTTCCTTCCTTCATTCCTTCCTTCCTTCCTTCCCCTCTTTTTTTGCATGTCTCGGCCTAGTTCTCCCAGCATCATTTATTGAAGAGACTACTTTTACTTCATTGTATGCTCATGCCCCCTTAATTGACCATAGAGACATAGGTTTATTTCTGGGTTCTCTATTCTGTTCCATTGATATATGTATCTGTTCTTATACCAGTACAAGACTGTTTTGATTACAGTGGCCTTATAATATAGTATGATAGCAGGTATTGTGATCTCTACAACCTTGTTCTTCTTTCCTAAGATTGCTGAGGCTATTCAGGGTCTTTTTCTATGGCCATACCACACTGAACGCATGCAATCTTGTCTCATCTCAGAAGCTAAGCAGGGTCAGGCCTGATTAGTACTGGGATGGACTTGATTTTTTAAAGCAGTTTTAGTTTTATAGAGGAATTGAACAGAAAGTACAGATAGTTCCTTCTTTTTGGTAGTTCCTTCACATCTGCTGGCCCAATTTAACACTCCAGCTTTCAGATTATAATCTCTGACTTAGACCATCTTCATTACTCCTTGCTCTTTCCTCTATGAAGAACTCTAGCTCATATAAACATCTTATGTAAACTATCCATAGTAAGCAAGGCACTTATTTTCATGAAATAAATCACTTTTTACTCTTGGAAGAGTATGTGATATTTCATTCTATTTATGAGATTTCAGGGTTAGAGACAACTCCTTATGTTGGTTACTTCTTCCAATGTATAATGTCAAGATTTATGATAAATCAGTTGAGTGACAGTATTTACATCAATTCTGATCCTGGTAGGCCCGAATTCCAGGTTTTATTTTTTATAGGTGTGATTATTTGAGTTAAAACTATTAACCCAAAAAACATTCCTATGGTATTATTTTTATTTTAATGGAAAAATGTTTTTCTTTTTTTGTTAATATAACTATGATTTTAGGTGTTCTGAATGCAGAAGATAGGACCCTAAGATGGAACTAGCCAAGCAAGAGACTTTTTGCAGGAAACAGAATATCTACAAAGGGTAAATGAAAAGAGGAGAAAGATCAGGCTGCAACACCTGTGGAAACAAGAGAGAGGAGAAAGATTGTGAAGGAAGGTCCTCAGACCACAGTGCAGTTCCAAGAAGGTTTCAGTTAGGCTAACAGGGAATCTCCAAGTCAAATTTGCTTTTTAGAAGAATCTCACATGAAGCAGGAATAGTCTGATTGCACTCCCTTAGGCATTCTTATTCATTGGCTGGAGCAGACCAGATGTGTCCATGGTCCATAGTAAGTCAGAAGAGCCAGCAGCTAGTGGCTATCAACCAGCTATGCAACGCATATTAAGTTCACTTCAAGGGACATCTGAGTGGGTTACCTACCTGATTACAACAGTAACTAAAAAAAAAAAATCCAAAACAGTATATATATGCAAAGAACATATAATTATAACAATATAAATATATACTCTTTTAGATATCATCTTCTTCATTATCTGTAATCTTTATTTTTATTCTCTAACACCACACTATTTTCCTGCCAAACATCATTAGAAAAACCATCTTGACTCTCCCATGTAATATGACTATTAACTTTATTTATTTACTTATTTTTATTTTTTAATTTTTCACATACATTTGTCTCCATTTACCCACTGCCACTTTCCCCTGCCCAACCCACAACCACATCCCCCCCACCCCCCCATCAATCCTTCCCCATCTTGGCTTGGTCCATATGTCCTTCACACCTGTTTCTTGATCTGACCTTTTTCCCTCCCCTCCCCGCTATCCCTCTCCCTCCATCCCTCCCATTCCCTTCAGTTTCTTCTTTATTTCAGTGTTACTGGTCACATTTTACTTGCCTGTTTGCTTTGCTGATTAGGTTCTACTTATAGGTGAGATCATATGGTATTTGTCTTACACAACCGGGCTTCTTTCACTTAGCATAATGCTCTCCAGTCCCATCCATGCTATAGCAAAGGGCAGTAGCTCTTTCTTCCTTTCTGCTGCATAGTATTCCATTTTGTAAATGTACCATCATTTTTTGATCCACTCATTTACTGATGGAACTTAGGTTGCTTCCAGAATTTGGCTATTGAAAATTGTGCTGCTATGAATATTGGGGTGCAGGTTCATTTGAATTGGTGTTTTGGGATCCTTAGGGTTGAGCCCCAGCAGTGGAATCAATGGATCAAAAGGGAGTTCCATTTTGAGCTTTTTGAGGAAATTCCAAACTATTTTCCACAGCGGCTACACCAGTCTGTATTCCCACCGGCAGTGTAGTAGGGTTCACTTTTCTCCACACCTTGCCATACCCATTGTTTGTTGACTTACTAATGGTGGCCATTCTGACCAGTGTAAAGTGGTATTTCATTGTGGTTTTAATTTGCATTTCTTTCATGGCTAGTAAGGTTGAGTATCCTTTCATGTGTCTCTGGGTCCTGTGTATGTCCTCCGTGGAGAAGTGTCTGTTCACATCCTTTGCCCATTTTTTAACTGGATTATTTGTCTTCCGGGAGTGGAGTCATGTGAGTTCTTTATATATTTTGGAGATCAAACCCCTGTCTGAGGTATCATTGGCAAACAAATTTTCCTATAAGTTTGATTCCTTTTTCATTTTGCTGATGTTTTCTTTAGCCATGCAGGAGCTTCTCATTTTGATGAAGTCCCATTTGTTTATTTTTTTCTTTATGTCCCTTGCTCTAGGGGATATATTGATGAAAATATTGCTATGTGGGATATCTGAGAGTTTCCTGCCTATGTTCTTCTCTAGGACTTTCATGGTGTTGTGACTTATATTTAAGTCTTTTCCTCATCTTGAATTTATTGTTGTGTATTATGTAAGTTAGTGGGTTTTTAAAAATTTTTTTGCATGTAGCTGTCAAGCTATTCCAACACCATTTGTGAAAGAGGCTATTTTTACTCCATTGTATGCTTCTGCACCCTTTGTCGAATTAATTGCCCATAGAGACGTGGGTTTATTTCTGGGCTCTCTATTCTTTTCCATTGATCTATGTATCTCTTCTTATGTCAGTACTTGACTGTTTTGATTACAGTAGCCTTGTATTATAGTTTGATGTCCAGTGATACTTCCTACTTTGTTCTTCTTTCTCCAAATTGCTGCTGCTATTTGGGGTCCTTTATGGTTCCATATACATTTTTGAAATGTTTGTTCCATATCTGTGAAATACGCCATTAGTATTTTAATAAGGATTGCATTGAATCTATTAATTGCTTTGGGTAGTATGGACATTTTGATGATATTTCTTCTAATCCATGAACATGGTATAAGCTTCCACTTATTTGTGTTTTTCTTAATTTCTTTCCTCAGTGTTATACAGTTTTCTGAGTACAGGTCTTTTATCCTCTTGGTTAAGTTCATTCCTAGGTACTTTATTTTTCTTGTTGCTATAGCAAGTGGGATTCTTTTCCTGATTTCTGATTCTGATATTTCATTTTTGGTATACAAAAATGCCTTTTCTGAGTATTGACTTTGTATCCTGCTGTTTTGTGAAATTCACTTATTAGTTTGAGTATTTTTCTGTTGGAGTCCATAGGGTTTTCTATGTACACTATCATGTTACCTGCAAACAATGACTGTTTTACTTCCTCCTTTCCAATTTGGATGCCTTTTATTTCTTTTTCTTCTCTGCTCACTGTGGCTAGGACTTCCAATACTATCTTGAAAAGAAGTGGTGAAAGCGGACAAACTTGTCTTGTTCCCAATCTTATCAGGAAAGCTTTTAGTTTCTGTCTGTTGAGAATAATGTTGGCTGTAGGTTTTTCATATATGGCCTTTATTATGTTGAGGTATGCCCCCTTTATTCCCATTTTGCTGAGTGGTTTGATCATAAATGGGTGCTGTACCTTATCAAGTGCTTTTTCTGCATCTATTGATAATGATCATGTGGTTTTTGTCTTTTCTTTTGTTTATGTGATGTATTATATTTTATGATGTGCGAATATTGAAGCATCCTTGCATCTCTGGGATGACTCCTACTTGATCATGGAGGATGATCTTTTTAATGTATTGCTGGATGTGGTTTGCCAATATTTTTTTGAGGATTTTAGCATCTATGTTCATCAGCAATATTGGCCTGTAATTTTCTCTCTTTGTTGTGTCTTTATATGGTTTTGGGATTAGGATGATGCTGACCTCATAAATAGGGTTTGTGAGGCTTCTGTCTTCTTGGATTTTTAGGAATAGTCTGAGAAGGACACGTGTTAGCTCTTCCTTAAATGTTTTGTAAATTTCTCCTGTGAAATCGTCCATTCCAGGGCTTTTGTGTGCTAGCAGTTTTTTTGATAACTGCTTCATTTGCTCTAGCTGTTATCAGTGTGTTCAGATTTTCTGCTTCTTCTTCATTCACTGTTGGAATGCTATATTTTTATAGAAATGTGTTCATTTCATCAAGGTTTTCAAATTTCCTGGCACATAATTCTTCATAGTAATTTCTTATATTTCTTTGTATGTCTGTGGTATCAGTTGTAATCTCTCCTCTTTCATTTCTGATAGTATTTGTGTCTTCTCCGTTTTTTTCTTGGTGAGTCTACTTAAATGTTTGTCCATTTTGTTTATCTTTCCAAAGACCCAGATCCTGGATTTGTTGATCCTTTGAATTGTTCTTTTAGTATTTATGTCATTCAATTCTGCTCTGATCTTCATTATTTCCTTTCTTCTTTTCGCCCTGGGCTTTGTTTGTTGTTTCTCCTGTTCTTAAAGCTGGAGGGTCATTTATTTAAAATGTTTCTATCTTTTTTAGGTAGACTTATATTGCTCTGGACTTCCCTCCCAGGACTGCCTTTGGTGTGTCCCATAAGTTTTGGACTCTTGTTTGTTAATTTTCATTTGTTTCCAGAAACTTTTTGATTTCTTCTTTGATCTCAATATTGACCCATTCATTTTTTAAAAGTGTACTTTTCACTCTCCATGAGTTTGAATGTTTTTGAGTTTTTTTCTTTGAGATTGGTTTCTAGTTTCAAGCCTTTGTGGTCTGAGAAAATGCTTGTTACGATTTCAATTTTCTTGAATTTGTTGAGGCAAATTTTGTGTCCTAACATGTGGTCTATCTTTGAAAATGTTCTGTGTGTTTTCGAAAAGAATGTGTATTTTGTTTCTTTGGGATGAAAGTTTCTATATATGTCAGTTATGTCCATTTGATCTAATACATTGTTCAGTTCCACAATATCCTTGTTGATGTTTTGTTTGGAAGATCTATCCATTGTGGACAGTGGGGTGTTAAAGTTGCCTCCTATCCGTGTGCTGCTGTCTATATCTTTCTCTGAGTCCTCCAAGATTTTCCTTATATATTTTGGGTGCTCCTATGTTGGGTGCATGTAGGTTCACAATATTTTCTTGATGGATTCTTCCTTTGAGTATTATGAAGTATCCTTCTGGGTCTCTTTTTATGGCCTTTGTTTTGAAATCTATTTTGTCTGATATAAGTATTGTTATTCCTGCTTTTCTTTTCCTGTCCATTTGCTTGGAATGTTTTTTTCTATCCCTTTACTTTCAGTCTGTGTTGGTTCTTCTTTTGAGGTGGGTCTCTTGTAGGCAGCATATGTATGGGTCATGCTGTCATCCATTCAGCTACCCTATGTCTTTTGATTGGAGAATTCAATCCATTTACATTTATAGTTATTATTCATATATCCTTAATCAAATTTTTTCTTTTTACCTGTGTTCCTCTCTTTCTCACTCTTTTTCTTTATCTTCTTAAAACAGTCCCCTTAGCATATCTTGCAATGCTGGTTTGGTAGAGGTGTTGTCTTTTAGTCTTCTTTTGTCTGGGAAACTCTTTATTTCCTCTTCCATTTTAATTGAGAGTCTTGCTGGGTAGAGCAGTCTTGTTTGCAGGTTCTTGCTTTTCATGACTTGGAATATTTCTTGTCATTCCCTTCTGGCTTATAGTGTTTCTGTTGAGAAGTCAGCTGCTAGCCATATCAAGGCTCCCTTGTATGTTACTAGCTGTTTCTCCCTTGCTGCCTTTTAAATTCTCTGTTTGTCTTTGATATTTGCCATTTTAATGATGATGTGTCTTGGAGTGGGCCTCTTTGGATTCCTCTTAAATGCGACTCTCTGTGCTTCCTGGACATGTGTGACTTTTTCTGTCTTCAAATGAGGGAAATTTTCCATCATTACTTTTTCATGCAGGTTATGTATCCCTTGTTCCTCTTCTCCTTCTGGCATCCTTATTATATGGATATTATTATGTTTCAGGATGTCCTACATTTACCTAAGCACCTCTTCATTTTTGTTTATATTTTTTCATTTTTTTGCTCTTTCTGGGAGCTTTTTTCTACCTTATCCTCCAGCGTGCTGTTTCAATGCTCTCTTTCATCTAGCCTGCTTTTGATTCCTTCTACTGTGTTCTTCAATTCAGAAATTGTATTCTTCATTTCCTGTTGCCTGTTATTGATCATTTCTATGTCTTTTTTTCATGGTGATTTAGTTTGCAGTAAATTCCTCATAGTTTCCCTGTAGTTTTTTGTAATTCTCTCTGAGCTCACTGAGATAATTGAGCTTCCTTGGGAGCATTGTTTTGATCTCAGTATCTGATAGTTTTTTTACCTCTATTTCCTTTAGTTCTCTCTGTGGGGATTCCTCCTTTCCCTTCAATAGGGGGGTGTTTTTTTTTCTTCCCATTATTTGTGAGACTCTTCTTTTTTTCTTGTGCTTCTTAAATTGATCTGCCTTTATTTCCTGACTTTGTGGAGGGAACTTCTATGGTAAGAGGTCGCTGATTTTTTCTTTTTGAATCCGCCTCTGATGAGGTAACCTATTGACCACATCTGACCTTAGGCAGTCTTTAATACACTTCCAGGAATCTACTGTCTATGTCTCTCTCCTTCAATTGTAAATCTAGTCACTCTGCACTCAGCAGTCAGTGTTAGGCTCCACAGAGTGGGGCAGAGATCCTCCTGGAGGTAAGTTATTTTGTCCTGTCATGTTGCTCCTGCTCAGGGGAGTGGTCTGCCTGAGCCAGATGGCTGCTGTCATATAGAGGAGCAGTCAGCACTGGGACCCCTGCAGCTACTCACTCAGTTGTCTTCCTAAAGCCTTTGTCTCCAATCTCTTTTCAAGTGTCCCTAGACCACTCTGCACCCCTTTTACCCAGGGATCTACTATCTGTGGCTGCCACTCTGTACTGAGCAGTCAGTCTTAAGCACCACCAGGACATGGTAGAGTTCCTCCTGGGGTGGGCCTATTGTGTCCTATCACGCTGCTTCTGCTCAGGGGATACCTGGGATCCTGCTGGCTGTTCCCTCAGTTTTCTTCCCAAAACCTCCTTCCTCAGTCTCTTCTCAGGTGTCTCTAGCCTACTCTCTCCCTGACTTTACTGGAGCCCAGGGTAAGTGGCTGCAAATTAAAATTTATGTGTTCACTCTTTAAATGGTTCTTTGCATCTCTAGCCACTCATATCTGGCAGAGATCAACTCTACTGCTTTTCAAAGCCAGCTGTTATCTGTGTACTTTTTGGGGCTCTAGTGGTATAGGCTGGAGATGCCTGCTAATGGTTTAGACCCTACTCTTCTCAGGGGGATCCTACTGGCCATTTAAATAACCCTCTGGCACTACTGCCTATGGACACCCAGCCTGCCTTCTTGAGTCTCTACTGAACTCCTTACCAGTCTGATTGCATTAAAGCTGATTCTTCTGTTTCTCTGAGGTTATAAACCTCCTCTCTAGCTTTTGTTCAGTTGTTTGTTCCAGGTGATTTCTCCACAATATAGTTATAATTCCAGATTGGTCCTGAGAGGAGGTCAGTGTGACTTCCATTCTCTCCTCCTCCATCTTTCCAGTCACCCTAAAACACATTTTAACTATCATTCAGCTGAGAAAACTATACATTAAAATAGAACATATAAAATTTATTTTGTAAAGCAAAAAATATTTTAATAACATACCTCTTTTCCACTGCACTTTTTCTAAAACAATCAGAAGTGGCATTTAATTGCATTCTTTTTTTATGTGCCAATGTGGCTTATTAATCTTGGGGGAAATTTTTAAAAATATATTTTCTTTTATTTATCTTCAGAGAGGGGGAAAAAGGGAGAAAGAGAGGGAGAGACTTTAATGTGAGAGAGAAATCACCCTTCAGTTGCTCCACATATGCACCCTCAACTGGGAATCCAACCTACAACCAGGCATGTGCCCCAACCAAGAATCAAACCATCAAACTTTCACTTCATGGTATGATGCCCAACCAACTGAGCCACACTGGTCAAGGCAAGATAAAATTTTAGTGAAATATCTATTATGTGCCAGGTACTCAGCTTCTTTAGGTTTTAAAGATAATGGTAAAAAAATACAGATTCAAACAAAACAAAACAAATAAAGCATAAAACAGTTCCTGTCATCCAAGGGCTTATGGTCTGTTTTCCTCTAGTTTATGTCTATTTTGCTTATTAATGTGAATCTATTGGGACTAGATCTGTGGTTACTACTCCTTGAATCTTTTCTTATTTCTTTCACCATTAGCATTAACCTCTGTCTTGACCCCATATCTTATTTAAACAAGTAATAAAGAGAGCATTAAAGACATTTGCCATATTTTCTGGCTGAGATCAAAGTATTTTATAAAATATTACAATTTTTGAGGAGCTCCTAATATTATCATTTTTTCTCTTTCCAAAATAGGACTGTAAAACTTCCCTCACCAGGCTCCTTTGGAGTTAAAGCACAGGTTGATATTCTGGTCTCCACCTAGTAGGCTTAATCTTCATTATGACAGAGTAAACAGCTTGAAAAAGTCAGCTCAGAGAGAAAGAGGGGAGAATCTATTTTGCCTGCAAATGTGGCAGTGATGTCTGACTCTACGTTTGACAATATTTGCAAGATTTAGTTTCTGGGATAAAAATGACATTGGTTTGATTGTGGCAGTAATTTCATAAGAGCTTCATGAGGTAATAGACTGACACTCAGCATTTTTATATTATGCCATTCTTCAGTTGGTTTGGGCATTATTATTTTTAGGAGCTTGTCTGGCACCTCTTTATCCAGCTCTTCCAAAATCATGGTAGCTGCCTAAGATGGTTTATTATTATTATTTTGTTTAAATCAGCCACTATTTGATTATATTCACAGAAGGTAGCATTTGCTCCAGGATCGGATTCACAAAAGATTTCTTCAGTTTCTTTTAACTGAATGTTTTCAAATTATCTGAGTATTTCAATATTTTTTTCTTACATGCTTGGGGAAGATTCATGTTTACATCCTAAGGTCTAGAACTTTATGAAAATATATGTCCCAGGAAGACCTATATATGAATACTTATATAGTTTAATTCATGGAGCTCTAAATTGGAAAAACCCAAATATCCATTGACTAGAGAATGAATAACCTAAAAGCAGCACATCAATGCAATGGAATATTATTCAGGAATATAAGGAGCAACTTATTTATATTACTGGCACAAAGGTTACATGTGCTTGATTCCATTTGCATGGCACTCTGGAAAATGAAAAATTATAGGGATAGAAAGTAAATGAGAGGTTCAAAGGGGCAAGGGATAGAGAGGATTGACTTCAAGAGAGTGTAAAGAAACTTTTCGTGATGATGGAAATATTCTTTTATCTTGGTTATGCTGCTGGTTACAAATATGTGTACATTTTTCAAAACTCAGAAAACTGTAATGTTCAAATTTTATTATATGTAAATTATACCTTTTTAAACCTAAATTAAAATATAATATAGCTGGAATGGAGGTATTACTATAAGAAAAAGTAGGTTAAGAATATACATATTACCAGATAAAGAGGGACATTTTTAATGATAAAAGGACCAATTTATCAACAAGTTATTATAATCTTAAGTGTACAAGGGGGAACCCCCCCCCCAAAAAAGTGGAATTGTCTTCTGGAGGGCAGGCCCCTTGTAGTATAAGCTTCCCCTACTAGGTGAATTCTAGGAACCCATCCTTATCAGTGTATCAACTGCTGTTGTGAAAGTCTGTGTTTGGCTTCAGTGCATTTTTTTAGAAGACTCTTTGAAGGCATTTGCCCATTTCATGATGGGTGATTTAGGAGTGCACCTGCTCAAGCTGCATTGAGTATTCAGCAATTTTTGAGCCCCCACCCTGTGTCCCACCATTCCTATACAACTGATCTTGTTATGAACCACTTTTTTGCTTTATTTGTTTTCCTGGATGAGAAAAGTCCTCAAAGAGAAACATTTTGCCGATGTTGAAGAGGAAAAAACAAAAAACGACAGAAGCACTAAAAGACATAAAAATTGATGAGTTCAAAAATTGTTTTGAGCAGTGGAAAAAAAGTCCTTGATAGGTATATTGCACCAAATGGAGAACACTTTGAACGTGACTAAAGTTTAAACGTATAAGAATAAATACACAATTTTTTATAAATAAATCTGTTTTTTTGCCCCCCTTGTATATATGCCAAATAATAGAGCTTCAAAATACCTGAAGCAAAGACACACATAAATGTTAAAACTGAAAGAAAAAAATAAATTTACAATTAATTATGGTTGGAGACTTCAACACTCCTTTCTCAGGATTTAATACAGAAAGTAGATAAAAATAATCAATAAGTATATAGAATATTTGAATACCACTATAAACCAACTTACTTGACATTCAAAGAATACTGTATCCACCACAGTGGAATATACTACTTTTCAAGTACACATTTAAAATTCACCAAGATAAACCACATTGTATCCATTAAAAAAGTATTAACATTTTTTTAAAAATTGAAATATCTAAAGTATGCTTTTTCACCAGAATAAAATAAACTATAAATTGAAAACAAGAAGATATGGAAAATTCCCAAACATTTGGAAGTGACATGCAGCTAATGATTTAAATAAAAAAGAAGAAATCACAAAGGAAATAAAATATTTTGATCTGATAAAAAAATACAACTTATGAAAATGTGTGTAATGCTGCATATGTAGTACTTAGAGTAAAAGTTATAGTATTAAAGGTGTACAATAGAAAAAGAAGAATTATTCCAAATAAATGACCTATACTTCTATATTTAAAACTAGAAAAAGAGAATTAATATGAATATGAAGTAAGCATAAGGAAGGAAATCATATACATGATATTAAAATTGATAAAAATAAAAAATAGAGAAAATTCATGGAACCAAGAGCAGGTTCTTCTAAGATTAATAAAATTAATATATCTCTAGCCAGACTATATTCTCAATATTAAAGAAAAAAAAGAAAATTACATGATCATTGCAATAGATCTACAGCTATTCATGAAAAAAAAAATTTCTCTGTCTACTTGGAATAGCAATCTCATAAAGAATATAAAACTCCTACTGTTATTATCATGCTTAATAGTAAAAAACTAAAAGCTTTCCCTCAATAATCAGTAAAAAGGCAACTTGTATTAAACATCGTATTGTAGGTCTTAGTGCAAAAATGCAAGAAATAGGAATAGATAAAGTAGATATTAGGAAGAAGTAAAGTTACCTCTTCCTAGACAAATGTAGATAATCCTTCCCTCAAATCTTCAAAATCCTATAAGAAATTAATTAATTTATCAAATTGTATGTATAAAGTCAAGATACTACAATCAATGAAATTGCCATATACAGTACTAGGAACAATTGTAAGTTAATTTAAAAATATATAACTTATGATAACATCAAAATATTAAACATTATTGATAAAATTGCAAAATATGTGCAAGATATTCATGATTAAACATAAAAGCAATTGCTGGAATAAATTAAAGAAGACCTAAATAAGTAGACAAGTATTCGTTTTCATGGATTCAATAATATTTTAAAAATATCTTCTCCCTAAATATATCTATAGATTCAAAACAATCTCAAACAAAATTTTAGTAGGTCATTTAAAGAAACTGACTAACTGATTTTAATATCAATATGGAGATCCATAGGACCTAGTTAGCCAAAACACTTTTGAAAAAAAGACAAAATCGAAGAACACATATACGTGACTTCAAGTTTAGTATAAAACACAATAATCAAAGGAGTGTAGTATTCACATATACATTGAGTACAGGACATTGTGGACATCAGTCTTTCATAAGGTTGCCAGGAATCAGAGCTGCCTCAACAGTACATAACAACAACAAATACATGAGTGGAAAAGAAAACAGAGTACAGAAATAGGTTGCAAACTTATATAGACAAGTGATTTTCAACAAAGATGCCACAGTGTTTTGTTGTAAAAAGTTTAGTCTTTCCAACAAATGATGCTGGGACAATTGGATATCTATTTGCAAAATAAATAAATAAATCCTTTCTTACTTTGCACCATATAGAGAACATAATTTAAAATGAATCATAAAATAAAATATAAAAACTAAAAATCATAAAACTTACAGAAGAAAACATAAGAGAAAGAACTTCATGACCAAGGCTTATTTCCTAAATAGTACAGAAAAAGGACAAATCACAAAATAAAAACTGATAAGTTGGACTTCATTAGTTAAGTAACTTTTGTTTTTCAAAATACATTATTCATAAAATAAAAAGCCACACAGAACTCCAGGGGAAATATTGGCAAAACTTATATGTGATTAAAATTTTATGTTAAAAATGAAATAACAGTCAGTGAAAGACAAATACCATATAATCTCACTTATATCTCACATCAATGTTTTTCTATCTTCTCCCTCCCTTCCCCTCTTTCTAAAAATAAATAAATAAAATCTTTAAAAAATATATGCAGGCTCTAATGAACAAAATAAACTAACAAACAAAATAGAAGCAGATGCATGGATACCTGGAACAGACTGACAGCTGTCAGAGGGGTCGGGTGGGGGAGACTGGATGAAAGAAGGGGAAGGGAAGAGCCAAAGAACATATGCATGACCCATATACACAGCAGATGGCCTGAGGTACTGCAGGCTGAGAGCCGGGTGGAGGTGGGCAATGGGGGAAAAAGAGGGGAAGGGGGACATTTGTAATGTGTAAACAGTAAAAATAAAGCTAAAAATTTACATCAAAAATATATGATATCTTCCAACTCAACCATAGTAACACAAAATCAAATGGAGTGGGCAAAAGGCTGGGACACACACTTTACCAAATATGATATATGGAGAGTAATATTGAGCATTATTACTCTTTAGTGGATACATGCAAATTAGAAGAACTGTTAATTCAAAGTTCCGGCAAGAAATTGAACAACTTGATCTCTCATGCATTGCTAGCTGGAAAACAAAGTAGTAAATTAACATTGGAAAACGTCCGGTAATTTCTTTTAAAGATACACTTCTCTATGAACTAACAATCCCATCTATAGATATTGACCCAAGAGAAAAGAAAACATTTTATCAAATTCTGTACTTGATTCCTCATAGAAACTTTACTCATAATAGCCCCAAACTGAAAAACAACAGAAATGTTCATCATCTGGTGAAGGGATAAACATGTGGTATATTCACACCAAAGAATATTATTTAGCAATAAAAAAATGACATAGGAATCAGAATAGTTACATCTCAAAATAAAAAACAATATATTTCATTATATGCTTTATGTGAAATTCTAGAAAAGGACACACTGTTGTGTTAGAAACAAATCACCATTGTTACTTAGGGGCCAGGTGCAGGAAGTAGGGATTGACTGCAAAAGTCTGTAAGGGAACTTTTTTGTCATGATGGAAATGTTCTATTCTGTGATTATGATGGTACTTAGATGACTCTTCACATCTGATAATTCGTAAAACTGTACATTTTAAATTATCAAATTTTATTTTATGGAAATTATCGTAACAAAGATGCTGTTTAGAAAATCATGAATACATATTTTTAGCACTAAATGTCTAAACATGTACCTTTAACCTCTACCAATAAATAACAGAATAGGCACAGTTTATATACCAGCTATGAATTCCTTCTTCTAATTTATTGAGCTACAAGTAAGCTTACATGTTAAATGAAGTAGACTTTCTTTTATTTTATAGTGTTTAGGACTAAATTCTAGCCCTTTCTTCAAAAAATGGGAACATACAGAGTGAAGCCTGCTCGCTTTCTTTCCTTCCTTCCTTCCTTCCTTCCTTCCTTCCTTCCTTTCTTCTTTCTTTCTTTCTTTCGTCTCTCTTTTTTCTTTCCAGCTTTATTGAGGTATAATTGATATACAAAAACTGCACATATTTAATGCATATAGTTTGATAAATTTGGACATATGCATGCAGCCTTGATACCATCATCACAAGTAACATAATAAACATACTAAGACCTCTAAAAGTTTTCTGTGGTCTTTTGTTTTTTTTTTCTTTTTCTGAACATCCAAGATCATCCAGGGGGATACAAAATGGTGCAACTACCTCTGCAGTCACTTAGCAACCTGTTTTATCAAGAGATGGCCATCTACTCTTTGTGCCTTTTTTGGTATGCAAGTATCCCTCTCTTTCTATTTCAACTCCTTAAAACAAAGCACCTTCATCTGGAGGTTCATCAGAGACTCTTTTAGGTCTCTTGCTGATTCCAAGCCTCCAATTTTCAACAACAAAAATGTTAAAAGCTCCAGTACAATAAAGTTCTGGGTAGGGGAAACTCTCTTAGTCATTCTTCACTGTGTGCTGCTCTGCCTTCTCTTTGCCTCTCTCCACCAAATTACTGCTCTCCATTCAGTGCTTTCCCAACTGAGTCCTGTGTCAGCAACTTTCTGCAGCTGCAAGAGCAGCTGCTGCTTCTACTTCCCCCTGCTCACTATGTGGCTGTCAACTTGTCCAGCCCAGGAAATCTATCCAGCAGGCCTACAAAAAAGGAAAAATAAAGAGCTGTGTGTATTATATACAAAATTTCTCTGAAGTTTCTGTCCTTGCCTCAATGAGGTGCTAAACTTGAGCATAAGCAAAATTAAGTGACATGCAGTAAACAGCAAAGCTAGATCTTGTGTGCTGCCCTGCCATGTTCACCTAGTAGCTTATATTGTCTCTGGTCATGGTTGGAAAAATTCATACAGTGTCATTCAGAAGTGTGTTCAAAAGTCCTACAGATCTCCCAAAGCTTTATTTCTTGAAAGAAGCTTATTCAGTTCTGTGACTTCAGTTTCTAAAAATTCATAGGTTTTAAAGAGCTAAAATTTCATCTTGTGCCAGGATGTGCTTTTAGGTGGTTAAGAGCACCAAGGCCCTTCTGCTTGACTATAATCTTGCTTCACTAGGTTCTCAGGTTGATTTTACTTATACTTTTATTTATCTTTTGAACATCTTTATGCAAAAATCAGAAATCATGTTGAATTAGGCCAAATTTTTTTCCAGATCAAGATTCTGATCCTGACAGAATAATTACCCAAACATAACTATCTTCTATTATAGTATTTTGAAAATATATATAATCAAATATATTTATATTTTACAAAATTTATATGTATATATATATTTTTACCAAACATATGTATTCAAACAGGATGCCTGAATTCCTAATCAGAAAATCAGGATCTAGGGGCCAGTTCAGCTGTTTGCAGATTGTCATAATGGAAGATAAAACAATTGATAATTCTAAATCTCATTTCAATTTAATTACCTGTGAGTTTAGTAAAATTTTATCTGTCCTACATATCTCACATGGATTGTAAAATCATATAAGTTAATTTATATGAAAGTAGTTTGAAAGTTGTTAAGCATTATATAATTGTAAGATATCTTTCTTAACAATGATAGCAACTTGAGAACCTGTTATTCATCATTCTACCTATATTTTTCCAGAGGTTCTCTATACAAGAGGCAGTACAAATGCCTTGAAATGCCTTGGATTAACATAGACTATAGAATACAGCATATTTCTTATCCTAAATTTGTTCTTCAGGCCTTGGTGGAGGCCTCTTAGTCCTTATATCTCAGTTATTATATCTACTTTGTCCTATTACCTCTGTGCCTTCCCTGTTCCAGACCAAAAGATAGAATATACTTAAACTCTTGCTATATGATTTCCATACATAACTGGTTTTATATCTGCCTTTTATGGCCTAGTTGCTTTTACCAAATCAGACCTGAGGCTGCTTAGCCCATATTCTTTGAGCCCTACTAACATTTTCACTCTTCCCTTCTAATTTCCCCTTACCAGCCTTCTAGTTCCCTGCATTTTTTTCTGATTATAATCATAATTTTGAACAAGGAGTGATATTTTTTCTATGCCTATATTAAATGTAAAACAGGTCCAGACTTCTCCAATTTTTCATGAACCAGTTACATATTAAAAATGACCAATTATAATTCTGCAGTCAAGTAACATACCAAGTAATGGCCCAAACACCTAACCATGGTTAAAAATTAGCTTGCTTTTTCTCTTCCTTGACACTTTCCTTAAAGATATATGATATTCTTCTCTGCATGCATCTTTATGCACCTTTGTTAGTAGGGTGCATAAATGATACTCACGTTGGCCAGGACAGACTTGAGGGTGAGAAATAATTTGTGTTGCTTTCTATACTAATCGCATCAGTGCTGATTTCCCAGTTGGCTTCTAGCTCTAACCCAGATTATTTCAGATTAGCACTCTGCCACACTGTGTATCAAATCTTCAGTCAGATTGCTGATGATAAATCACATGAACCAACAAGAGCAATGCTACCACGTGCTAGGCTTTACAACAAGTAAAAAGCAGTTGGTCAGTTCAGGGCAGCAGTCCATCAGCAGGTTTCAAGGACCTATGCTGAAAGGTGAACAAAGAGAGGTGTTGGCCTGGCAGTTGGTAACCATCCCCAAGGCAAAGTGGATAGAATTAATTTCCACCTTTCATTTAATCTCCATTGTAAAATATTTGCCCCTTGAATACTACTTACAAAATGTGTGTTAGGCTGATTCCTTCTATATAACACTAGTACTTAAGGCAAACAAGAAGGTATAAAGTATTATTTATCTGTCCTTATTAGCCCCTGATGGCTAGCACCCTGGCAACCTACTTCACCAGACATGTCAAGTTTTGGGATCCTCTATCAATGAGAACACCCACCAACTGGAGAGACTGAGAAGTTCCTTAACTTCTTTTCTTTGTTATTTGATAAATAGTAATAAAAGAACCATGTAAAAATTAAAATAAGTTAATATGTGATTATTCTTTTTAAAGTGTCTAAAATTTTTAAAATCTATAGAGCTTGACTTCATATTGAATATAATTTCTTTCAAGAAGTATTCAATCTATTACATCAATAAAATGACTATAATTTAAATTATATTGTCAAGTTGATACATACAAGTTAAGGATTTTAATACTTAACAGGAAAAAGTAAGATCAATCAGATTGTCCATCATTTTGTGCTAAGTGTACATGAAAATAAACATCTACTCTCTCCTCCCACTGGTATTTAATTTTCATGTATCCCCTATCTTGCTCACCATAGCATAGACTTAAATTATGTAAATTATTACATAAATTGTCTTCTTCATGGTGATTTTCATATTTCAAGAATTAATTAGCTGAACTATAGGGAAACCTTAATGTTTAATTAACAGGAGAAATTTAAATGGTCTTATTTGGGCAGAGAAAAATTTCTCTTCTAAGAGTGTATCTACAATACAAAGGTTTTAAAAGAACATGCAAATGAAATGTAATATATTCAGCTGTCAAAAACTAGTTGATTTTGTTGTTGTTATTGTTTTGGTAAATGTCCACAAAGCATAAGCCTACTATTGTAAATTGATGAATAGGTAAATACTATTTCCTGAAATTTACATAAGTATGCTCAAAGAGTTCCTTCTTGAAGCTTTAAACAGGTCACCTGCATCTAGATCTCATTCATTACTACCCTCCAAACTCAAGCTTCTCTTAAGAGCCTCCTGAACTTTTAAATCCCTTTTTCACTGTCCTTATCTACCATAGCGTCAATGCAAACAAATCTTTTTTGTTCGCTATCTTGTCTCACTATAAACAGAAAGTTCTGGGGTATCTAGAATCACCAGGACTAATCATAATAAGTATTCCAGGGGTAATATGTAGTGTAAATAGTCAGGGAAAAACATCAATAAACTGGAGATGATAAGGTTTCAAGGTATATGCACCTGACATAAATGTTAGTTTTTTGAAAATGAAAATATGTGTTTTGCTTTTAGTAGATTACATTTAAAAAGGCATATTAACCACTCTTTCTTTCTACATTATCTTCAGATCATTTCTTGGAGTTTAAAAGAATTTTTTGTTTTGGTTGATTGGACTGTTTGAAGGAAAATGAAGAATAACTAAGGTTGAAAAACACATCAAGTTTAGTTTAAATTATTGTAAACCCCACCTTGACCTGTAATGAAATTGGAATACCTTGATCTTCTGTGTTTTTAAAGGCATACTCAAAAACACTTAAAACCATTCATAGACCACAGAATGCTCTTTAAGTATTCAAAATACTAGTGTTGTTTTTAGTACTGCATATAATTATATCTATTCAAAATGAAGATGTCTTGCAATTGTACACCTCTTTGTTTGAAACCACAGTGACAGAACAAAGCAGACCAAACATTTCTTTCCATGGTAAAAATAACAATAATGATATTGAATATAAACTAAAACAATGTCATTTACAAAATAAATTGTAAACTAGAACCAAGAGGTTTGGTGGAATGAACACTGGTGGGAAAAATGTTCAAGTAAAGGCTAGAAATAGGAAAACAGTAACTCAGATAAAGGAGGGAAGGATCAAGAGCAAAATTCCAGAAGGAAGCTTGCTAGGACCCTTGGTTAACATAAGGTTAATTCTTAACACAGGATAAATTCATCACATCTCCAAACACACACACACACACACACACACACACACACACACACACACACATTTCAAGTGTATTAAGTGTGTGGATCATACCCGTAGATGACTTCAATTTTGCATACATTTTATATTTGTTAATGCACTTTATTATACTGAACAGAGAGTTTATTAGAGTTTCCTTATGTGGCTAAACTTAATGTTATTTTATATATATAATTTACATTATGCATATAGAATGCTATTTTAGACTTTTCAGTTACAATGCTATCACATTTTATGTGATCAAAGCAACAATTACTAACTCTTTTTATTTTTACATTTGTTTTGAGTTACCCATGTTCACTTTTTCTAGACCTTCAAATACTACCATCTAAAAAAGTCAGGACATGCTATTATTGCTACATTTTTGCATTATGTTAACCTGTTTAATCTGTAAGCACATATCTCAAAATTCCCTTCCTGTGTGGTTTTGGATCAGTAGGATTGACCACAAAGAAACTGGCATAAGAGTTGGAAGGCAGTGAAGTGAATGCTGGGTAGCAACTAGGTCTGAAGCTTCTCTACCACCCATCATGTCTCCCTTTCAGCCTCTCCAAGGGTTAGGCCAGTTGCATGTATATTGTTGACCCTTCAACAACATATTTTGAACTGTGTTGGTCCACTTATAAGTGAACTTTTACATCTGTATATAAGTGGGCTCATGCATTTCAAATCTATGTTTATCAAGGGTCTACTGTAGTTCCTTGAGGAGGGCTCCAGCTCTTTCAGCAGGTCATCCCACCACCGAGGCAGAGGTGGTGACACACAGATGTGAGTTCTAGTTTGTCCATGTGCATTTTGTCTTATCCTCACAAATTTTAGTCTGCCTTATTCTTCCCACTTCATGTTTATTTTTTCCCCAACTGGCCCTACTGAAATACAAACATGGTAGGCCAACTACCAGATGCACAGGCTTTCCATAAACAGCTTTCCATAAACATCTTCACAAATGCCCACAATTACATCCATTCTGATCTCTTGCTTCATATCGCTCATAGCAGTGATATGTTTCCCTGATTCAACTCTAACTGACACAAGTGTTTTCTCTTTACTCCATGTTGGAGTAAGAGATATTTTATCCTCCACACTTAGGAGTTTCTCAGATAATAACTGAATTACATATCTATGAATCTATGGGTCCAAATTTTAAAAGGTGAATGTCAGCAGAAATAATAATAAACAAAAACACCACCACAATACTGAATATTTGTTCAGATAAATGCAAAGCCTTACATTTTAGTTGAAAAAGTAATCAATTATACGGGAAACCCATAGGATTTCTAAGAATAACAGAATATTAGAGCTGGTAGGGTTGCTAGTAATCATTTAATTCAAACTTTCCGTTTTACAGTTGAAGAAACAGAAAATCAGATACCTGCCTCAGATCACAAAATAAAGTAGTAGCAAATCTGGAACGAAAAGCACAATCCAGTTTAATCACATTTTTCTTCATACCTTTTTAATTTTTCACTTAATATCAGTTTATATAAAAAAACCTAAGGGGTTTCAGTTGACTGAAAATTTACTATGATGCAAAGGGGTTTAGAGGATGTAAAAAATGCTAATGTGTTAAGAGGCTGAATTAATAAAGTATAGCATCTAATATAAGGAAGATTATAACTCATTGAAGTCTGTCCTGGTCAGACCATATTAATGCATTTAAGTACCTAAAAGAACCCAAGTAAGTTATAAAGAAAGTAAACAGAATTATATGGGTTTTAAGCTATTACATATAAAGGAGAGAATTAGCATTATTTTAACAGGAGAAGGAAAGACATGGGCAGATATAACTATGATCAAATATTTGAGGAGGTCATAGAGGAAAGAAATTAAATGTATTCTGTCTAGGTTTCTAGAGCAGAAATAAAATAAATGGTTGGCCAGTAGAGAGGCTGATTAATATTTAGAAATATTTTGTAAAAAATAGGGAACTTTAAGTCCCAAAGGGTTGTCTTATAATGCAGTGAGCTGCCAATCAAAGGAAGTTTGCAATCAGAGGCTTTGATAACAGTCTATCAGGTAGTTTTAGTAAAGGATTCCTGATGGGATGGAAGTTAGAGTTAATGACCTCCCAGGCTCCCGTACATCTCTGTCTCTGAGTCTATATTGTTTGAATGACAACATTATAGGAATAAAGTAACAACTTCAATTATTTGAAAGTTATATTTCTGCTATTACCCATGTGAAAGCTACAATTTGTCTTTAATGTTGAGTCCTAAAGTAATAAAAACATACTTGAAAGCTGCTTTTTCCAGAATAGCTAGATTTAATCCAAGTAAATATATTTGCTTGAGTAAAATTCATACTGTCAGAATTGAAGGCCAGAAATACAATTTTAACTATACAGTGGGAAAGATCCTCTGAACACTGTACAATCTTCATCTGGATTGTGCCCAAGGATCCCCATCCACCAACAAGAATGCTGGCTGCAAGCCACCAAGATGACACTCAAGTTATTCCCCAGAGAGTAATAGAGACTTTGATATAGTATCTGAACAAGATGCCAGACCAAGGAAGGGGTAAGGGGTCTTATGTGGTGGCCTTGCAGGCTGGTCTATCAGCATGGATTGTTTTACCATAGCAGTCATGGACAATAGGAGCAGCCAAGAAACATCTTTTTTATCCAGAAGTTGACACAGAGGATGTTGCTGAATTCAAATATCTTAAAGAAAGAGAGTTAAAAAAGAAAAGGGATTTCGTGGAACTGACAATGATGCCTTTGAAAGAAGAAAACTAAATAATCTTGTTTGACTTTTTTTAATTAAAAGTTGTTCTCCTGGAAATGCACAGCAGAGCTGGCAGATTCACAGAATGATGCAAGAACAAAAGGCTCCTCTTGTACACACAAGGGCGGCACACATCAAGCTAGCCTGGAGCCCTCTTTGGGAGGAAATTAAAAAAGAAAAGAATCATGAGTGTATAGGAGAAAAAGAAAAAAATGCTAAAATAAATTTGATAAACAATTACAAGATTTAAAGTCAGAAGGGATCTTTGTTGTTATCTGGGGAACCCTCTCAAATGTGGCAGCACATTTCAATCACTGGTGGAGCTCCTTAAAAATACAGTTAATCAAGCCCACACTAGAATAATTGTGTCAGAGTCTGATACTCAGACAGGCTTGGAAGTCTCTAATCTCAAGCATTGCAGAATACTCACCTTACTTCTACCTTAATACTTGTACAACCATAACTCTTTTGGATTTCTACCTTGGAGTTTCTTTAGTAATCAGGTGTAGTGGATAGTAACATTCAGAGCAGTAGTATAGATGCATAACCTCATTTAATAATTGTAACAATCCTGAAAGATAATCATGATTTTATTTTATAGATAAGAAAACCAAAGTCATAGCTGCCAAATGACCTATCTAGAATTTAAACACAGGTATGTCTCTTTAGCTCATGTTCTTTCCACTAAAGCATATAGTAATAAGTTGAACCAATGACATGAAATAGTATTCAATTTTTTAGCTTACAAAAATTATGATTTTGTATCATTTTAGTGTAATATTTAAAGTCTTAAAAGAATATAAAGTACTGTATAAGAAATTACTATAAAGGGATAAAACTATGTGAACATTATGTATTACAAATTAATTTTTTTCTTTAAGTGAACTGCATTTTGATAAAACTAGCTATAAAATTTCTATAAACTATCAATGAGAAGTTCCTTGCCTAGCTGACACCTGCCTGCTTGTGTTACCTAATGATGAATCAGAAGTCTGAAGCCTGGACCCTGGTGAGACATCTAGGTACAACATGGCACAACATTTAAGGAAACAGTCACTCTCAGGTGCTGGCCCGGCACGTGCGTGAGTTTGAGAGCGAGTGCCTTCTTTATATTTGCTTCCTGGTGACTATTTTTTTCACCTTCATCTCATTTCCCCTCTCTTCTTTTTATTCCACTTTTGTTAATTCTATACCCACAAAAGTCAGGCAAATAACACCATGAGCTAGAACTCTAAGACAGCATCCGTTCTTTGTGTGTAGGGCAAAAGATAACTCGCATTGCTTTGGGGAGAAAATACAAAGATTGAAAAGAAAAAAAATGGCAACCATGGGGCTAAAAGAGAAAAAAAAAGGCAATTCATTAAAAAATTGACCGAGATTGAATTGCTGTGCACATTATCCATTAAGCCTACTTAAGGTTTTGTTTTCTTTATGTCATGGTGACTCTTGGGTTATTATCTCCATGACCACCCATTATTAATTAGCTTTATGAGCTGACAACTTTATCTGTGTCCAATGTCATAAGTGCACAAACAGCATGAGTCAGTAACTGCATAAAAGAAAAATGCAACTGAATGTGTTTTTAGAAAGAGGACCATCGACTCCTAGACTACCAGAATGGAGAATGGCACAGCTCCTTAGAGGCTATCTGGGTCTCAGAGAGGAGCACTTCCTTCCAGGCCTTCTTCAGAAAGGATAGTCTTGCCTCTGTTTGAATATCTTTAGAAAATAGAACTAATCTTCCATGAGACAGCCTTCACCAATGCCAGAGAGTACTTCTAGTATTCCTATTTTCTTCTAAGCTAAAAGTTTCCATTTTGCAGGCTTTTCAAATTCTTCCCAGGGTTATATGGCAATGTAAAACTGTTATATATTTGCCCCAAAATTTCTCTCTCAAATATTAAAAGATAAGCTTTCAATATTTGTTATGGTTATAAACATGTAACAATCTGGGCTACTCCAATGAGCTGGACCAAGATAATGTCTATGCCTTAGAATGTATCACATTTTTTTCAGTGAGCTTTTAAAACACATTAGTTAGGTAGCAGTGTGCACTCTCACCAGCCTTGCTATTCACCACAGAGCTAGAAGTTCTTATGAGGCATTCAGATCAGAAAGGAGGGAGTAAAAATATCTCTATTTGCAGATAATATAACTATTTACATAGAAGACCCCAAAGAGTTTACAAAAACTCTCAGAACTAATAAGTAAGCTCAGTGAGGTCATAGAATACAAGTTCCACACACAAAAATCAATTATATTTCATACAGGGACTGAATAGATGAACTGAAGTTAAAAGCACAATACTGATTTTAATTGCTTCAAAGAAAACTAAATATGTAGGGAGGGACACCCTTAACAAAGTATACTTAGAATCTGTATGCTAAAAATTGTAAAATATTGATAAAAGAAATCAAAGAAAACCTACATAAATGAAGAAATACATCATGTTCATAGATTAAACAACTCAACACAGTGAAGATGTTAATTGTCCCCAAAGGGGGTTATAAGTTTAATGCAATCCGTATCAAAATCCCAGCAAGTTATTCCTGTAGACGTAAACAAGCTTAGGCACAGGTCATAAAATAGCTGGAACAAACTTGACAAAGAAGAATAAAGGGGAGGAATTGTTCTACCAAAGATAGAGGCCTACAATATAGCTACAGTATTCAAAACAGTATAGTATTGGCAGAGCTATAAACTTATAGGTCATGAACACATAGCAAACCCAGAAATAGATCCACAGAAATATGCTCAAATTACTTTTTAGGATGAAAGCAATTTAATGGAAGAATGATAACTTTTTTCAACAAAAAGTCCTGGAGCCATGGAATATCCATAGGCAAAAAAAATTAACCTCTACCCAAACCTCACACCTAAGACCTGTACAAAATTTAATAAAAGTAAATCATAGATTTAAGTGTAAAACATAAAACAATAAAAATTTTAGAAAAAATAGTAGAAAATCTTTGAAATCTAGAGCTAATTAAAAGTTGTTGTGCTTGACACAAAAGCAGATCCATAAAAGAAAAAGATGTATGAATTGGACCCCATCAAATTAAAAACTTTTCCCTATGAGAGTCATGTGACAAGGATAAAAAGACATGCTACAGACTGAAAGAAAATACTTGCAAACTGCATATCTGACAAAGAGCTAGTATATAAAAATATATTAATAACACCCACTGTTGAACCATAAAAATAATAAAAAAAATATACAATCCAATTATAAAATGGGCAAACATGAACAGACTTTTTATTGAAAAAGATACAATACATGGAGAACAAATAAGCACATGAAAAGATGTTCAAAACCATTAGCCGTTGAAAAACCAGAAAGTAAAACCACAGTGAGATATGATCACACACACCTATGAGACGGGCTAACATAAAAAGTAGCAACAATTTAAATGCTGGTGAAAATTCAGGGAACCTGGATCACTTGTACATTACTGATGGGAATTTAAAATGGAACAGTCCCTCTGAAAAACAGTTTGACAGTGTCTTATAAACTAAACATGAAATTACCATATGACCCAGAAATTACACTCTTGGGTTTCTATCCCGGAAATATGAAGGATGTTTTTTTACCAAAAAATTCACAAAAACAAATATTCATAACAGCTTTATGTATTTATTTACTTACTTATTTATATGAAACTGCAACCAACACGTATATTGTCTAACAGGTGTGATTAAACATAGTACAAGATTTACATACCATGGAACACTACTCATCAGTGAAAAGGAATGAATGATTAATGAAAGGAACAAGTAGGATGGCTCTCTAGGAAATTATGCCGAGTGAAAAAAAGGCAATCTCATAAAAGTTAAACTATATGATTCCATTTTATAACATGTAAAATGACAAAATTTAAGAAATAAAGAACAGATGAATAGCTGTCAGGGTTTAAGGACAAGGGGCTGGTACAGGAGGGAGATAGATGTGGTTATAAAAAGATATTGCAAAGGATCACTGTAGTGCTGGAATTGTTTAGTATCCTGACTGTAGTGGTGGATTCACAAGCCCTCAAAGATGACAAAATCATATAAATCATAGTACTAAATACATATAAGCACACAAGTCCAAGTAAAATGGGAGAAATCTGAATAAGAAGTGAATATATCATGGTTGTGATATTTTCATAATTTTGGAAAATTGTCATTGAGGGAAACTTTCTTAAGTTTTTCAAGAAGTTTTGTAGATTTAGTTTCCTTTCAGTCTTTGAATACACCAGAGAATTTCTACTGGGGGCTCAATTTTGACACATTGAAATTCCTGAAAAACTACAACAAAGTAAATGATTTCTTATTGAATATGCTAGCAATAGCAGTATAGGCCAGTTCCAGCTAGAGCATCAAGGAATAATGTAATTACTTCATTATGGGCTGTAGGGATTGAAATTGAAAATATGGGTACCCAAATCCTCAAATCCATGGATTTTCCTGAAAATTAATGTAAGAATCTTGAAAAGGTAAGACCCAATTTTCTTCAGTGTGAAGAGCCCTTATTAATACATGTGCATAATTCAAGTGGCATAGATGTAATTTTTGTTGCCAAAAAATGAGATGCCTTTGTATAAAAGAGCAAGCCATTTCTCATTTATAAGACAAATGAAATCTCAAGCACAGGCTATGGCAATAACCAGTGAAAAAATTTTTCCTCATGAAATTAACCACTGAGTAAAAGGGTCTTGGGGGATGGGTGTAGATCCAGAAGGTTTCCTCTAGTCTTTAAACTTCAGGTTGTAACCAAGTATCAGAGACCAACAGGACAATAAGATGGCACCCACATTGGAGTTATTTTGGAAGCAGGAAAGCAAGGCAAGATGCTCATGAAGTTGCTGTAGCAGATGGCTGAAGATGTAAAGGTATCTGTTCAGAGCTCAACCAAGCTGAGAACCTTGGAAACAAATTGGCATCTCTCACAAGCTAGAAACGTTTGCTTTGTCAAAGTGTACTGGTTTGAGATTTCTTGCTTTCTTTTTTTTGTTTATCTTTTAACAATCTCCTTGACATTTCCTGATGATCTTAACTGTACTGAAGAGATTTTGTTTGAATTTCGATCTGAGCTTTTGAGGGAGGAGGCAGTGTCCTTAGGGAAGAGCCAGTGGCAATGAATTCCCAGTGAACTGCATAAGAGAAAGATAAACCTCATAGAGAAAAAAATACAGGAGCTTCTAGTAGGGCCACTGCTCTCTACTTGCTAAGCAATGAAGTCTGAATGCTCTGGCTTAATAAGGGAGTAATGCTTTTATCCGTAGAGCAGTAAAATGTTTTCACCTCCCTCACCTTTTATCCCTGAAAGTCTGTTGCTAAAGCTAATAACCATTTGCTCTGTAGTTTCACGTCAAGGCTGCTGCAGTTTACAGCCCCATTGTCCAGTTCCTGCTCTCACTCTTCAAACCGAAGCACACTGTCTAGATTGCTGATGTCATAGTCTGGATAATCCAAAGTCATTTTCTGTCACTTGCTTCTAAGGGCACTTTACATTCAAGGTTTTATCGATTGACAATTCACTATTGTGGAAGCAGGAGACACTGGATATAAAAGAAACGGGAGATAACATCCTGTCCTTGGAGAATTTATAAGTCATGAAAAGGCTTGGGCAGGCTTAGAAAGCAATTTGCAAATAGACATATTAATATAGTGCAAACAGAGTATTATCTGCAGAGCAAAGTAAGGATAATGAAAATAATAACTGGAATTATACAGTTATTTAAAGGTATTTATAAATACCTTTAAATTACCTTATCTCATTGGCTACAACCTGTCATATAAAGGACTAACTTTATATTATCCTTATCTTGCTGATGAAGAAACTGGGACTTAGAGTTTGTCACTACTGTGGACACACTGGGTCTCTGAGCCCTTATTCTTCAAACCACGTTCCACCTTCAGAATCCAAAGAGATGAGGTTAATTTGGGAAGTAGGTGAGTTTGGAATAGGGCCTTATGGGAAGTAAAATTATGCCCAATGGCAGATAGAAATGGAAAGAATATTCCAGGTATATTGTTAATCTTACACCAGAAAAACAAAGCAGAAACCCATGAAAGCTTTTTTTTTAAGAACTTATTTTTGAGTAATGAAAAATTCTGTTCAGTTAGGAGACAGTTTCAGTGCACTCATCCTTTCTCTCTTGCTTTGATAACTATATATTTTTAAACATATAACCTTGAACAAACCACACAATCAATCCACTCACCTTGTTCCATACATAAATTGGACCTAATAACACTTTCATTGGTGGCAACTCACTCCAAGGTGTTCAATCCTTACAAACATCAATCTTCAATACATCTCTTTGCAGCAAGGAGGAGACAGGCGTTAATTTTCATGAGGCTGCATAAGAAGACTGTGATGCATGAATTCTTCTGAAGTGAAACAGTAGCCTAGGCAAACTAAGAACTGCTTCACAGGTGTAAAGCCTTTGGCCACATGATCTAAATGAGGAACAGCACTCCCTGCAAGCTAAAACTTCCTATCTCATACCAGTAGGAGATACATAAATAAAGCAGATATCAGGGGAGAATTATTGAAGAAAAAGTGATAACTTTTCCAGAATCAAAGGGCAGCTACGTGTATGTTGGGCAAGAAGCTTCATGGTTTTTGACCAACATACATAATCAGTGTTAAAGATCAAATCAATCTGTTTCTGGGGGAAGGGTAATTTTCTCTCCCATCATTGGAACTTCATTTCCATGTTCATTTAATGCAGTCCACAACCTAAAATTCATGCAGGTTAGAAGAAAGATGCAACACTGACTTATCGCTTGAGCATTCCTCACATTTTCTCGGTATAGAAATGTATAAAATGAGTAAACTCAAATGTCAGGATTGCCAAGATAACCTCCCCTGTCCTTGTGCTGCCACACTGCCCAACCTCAGTGTACTACCTTTTGCCAGTGCATTATTTGGGATTATATTATCAACCATTAATTAAGGAGCTAATAAGTCCTCAGAATGTGCTACCCTAGCAGAGGAGTAATGAGTAACACACAGTCCCTGACTTCAAGATGGTGAGTGGTTAAAATAATCTGGGTGGCCCTGAACAACAAAATCTTGCATATTGTGAAGGCTACACCAACCACAAGAAGAGCCTTGAAAGACATTGTGATGAACTGCAAAAAAACTTGGCACTGAGAGTTGAAAGATCTTTGTTCTATTCTTTACTTTCTCCTACTAAACTATGGCTTTAACATGATCTATTTGTGCTTTAATGAACTCACCTGTGACATGTAAGTAATAATAGCTGCACTGTTTACTGTCAAACACTTTGAAGAACACATTAGTCCACATACTTTGATGTGAGTTACAAATTATAAATACGAATGGTGGAAACAGTCAAGAATGAGAATAAATGTGGAAAATAGCTACACTATGCTAGCTGTAGAGCAAAATTACAAGGGAAAGAAACTTGAATTAAGATGAGAAAAACTTGTAGTAGGGAAAAATTTGGGCAGATGGGTAGAATAAAACAGAGATGCTAGGAGAGGAGCCATGAAGGGAGGGATAGAATAATGGAGGAAAGAAGACAGAGGAAGGGGAGAGAAAGAGAGAGACTCACACATAGAGACAGAGAGAGAGACAGAAGGAAAGGAGAGGAGTGTAGAGTTGGAAAGTAGGAGGCATGCATAATGCAGTAAAAAAGTCTGTGAAAATGCAAGCATCTACAATGCTTAAAATAGTATGCTATGCATTGCACCCATAGTAGACACTAAATGCACATTTGATGAAATAAAAAACTTCCCACATTAGGAGATCTTTTGGCTCTTTTGCCCAAATCGTCAGATGTTTCAATTTCTTACAAAATTACCCTTGTCTATCTTTCTCCTTCAGGCTCTATCTCCAGTGAGCAAATAGAAATCATTTTCTTTGAGATGTGCAGCAAGATGTAAACATACATATTATAAAAGTTAAAATAACATGAACTTCAAAATAACATATTATATCTTATACCTAAAATTATTTAGAAAATATAGCATAATAATTGTGTGTAAGACCACCAGAAGGTTACTGAACTTAAACAAACAAACAAAAAAAAATGTATGGCAAGATAAGGTGCTGAGACATTAACTTATGTGTCTGTGTGTTTCTTTTTGTAGTTTTCTGTTTTAAGGACATAGATGTTAGTGTCTTCTTAACATCAGGACTAATGGAAGTGTGGAGAAATTGCAACCCCACCTCAACACCTATGTCTGAGGAAGATGGAAAATAATATAATATTTTTGAGGAGTAAAGCAAGTTCTTGGTGAAGAAAAGGGCAAACAGAGGCAGAAGAGCTTCCTGAAAACCAAGAGAGAAGAGAGGGTCCTGCAAAACCCAGGAGTGCTGGCACTACTCCTTGACAGAGCCTAGGGAGACAGAAAATCTTGGGAGGGAACTGGTTGTATGGGACATTTCCAGAGGGCAACTATATGAGTACACCTTCTTCTTGGTGTGACAAAGATCCTTCTGTGCAAGGGTGACACAAAACCACAGGACAATTTCCTTTTAAAAATCATGCAGTCTTAGAAAATTAAACCATCATACTTGGACCAAAAAACAGAGTTATCTTCCTAAAAGTTATGCTTTGAGTAAGTTTCATAAAATCATTTCATGCCCTGAAGGGAAGAATCCCAATTAATGACAGAAAATCACTTTCTCATTAGCCTTAGGAAATAAAGGGATTTAGTGTCAGATATTAGAAATATTAGAAAAGTAAATGTTACCTGTATAGGAATCTTTAATAGCTGCCCATGTGATTCTTTAGCCTGCTAACATGTAAGAACCCTTGCTTTAGGGAGCATATTTTCCCTAAGATTATAAACAGGAGGTAAACACCAAAGAATGGTCATCTCTTAAAAGCAAATCTTTAAAGAAAAGAACTGAAAACAAGTTCTTTTGCCTACCTCAAATATTCAGTTGGAGGAAGGATGAGCCAGAGTGTTAGAATAGGTGACTCTCACAACTGCATAAAGAATGAGAGGTAAGGTCGAAACTCCTAAGCCTAAGCATAGCCAGTGCTTAGATGCAGGCAGTCTGATGGCACTGTCCTGAGAAGCATCTATTTGCATGAGCAATCAAAGACTCTTAAGTGAAAACTAATTCTAAAGGAAGGGAGGAGGAGGCAGAAGGCATGAATTAATGAAGGATTTTCTAAAAGGGAAAAGTAGATTCTGAGTATAACTTGGTGCCTGTAACCTGTAGTCACCTTCCAGCTAAATCCCAATGAATTTATGTCCTATTCTAAGAAGAAGACAAGTATGAATGGATAAGTCAATTTATTTTCATTCTTTTCAAGATATTGGGATACAAGGAAGATCTGTTTGGGAACCAACTGGGCAGAATCTTGTTCTTCTGCTGAAATAACTAAAGAATTTTATAAAATATAAAACTGTACAAAATGGAAAAAAGCTATTTTCAGACAATAAGCTAGACTTTAACCTTTGAGAAAAGTAAACAAACAATGGGTGCCATAGGATTGCAAAGCACAGGAAAGAAAAATAAAAAAAGAACACAATAATTTTTCTCATTTGAGGGGCCAGAAATGAGAGTTGAGGGGACCATGGTGGTTGGACTTTGTAAGATAACATATCAGAGAAGAGGGCGCTATTTAGATAAATATATCCAGAAATTGCATAAGGGTTCCTTAAGACTTTGGCTGAATGTACCCTAAGCCTGCATAATTGGATCTTCATAAGAGTGGGAAAAGAACTGCCGTGAAAGAAACAAAACAATAATCCAGTTACTAAAGAATTTTAATCTGAACAATTCCCCAAAATAACACAGGCTTGGAAATCATTTGATTTCCCATCAACCATAGTGGATAATCCATTTAGTGGAGGTCCCAGAATGTTCCTGCTTTAGTAGTAGAAGTATTAAAAACGACTAAAAACCTGCAGGAAAGGGTACCCTAGGCCTAAACTAATAAACAAGGCTTAAGCTTAAAGCAAGCCTTAAAATGAGCAAGCTGATTTGCAAGTAATTTTAACTGCTTGTATAAGCAAATACTAACTCTTAAAAAAAAGACAACATAATTCCAAACTCAGCAATATAATTTTTATATTGTCTAGTAGGCATTCAAAAGTTGCAAGGATGAAAGATGCAAGAAAATGCACCTATAATCAGGAGAAAATCAGTCAATGGAGACAGAGTCAGAAAGAATAGAGATATTAGAGTAGAGAACATTTAAAGAGCTATTATAAGTATGTTCAAGTGTTTGAAGGAAAACATGAATGTAATGATGAAAGAAATAAAAGGTATATGAAAAAATAAATTTTACAATTTAAAATAACAGTATCCAAACTTAAAAATTCAGTGAATGAGTTTAACATAAATTAGACACAGCAGAAGACGAAATCAGTGAACTTAAAAACATGGCATAGAAACTAACCAAACTGAATCACCAAGAGAAAAGTGAATGAAGGAAAAAAGAGAAGATAGCTCCTCACAACTTGTGAGATGCAGGTAAGGCAGTATTTAAGAGAATATTTATAGCTTTAAATATTTATGTAATAAAAGAAGAAAAGTTTAAAGTAAAAAATGGGGAAATAGTCTCTCTGTCTTCTTCAACTCAGGACTTGGGGTCGTTTTACCTTATCACAAGACTACAGAGATTTTCCTATATTGCCCTGATATGCTGAAGCCTCCAGCACCTCTCTGTCAGTGCCCAGAAAAAGTAGACATTCATGGACTGGGGCAGCTGAATTATTCCTTACCAGGGGTAGGGCTGAGAAATTTTTTCTTAGCTCCATTGGTAACAGAGGGCTCAGCAGCAGATGGCTCATCAGGAGAAGGCATATAGACAGAGAGGGGGAAAAGACAGAAACTACCCTGTAGCTGATAGAACTTATTTATAAGCAAGTGTGAGAGAAAAGTCACCCAGGATAGTTACCAGAAATAACTGGAGGTGAGATAGTGTGAGGTTAGAGATGAGGAACATCTTGCAGGCAGTAAAAGGTCAGTAAAACATATAGGATGGCAAATTCTCTCTAAGTGAGTAAAGTACAACTGTGGGTTGTACTTTTTTCAAAGGGCCATATGGTGGCCTTTTGAAAGCCTAACTTAGTAAACCAGTGTATTAGTTCTCTACTGCTGCATAACAAGTTACTCCCAAACTTAGGAGCTTAAAACAACATTTATTTTCTCACAGTTTCTGTAGGTCAGGAACTCAGGCCCAGTCCAGCTGGGTCTTTGCGGGCTTTTGGCTGGAGACTCCTTTCAGTCCCTTGCTAGGTGAGCCTTTCCAACATGACATCTTTTTTCATCGAGGTGCAAATGGAGAACTCAAAGGGGAGATAGTTCAGTAAGATGAAAGTCACAATATTTTGTAATTTAATCATGGAAGAGACATATATCACTTTTGTCAAATTCTACCCATTAGAAGCAAGTTACCTGGTCCATCCCACACTAAAGGAGAGGGGTCACTGGCTGCCTTCAACAGATAGGAAAACAAATAGGGGTGGCGAAAGTGTTTGCCAATGTCACTACATTATGATGACCCTCTTGGAGAATGATGGCCTAAATAAAATTCAGCATTTAAAGTGGATTAAGTCTCTAAAATGCTCTGACAACAACCTTGTTCACCTGTCCAGAGCCATCACAGTGAGGCAGAGGGTTAGTCTGAGAAGTAGTAAGTGAGGGGAAAGATGGAACAGTAATGTTAAAGCATATAAGATGTTTTATTTGCTTTTAAAATGGAATTTCCTTTATAATAACAATTTAGTAGATTACATTTTTGTGATATATTTAAATATGTGAGTGTGTGAGTGGATTTTTCTAGTGTTTAAGCCATCAGTGAGTTCCTGAGGAAAGGTTTGAGAAGTCCATTAAATGAATGTATTGTAGTGTCATCTCAAATATAGCCATACATCTACCTCCTTTGTTACTTTTTCCAGAGCAGTGTCATTATTTTGAAGTTAAATGTGCATTTTTACTCTGATAAAAATGTTTTAAGAAAACAATAATCACTGCTATATCCAGAAATTTTTGATCATAAGTATTTTCTTGTATAATTTAAAATCAATGTAAATCTATTAAATAGTAAAATTTTTAATATTTTGCTATGTACCACCTACAATTACTTCATTTCCAGTGGTAAGTAGACTGAGTTTATAAAAATTTATATCATGGAAGGAGCATGCACTTTGGGTCTGAATAGCGACTTTGGTATTTGCTATTTATTAAAATATAGGTAAGTATGCAATACTAGGCTTATTAGAACATGAAACTCCTTTTCTATAAAATTGGGATAATTGTATTTAACTTGTTTAGCTTTAATGAGATAATAATTGTGAAAAGGATCATATTTGGTACATAATAGCAACTGCAAAAATAGTAATATTGGCAATAGCTAGTATTTATTGCATAATTACTATGTGCCAGGCACAGTACTAAAGCACTGTTAATATGCTTTCAATAAAAGTTAGTGTTTTTCTCTAAAGCTATGACATCAAGTAATTTAGCAGTCCCATCTAGTTAGTATTGATTATCAAACTAAATGGCTCCCAAGTTTCCAAGGAACTTAAAAATGTTTGAGGGTGTGCCAATAGATTTGAATATTTACAATGACTCCAACATTATATCTGAAAAAATTAAATATAGTAAAAGAGTATTAATTCTATATTATAGATACAAATTATGATATAGAAACATCTCCCTTAGAAATGTGTTGTATGGACTATATCTAATTAGTCCTCATAGTTTATAAACTGCTGCATAAAACCCTTGTAGTTGATTATGTTACATTTTAAGGGTAAACATGATCATATGTGCAGGACTTCCTACAACTTTCAGGCATAAGAACAAAAAGTATGTGAAAAGTGTGCCCCATGGGTGGTAATTTTCTTTAGAAACTAGAAACAATTGGGTAAATATGACATGCTCTCTATGTGGCTTGATTCCACTATACCAAATGCCCAATGCTCATTTCAAAATGTTTGCAAACCATCTCTTCTGATTTTGAGCTCTATCTCCCAACAAACTCTGCTTTAGCTGATCTCCTCTTTCTACTCAAACCTTCTCACTTATGGTATTTGTATGGAGCAGACTGTCCTGAAGGGTGTTTACTTCATCTTGCTTGGCGGCCTAAAACCTCCTGGCTTCACCATTCTCTGGAGTTCCTTCCTATTGCCTCCCAGAAAGGGCACTCCCTTTCAGTTTATCATGATTATGCAGAGCCACTTAGCTCTTTGCACCACCTACCCAGCTCAAAGCCTGCTAGTGCATACCTAAAGATTCACTTGGGCAACAGATTCTTCCAGGCCCCTCAAAAGAACAGAAATGGTCTAGAAAAGGTTTAAGATAGCCTTACTTTCTATCCTCACAGCCAATCTCCATGAGTGTAAAGGAAAAGTACATAAAGATTGTTTTCTCCAATTTTCCTTAGAAGGCGGAAGCAGCTATAGTCATTTGGGGTGTGAAATAAGAAATTTACTTCTCTTCATTTAAGTTGGATAATTCTATGTAGAAACAAAGAGTGTAAATACTCCTGGTCCTATTTCCGCAATTTCCTCTTCTAAGGCAGGACTTTCTGACTCTATTCTCCAACATGCTTCAGAGTGGTCATGCACAGTTAGAAAGAGATTGAATTAGACCTTTAGGATAATCAAATCCACCATCCTTATTTTACAAGCAAGTAAACTGATGGCCAGCAATACCTAACTTTGAAACAGCTATTCAATGAGATGAATAGATAATGCAAATCGACATATCGCGCCACTCCATATTCTCAGTGCTTCATTAAGTGTATCTAGATCAAAAGTAATACCTTGAATATGTCCTGCCAAAGAAAGTTATTAGTACCCTAAAACCAACAATTTCCCCCAAGAATTTTCATTGGTGAAAGTGCTAATAGAATTCAGAAAATTCTAACACAAGATTCCGCATCTGGCCCCCTCTTTTCTTGGTGCATTACTTCCTCTCAGCCATGTTCATGACTAATTCATACTCTACCTAACAGTTCAACACATAGGAGGAAAGAGAAGACAACAGGTTTCTAGAATTTCAAGCAATACTTTTCCTTCTTGACAATAGCTATAATCCGCTTCTCCATCTCTGTGGCAGCCTGTCACTAGAAAGCCAAACTTTCAGCTGAAAACCCACAAATATCAGACTAACGATTGTAGCAAAATCCTCTCTAAAAATATCAGAGGATTGAAAGGTGACCCCATATGGGCCGAGGTGGATGTGATAAAATGCAAATGTGCAGCTTCCAGAGGGAGAGAGAATAATACAGTACTATATCACAAGTGTGGACTGAATAAGGATATTTTTTTAATACTAATGTAATTGGGGGAGGACTGCTTCCAGATGGGAGGGGCAGCCAGTGGAAAGAGGTTTGTGGGGGCTGAGGGTTAAAATTAAGCAAGCATATGGAGCTGTAAGGGAAAGAAAAAAGGCTCTAACAAGTCACAAGTTGTAGAAGCTGGACTCAGATTGCAGATAGCTCAATAATGACACATTAGGCCTGAAAAGAGGGGGACAAACTCAGGAAATAACCTTAGTAATGTTAGATGCTAAGGGCTTTAGGGAGAGTAGTTTCCATTAGAAGGCCAGAGAAGAATGTGCCTTGCCAGCCCAGCAAAGAAAGAGGAGGCTTCCCTGGGCTTGGGGATAAAGTAAGGCAGCAAAGAAAAGGGAAAGGACAGAACAGTATCTCTTTTTGATTGGGAGAAAAGTCAAGCATTCAGGAACCTCTGAATTATCTTCCACTCAAAATATCTTTGTAGATAAAGCAATCCAATCAAAATGTTAGCACTACATGGATCCAGGTAAAGGGTGTTCTTCAGTCTCCCTGTGGTGAGACTGAAAACTATTCTTTGACTATTCTTATTCTCTTACAGAAGCCATGGTGGACACAAAGTCACTATTCAGTTTTGTACAACACTGTTACAAGTCACTGTTCAGTTTTGTACAACACTGTTACTTTACCTACAATAAATGGTAGCTTTCCTTCTCCAATGTCTCAATTCAAAGAGCAAGTAAAGTCTGGTGGGGACAGTGGAATTTCTGGCTTAAGACAAACTATTCCAAGATGCAATCCCTGCTTTCAACTTTTTTCTCAGCCTGTTTAATTGATATAATATTTTTATCTTCCCCCTCAGTCCTAAGATTACCTCAACCCCAAAGCTTAGGGTAGGGCAGATGGTTTAATGCACAACAAACTCTTACTACAATGTGAGAGATGACTGAATTTCATGTAACAATTTAATTTAGTTCAGTTTGATAGCAATATACCATCAAATTGACAAAATATAAGCCACCTTATTCAAGTACTATTTAATTTCCCTAGATCCTGTACTTATGCTGAATCTGCAGCAATTTTCCAACTAGGCTGTGCAAGCCTGGAACCAGTGATTATGTGACATCCACTTCTTTGCCACGTCCCCTTCTATCCTAATTTTCAGCTTTCATTGTATGCTACCTATGACCACCTTAACTTTGAGTCTATTAATATTTTAGTTCATGGTATCTAATGTTGAGATCTTCCCATGGCTTTATAACATTGTATTTTCTCACCACACCATTTCAAAATGTATTATTGGCTTTCGATACATAACTATTAATATCTGAGTAAGGTCCTGTTTAAATCAGGTTCTGTTTCCAGAAAAGACATGTTCATGTATTATGATTAGGCAGTCTATATACCTTTAACAAAACCCACTTCATTAATAGTTTAGATTTTGAGGTTTCCAAACAGTACAGTAAAGCATTGAGTATACATTTACATGGCTCATCAGGTGCTGCCTGGCAAAGAACGCTATTGGTAGGAACAACAAAAGTTGCAGGAAAAGGTCACAAGTCTCACTCATACTGTCTTTGTAGTAGGAACCTCATTTTCCTTTGGAGTTGACTACTTTGGCAGAGCACACCTGGAAGCCTTCTGTTGGGGACCTCCCAGTTCAGCACCTATGCCTGTATCTGGCCTCTGCATCACAGGGGAGCAATGCAACAGAGGAACCACCACTTGCTCGCAACCACATCAGACTCTGACCCCTCTTTGATTGCAAACTTCTAGGCAACCATAAGTCTCCAACAAAGCCTATTTTTCACCTCAGAACCAATGTCTTTCATTACACTGCAGGGTGAACAAGCCCTTTCAGCTGGCGCCTTGTTGCCTGGCTTAGATTTTAACTTTCCTTTCAATCTTCAATCATATGTGCTTCTCTTATTCCAAAGTAGAAGAGAGGAGATGGAGAACACTGTGTCTTTATGGCTCTTAAAGAGGGTCTGTGGAGAGACCCTGGGATGGTATCCCCTGACAGTTTTATTCCAGACCATGTCACCAGAAAGACAAGTAGGAAGGGATACTATTGTTGGCATTTCAAAACAACATCCAGTATCACCTTCTGTTTTGACCTGTTCAACCTTTCCCTTCAAGATATTATCCTTTGATTCTCTAACTCACTTGCCCTTGTCTGAGAACAAAGAGGTTTTCCTCCCCACCTTTTTTTAGTGCACAAATTGCTTTAGTCATTTTCAAGTTATAAGCTATGGGGAAAATTTTCATACAGAGAAAATACTTATGATTTTTATAGATAATTCAAATATAGTTGAACCTTAGAACTTTAAGATGAAGAATGAAATTGTTATGAGTTTGGGAAAAAATGAGCAATCAAAAATCAGTCTTCATATATACACAATAAAATTGAGTTTTAAATTGTGTAATCATACCTCTGAGTAACATGGCAGGGATATTATTGTTTGTTGTGATATTGTGCTCTATTTTAAAATGTACATAGCTATGCAAATAAAGTTAGGTAACTCAATCAAGGCACAACTTTGCCTTTTTAAAAAACTTTACCAGCTTAGCTCCTTAAATATAAAACACAGGGGTATTAAATGCAAAATAATCAAAAGGAAATAACTGAAGTGTTGATGGTACCTGTTCAAAAAATTAGAGATATTTAAAATTTTCATCAGGTCAAGGTTAATTAACATTATAAGCAAGTAATAATATCAATAAAAGAAAATATTTCCAAATTCTCTCAAACTCTCCATCACCTGGCCTCGATGCCTTTTATCTCTCTTATCTATCTGGATAACTCATACTGGTCCTTCAGAATTCACATCTGTTGTCACCTTATCTCCCTTACATTGACTGATCTATAAAAGTATTCTCTACATTTCCATATTTTTATCTTAAATTAATTTTATTATATTATAATTTGATTTTGTCTGACCTCTAGCCATCCCTAGCAACTACTATAGTACCAAGAACATAGAAAATCCTCAATATATATATGTTTCCAATACTTAATGATCTGACAGATTTGCTATGGTGGTTGTGAACTAATATACTGTTCATCTAGGATAACAAAACCCAGCTAAAATTATTTATTTTTTCAAAAGAACTTTATAAGGAAGAAAGTTCTGGTAAACACTTTAGGCACATTTCCTTATCTTGGTCCTTTTAAAATCTTTTATAACATAACTGAAAGATAATGAGTGAACCTCATGAAATAGTCATGGATCAATAAAAGTCAAAAATTCATAATTTTATATGATTCAATCTAATAGCTATTTTTTCAAGTTCTTTGGTTACCACCATGGTTTTAACCTGATAAGAATAGGGTTGCATTTCAATACTCAAGCACTTTCTCACCCCCATTCCTGTTGCTAGAGAGCAGAGTTGCTATGCTGTAGGTAACCAAAGTACCTTGTGTTCTTCACTGTTGCTCATCACTTGGGTGTGAAGCCTCATAGGAGTGAGCATGGGTTAAGTCAGAGCTCATAGCAGAGGGGCATATTACCCAGTCCTGGCCTTGTATGTTTATTGACAAAATTGACATTTTTCAGTCAGTGAGATTCCTCACCAAACATGTTCTTAGACTTTCAGATTAGGCTTCAAAGCCAGGAATATGTAGCACCTTATATTTCACTAAGAGATCTGCCACATGGTTCTTTGTGTGCAAGTGTGCATGCGCGCGCCCACACACCCACCCCTACCCCACCACCAGCAGATTCCACATCAGCTTTCTCGATCCTCCTTCTCAAGTCCTATTTTGTTCATGTTGTATTTACAGAGTCAGAGGCTGACTGGCTTCCCTTTCCCTCTCCCATTCTTCTGTTGGAAGGGCACCTTTTCTCTTTGGTGTCTTCTGCCTGTTTTAACTCCATTCCCGCCCCCTGACTCCCGCCACCCCCCAGAAGAAAGAATTAGCCTTTCCTGCTTCATGAAGTTAATTACAGATGCAGATGCATGAATATGGGCCAAATGGTAATAGAAAGGAGATTCAAATTCATAGTTGCTTAGAATTACAAATAAAAACCTCTTTAAAACACAAGTTATAGTACTAACTCTCTACAGTGTGGCTTATGTTCTCTTCACATATCCACAGTAAAAGAGAAAAAACAAAAATGTTGACTTTCCTATCACTTAGGATTATAGTATCAAATGAGATCATGTACATGAATATGCTTTGTGAATGCTTTAGCACCATACAAATATAAAACATCAGTATTATATGCATTATTATGGGAATCTGTTCTCCAAATTTTTATCAGCCACTTCAATAAAGACATAAAAGCACAATTAAAAGCTTTGCAGATGATAGACATATGGGAGGAATAGCTAATAAAAAGAAAGGAAGATAGAATCAAAGTTCAAAGAAATCATGACAGATTGGGAAGATGACTAAAACTACTAAAATGATATTTAATATGAACAGATGCAAAATACACTTCAGTTTAAAAAAATCATGTCAAGGGAGACTTGTTATGACATCAGTTTATGTGAACAACAGTTATATGGCTGGGAGTTGAGGGCAATTTTAGGTAATAGGAATAATGTGTCCAGAACAAAAGAGATAATTTGCTACATGATAACATGCTTACATATGAAGTATTTAAATATTGAATATGAGAAACTGCACCATACTAGGAAACTCAGGTCTGATCTAGGGAAAGCAACTGGAACTTTGAAAAACCTTAAAACCTTATCACACGAGAAGCAATAGACAGAGCTAAGGTTGCTTTGCTTGAAAAGACTGCTTAAGGATGTCTACAAATGTTTCAAGAACTTCCATATAGGAAGGCTGTAAAAGTGCCTAATACAAAGAATAATGGGGAGATAAAAGAGATAACATGGCACATACTAGATTCTCAGTAAGTGACAGTAGACTCTAAATTCATTCTTCATTGCTCTGTTGGGAAGAATATAGACCTAAGAATATAGACCTAGGGCTGGAAGAGTCAGTAAGTTAAAAACAAAAGGAATGACTTTTATGTGGCTGGAAATATTCAAGGAAACTAACATTTATTGCTACCTAGACTATTTCTGGAATATGCTAGAAGTTTTGTGTATATGAGAGTTGTCTTCCTAAAGTCAGTACACACTGATCTAATTATACACCTGCCTTCCATCCATGCTCATCTCACAGCTACTCAGGGTTACGATACAGAGAAACATGTTTTCAGAAAAAAAGAAATGAAAAGGTTAATTTTATCAATTTGGAATATCTTAGAAACAAAGAAATTATATAAACTAACTATTCAATAATACTGTGAAAGCCCCTTCTAAAGGCATTGGTTTTCAAACATTAGTGTGTATCAGTATCACTTAGAGAACTTGATAAAACACAGAGGGCTGCAATGTACCCCGAGTTTCTGAATGAGGAGCTCTGACATGGGGACCCAAAATGGCATGTCTACTAAATTCCCAGGTGATACAAATGAAGAACCACTGCCTGAAGTAAAAATGCCTTGTTCACAGCCCTTGCTAAAATAACAACAATACAAAGTGGTCATATTTTTAATCAAGTAAATCATCTCACCATCCTCAGTTAATAATTAGGGTTAGAACCTCAGGATTATGGACTGGCTGTTCAGTGACCTATAATGTGCCTTGACATAAAAAGACAAGCAGAGGAAATCAAGTTTCATCTCTCAAGAATTTAAACCAACAAGTATAAAGGAAGGAGAGAAAAGGTAAGTAGACAGTCAGAAGAGAGAGACTATGGAAAAAAGTAAGAAGCAGCTGAGTCAAGTTAATGGTGAAGAAATAAAGGACCTTAAATTTCTTCTGTTAAAATTCCTGGAGTCCCTGGGAACTAGTTTCTTTATCTGTTATAGTGGCTCTACTAAAGTTTGTGTTCTTCCTGTTCCTTATTATTTGACATTTTCGATGTTCTTGTTTACTTACCTACTTACAATACATCCCACACTTACCAATGATTTTGTAGGACTGAAAAGCCTGTATTAGGGGATTTAATTTTTTTTATTGTTGTTCTATTACAGTTGTGCCAATTTTATCCCATTGTTATCCCCTGCCCTGCCCACCCCTGCTCTCACAATCAATCCCTGCCCTGTTGTCCAGGTCCATGGGTCATTTATACTGTTTACTGATTAGAAATTTTCCCTCCTTTCCCCCACTATCCGCCTCTCCTCCACCCCTCTGATCGCTGTCAGTCTGTCCCTTGTTTCTATGCTTCTGGTTTTATTTTGCTTGTTTGTTTTGTTCATTAGGTTCATCTTATACATGAGATCATATAGAATTTGTCATTTACCACCTGTCTTACTTCCCTTAGCATAAAACTCTCCAGTTCCATCCTTGCTGTCATAAAAGGCAGGAATTCCTTCTTTCTTCCTATTGTGTAGTATTCCATTGTGTAAATGTACCAGTTTTTGATCCCCTCATCTACTGATGGACACTAGGCTGTTTCCAGAACTTGGCTATTGTAAATAACTCTGCTACGAACATAGGGGTATATAGGTTCTTTTGAATTGGTGTTTCAGAATTTTTAGGGTATAATCCCCGCAGTGGAATTGAGGGGTCAAAAGGCATTTCTATTTTTAGGTTTTTGAGGAAATTCCATACTGTTTTCAATAGTGGCTGCACAAGTCCATATACTATCAACAGTGTACTAGGGTTCCCTTTTCTCCAAAACCTCGCCAGCAGTTGTTGTTTGTTGATTTGTTTATGATGGCCACTCTGAGCAGTGTGAGGTGGTATCTCATTGTGGTTTTAATTTGCATCTCTCTGATGGCTAGTGATGTTGAGAATTCTTTCATATGTCTATGGGCCCGGTGCATGTCCTTCTTGGATTAGTGTCTGTTCAGGTCCTTTGCCCATTTTTTAAAATTGGATTATTTGTCTTCCTGGTGTTGAGTCATATGAGTTCTTCATATATTTTGGAGATTAAACCCTTGTCCAATACATCACTGGCAAATACATTCTCCCATACAGTGGGTTCCTTTTTCATTTTGTTGTTTTCAAAGCTGTGCAGAAGCTTTCTAATTTCATGTAGTCCCATTTGTTTAGCCTTTCCTTTATTTCCCTTGCCCTAGAGGATATATCAGCAAAACTATTGCTGCATGGCATATCTGAAATTTAACTGCCAATGTTTTCCTCTAGGACTTTTATGGTGTCACAGCTTATGTTTAAGTCTTTTATCCATTTTGAGTTTATTCTGATATATGGTGTAAGTTGATGATCTAGTTTTGGTTTTTTTGCATATACCATTCCAGTTTTCCCAACTCTATTTGTTGAAGAGGCTATTTTTTCTCAATTTTATGCTCCTGTCCCTTTTGTCAAATATTAATTCATCAGAGATACATGGGTTTATTTCTGGGCTCTCTAGTCTGTTCCATTGATCCATGTGTCTGTTGTATGCCAATACCAGACTACTTTGATTACATTGGGCATGTAGTGTAATTTGACATCAGGTATTGTGATCCCTCCCACTTTGTTCTTTCTTCTCAACATTGCTGAGGCTATTCATGGTCTTTTATGGTTCCATATAAATTTTTGAAACATTTTTTCTAAATTTGTGAAGTATGTTGTCACACTGAGTGGCAGCTATAGGGGTGCGCTGCTGTGAGGGAGTGCCGCAGAGAGCACAGCGCTCCCTGAAACCAGAGGGAAACCGGCTGGGGCCAGCTGAGGTGGGAGCAGGGCTCTGAAATCTGCAGAGCCCATCCAGGGGTTATCCTGGAAGAGGGGGATAAACCACAAAATGTAGCAAACACTTCTCTGTTTGCCAGGAGAGCCAACAGGGGCACTTCCCTCTCACTGGATAAGGCCATGGTATATCCCTCCAGTGGGGCAGGCTGTGGCACATCCCCCTAATGGGGAAGGCCCTGGCACAACCCCTAGTGGGGAAGGCCATCTAGAGGGGACGCCCTGTTGCCCTTTGTTCCAAGGGTTTTATTGAAAATCTTATCCGTGGGGTATGTAATAGGAATGCATATGTTATCTCATTACATTAGCATATTAAGGTTCACAGAGAATAGATAGCTTTAAGAAAACAAGGGACAGGAATTCACTGACAAAGATGGGTCTGAGAGGAGATTAGAATCAACAATAGAGACTATAGATAAGGGGGAAGTAGACTTAAAGGTGCCTTAAAGATATAGGGTAAAAAGTGTAAATAAAGTAAATGTCTTAACAATACCAGGTAAGGGGTGTAAACAAAGGTCCTTCACAGCATGAGCTGATCAGAAATTTGAGGGAGGAACAGAGAACACTCTAAAGAATTTACCTCTAGGCCTGATTACCCCGGGACCCACCAGATCTGATTTAGGGTTGTTTTTCCTGCATTGTTTCAAGCCTGAGCCAGGTGAGGGGAGGGAACCACCGAGGGAGAAGGAGACTGCTTCTTCAGCTGCAATGAGGACTCTGGCCACGTCCAAGCCAAGCCGAGAGGTGCAGGGGCCTTTTTGCCCCTTCTCCATGTCCCCCAATTTCTTATCTGCTGCCAATATTGGCCAATACCTATCTTAGGTCATATACCTCAGCACAAGGTAATTAACCCATCATTGACCATTGACCATCCATGGCAAAGTAGAGAGGCAGGGTCTATGCCCCTGCCCGAGGCATGGAGGAACAGCCCAAATCTCCTCAGGAGCCTGTTTCTCCAAGGCCTCCTGATTATTTCCAGCCTTGGGGCCCTCCAGCCTGTTGGCAGGGTTACAGCTTCTGAAACCAGGCCGGGTGTTTCCCAACATCATGTCATTGGTATTTTAACAAGAATTGCGTAAATCTATAGATTGCTTTGGGTAGTATGGACATTTTAATGATGTCAGTTTTTCCAGTCTATGAACACAGTATATGCTTCCATTTATTTGTATCTTCCTTAATTTCTTTCTTCATTGTTCTGTAATTTTACAGGTGCAGGTCTCACCTCATTGGTTAAGTATGTTCTTAGATACTTAATTCTTCTTGTTGCTATCATAAATGGGTATTTAGTCCTAGTTTTTCTTTCTGATATTTCATTGTTGGTGTATAAAAATGCCTTCAATGTCTGAATATTGACTTTGTAGGCTATTTTGCCAGATTCACTTATTAGGTCCAGTAGTTTGGTTTTTATTTTTTATTTTTATTTTTATTTTTTTTTCTGGAGCCTATAGGGTTTTCTATGTACACTATCATGACATCTGCAGAAAGTGGCACTTCCTTCCCAATTTGGATGCCTTTTACTTCTTTTTCTTTTCTAATCACTGTGGCTAGAATTTCCAATATTATGTTGAATAAAGGTGGTTGAAAGCACACACCCTTGTCTTGTTCCTGATCTTAGAGAGAAAGTTTTGAGTTTTTGCCCATTGAGTATGATGTTGGCTGTAAGTTTCTTGTATATGTACTTTATTATGTTGAGGTATGTTCCCTCTGTTCCAATTTTGCTGAGTGTTATCATAAATTATCATAAATGGGTGCTGTACTTTATCAAATGCTTTTTCAGCACCTAGTGATATAATCATGTGATTTTTGTCTTTCATTCTGTTTGTCTCATGTATTATATTTATTGATTTGTGAATATTATACCATTCTTGCATCCCTGGGATGAATCCCACTTGACCATGGTATATGATCTCTTTAATGTTTTGCTGGTTCCAGTTTGTCAATATTTTGTTGAGGACTCTATCATCTATATTTATCAGCGATATTAGCCTATAGTTTTCTTTCTTTGTTGTATCTTTACCTGATTTTGGAATTAGGGTGACACTGGCCTCATAAAATGAGATTGGGAGTCTTTCCTCCTCTTGAATGTTTTTGGAACAGATCGAGAATGATAAGAGTTAGCTCTTCCCTAAATGTTTGGTAAAATTTGCCTGTGAAGCTGTCCAGTCCAGGCCTTCTGTGTGCTGGGAGTTTTTTGATTACTGCTTCAATCTCACTAGTTGTTATTCTATCTATTCAGGCTTTCTGCTTCTTCTTGTTTCAGTTTTGGAAGATTATATGCTTCTAGAAATTTGTCCATTTCACCCAGGTTGTCCAGTTTTTTGGTATATAGTTGTTCATAGTTATTTCTTACAATCCTTTGTATTTCTGTGTTATTGGTTATAATTTCTCTTCTTTTGTTTCTCATTTTATTTATTTGGGTCCTCTCTTTTTTTCTTGATGAGTCTTGTTAAAGGCTTGTCAATTTTGTTTATCTTTTCAAAGACCCAGCTTTTCCTGGATTTATTGATCTTTTGAATAGTTCTTTTAGTCTCGGTATCATTTAATTCTGCTCTGATCTTGATAATTTCTTTCCTTCTACTCACTCTGGACTTTGTTTGTTGTTGTTCCTCAGGTTCTTGGGTATGTTGGGCTAGGTTGTTTATTTGAAATTTTTCTATCTTTTGTAGTCAGGCATATACTGCTATGAATTGCCCTCTCAGGACTGCCTTTGCTGTGTCTCATAAATTTTGGGCTGTTGTATGTTCATTTTCATTTGTTTCCAGAACTTTTTGATTTCTTCCTTGATCTTATTGTTAACCCATTCATTAGTTAATAGCATGTTGTTAAGTCTTTATAACTTTGAATGTTTTTGAGTTTTTTCCTTGAGGTTGGTTTCTAGTTTCAACCCATTGTGATCTGAGTAAATGCTTAATATGATTTTAATTTTCTTGAATTTGTTTAAGCTTGTTTTGTGTTCTACCATGTGGTCTATCTATGAAAATGTACCATGTACATTTGAAAAGAATGCATATTTTGTTTCTTCTGGATGAAAGTTTCTGTATATATCAGTTAAGTCCATTTGACCTAGAGTGTTGCTCAATAACCAAAATATCCTTTTGATTCTTTGCTTGGAAGATCTATCCATTTTTGACAATAGGGTGTTAAAATCCACTACTATGCATGTGTTGCTGTCAATAACTCTCTTGAAGTCCTCCAACATTTTCCTTATATACTTGGGTGCTCCTATATTAGGGACATATATGTTTACAAGAGTTATTTACATCTTCTTGATGGATTATCCCCTTAAGTATTATGAAGTGTCTTCCTTTTTCCCTTTTGTGGTAACCTTTGTTTTGAAATCTATTTTGTCTGATATAGCATGGTTAACCCAGCTTTTTTTTTTTTAAATGTCCGTTTTCTTGGAAAATTTTTTCCACCCCTTCACTTTCAGTCTGTGTAGATCTTTTGTTCTGAGGTAGGTCTGTTGTAGACAACATCCATGTGTGTCCTGTTCTCTTATCCATTCAACTCCCTTATGTCTTTTGATTGGAGTATTTATTCCATTTACATATACTGTTATTATTAATAGCTACTATTTCATTGCCATTTTTCCCCTTTGTAGTTGTGTTCCTCTCTCTTTCACTCTTTTTCTTCATCTTCTTAAAGCAGTCCCTTTATAATCTTTTGCAATGCTGGCTTGGTGGAGGTGTATTCCTTTAGACTTTTTTTTTTTTTTTTTGGTCTAGGAAATTCCTCATTTTGCCTCCCATTTTAAATGAGCCTTGCTGGGTGGAACAGTCTTTGTTTCAGGCTTTTGCTTTTCATTACCTGGAATATTTCTTGCCATTCCTTTCTGGCTTATAGTGTTTCTGTTGAGTAATGAGATGATAGCTTTACTGGATCTCCCTTCTATGCTACTAGCTCTTTCTCCATTGCTGCCTTTAAGATTCTCTCTGTCTTTAAATTTAACCATTTTAGTATGATGTTTCTTGGAGTGGACCTCCTCGGGTTCATCTTGATGGGGACCCTCTGGGCTTTCTGGACTTGCACAACTTTTTCTCTCATTAAATTAGGGAATTTTTCTGTCATTACTTTTTCAAACAGGTTTTCTAACCTTTGCTCCTCTTCCTCTCTGTCTGATATCCTTATGATACATATAATATTACAACATTATTCATGTTGTCCTGTGGCTTTCTTAAACCCTCTTCATTATTTTTGAGTCTTTTTTCATTTTGTGGTTTGAAAATTTTTTTCTACCTTGTCCTTCAGCTCATTGATTCATCCCTCTGCGTTATCTAGCTTGGTTTTAATTTCTTCTACTGTGTTCTGCATTTCAGATATTATATTCTTCATTTCCTCCTAGTTCTTATTGATAGTGTCTATGTATTTTTTCATGCTGGTGTATTTGCAGTAAGTTTCTTGTAGCTTCCCTGGAGTTCTTTGTAATTCTCACTGAGCTCATTGAGCATCCTAATAACCATTATTTTGAACTCAGTGTCTGATAGTTTGTTTGTCTCTATTTCAGTTAGCACTCTTTTTGGCAATTCCTCCTTTCCTTTCAATCAGGGGTTATTTCTTTGTCTCCCAATTTTAGGTGACTCTTTTTGCTTGTTTCTGCTTCTTAGATAGATCTTCTTTGACTCTCTATCTTCATGATGTGATCTTCTGTGGAAGGAGACCTGTGGGATGCAATGATGCTACCTCCTTGATAATCTGAACTTGATTCTCTTTGGGTGCCCTTTATGCCATTTATGTGGGCTCTCTGATTGTAATTTGGTTTTTGTTGTTTTGGGTCATTCTTTGGTGGGTTGTTCTCTCCAATTGGCTCAGTGAGAGTCACTCTGCCCACCACATCTTGTATTCTGTTTTACAAGTACAGCCAGTACAAAACCAAACAGCCCAAGAGACAAACCCCCACCTGCAAAATTAATCCTCACCCCCAATCACACTATCAACAGTAAATGAGAGTTTTAATAAAGGTGTAAAGAGATTAAGACTATTATAAAAAAGAAAAATGAATATCACATGACTAATCATAAGAAAAGTAATGTTGAGAAGGCAGAAGGAAGATCAATAGTAAGAGTAGGGAATAAGGACAAGGAGAAGAGACAAAAATAGAAAAACTACATCATAAATAAAAAAGGGAGGGAAGAAGGCAGAATGGAATAAAAGAAGGAAAGTGTATAGTATTAGGCTTAAACAGAATTTAAAATATATGTGATACTAAAATTAAAATAATAATAATAATAAATAGTGAAAGAAAAAAATAGAAACCAAATTGGAGGAAAAGATCTACCACAGCACTATGAACAGCAATGAGCAAAAAATAACATAGGTTGTAGTGGAATAAGAGAGAAAAAATAAAGGAAGAAAAGCTTAAGAGGTGTGTAGAGGAAAAAGATATGATTTTGAGATGATAGAGTGAGAAGGAATACTAAGCATAAGGAAAGAAAACTAAGACAGAGAAAAATTAAAATTTAAAATAAAAAACATGGCCAGAAGAAGACAAAATGGAGTAGAAGAGAGGGAAGGTAAAATTTAATATTCTAAATACAAAATTAATAAAGATTTAGAAATAAAATTGGAAAAATGCAGCAACCAGCACCATACCCTCAACTGACAATCAAAGATTGATAAAGGAGGAGAGAGCATAAGGATATTTTAAGAATGGGAAAAAAAATGTGAGGTGACTAATGACAAAAATGGTTTTGAGAGGCTGGAAGGGGTGAGAAATAGTAAGAGTGTGTCATGGAAACAAGTCATAGCAAGGGAGAAAATACAATTGAAAATGAAAATAAGAAGAGGAAAGAAGTTAAACTCAAGTAAGAGAAGGGAGAAGCAAAATATTAGATTTGAAATAAACTATCATATAAAAATTAGTGACAATATGCACAAACTTGGAGGACATGAAATGAATTCTAAAAAACTATGTAGGTGAGAAAACCATGCAAATTATGAAGAAGGCTGTGGTGGAATTTGTTTCACTGTTTTCTCTTTCTGGTTCTGCCCCTGGTGATGTCAGATAGTGTCTCAGTCTTACCCTAGGCAGTCTGTTCGAGGCTACCAGCCAACCAATCTGTGGCTGTCTCCTTCCATTGTTAATCTAGGCACTCCGCAATCAGAAATCTGGCTCAAGCACCACAGGGATGAGCAGACTAATTCCTGTGGGTGGGTCTATTGCTCCCCCTCAGGCTGATGCCACTTGGAGCAGAATGTTCTGCCTGAGCAAGATGGCTCCTGCAGAATGGGGGATGACTCAGCACAGAGATCCTGTTAGTTGCTCCCTCAATTCTTTCCCCTAAGCCTCTGTCCCCAGATTCTCCTCCAGCATCGCTAATCCATTCTGCCCCACTTCTGCCAGAGCCCAGGGTAAGTGGCTACATGTGAAATTATGTGCATTGGCTCTTTAAAAGGGTTTCTGTGACTCCAGCCATGTTTCTCTGGTAGACAAAAACCCTGCCACTTTTTACAGCTGGATGTTATCTGGGTTCCTTTCTGGCTCTAGTGCTGTAGGCTGGGGAGTCCAGCCTGGGGTTTACATCCCACACTTCTCAGTGAGAAATCCTCAGCCACTGAAATTTCCCTCTGGCACTTCAGCTGCTGCCTATGGAAGCTCAGCCAGCCCTCTCTCATCTCCTCTGCCCTCTGTTCCAGTCACATTGTGGTGAAGTGGTTTCTTCTGTCTGTCAGTGGTTATAAGTTGTCTCTCTAGCTATTGTTCCATTGGTTATTCTGGATGATTTCTCTACAATTTAGCTGTAATTCCAGATTGGCTCTGGGAGGAAGTTAGTGTAGCTTCTACTTACTCCTCTGCCATCTTGTATCTCCCCCTGTATCAGGAAATTTAGAAGAACATTATCCTCTTGCTTCCAGAGTTGCTGTTAGGAAATCTATTGCCATGTTGATTCTCTATATCTTCCTTAAGACTTAATTCTTTTATTCTTCAGGAAGTCTTGAGAGACTTCTCTTTTCCTCATAATCTAATATTTCATGATAATGTATCTTCCTATGTTTGTTTATTTTTTATTACTGTCTAGGTACTCAGTGACTATTTTGTCCTGGAAAATTTTACACTGTATCACATATTTTTTGTTTATTGCATTCTTTCTTTAATAATTTTTTGTTCTCTATTTTTTTATTTTTATTTCTGTCTGAGAGAAAGTTGCCACTCCAGAAAAAGGGAGTATTTTTACAGTCTTGAATTTGCTTTTTGTAGAAATAACAAAATAGAAAGAAATTGAATATGTTTATGTGCAGAATGTTGGACATAACAATAAATTAAGAAAATAAGAGCTTCCTAGTGACTGTCATACAGCTAGGGATAGACATTATTCTAAATATACATCCTTTGGTTGTTTCTAATCATTATGCATTTCAGGTTAAACACAATGTCTCCTCCTTTGCTTTATAAACACATTCTTTCAGCATTCGAATACTCTTATTCAGGTGGGATGGAAGACAGTAAAAAAAAACACACACAAAATATATAAATAGGTGGTAATGATAAGTATTTTAAGGAAAAATGAGCCAGATGGAAAGATGGAGCATGACTCAGTATATTTTAAAAAATATTTTATGTATTTATTTTTAGAGAGAGGGGAAGTAGAGAGAGAGGGAAACATCAATGTGTGGTTGCTTCTTGCACAGCCCCTACTGGGGACCTGGCCCACAACCCAGGCTTGTGCCCTGACTGGGAATCGAACTGGCAAACTTTTGGTTCATAGGCTGGCCCTCAATCCACTGAGTCACGCCAACCAGGGCAAGGATGCTTTTTTAAAAAGTTGATCACAGAAATCCTCTGTGAAGACATTTTAAGCAGGGACCAAATGAAGTAAGGGAACAATCCATGAAAATACTTGGAAGAGCATTGTAGGCAAAAAGAACAGGAAATGCAAAAGTCTTAGTGGAATGCCTTTGTTTATAGAGATAAGCATCTAGAATATTGTTGGGAACCACTTTGTGTGGTATCAGGAATTGTAGCCCCATGTGAGCTAAGCCCTGTCTGTAAGCCTTGACTGGAAAACCAGGAATGCTGGGAGGTGTGTGACCCTGATATTAGCACCAAGGGTTCCAGGGGGAGATCTGGCCTAAAGAGTGCATTATATTTACTGAAGCTTGCTCTGCTTAGTACTGCCCTGATAAGGAAAGACCAGGTGCATATAACCTCAAGGCAGGAGAAAAAATTCCTTAGCCCTTGGGCCATGTCTTAATGAACATCTGGTGTCTGTATGTCTGACAGACCCTAACCGAAGGCTGACCTATATGTTCCTTTTATTGTTATCTATAGCCCTCTGATATAGATTGATAAGCTTTTCATGCATGTATGCGGTATACCCCGACACATCTCATTCTCAATAAAAGCCACTTGAGAGAGGAGCTCAGGGCATTCTCCACTAGAGGGAATTGCCACCCCCTTTTCCTGACAGGAAAATCATGTCTGGTACAATTTATTTCTTCATCCACGGTAGCTGGGGGGTGGGGGGGAGGGACTCTGCAGGATGGAGTACCCTCTCAGAATGTTGTTGTGGAAGGGGGAATAGATCATCAATTCAGAGTCATTCATAGACAGGCACACATAGAATTTAGTCCTGGAAAGATTTTGTTTTCTAGGGTTAGTGTGGTAGGACACTATGGAAATGTTTTAAGAGTAACTAACATGTTTTGATTCAGGCATTTTAAGCATCACTCCTGCTTCTGTATGAAAAATTGTGAGCAGCAGGTGATGATAGATTAGGAGATGGTGGCCTTTGGGGTGGGGAGAAATAAAAAGATTTAGTAAAGTGTTTTAGGGTAGAACCAACACATTTTGCTAAATGATCAGAGGCCAGGTATGAAAGAAAGTGAGGAGTCAGGATGACACCAGGGGTTTTGACTTGAGTAACCAGGTTACAAGTGGTGCCATTTAGTGTATAAGGAACATTTGCAGATAAGGGGATTGGGGAGAGGGGAATATGACTTTTTTCAGTCACGTTGAGTTGGATATTTGCCTATTGGATGTTCAAGTTGAAATGTTAAGTAGGAAGTGATATATGAGTCTGAAATTCTCAATTTATTGGGAAGTTAGTTTTCCTTCTGAGACATTTATATTTAGAAAAATAGCAAGTATTCTGGATATACTAATGACAAGTAATGGGGAGAGGATCATCTGTCTTATTTGAATATTTGTACATTTTTGTCTAATCATAAAATTAAAGATATGATTATTATAGAAAATTAGGGAGCTATAGATGAGCATAATGTCACCATCCTGAGAACATGAATATTTGTATTTTTGTGTAGTTCCTTCCAGTGACTTAATATATGATGAGCATTTTCTGATTGATCAATATTCTCTAAAAATATAAGATTTTATAACTGCATAATAAAAACTAAGCAATTCAATTATTAAGGGATTGCTATAATAATCAATACTTAGGTTAATGAGCTGAATAAAGACTTCTGAAAAAAGTTATAGTTTAGTATAAAAATTTAATAGGGCAAAGGGATGTCACATACCAACACAAAATATATTCAACAAATCAAGGCATAACCTTACTCATTCACCATAAACTGATATTAAATGTAAAATTATTAAACCATACATACTTAACCCTCTTTGAGTCTACCTTTGCCCACCTAAGACTTTTCTCAACAGAAAATTCCTTTAAAATATGTCAGATGACAACACTCCTTTGTTCAAAATTCTCTAAAGTCTTGTCATTTCATTCAGATTAGGACTGAGGTTCTCCAAATGGTACATTACATAAACTGAGTCCTGATTTCTCTTCCCAACCACTTTCCTCCTCTACTCTGTTCCAGCTCTACTAGCCTCACCTTCCCTCACATACTCAGAGCATTCCTCCATCTCAGGGTCTTTGCACTTGCTACGTGCTTTGCCTGAAATGTTCCCCAACATGCCCTCATGGCTTCCTCCATCAGCTCCTTTGGATCTCTGAAAAATGCCAACTCATAAGAGGTTGTCCCTCATCATTCTATGCACACTAGTAACTAATAAATTCCATTCCATCCCAATGTACCCTTTGGTCAAGATTCTCTGTCCTACTTAACCTCCTTTGTTGTCCTAAATCAAGTTTATTATTACCAGGCCTACTATGTTTTTGTTTATAAAGCGTCTTCCCTCATTACAATATGAGCTTGATAAGGACAGGGACATTACTTTTTGGCTTTATCCCTCATTCAGTGCCTAACATATATTAGTTATTCCATAATTTTTGCCGTATTAATAGTGGGCATGTGAGAAGAAAATGAAAGACAATATTATCTGACCTTTTTCTAGAAAAGTATTTTATTTATTTATTTATTTATTTTCTTTTTATTGTTCAAATGCATTTGTCTCCACCTTTCTGCCACCACTTTCCCCAGCCCCCACCTCTACCCCTCAATCCTTTCCCACTTTGGCCTTGTCCATGGGTCCTTTATACTTGTACCTTGGCTTGACCCTTCCTTTCCCTTTCTCCTCCCCCACTCTTCTTCCTTCTTGATTCTGTTGGTTTCTACTTTCTTTCAACGTTGCTGGTTATATTTCCTTATTTGTTTGGTTGGCTAGGTTCCACTTATAGGTAAGATCATATGGTATTTGTCTTTCACACCTGGCTTATTTCACTTCGCATAATGCTCTCCAGTTTCATCCATGTTGTCGCAAAGGGTAGTAGCTTTTTATTTGTTTCTTTCTTTCTGCTGCATAGAATTCCATTGTGTAAATTTACCGTAGTTTATTGATCCACTCATTTACTGTTGGGCACTGAGATTGCTTCCAGCACTTGACTATTGTAAATAGCGCTGCTATGAACATTGGGGTGCATAGATTCTTTTGAATTGGTGTTTTGGGATTCTTAGTGTATAATCTCAGCAGTGGAATCACTGGGCCGAAAGACAGTTCCATTTTTAGCCTTTTGAGGAAATTCTAAACTGTTTTTCAAAGTGGCTGCACCAGTCTGCATTCCATCAACAGTGTACTAGGGTTCCATTTTCTCCACAACCTCATCAGCATCCATTGTTTGTTGATCTGTTTATGATGGCCATTCTGACTGGTGTGAAGTGGTATCTCATTGTGGTTTTAATTTGCATTTCTCTGATGGCTAGTGATGATGAGCATCCTTTCATATGTCTCTGGGCCCTGTGTATGTCCTTCTCTGAGAAGTGTCGATCCAGGTCCTTTACCCATTTTTTTAATTGGATTGTTTGTCTTCTTGTAGTGGAGTCATATGAGTTCTTTATATATTTTGGAGATCAAACTCCTACCTGATGTATCCTTGGCAAATCTATTTTTGATACAGTTGTTTCCCTTTTCATTTTGCTGATGTTTTCTTTAGCCATGCAGAAGCTTCTTATTTTGATGAGGTCCCACTTCTGTATTCTCTCCTTTATGTCCCTTGCTTTAGGGGAAATATCAGTGAAAATATTGCTGTGTGGGATATCTGAGTTTCCTGCCTATGTTCTCCTCTAGGACTTTTATGGTGTCATGACTTATATTTAAGTCTTTTATCCATCTTGAGTTTATTTTTGTGTACGGTGTCAGTAGGTGGTCGAGTTTCAATTTTTTGCATGTAGCTTTCCAGCTCTCCCAATACCATTTGTTGAAGAGGCTATTTTTACTCCAATTTATGCTTCTGCCCACTTTGTCGAATATTAATTGACCATAGAGACATTGAAACCAATGTTTCTGGGCTCTCTATACTGTTCCATTGATCTATTTGTCTGTTCTTCTGCCAGTACCAGACTGTTTTGATTACAGTTACCTTGTAATATAGTTTTATGTCTGGTACTGTGATCCCTCCTGCTTTATTTTTCTTTCTCATAATTGCTGCGGTTATTCAGGGTTGTTTATGGTTCCATATAAATTTTTGAAATGTCTGTTCTATGTTTGTGAAATACATTATTGGTGTTTTAATAGGGATTATGTTGAATCTATAAATTGCTTTGGGTACTATGAACATTTTCATGGTGTTAATTCTTCCAATCCATGGACACAGTATATGCTTCCATTTATTTGTGTCTTCCTTAATTTCTTTCTTCAGTGTTGTATAGTTTTCTGTGTACAGGTCTTTTACCTCCTCAGTTAAATTTATTCCGAGGTACTTTATTTTTGTTGTTGCTATAACAAATGGGATTTTTTTCCCTGTATTCTTCTTCTGATATTTCATTGTTGGTGTACAAAAATGCCTTCGATTTCTGAATATTGAAACTGTATCTTGCTGTTTTGCCAAATTCACTTATTAGGTTGAGTAGTTTTTTGGAGGAGTGTATGGGGTTCTCCAAGTACACTATCATGTTATCTGCAAACAATGATAGTTTTACTTCCTCCTTTCCAATTTGGATGTCTTTTATTTCTTTTTCTTCTCTGATTGCTGTGGCTAGAACTTCCAATACTATGTTAAATAGAAGTGGTAAAAGCAGACATCCTTGTCTTGTTCCAATCTTAGTGGTCAACTTTTTAGCTTTTGCTCATTGAGTATGAGGTTGGCTGTAGGTTTTTCATATATGGCCTTTGTTATGTTGAGGTATGCCCCCTTTATTCCCATTTTGCTGAGTGTTTTAATCATAAATGGGTGCTGTACCTTATCAAACATTTTTTCTGCATCTATTGATGTGATCATGTGGTTTTTGTCTTTCCTTTTCTTTATGTGATATATCACGTTTATTGATTTGAGGATATTGAAGCATCCTTTCATCCCGAGGATGAATCCCACTTGATCATGGTATTTGATCTTTTTAATGTATTGCTGGATGCCGTTTGCCAGTATTTTGGTGAGGATGTTAGCATCTATGTTCATCAGTGATATTGGCCTGCAGTTTTTTTTCTTTGTTATGTCTTTATCTGGTTTTGGGATTAGGATGATGCTGGACTCATAAAAAGAATTTAGGAGTCTTCTTCTTAGATTTTTTGGAATAATCTGAGAAGTACAGGGGTTAGCTCTTTCTTAAATGTTTTGTAAAATTCTGTGAAACTTCCGGTCCAGGTGTTTTGTGTGCTTGGAGTATTTTGATTACTGCTTTGATTTCACCATCTGTTATCAGTCTGTTCGGGTTTTCTGCTGCTTCTTCATTCAGTGTTGGAAGGTTATACTTTTCTAGAAATATGTCCATTTCATAGAAATTTCTTGGCATATAATTATTTATAGTAGTAATTTCTTCCAATCCTTTGTATATCTGTGGAATCGGTTGTTATATCTCCTCTTTCATTTCTGATATTGTTTATTTGGGTCCTCTCCCTTTTTTTCTTGATGAGTCTGCATAAAGGCTTGTTGATTTTGTTTATCTCTTCAAAGAACCAGCTCCTAGATTGGTTTATCCTTTGAATTGTTCTTTTAGTCTCTATGTCATTGATTATTTACTCCTTTCTCTATGTCCTGGGATTTGTTTGTTGTTGTTTCTCCAGTTCTTGAAGTTGTAGAGTTAGGTCACTTATTTGAAATGTTTCTATCTTTTTTAGGTAGGCCTGTGTTGCTATGAACTTCCCTCTCAGGACTGCTTTTGCTGTGTCTCATGGGTTTTGGACTGTTGTGTGTTCATTTTCATTTGTGCCCAGGAACTATTTGATTTCTTCTCTTATCTCATTATTGACCCATTCATTGTTTAATAATGTGCTATTCTACAATCTCCATGAGTTTGAATGTTTCTTGAGGTTTTTCCTTGAGACTGGTTTCCAGTTTCAAGCCCTTGTGGTCTGAGAAAATGCTTCTCATTATTTGAGTTTTCCTGAATTTGTTGAGGATTGTTTTGTGTCCAATTGTATAGTGTATCTCCAAAAATATCCCGTGTGCATTTGAAAATAATGTGTATTTTGCGACTTTGGGATGAAAGGTTCTGTATATGTCATTGAAGTCCATTTGATCTAATGCATCATTGAGTTCCACAATATCCTTGTTGATGTTTTGTTTAAAAGATCTATCCAGTTTTAACAGTGGGGTGTTAAAATCCCCTACTATCAATGTGTTGCTCTCTATATCTTTTTCAAGTCCTACAAGATTTCCCATATATATTTGGGTGCTCCTATGTTGGGTGCATATATGATTACAATGTTTATGTCTTCTTGGTGGATTCTTTCTTTGAGTATTATAAAGAGTCCCTCTGGGTCTCTTTGAATGGCCTTTGTTTTGAAATCTATTTCGTCTGATAGAAATATTGCTACCCTGGTTTTTTTTTCCCTGTCCATTAGCTTGGAATATGTTTTTCCATCCCTTTACTTTCATTCTGTGTAGATCCTTTGTTCTGAGGTTTGTCTGTTGTAGGCACCATATTAATGGGTCAGGTTTTCTGATCCATTCAGCTATAATGTGCCTTTTTATTGGGGCATTTAGTCCATTTACAGTTAAAGGTCAAAGTTATTATTGATAGGTCCTTATTCATTTTTTCCCTTTGTACCTGTGTTCTCTTTCTGACTCTTTTTCTTCATCTTCTTAAACCAGTCTCTTTAGCATATCTTGTAGTTCTAGTTTGGTGGGTATGTATTTTTTTACCCTTCTTTTGTCTGGGAAACTCCTTATTTCACCTTCCATTTTAATTGTGAGCCTTGCTAGTTAGAGCAGTCTTGGTTGCAGGCCTTTGCTTTTCATTACTTGGAATATTTCTTGCCACTCCCTTCTGGCTTGTAGTGTTTCGTTGAGAATTCAGCTGCTAGCTGTATCAGGGCTCCCTTGTATGTTACTACCTCTTTCTCTCTTGATGTCTTTAGGATTCTCTGTTTGTCTTTGATATTTGCCATTTTAATGATGATGCGTCTTGGAGTGGGATTCATTGTGTTCTTCTTGAATGGGACCCTCTGTGTTTCCTGGACTTGTGTGACTTTTTCTCTTCTCCAGTTAGGGGAGTTTTCCATCATGACTTTTTCTGACAGGTTTTCTATCCCTTGCTCCTCTATTTTTCCTTCTGGTATCCCTGTTATAAGGATATTATTATGTTTTAGGTTGTCCTGCATTTTCCTAAACACCTCTTCATTCTTCTTGAGTCCTTTTTCATTTTCTTGCTCTTTCTGGGACCTCTTTTCTATCTTGTCCTCCAGGTCGCTGATTTGGTCCTGTGCTTCATCAAGCCTGCTTTTGATTCCTTCTACTGTGTTCTTCAATTCAGAAATTGTATTCTTCACTTCCTCTTATGTATTATTGATAGTTTCTATGTATTTTTCATGTTGATATATTTTTCAGTAAGTTCCTCATAGTTTCCCTATAATTTTTCATAATTCTCTTTGTGCTTGCTTAGCTCATTGAGCTTCCTTTGAACCATTGTTTTGAATTCAATATCTGATGGTTTACTTGCCTCTCTTTCACTTAGTACTCTGTAAAGATTCCTCCTTTCCACTCATTTGTGGGGTGTTTCTTTTCCTTCCCATTTTTTGTGAGACTCTTCTTTTTTGCTTCTGCCTCTTAAATTGATCTGCGTTTATTTCCTGACTTTCTGGTGTGAAATTCTATGGTAGTAGACGCTTCTTTTTTGTTGTTTGTTTCTTTTTCTGCCCCTGATTATGTCAGATGTCGACCTTGTTTGGCCTTAGGCAGTCTGTTTGAGAATCCAGGAATCTATTGTGTCTGTCTGTCTCCTGCAGTCATTAATCTAGTCACTCTGCCCTCAGCTGTCCAGCTTAGGCACCACAGGCCTAGCAGTCCTTCCTGAAGGCAGGGCTATTGTGTCTTTGCAGGCTGCTGCTACTCAGTGTAGTGATCTGCCTGAGGAAGATGGGTACTGGGGAGTGGGTGAGGAGCGAGCACCAAGATCCCCCCGGCTATTCCCTCAGTTCTCTCCCCAGTGCTTCTTTCTCCAGTCTCCCCTCAAGCATCTCTAGACCACTCTGCGTCCCTTTAGCCAGGGATCTTCAATCTGTCACTGCTGCTCGGTACTCAACATCCTGGCCAATGTGCATCTCCTGGTCAGGACATAGCATCCTGAGGGCAGGGCTATTGTTTCCTTTCCTGCTGTTGCCTCTTGGGGTCATGGCCTATCTGAACAAAGTGGAGACTGCAGACCGGGAGGAGTCAGCACCGTGATCCCCCTGCTATTCCCTCAGTTCTCTCCCCATTGTCTCCGTCTCCAGTCTCTCCTCAAGCGTCTCTAGACACTTCTGTGTCCCCTTTAGCCACAGATCCACTTTTTGTGCTGGCCCGTTTGCACTTAGCACCCAGGTCTGTGTGCAACTCCTGGCTGGGGCTGAGCTTCCTGAGGGCGAGGCTATTGTGTCCCTTATGCCTGAGCAAGATGGAAGCTGCAGAATGGGAGGTGGGTCAGCACTGGGGCCCTGCTAGCTACTGTCTCAATTCTATCCCCAAAGCTTTCCTCACCAATCTCTCCTCAGGCTGCTCCAGCCCATTCTGCCCCTACCTTTGCCCAGAGACCAAGGTAAGTGGCTGCCACTGCAAATTTTTGCTTTGGCTCTTTGAACAGCTCTTTGCATCTCCAGCCACCTATCTCTGGCAGAGAGCACCACTATGCTTTTCGCAGCTGTCTTTTGTCTCTCTGCTTTTTAGGCTCTGGTGCTGTAGGCTGGAGGTCCCTGCTTATGATTCAGACCCTGCTCTTCTTAGGGGGATCCAACAGGCTGTTTCAATATCCCTCTAGTGCTGCCACCCATGGGTGCCCAGACCACCATCTTGAGCCTCCTGTGCACTTCTTATCTGTTAGGTTGTGCGAAAGCCGATTTCACTGTCTGTCCAAGGTTTAAGGCTCCTCTCTCGCTATCATTCCGGTGTTTTCCAGAAGATTCCTCCACAATTTAGTTGCAATTCCAGTTTGGTCTTGGGAGGAGGTCAGTGTGACTTCCACTCACTCCTCTGTCATATTCACAAATCTCAATAGAAAAGTATTTTCTGAATATAAATGAAATTAAAAGGAGGTAAGACTTTTTTTTTAAATTGTAACTTTCCTAAGTTTATTTATCTTTTGTTGTTGTTTTTTCCTAAAAAAAAAAAAAAAAAAAAAAAAGCGCCAGCAGTTTTAGAAGACAAACAAAAGAGGAAAATTCTGTTTTCTATTTTTTTCCTTTTATAACCCCCCCTCTCCTCCCAAAAAGGAGAAAAAGAGTAGGAAATTAAGTCTACAACTATGAAGGAGGTTTCAGTTTCTGTCTGTTGTAATTCAGCCTGATTCACCTGCTAAATTCTGAGGAGGGAAACTACAGAATCCAGAGTAGCAAACAGAGTGAGAAAATACATAGTAAATGGATGAAAGGATAGTGGTAAGAATCAGAGAACAAAACAAAACCAAGCTGTGCTTCTGTTAACCAGTCAACTAGTGGTTGTGTGCTCCACAAATACCTTTAATGGAGAAGAGGAAAGGCATTTCAAACCCATCTGTAATCCCTTCTCTTTTCTGTCACTATGGAAAAGCAGCATTTACAATGGCTTTCTCTGTGGTTCCCACAAGGGATTTAGCCACTGTTGTAACCTTTGTGTTGTTCATTGTGAGGCTAGAAAAATACAATTCTACTACATTTAAGCCACTTTGTAAAGGGAAATGCAACTGTCACTTCAGGTGGCTTTAAGCTGCCAGAGCTTTGGGAAAAAAACCAACTCATCTCTCTTCAAAATCCCCACGTGAGGAGAAAACCTGACAGATATTAGTTCTGTCTTCCTGTAATAAACTCTTCCCATGCAATGCAGTGATTTCATGGGTATGCATATGAGAAGCAACTGTGGAGCCTTTAAAAATACTGCCCTCTCCCTTTCCCCCAGAAATTCTGATTTATTTGGTCAGGGTTTTGGCCTGGAGATAAGGATTTGTAAATGCTCTTTGGTGATTCTAATATGCCTCCAAAGTTGAGATCAATTGCTATAGGCTTTCTTTTTCTTTCTTTTTTATTTTTTCTTCATTTCTTTATTCTGGTTTGCCTATCCAGAATAATTTTTTCCCCTCCCTTTAATATCTAATTTTTCGTTTTGGCTTCTGCTCTTACTTGTTTAGGAAACTGTGAGGAAAATTGATTTCTCCCAGCTTCAACACCAAGCCTTCTTGTCTTGTGGTCATCAACTCATTCCATTTCCCTATCCACCATCATTGGTTCAAAAATGAGCAAATAAAATACACAGCCAAGTCAGGGTGGATCTTAAGAAATATACTTAAAAGTCTGTGATAAGAACATTTTCTCTCATCCTCAGGACATTGTCGTGGGTGGATGCAAAGCCAGGAACCACTCCAGGCATTGTTCTCCAGAAGGAAGCAGCCTGAGAATGCATGTGGTCATTTATTAGAAGAGGACATAGCCAGGCAAAAATGCAGAGAAACAGCCAGTCATTAGTTTATGGTTATCCTCAAGCCCATCCTATTTCTCAGATTCCAGTTAGATAAGTCAATACAGGGCCATTTTGTTTAAGTCAGTTGGAATTGATATGTAGCTAACAAGGTGTACCCTCTTGTGCTGTTTTAGTTCCTGTCTCCCTTAAACCTAGGACAGCCATTAGAGGAAGAGGCCAGAATCCTCATTCAGTATTTACAGGGGACAGAAGCAGTCTTGCTAATGATTTTGCATGGTTATCCTCCTGGAATAAGGTCAATCTTGATGTAAGCAGTATACCATTTCTGTAATTTGAAATAAAAGTGTTATCTTCTAGGACCTATATGAGATTGGCTGAAGCAAGCACTGCAACAAAAAGTACTTATATTCCATATATTGCTTTCTTAGCAACCCCATGATAAGCAGGTTTCCTTTGTGTTGGCAAATCGAGAATGGTTGAGTGGATGATTCACAGGAACAGTATTAAGAAGTTTAGTTAGTTTAGAATACAGAGTAAAGAAAGAAAGAAAGGCATTACCATAGCCTCAAGCAGTTAACTATTTAATTGAGCAGTTCTCTGTGCATTTCACTTCCAGTCTGTACTTGGAGCCTGTCTTCCTAGCTGAAGAAAGCTCTGGGAGTCAGGCCTATGTCTTACCTAACGTCTTACCTATTCTGCCTTTAGAATATTCAGCCAGATCACACTAGTGCAGACAGTAATCTTTTAACTAAATCCAACAAATCCATAACTTGCCAGCCTGGAACTGAAATTAAAACCAGAATAGGTACTGGAATCTTCCCCTTCAGTTTTTAGTTTATATCACTTTTTGTAATTCCAGAAACTACCACATTTCATATGACCAGACATAGTTCTCCTGTGTATCAACATCTAGTGATGTTTCACTGTCTCAGCTTTATCTCAAGCTGATTCCTTTCAGCTGGTGATCAAATGTTCCCCTTTGTATGCATAAGAAACTGAAATTCTTATGATTCCACAAACTAATCTGACAAAGAAACTATAGTCTTCAATGAACTTTGACTTTTGATTAAAAATATAGTCTTCAAATGTTTTTCCTAGTTTCTAGTGGAAATAAAATCATTTGGATTTCATAGGCCGATTTCAGTCAAATTGACAAAGAGGCAGAAGTCTCAGAGATATATTGAGTTTTCTCACAGGCAGCCACCCATGAAGTTAAAATCCAGGGGAAATCACATTTCTTTAGTTCAGTCATTTGCCTCCAGTAATGACTTGCTTTTGCACCAACCATAACATTTCTCTACTATTACAACGATTTAGAGCATTTTTGTGTATCACATTACTTTCACTTCGACACAGTTTTCCCTGCTTCACTGCTGAGGCATCCAGTGCTTGAGGTGCTGTCAGTTCACATGAAGGGACAATCTGCTTTACTGACTAGGTGAAGGGCTCCAACATACCTGGTTACACTCAAGTTATGAGTCTTTACTTTCAGCTCAAAGTAACACTGCATTTTATTTTAAAGCTTCGTGAGTCACAGTCTAAAGACCTTAGTTTTTAGATTGTAGGTGGGAAAGACTCAGAAACAAGACAAAGATTTTTAGGGAGCTCACTTCTGACACATGGATAGTGCTGGATGGACTTAAAAATGCATATACCAACCAACAACCCAATTATTTTGCAGATAGGGCATATGATTCCTCATGAGACTAATATTTAGGCTTTAATATCACAAGGTCTGGCCCAGGCCAGGAAATGAGCCCAAATATCTTTCATTTGGTTTTACAAAGACTTGTGGTTTTGATTTTGAAATTCTTTTATTATATAATAGAAATTATATGCATCTAATAAGTGCATGAAATGTATTTTCAGCTTAATATGTAACTATAAGCAACACTTGTATAAATAATTATGTCAAGCCAAAAAATATTATCAACATTCCAGAACCCCCACCTGTGTTTCCTCCCACCACGCCCTCCCTTTTGGGGTAATCATTAACCTGACACTAATAACAATCAAGTCCAGTTTTTCTTCAGTTTTAGTTCTTGCTTATGCATTCCTATGCAAAATACTTTAGTTTTTCCTTTCTTTGAATACTATATAAATGGAATCATGCTGCATACAATATCTGCCCAGCGATGTAATATGAAACATAAGAGACATTTATTGAGGAAGATAAAAGATACAAGAAACATTGTACATCGGACAATGACACCTCAGTCCCCTTCAAAGTAGGCACTTTGGGACCTCTCAGTGTTCTCTCAATTGCCATCAGGTGCCCCATCATGTTTTCCTGAATCTCATCAATGGTCTGAAATCTTTTTTTTTCAAAGGTGGTTTTAGTTTTGGGAAAAGCCAGAAGTCACAGGGCACCAAATCTAGGGTGTAGGGGGCTGAATAACCTGTGTGATTTGATGTTTTGCCAAAAAACTGTACAAGATGTGATGCATGAGCCAGCTCATTGTTGTGATGAAGCTGCCAATCACCAGCTGCCCAGAGCCGCAGCCTTCTGAATCATCCGAATAGTTTCTGCAGAGGAATGTTCAAGCTTAACTCAAAATTTGATGCAGAGTTCTTGCTCTACTCTCTTAGTCATTTTGAATTGACAGCCACACAGTGTGCATGCTCATTCAATAGCATCTATCGCTCCCACTGACTAGTGCAGTCAAGTTGTCGTTGTTCACAAATGCGCATTCCAGTCCACTCTCCTTGGCTGCCAGGTTACATCGATGTCACACAAACTGTTCTTGTTATTAAAAATGGCTGGAATTTTTCCAGACAGACCTTGTATATTTTCTGTAACTTGATGTTTTCCATTATTATTCACTATTAAGATTGGAAGTTTCAACCATATTCTTGTACATAGAACTAGTTAGCTAATTTTCATTGCTGTATATATTCTATGGTTTATCGATATCACAATTTGTTTATCCATTTTACTATAAAGAGCTCTTTTCAGTTTTTGGAAAATGCTGTTTTGAATATTCATGCATCTTGTTTCTTGTTGCATACAAACATGTATATATAGGGTATAAACTTAACTGAAAAACTAGGTCATAAGACGTGTGTGCCTTTTCAACTTTACTAGTTTTTTTACTTACTATAACATTAATGGATAATCTATATTAGTTTGCAAAATGTACTAATTTACATTCCTAAGTGATGCATCAAAGTTGATTTGCTCCATATCCTTGCTAACACTTAGTATAGTCAAGTACACTTTAGTATCTGCCAATATGGAACATGTGTATTAGAATCTTATTTTAATTTTAATATATATTTCCATCATTACCAATGAATATTCATGTAAGTTTTTAACATCCTTATTGGTCATTATCATAGCTTGCTCAGGCTGCTGTAACTAAATATCATAGACCAGGTGGCTTAAATAACAGAAATTTATTTCTCAGAGTTCCAGAGACTGGGAAGTCTAAGATCAAGTTGCCGGCCAACTTGCTTCCTCCTAAGAGCCCTATTCCTAGTATGTAAATGGCTATCTTGTTGCTGTAATCTCACATGGTGAAATGAGATAATTTCTTCCCCATCTCTTATAAGGGTAATAATTTCATTAATATGGGCTCTATCTTATTGATTTCAATACCTCCCAATGGCCTTACCTCTGAACACTATCACATTGGAAATCAGGGCTTCAAAAAATGAATGTTAGGAAAACACAATAATTCAGTCCATAGCAGTTATCTAGATATCCTGTCTTTTAAAGTACCTCTTCAAAATCTAAGGCAATTTTTCAGTTGAATTATCTCTTTTCACTTTGATTTCTTGAATGTTTTTATATAATCTGCATTATGCTAGATGAGTATATTCTGTATACTTTGTTAGTTATAAGTGTTGCAAATATTTTCTCTCACTGCAGCTTATTTTGTCTCTATAATAAAGTATTTTTGATCATTAGAAATTACTAATTTAATGCATTCTTCCTTGTAAATCTTTGTCATTATGGCTTTGTTATTTGTATCTTCTTTAGTAAATCACTCTTAACCTAAGGTCTAGAGATATTCTTCTATATTCTCTCTTAATTACTTTATAGCTTTTTTGCCTTTAAAATTATAATTTTTCCTAATATAGTGTGTCAGCAGTTTTAAAAATGTTGCCTGCCTAGTTTATTGAAAATTTGCTTTTTCTATATATAGAAAATTAAGAAATTTTCACTGTAATCTCTGAAATGGAATATATTATCTTTTTTATATAGTAGTATACTCTCAGTTTTTCTTTTGCTATTATTTTGTGTAAACTGTTTCCTTTATAGTCCATGATTAGTGTTGAACTTTAATTTAAACTTCTAGTCCTCAGCAGTTTAAAAGAAAATTAGTAAAGTGTAACATATATACACTAAAAAGTATGCAATTTTGATCTATGTATGTATATATGTGTGTATTTTATATACACAGACAAACACATGCTGGTGAACTATCACTACAATCAAGATTGTGAATATACAGATCACCCCCAAATGTTTCCTCTTGTCCCTTCATAATTTCTCTCTTCAACCCATTCTCAACCTTATTTTCAATACCCTGACAAACACTGAACTAATTTCTGTCATTATACATTAGTTTGCATTGTCTAGAACTTTATGTAATTAGAATTATACAGTCAGTATGTACTTTTACATGGTCTAGATTCTTTCACTCAATAGTATTTGATATTCATCAGTGCTGTACATATCAATAGTTTGATATCGCTATTGCTGAATAATATTCCATTATATTAATATGCCACAATATGTTTATTCATTCACTTATTAATGTGCACTTGGGTTGAATACAGCTTTTGACTATTACAAATAAAGCTGCTATGAATATTGGTGTATATGTATACATATAAATAAATATTCCAATTTCTCTAGGGTAAATATTTAAAACTCTAAAGTTGGGGTCATATTTAGACATACATTTAACTTTCTAAGATGTTGCCAAATTAGTTTTCAAAATAGATGTACAGTACCATTTTACATTCTCACCAAGAGTATACAAGAGTTCAGTTGTTTCATACTGTTGCCAATACTTGGTTATTGTTAGTCTTTTTAGCATTAGCCATTCTAATAAGCGTGCAAGTACATCCTTACTGTTTCAATTTGCCTTGTCCTAATGGCCAAAGATGTTGAACATCATTTCATGTATTTACTTGCAATTTGTATATCACTTTGTAGAGCATCTCTCCAAATCTTTTGCCACTAATTTTTTTTACTAGGTTGTTGGTTCTCTTGTTATTGAATTTTGTAAATTCTTTATATATTCTTGATATAATTCCCTTATTAGACACATGTGATTTGCAAATATTTTCTCACAGTCTGTAGCATCTATTTTTATTCTATTGACAGGATATTTCAAAGAGCAGAAATAAATTTCATGAAGTCTAATTTATTGGTCCTTTTATGAATTTCACTTTTTTCTGTTCTTTTAAAAATATTTTACTCATTTATTTTTAGAGATGGGAAAGAAGGGAGAGAGGAAGAGAAACATCAATACATGGTTACCTCCTGAGTGCCCCCTACAGGGGACCTAGGCTGCAATCCAGGCATGTGCCCTGACTAGGAATCAAACCAGTGACACTTTGGTTCGCAGGCTGGCACTCAATGGACTGAGCCACACCAGCCAGGGCACTTTTTGCTGTATTATCTAAGGAATCTCTACCTAACCCAAAATCACAAAGGACATTCTATGTGTTATTCTTGAAGTTTTATGATTTTTGTATTATATTTATATCTATTATCTATTTTGAGTTCATTTTGGTAACAAATGTGAGATATGAATTAAATGAAATGAATGAAAGTTAAAATATTTTTGCATGTGAATATACAAATAGTTTGAGATCCATTTGTTCAAAGTAGTTATGCTTTTCTAATGCGTCTTTACCTTTGTCAAATTGGAATAAATAGATATTAAATTAAAATGTTAACTATGTATGTGCAGGTCTAGTCTGGACTTGATTAGTGTCTATTTATCTATTTGCTGATTTTCATGCAAAAAAAAAACATATTATCTTTGTTACTATAGCTTTAAAATAAATCTTAGATAGTCCTTCAACTTTACTCTTTTATTTGAAATATTATCTTGTCTATTCTAGATACTTTACATTTTACTATCATTGTTAAAATCATCCTGTCAAAAAATTCCTTCTGAGATTTTTATTGCTATTACACTGATCTATAGATTAAACAGAAATGACAAGGTAGCAATATTCAGTCATATCATCTATGAACATTGTATCTTCATCTTTTTAGAGTTTAATTTCTTTCAGCATTTTCTACTTTTCAGTTTAAAGGCCTTGTATATTTTTGTCAGATTTATTTCTAAGTATTTAATATTCTTTATGCTATTGCAAATGATATTTTTAGTTTCAATTACTGATTGCTAGTACATAACAATCCAATTGATTCTGTATGTTGTTGATCTTATATCTCACAATTCTGCTGATGACTCATTAGATATATTAGGTTATTTTAGATTCCATAAAATACTTTATACATAACTATTGTGTTTTCTGAAAATAAAGAAAATTTTAATTTTTCTTTTTCAATAATGTTGATATGTAATCATTTTTTTTATTTTATTGGGCTGACTGGAATCTCCAGTACAATGTTAAATAATATTTATATGAGTGAATATCCTTACTTTGTTTATGATCTTAAAAGAAAACATTTCCCCCCCCCCCGCCCTCCCCCCCCCCATTAAGAATGGTTATCAACTGAAAGCTTTCCATAGATAACATTTATCAGATTAAGGATATCTCTTCTATTCCTTGTTTTCTGGGAGCCTTTTACAAGTAATGGATGTTGGGTTTTGTCAAATGCTTACCCTGTATCTCCTGATGATGATTTATTTTGTTTTTGTGTTTTGTATATGTGTATGTGTGTGTGAGTGTGTGTATTTTGTCCATTAGTAACATGGATTACATGGATTGACATTTAAATGTCAAACCAATTTTGCATTTGGGAGATGAATACAAATTGGGCATAATATATTATCTTTTTTATAAATTGTTGGATATAATTTGCTAAAATTTTCTTGAAAATATTTGCATGTATGTTTACGAGGGATATTGTCCTGCTGTTTTCTGTGATGTGTTAGCCTGGTTTTGCCATCAGAGTAATACCAGTCTAGAGTAATGCCAGTTAGACATGTTTTATGGCCTGGTATGTGTTTAATATTTATAAATGATCTGTACATGATTGAAATTCATGTACTTTTTGCAGTTGATGAGTCAACTTTGTTAATAACATTTTTCAAAAATTTTATATCCTGATATTTTTAAGCGCTTTTCTATTATTTTCTAAGACAGGATTGTTGAACTTTCTGACTATGAGGATTTATCAATTCCTCATTTTATTTGTCAATTTTTGCATTGAATATTTGACACTTTGCTAATATATTCATGTAATTTTAAAATGGATGTATAATTTTGCTCACTAAATCTTTTATTATTTTATTTTTTAATTATTGTTGTTCAATTACAATTGTCCCCATTTTTCCCCTCATTGTTCTCCCACTGCCCTATCTACCCCCAACCTCCCACATTCAACCCCCACATGGTTGCCTTTGTCCATGGGTCCTTTCTACCTGTTCCTTGACTTGACCCTTCCCCTTCTTTCCCTTGTTATCCCCCTCCCCAACCCCCCTCTGGTCACTGTCACTTTGTTCTTTATTTCCATGTCTCTGGTTCTATTTTGCTCACTTGTTTCTTTTGTTGATTAGATTCCACTTATAGGTGAGATTGTATGGTGTTTGTCCTTCACTGCCTGCCTTGTTTGACTTAGCATAATGCTCCCCAGTACCATGCATGCTGTTGCGAAGGGTGGGAGTTCCTTCTTTCGTTCTGCTGCATAGTATTCCATTGTGTAAATGTACCACAGTTTTCTGATCCACTCATTTACTGATGGGCACTTAGGCTGTTTCCAGATCTTGGCTACTGTAAATTGTACTGCCATGAACATTGGGGTGCATAGGTTCTTTGGAAATGGTGTTTCAGGATTCTTAGGGTATAATGCCAGCAGTGCAATTGCCAGGTCAATAGGCAGTTCCATTTTTAGTTGTCTTCAGGGAATTGCATACTGTTTTCCACAGTGGATGCACCAGTCTGCATTCTCACCAACAGCATACTAGGATTCCCTTTTCTCCAAAACCTTACCAGCATTTGTTTGTCGATTTGTTTATGGTGGCCATTCTGACCAGTGTGAAGTGGTATCTCATTGTGGTTTTAATTTGCATCTCTCTGATGGCTAGCGATACTGAGCATTCTTCCATCTGTCTCTTTATGAGGCCAACATCATCCTACTCCCAAAACCAGATAAAGACACAATGAAGAAAGAAAACTATAGGCCAATATCTCTGAAGAACATAGATGCTAAAACCCTCAACAAAATATTGGCAAACCGCATCCAGCAATATGTTAAAAAGATCATATGCCAAGATCAAGTGGGATTCATCTCAGGGATGCAAGGATGGTACAATATTCTCTAATCAATAAATGTAATATATCACATATACAAAAGGTAAGACAAAAATCACATGATCATATCAATAGATAAGGAAAAATCATTTGATACGGTACAACACCCCTTTATGACCAAAACACTCAGCAAGTGGGGATAGAGAGAGCATACCTCAACAAAATAAAGGCCAAATATGAAAAATCTACAACCAACATCATACTCAATAAGCCAGAACTAAAAGATTTCCCACTAAATTCAGGAACAAGACAAGGGAGTCCACTTTCACCACCTTTATCCAATGTAATATTGGAAGATCTAGCCACAGCGGTCAGACAAGAAAAAGAAATAAAAGGCATCCAAATTGGAAAGGAGGAAGTAAAATTATCATTGTTTGCAGATGGCATGATAGTGTACACAGAAAACCCTACAGACTATTGACTCCACCAAAAAATTACTCGACCTTATAAGTGAATTTGGCAAAATAGCAGAATACAAAGTCAATATTCAGTAATTGAAGGAATTTTTGTACACCAACAATGAAATATCAGAATCAGAAATCAGGAAAAAGATCCACTTTTCTATAGCAATAAAAAAAATAAAATACCTAGGAATAAACTTAACCAAAGAGGTAAAAGACCTGAATGCAGAAAACTACACAATGCTGAAGAAAGAAATTAAGGAAGACACAAATAAATGGAAGCATATTCTGTGTTCATGGATTAGAAGAATAAACATCATCAGAATGTCCATACTACCCAAAGCAATTTGTAGATTCAATGCAATCTTTATTAAAATACCAATGACATATTTCAAAGCTTTAGAACAAATATTTCAAAAATTTATATGGAACCATAAACAACCCCGTATAGACTCAGTAATTTCAAGAAAGTAGGAGGGATCACAGTACCTGACATCAAACTATATTACAAGGCCACTGTAATCAAAAGAGTCTGGTACTGGCATGAGAACAGACACACAGATCAGTGGAACAGAATAGAGAGCCCAGAAATGAACCTATGTCTCTATGCTCAATATTCAACAAAGCGGGCAGTAGCATGAAATGGAATAAAAATAACTTCAACAAATAGTGTTGGGAGATCTGGACAGCTACATGCAAAAAAATGAAACTCAATCACAAACTTACACCATACATCAAAATGAATTTAAGATAGATAAAAGACTTAAATGTAAGTCATGACACCATAAAAGTCCTAGAGGAAAACATAGGTTGGTAAATTTCAGATATTCCATGCGGCAATATTTTCATTGATATGTCCCCTAGAGCAAGGGACATAAAGGAAAGAATAAACAAATGGGACTACATAAAATTAAAAACTTCTGCAAGGCTAAAGCAAATACCAGCAAAATGAAAAGGGAACCAACTGTATGGGATAACATATTTGTGAATGATAGCTCACACAAGGGTTTGATCTCCAAAATATATACAGAACTCACATGACTCTACACCAAGAAGACAATCTAATTAAGAAATGGACAAAGGTGCCCTAGCTCATGTGGCTCAGTGGATTGAGTGCCAGCCTCTGACCAAAGGGTCACTGGTTCGATTCCCAGTCAGGGCCCATGCCTGGGTTGCAGGCTATGTCCCCAGTGGCGGGGGCACTCAAGAAGCAACCACACATTGATGTTTCACTCTCTTTCTCCTCCCCTTCCTTTTTCTCTAAAAATAAATAAAATAAAGTCTTAAAAAAATAAATGGAAAAAAGACCTGAACAGACTCTTCTCAAAGGAGGACATACAGAGGGCCCAGAGACATATGAAAGGATGCTCATCATCACTAGCCATCAGAGAAATGCAAATTAAAACCACAATGAGATACCACTTCACACTGGTCAGAATGGCCACCATAAACAAATCGACAAACAAATGCTGGTAAGGTTTTGGAGAAAAGGGAATCCTAGTATGCTGTTGGTGAGAATGCAGACTGGTGCATCCACTGTGGAAAACAGTATGCAATTCCCTGAAGACAACTAAAAATGGAACTGCCTATTGACCTGGCAATTGCACTGCTGGCATTATACCCTAAGAATCCTGAAACACCATTTCCAAAGAACCTATGCACCCCAATGTTCATGGCAGTACAATTTACAGTAGCCAAGATCTGGAAACAGCCTAAGTGCCCATCAGTAAATGAGTGGATCAGAAAACTGTGGTACATTTACACAATGGAATACTATGCAGCAGAACGAAAGAAGGAACTCCCACCCTTCGCAACAGCATGCATGGTACTGGGGAGCATTATGCTAAGTCAAACAAGGCAGGCAGTGAAGGACAAACACCATACAATCTCACCTATAAGTGGAATCTAATCAACAAAAGAAACAAGTGAGCAAAATAGAACCAGAGACATGGAAATAAAGAACAAAGTGACAGTGACCAGAGGGGGTTGGGGAGGGGGATAACAAGGGAAAGAAGGGGAAGGGTCAAGTCAAGGAACAGGTAGAAAGGACCCATGGACAAAGGCAACCATGTGGGGGTTGAATGTGGGAGGTTGGGGGTAGATAGGGCAGTGGGAGAACAATGAGGGGAAAAATGGGGACAACTGTAATTGAAGAAAAATTAAAAAAAAAGAAAGCTAAATGGCTAAAGAAAATATCAGCAAAATGAAAAGGGAACCAACCATATGGGAAAATATATTTGTCATCTGATAAAGGTTTGATCTCCAAAATATATAAAGAGCTCACATGACTCCACACATGTATTTCAAATCTATTTGGTGTATAGAACAAATTTTTTTTGTTCCAAGTCAGATTTTTTTTTTAAACTAGAGCATTTTTCTCATTTGTATTCAGAATAATTACTAATATATTTTAATTTATTTATGCCACCTTATATTATACTTTTTGTCATGTTTTCATCTCTTATTTACTTATTAAATATTTGTGAATATTTTAATAATGGTATCATTCATTATTAATATCAAATTTCGACCATTTTTTCCACTCTTATTGTGCTAATATTAGAAATTACAATTGTGTATAGTTATTAAAGTTTAGTATTATTCAATTATTTTAACCTCTTCTTTGAAAACAACAATATTTGAATTTTTACTCATTAATTGTACCCATTCCAATTTATAGATTATGGCTGTGTGATATTTACTTTGTTTTGGTTATCTGAAATTTTAAATTCATTTGTTTTGCTTATACGTTCTCGACCAGATGTTGTTTTTTTGTTATTGCTGTTTTTAGACTCAGTGTTCATTTACATTGCCCACACATTTATACTGTCTTTGATCCTCATTTCTTCTTGCAATCCAGATCATCGGTCAGAGGTCACTTTCTTTGTGCTGAAAATTATTTCTTAGATTTTTCAATAACTGATAGCCCTCTGGTGACTAATTAATCCAATATTTATTTTAGTAAACATGTATTTACTTCCCCTTTTTAAATTGACAGGCATTTTGCTGAGTACGGTATTCTAATCTTACAGTTGTCCATGACACTATATTATTTTTCTTCATAGAAATTTAAAATTTGTAACTCTGTATCTGTATTGCCAACTGGGCTAATGGGTCATACATTCTGTGTATGGGACTTTGCTCATTTTAGACAACACTGGATATTTAAACCTAGTATAGGGCCTCAAATATAGAAGTTAAACAATATAGATTTAAATGAATTAGTAATAGGCTAAATTAATTAATAAACATAGTCTCTGCACTTGCAGTGTTTACAAGCTGGGGATATCTGTCAAAAACTTAAACATCGTTTTTGGTGATTTGATAATTCAGAGTTGGTTGTGATTCCCACCATTAAAAAATTAAAAAGACATAGGCCCAGGAGCATCAAATCTAAGGTTGCCTATGATACTACTTATTCTTAGTTGAGCTTAATATCTGGTATCAGGTCCAAAGAACATAAGGAGACCATCAAGATAACAGCAGAAATTTGAGATGAGATTTGAAGGGTCAAAATCTGTGTTTATTTCTAACAGTGACTAGTATGCAATTATAGTGACTTTTATTGTTCTTGAAGTTGTAAGTGAAGCTGGTGCTGAGGAATTTAATACAGCTTAAATGTAAACTTTCTCTTCACCTAATTTGGACTTCACTAATATATGCATATTATTCCCTACTCCCTCACTTTCCTTAGGGCAGGCACATTTATACCTCTTGGGGCAAGAATGGAATGTCTCTAGATTTTTTCACCAAAGTTCTCTTCAGTCCCAAATGCATTTCTAGGTGAAAGTCCAGTTCAAATGCATGATCTTCTGCTATATACCAACAAAGAAGATCTAAGTAATAGTCTTAGCCATGGTATCACTGGTGTCCATCACAATTTTCATTGTATACTGTTTTACTTCTGACTCATTGGGTGAATTGATGGATTACAGAGAGAGCGGCCACCTCAGTACAGTGTGCTATGAAAAATGTGATGGGTGCACTTGGAAGGGGTGGCTGGATTTGAAACTCTGAAGTTTGATGGCCTTCTTTATTTTTAGCAATTCTAAGATACAGAACTATAGATACTGACATGAGCATATGACTTTTTCTGGGACAATGATTACATGTCACCTACCATTTGAGTCTCTTCCCCAAAAGTTACCATCTTTTCTTACTATTTGGCATACCACTGAATGTATTTTAGTCTATTTTTTTCAACAAAAAGTTTTAAAACATGCAATGCACTTTGCTATCAGTTGGTGGAGAAATGTGAGTAAACATTGCTTTCATGAAACTCATGGTATATTCAAGAATGCAAAAAAGTAAAATAATCTATTATATTACAATATGTCAAGTACCATAAACTGGGAAATGACAGACATTTCAGTAAAGTGGAACTTGTCAGAAGCATCCTTTTATCTTACTTCTGGGATACCTTCTCTGATTATCTATATCTTGGTTAGATGAGACACCCCTAAGTAGTCAATGAGAGTACCATATTGTTCATGGGGGACACTCACATTGCCATGCAAATAGTATCCTCTGGACTGTTCAGCATACACTCCATGCAACTCAGCTACTATACAGGCAAAAGCAGCCATGATTGTTTTGGAAAGGCCAATTCTCAGGGAGATGGCAGTGAGTTATTATAATTAATCTAAATTATGAAGAGAAATCTTATCAGTAGTAGACACTTTTCCAGATTTTGGTAGATAGCTATCCCATGAATCAAAGAATAATAGCTAGGAGACAGAAACTTCAAAGACCTTATATAATGCTGCCAAATCAGGACATAAGAAGGTGCCAGACTATGGTGGCTCAGTAATCTATTGAGAAAAGAATGGTGATGGAATATCTCCGAGATATTCATGAGGTTGTAGGCTTCAGAAAAATGATATCCATAAGCCAGTACTCCAGATCTACTTCAGAAGATCGCTAGAACCAGGAACAGTCGCAGAGGCCAAAGCAACCTTGGCAGCAGTTATTTCTAATGAAGTTGGAGTCCTAACAATGGGAGTTAAGCCCCAATTCAATGGACCATCTGTATATTGTACAAGATATCTGTGCTTTGTAAGCTAAGGAAAGCAGCTCCTCAGCTGAAAGCACCTCACTCTAGATAATGGATGTGTCCAGAATCCAGAATATAGGAGAGAAAGGCATGGTGGTATATGGCAGGAGTTACAGAGATTATTGTGGAGCTGAAAATAATATTTTCCAGTCAAAGTCAAGGGTGCTTTGTACAACTATGTTAATTAGCCAAGAGTCTCTGAGCATTTAATCAATGCAATGGTGCCTCTTTATAATGCAGTCTAGGAGGCCTGACTTCCCAGTCTGAAGCCATGCTCTGAGGCCACCTGCCCATGTGCAGGAGAGCTATAGGACTTGCCTCAGGTAAACCTACAGATCTGGATTCTTGTTTAGCTCTAACCTTTGCACACGCTTTTAAGGTAAGGAATATTCAGAAACTTCATTAAACAAAATCTGCCATGAGTCAATATTTTTTTCTTAGCTTAGTTCCAAAATTTTAAAAATCAATATAGTTTTTCATCAGGAGTTTTATACATATTGCAAAATAACTATTTACCAGTTTATGTAGTTAGTAATTGTACTTGTGAAAATTAAATATGAATATAAGAGCTCTCTTACATAGAGAGAAGCAATTTCTTTCTGAAATCCGCCATGTATTGCCCTGTGTGCTTTGTGTTTGCCTAATCATGAGTCATCTTGTACTTTTGATGAAGTAATTCATATATGGATGTTTTCATCACAAAAATAAGGGTACACTTTGAATTATTTTTATGAGAAAGTCCGTGCTTTGGACCGGAGATGATCATTTCTTTTGAAGAAACAACACTTAAAAAAAACAAACAAACTTGCATTTAGCACAGAAACCTCAGCTCTAAATTTGTTTAAATGGGTTCAGTTTTCTATTTCAGTTCCTGTGTCAAATGCAAGTGTGAGGAGAATTTTTAACATTATGGATAATCTGTGGAATGATGTAATTTTGCATCAGGGCTGCAACAAAATGAATATGTACAAGGTAGTCACTAGATGGAAAATGCTGTGCCTTTTTAGATGTACCTTTAATTTGAGTGAAAAGAAAAGATTTAAACTCAAAGGCTTATAAAAATCTATATATTATAATATAAATTGTTAGGTATAATTCTGAACATTTTACTATGAACGCAATAAGTTAGAAACTTGGGAATTTAGACAAGACCTAAAGAGAAACAGAAATTGGGACTTACTTTCTTGGCCAACTAACTTCAGAATTTTTGGTTAATTTTTTTTCTCTTTTCTGATGTATGGATGTTCCTTCTCCCTCTTATAAAACTGACCAAACATCTCATGGACAAAACCAAAAGGGAAGGATTGAGGGAGGAAGTCGGGGGAGGGGGTAGGGGAAGGTGGTGGGGGGGAAGGCAGAGACAAATGTATTTGAAAAAATAAAGAAAATAAATTAAATGAAAAAAACAAAACAAAACAAAAAAACCCCACAAAAATAAAGTGACCAAACATGTACTATTCTGTTAACAATAATTACTTTTGGAGCAGGGACAGGGGGGCAGAGGAGAAAAGACCTCATTATAAACTTTTTGAACATTTATTTGAATGTTGTAATAATATGCATGGATTACTTGCAAAATGTCAATAGGTGTTTTTCAGCTGGAAAGATTGTGAATTATGTTTCCTTTTTTATAGTTTTGTATACTAAAAACACAAATGCTATTTTTTGGTAATATTCATATACTCATTCATTGTTAAAAATTAGAAATTACTGATAAACAAAAATATCACTGTAACATTTTCAAAACCCATGATCCATTTAAATGCAACAACTGTTAGCTTTTAGATGTTTGTTCTTCCAGGTTGTTTTCTCAAATAGATTATGCTAATTTAAGACCTAATATATAACTTTCCACATTACTTAATATATTTCTGCATCACCATTTTAAGGACTACATTTAATGTACCATAATTAATTTAATGACTCCATTATAGTTGGAATCATAGGCTGTTTTGAATTCATCCATTCTCCCCTCATATTTGTGCATTTGCCTCATTATTTCTTAGGGTAAATTCCTAGAAGAGCATTGCTGACTCCCTCTAAAAAGCCTATGTTTACGACATTTAGTAGAGTTGCCAAATTGCCTTTCAGGAAAGTTGGACATATTTAGACTACCATTAGCAGTGTATCCGAATGTTTGTTTCTTCCAACACATACTGTCACTCAATTTTATCAAGCATTTTAATATTTGCCAATGTAATAGACTAAAAATTAAATCTCATATGTTTGCATTTTCTTGAAATTAAATATACATTTTTTTTTTGTGAATTAACTGTTATGATACTGATTATTTTTCCATCGAGCTGTTTAGTAATTTCTTATCAGGTGATAAAAGCCTTTTTATGATAAGTATATTGACATGTGTTATTATATATTATCATATGTTTTTAATTATCTTTCATTGTCCAATGTTCTCAAATTTGTTTATTCTATTTCTTTCCCCATATATAGGTAATCTTTACATTTTGTTTCAAGTTTATTGAGGCTGAATGTACAAACAAATAACTGTAAGACCATATATAAGAATAGAATTTTGATCCACGACATGCAGTAACCTGCTAAAGAAACCAACCCTAGTCTACAATAGATAACCCAGCAGTCAGCCTGCTATAAATCAGACCTGTAGGAACAGGGATTGCTATCTTTAGTGGCAATCCAGAAAACTATACAATAACTTTATCAGTTGTCTTAAAATGGCCAGAACAGCTTCCTTAATTTTTTCTCTACCTCCAACTTGGAATTAACCAAAGAAAGCCAAGAGTGTATCCCTAAGCATATACGATGTTCCACTCTTAGCCTGCTTACAACATCCCCATGTCAACAGCTTCCAATCAGGTCAAACATAAAGCCTTCTTTTTTATCCATTATAAATATTTCTCAGTCACATTGTACATTTTGGGATCTCTTTTCTATACTTTTCCCACTTTCTGAAATTGAAGTCAACTCACATCCTTGAAGCCCCAACACTATCAAAAGAATATCATCCTGTAACCAGATGGAATAATCACACTTAAGTGTACTGTAGCACATATACTCTTGGCTCATTCTCTTCTTAGTTATATAATCCTTCTATAATTCAGTTTTCCCAATACATAATATTGGGGTGAATAATTTATAAGTGTGTTACAAGGATTACATGAATTAAATTATGTAAAGTGTGCTTGGTACAAAGAACACTAAAAGTGCTTAATAAAAGTCAGTTATTACCATTCTCATTCTGACTGAGACACTGCATTAAGATATCTCCAGAGTTAACATAGCCATTTTGCTCATTTGCAAAATTTGCAAACAATATTATTTAATTAAAATTCAAAGAATTATTTTATAATAATATCTCAAGTTTGTATATAAACAAATTTAGTATGTGACATGTTAACGTAATACCCCCTCCAAAGTAACAATGCTAACAAATTACACATAATTTTTTAAAAGGAAAATAGTATTAGCAGACATTCATTAAACACATATGGGATCAATTTTTATATGCATTCACCTCACTTACTCCTCAAAATAACCTCATGAGATCAGTATCATCACCTTTCAACAGAGAAGTAAACAGGCTTAAAATGTTAAGTAACTTGCTGAAACTCACAGTTCACAAATAATAGAGCCAAGAATCAAATCTAGTTATTTTTGGAAATATACTCATCTTCTTCTATTCGAATACTATCTAACCCCAAATCTAAGCCTCTTTGCTTGATACCATATTACAATATTATGATGCAGCTTAATTTCTACTCCAAAAATATGAGTGAAATGTATATCTATCTTACCTGGGAAGGATACTCTTCTGTCTGTCAAGAATGAGAAAAGTATATTAAATTCAATGAGCCCTGGCATAACAAGAGAAAAAATACTGTGATTTAAAATCAAATATTTCCAGGTGGATAAATTAGATTTGCAATAGTTACTTTTTATCTATAGACTTGATTCACTTACAAACATTTATACGAGTCAACTCACAAGCTGGAAATAAGATATTAACAACAAAAACCCAAATATCTGAGCTAACCCAACTGGAAAACATTATCTTGAAAGCTTTATGCCTCTATATTTCCAAGGCTGAAATTGTCATCTAATTTTAAAATGGGTAATGTCCAGAGGAGATATCAGTCTCTAAAGATTTTGAAACCCAAGTAACACATAGTGACACTGAACACATCTAATTCAAAGTCATTTTGTTTCATTTCTTTAAACTATTTAAAAATGGGTATTAGTTTAAAAATTTAAATGAATAGCAAGAATGTAAATTCCCATTACTGAAATTCTGCAACAAAAAAGAAGAAAGTAATCAGGTTATTGCATGAAAATAAAGGTCAAATTACTCACCAATTCTTTAACTTCATTTCAACTATCACCATTTTGGTGTCATTCATATTCCCTCTCACTTGGATCATATTGTTGCCATAGATAAAGAAAATATAAATGTTTTATAAGAATTAAGATATATAATATTGGGAAGTGTTGTTCTCTTTGGAAAAAGATGTTAGATAAATACTGACACCAAATTCCAGATGTGAATGAAAAAAATAACATCATGAAGTCTAGAAAAAGGAACATGATATTCATGCTTGTTGTACTTAATTTCAGGGTCAGTACGGCAATTTTACTTTCTAAAACCTTACATGTTATTTTCCCATTCTGTTACTAGGTAGCAGCATATAGGTATGGCATAGTTTTCCTCAAGAACAAAGCTTCCCTCCAGACATTGCACAAATACTGAAATATTTATGGTCATGAGTTGCTAATGTCCTAAGGTTCAAATATAGCTTCCTCTGTTAAAATAGCTAAATTTGAGTGATATTTAACAAATCTTGATACAGACAACAGTTTTGCAGAAACATTTTAGAGTAGACCAACAAATGAAGAGTTGCTGTCAAATGGTACGTAGTTTCAATTATGCAAGATAAATAAGACTTAGACATTACTGTACTACATTGTGCTAACAATATAGTTATAATATGGTTACTAATACTGCATCATGCAGTTAAAAATCTGTCAGGAGGGTAGATCTCATATTAAGTGTCCTTATCACAATAAAAACAAAAACTAATGAAATAAAATAAAATATGTTTTTCTAAATTATTTCTCAAACTATAATTCACTATTCTTTTTTAAGGAAGTCATGCATTTATTTTCAAACTGTATTCAGGAACTTATTTATTTACTTTATTTGACATTGAGCTAAAACACCTTCAGCAATTTGCTTTAAACTATCCTGTTCCAGCCTACCTCAGGCTGTATGTTTCTTTAACATTGCTCCTGGTGGAAAGTATTTTTTTAAGGTTCATTCTCTGTTAGTCAGTTGGTAGAAAAAAATAAAATGCCAAAAGAAAGGAAGAAATAAAGAGAGAAAGAAAGGAAGAAAGAAAGAAAGAAAGATGGATAGATGATGTATCTCTTCACCTTCACATTTTGATATCACCTTGACAGAAATATATAAAATATTTATACTTAGAAAAAAAGTATTATAATATGATGACCTCCATAGAGAGAGCCAGTACGTATTTCTGTATCTTTTATGTAATCCCTTTAGTTATAGCTAATTGACAATATAGTTTTATCTTTATATTGAGGCAAGCTATAATAATGTAAAGTTATTTCTACTAATATTTGCATGCAAACTCAGAAACTTACTTAAAAACTTTTCAAACTTCTACAATTTATTACAGTAAAAAAAATGATTCCAGGGTCAACATCTGACATCATCAGAGGGAGATCCAGAAAGGAAAGACAGAAGTCTCCTACCACAGAAGTTCACACCACAAAGTCAGGAACTCAAGACAGATCAAATTAAGAAGGAGAAGGACATAAAAACATTCTCACAAATAATGGAAAGACAAAAAAAAAAACACCTCCCAAGTGAAGCAAAAAGAGGAATCCCCGGAAATAAGAATAAATGAAATAGAAGCAAGTTAACTATCAGATATTGAGTTCAAAACATTGGGTCTAAGGAAGCTAAATGAGCTCAGTGAGCACAGAAAGAATTACTAAAAACTAGAGGGAAACTATGAGGAACTTACTGCAAACTGTATCACCTTGAAGAATTACATAGAAACTATCAAGAAGAGGCAAGAAGAATTAAAGAATACAATTTCTGAATTGAAGAACACAGTAGAAGGAATCAAAAGCAGGCTAGATGAAACAGGGGGCTGAATTAGCGAGTTGGAGGACAAGGTAAAAAAAAAGCTCCTAAAAAGAGCACGAAATTGGGGTTAGACTTACAAAGAATGAAGAGGCATACAGAGAAATTCAGGACAACCTGAAACATACTAATATCCATATAATAGGGAATCAGAAAGAGAAGAAGACGGACAAGGGATAGAGAAACTATTTAAAAAAGTAATGAAGGAAAACTTCCCTAAATTGAGGAAAGAAGAGTCACACAAGTCCAGGAAGCACAGAGGGTCCCATTTAAAAGGAACCCAATGAACACAGAGCTGTCTAGAGACCCTTGAGGAGAGACTGGAAATGGAGGCATTGGGGAGAGAACTGAAGGAGTAGCTGGGGATTCCCAGCACTTACATCTTCCCCATTCTGAGTCTCCATCTTGCTAAGGCAGACCACAATACAAAGAGGCAGCAGCAGAAAAGGAAACAATACCCTTGCCCTGAGGGCACTCTGTCCATGAGTTGTGCTCAGACCTGGGTACTGAGTGCAGTGAGGTCAGCACAGATAGTAGACCCCTGGCTAAAGGGACACAGAGCTGCCTAGAGACTCCTGAGGAGAGAATGGACTTGGAGGCGTTTCAGAGAGAACTAAAGGAGTAGCTGGGGTGATCCAGGTGTAACTCCTTCCCCATTCCATGGTCCCCATCTTGCTCAGGCAGACCACTTCCCTAAGTAGCAGTAGCTTGTAATGACGTGATAGCCCTGCCCTCAAGAGGCACTGCCCTGCCCTGTGGTGCCTAAACCTGACAGCTGAGGGCAGAGTGACTAGATTAACAATTGCAGGAACAGATACAGACAGTGGATTCCTGGAAATCTCAAACAGACTGCCTATGGTCAGACAGGGTCAGAAACTGACATTATCAGAGGCAGACCCAGAAAGAAAAAAAGAGAAAAGAAAAGACCCACCTACTACTACTACTAAAGAAGTTTAATCCACAAAGCCAGGAAAATGATCAATTTAAGAAGCAGAAGCAAAAAAAAAAAAAAGACTCTCACAAATAATGGGAAGGAAAAGAAACACCCCCCAACCAAATGAGGAGAAAGGAATAATCCCCACAGAGGACTAAATGAAATAGAGACAAGTAAACTATCAGATACTGAATTGAAAACAATGGTTCTAGGGAAGGTCATTGAGCTCAGCGAGCTCAAAGAGAACTATGAGAAACTATAAGAAAACTATTGGGAACTTACTGCAAACTATATCAACCTGGAAAAGAACATAGACACTATCAATAGGACATAAGAAGAAATGAAGAATACCATTTCTGAATTGAAGAACACAGTAGAAGGAATCAAAAGCAGGCTAGATGAAGCAGAGGGATGAATCAGTGAGCTGGAGGATAAGGTAGAAGGAAGTTCCCAGAAAGAGCAAGAAATGGAAAAAAGACTCAAAAAGAATGAAGAGGTATTTAGGGAAATGCAGGACAACCTGAAATGTAATAATATCCACATAATAGAGATATCGGAAGGAGAAGAAGAGGAGCAAGGGATAGAGGACCTGTTTCAAAAAGTAATGATGGAAAAGATCCCTAATTGGAGGAGAGAAAAAGTCTCAAACACCAGGAAGCACAGAGGGCCCCTTTCAAGAGGAACCCAATGAGGCCCACTCCAAGACACATCATCATTAAAATGGCAAATATCAGAGACAAACAGAGAATCCTAAAGGCACCAAGGGAGAAACAGGTAGTAACATACAAGGGAGCCCTGATACAGCTAGCAGCTGAATTCTCAACAGAAACACTACAAGCCAGAAGGGAATGGCAACAAATATTCCAAGCCATGGAAAACAAAGGCCTGCAACCAAGACTGCTCTACCCAGCAAGGCTCTCAATTAAAATGGAAGGTGAAAAAAGGAGTTTCCCAGACAAAAGAAGGGTAAAAGAATACATCTCCACCAAACCAGCACTACAAGATATGCTAAAGGGACTGGTTTTAGAAGATGAAGAAAAAGAGTGAGAAAGAGAAGAACACAGGTGCAATGGGAAAAATGAATAAGTTTCTATCAATAATAACTTTAAATGTAAATGGACTGTATGCCCCAATCAAAAGACACAGGATAGCTGAATGGATCAGAAGACATGACCCACTAATATGCTGCCTACAAGAGACCCACCTCAGAACAAAGGACCTACACCGATTGAAAGTAAAGGGATGGAAAAAAAATATTCCAAGCAAAGGGACAGGAAAAAAAAAGCAGAGGTAGCAATACTTATATCAGACAAAATAGACTTCAAAACAAAGGCCATTAAAAGAGACCCAGAGGGGCATTTCATGATACTCAAAGGAAGAATCCATCAAGAAGATATAAACATTGTAAACTTATATGAACCCAACAAAGGACCCAAATATATAAGGAAAATCTTGGAGGACTTCAAGAAAGATAGAGACAGCAACACACTGATAGTAGGGGATTTTAACACCCCACTGTCAAAAAGGGATCGATCTTCCAAACAAAACGTCAACAAGGATATTGTGGAACTGAATGATGCATGAGCTCAAATGGACTTAACTGACATATATAGAACCTTTCATCCCAAAGAAGCAAAATATACATTCTTTTCAAATGCTCATGGAAGTTTTTCAAAGACAGGTCACATGATAGGACAAAAAACAAGCCTTAACAATTTCAGGAAAATTGAAATAATAACAAGCGTTTCCTTGGACCACAAGGGATTGAAACTATAAACTAACCTCAAGGAGAAATCTCAAAAACTTGCAAACTCATGGAGACTGAACAATAGACTATTAAACAATGAATGGGTCAATAATGAGATAAGAGAAGAAATCAACAAGTTTCTAGAAACAAATGAAAATGCACATACAACAGTCCAAAACCTATGGGACGCAGCAACGGCAGTCCTGAGAGGGAAGTTCATAGCAATACAGGCTTACCTAAAAAAGATAGAAACATTTCAAATAAATGACCTAACCCTACAACTTCAAGAACTGGAGAAACAACAGGAAATAAATCCCAGAGCAAGTAGATGGAAGGAAATAGTCAAGATCAGAGCAGAATTAAATAACATGGAGAGTAAAAGAACAATTCAAAGGATCAAAGAATCCGGGAGCTGATCTTTGAAAAGATAAATAAAATCGACAAGCCTTTAAGCAAAATCATCAAGAAAAAAGGGAGGGGACCAAAGAAATAATATCAGAAATGAAAGAGGAGAAATAACAACTGATAGAACAGAAATACAAAGGATTGTAAAACATTACTATGAACAATTATATGCTAAGAAATTTGAAAACCTTAGAGAAATGGAATAATTTCTAGAAAAATATAGTCTTCCAACATTGAATGAAGAAGCACAAAGCCTAAACAGACTGATAACAGCTTGGGAAATTGAAGCAGTAATCAAGAAACTCCTGGCACTAGAAGCACTGGGCAAGACAATTTCACAGGAGAATTTTACAAAACATTCAAGGAATATCTAACCCTTGTTCTTCTCATACTATTCCAAAAAATCCAATTGAAGGATAACTCCCAGACTCTTTTTATGAGGCCAGCATCATACTAATCCAAAAACCAGATAAGACACTGCTAAGAAAGAAAACTACAGGCCATTATCGCTGATGAACATAGATGCTGAAATCCCCAACAAAATATTGGCAAACAGCATCCAGCAATACTTGAAAAAGATCATCCTCCATGATCAAGTGGAATTCATCCCATGGATGCAAGGATGGTTCAGTATCTGCAAATCAATAAACATAATACATCACATATACTAAAGGAAAGAGAGAAACAACATGATCATTGTGATAGATGCAGAACAAGCATTTGATAAGGTACAGCACTCTCTTATGATAAAAACACTCAGCAAAATGGGAATAAAGGGGGCATACCTCAGTATAATAAAGGCCATATATGAAAAACCTACAGCCAACATCATATTCAATCGGCAAAAATTAAAAACATTCCCACTAAGATCGGGAACAAGACAAAGATGACTGCTTTCACTACTTCTATTAAACATAGGATTGGAAGTCCTAGCCACAGCAGTCAGCCAAGAAAAAGAAGTAAAAGACATCCAAATTGGAAAGGAAGAAGTAAATCTATCATTGTTTGCACATGACATGATAGTGTACATAGAAAACCCAATAGAGTCCACCAAAAAACTACTCGAGCTAATAAGTGAATTTGGCAAAACAGCAGGATACAATTTCAATATTCAGAAATTAAAGCATTTTTATACACAAAAAATGAAATGTCAGAATAAGAAATCAGGAAAACAAATCTCCTTTGCTATAGCAACAAGAAAAATAAAGTACTTAAAATAAATTTAACCAAGGATGTAAAAGACCTCTATGCAGAAAACTATACAACACTGAAGAAAGAATTTAAGGAAGACAAATAAATGGAAGCATATACCGTGTTCATGAATTGAAGGTATTAATATTATGAAAATGTCCATATTCCCCAAAGGAATTTATAGATTCAACACAATCTCTATTAGAATACCACTGACATATTTCACAGACATAGAACAGATATTTCCAAAATTTGTATGGAACAATAAACAACCCCGAATAGCTGCAGCAATTTTGAGAAAGGAAAACAAAGTAGGAGGGATCACAATACTGGACATCAAACTGCATTCCAAGGCCACGGTAATCAAAACAGTTTGGTACTGGCAGAAGAACAGACACATAGAGTGGAACAGAATAGAAAGCCCAGAAATAAGCCCAGGTCTATATAGTCAATTAATATTTGATAAGGTGGGAAGAAGCATACATTGGAGTAAAAATAGCCTCTTCAACAAATGGTGTTGGGAGAGCTAGACAGCTACATGGAAAAAATTGAAATTGATCACCAGCTTATACCATACACAAAAATAAACTCAAAATGGACAAAAGACTTAAATATAAGTTGAAACACCATAGAAGTCCTAGAGGAGAACATAGGCAGGAAACTCTCAGATATCCCATGCTGCAATATTTTTACCGATATGTCCCCTAAAGCAAGGCACATAAAGGAAAGAATAAAGAAGTAGGACCTCATCAAAATAATAAGCTTCTGCATGGCTAAAGAAAACATCAGCAAAATTAAAAGGGAGCCAACCATATGGGAATATATATTTGCCAATGATACATCAGATAGCGGTTTGAGCTCCAAAATATATAAAGAACTCACATGATTCCACTCAAAGAAGACAAACAATCCAATTAAAAAATGGGCAAGGGACCTGGGCAGACACCTCTCCAAGGAAGAGATACAGTGGGCACAGAGGCATATGAAAGGATGCTCATCATCACTAGCCATCAGAGACATTCAAATTAAAACTGCAATGAGATACAGTTCACACTGGTCAGAATGGCCATCATAAAGACATCAACAAACAAGTGCAGGAGAGACTGTGGAGAAAAGGGAACCCTAGTACACAGTTGGTGGGAAAGCAGACTGGTGCAGCTACTGTGGAAAACAATTTGGAATTTCCTCAAAAAGCTAAAAATGGAACTGCCTTTGACCCAGTGATTCTACTGATTGGATTATGTCTTAAGAATCCTGAAACACCAATTCAAAAGAATGTATGCATCCCAATGTTCATAGCAGCACTATTTACAATAGCCAAGTACTGGAAGCAATCTAAGTGCCCAACAGTAAATGAGTGGATCAATAAAGTATGGTATATTTACACAATGGAATACTACGCAGCAGAAAGAAAAAAAGAACTACTAAACTTCACGACAGCATGGATGGAATTAGAGAGCATTATGCTAAGCTAAATAAGTCAAAGGGTGAAAGACAAATACCATATTTTCTCACCTATAAGTGGAACCTAACCAACTAAACAAACATGCAAGGAAAATATAACCAGCAACACTGAAAGAAAAAAGAAACAAACAGAGTCAAGAGGGAAGGAGGGAAGGAGGTGTCAGGGAAAGGGAAGGGAAAGGTCAAGACAAGGAACATGTATAAAGGACCCATGGACAAAGTCAAAGTGCAAAAGGACTGAGGGAGGTGGAGTAGAGAGGGGCAGAGGAAAGTGATGGTGGGAAAACAGAGACAAATATATTTTAAAAATAAAAAACAAGTAAAGAAAAATAGACAAGAAAAAGAATAAAATTTTTTAAAAATGGCAGAGATTTGACAGAGCTCTCTGTCTTTCCCATTCTCTGGTGTCTTATTTAAATTTTGTGCTTTTGTTTGTATGACACCCAAATATTAATCTCCACCAATTTTCAGCTAATTGCCCTATTGTTTTCATTAATGCTCTGGCAAAATGTTCCACAGTCTGATTCAACTAAATTAAACCCAATATCAGGGATATTTTGAGGCCATTCTTTGATGTTTGTTATGACCCTGGGACAGATACTCTCAGCTGTCTCTCTCCATGGTAATTTCTAGTAAACTAACTGTCCTTTGTTTAGTTGTGGCTCACCTGAAGGTACAAGACTCCCCTAAATTGTTTACTATAAAAATCTACATCATTTTTGAGTGCATCCTTAAGATTAAACATCCCGGCATTTTTTTCCACATGAAGGCATTTCTTCTGAGGGAGCTTCAGAATTCTCCATCATCAAGAATGGTCTCTCCCATAGACAAAATCTCTGACCCATTGTTGCAGACCTGGGACAAAGATAGTGGGCAATTTTTCTGAGTGGCAGTCCTCTTTCACAATCACAATGCTGGGAGACAACAATAGCCTCTATACTTCTTGCCTTGTTTCTCCTGTTATAAAACCTCAACCTTATAAACAAGCTTGGGAAAGCCTAGAGACCCCAGTATTTTGGGGTAGAATCTCTGTCCTATGACTGTGGACTGAGTGAAAGAAAGGAGACCGAGTGATTTAGCTTCTGCAGCACAGAGTGAATAAAGAGAAGAAATTCTGATGATTTGCTGTTCCTAGGCAGAAACAAGGGCCGGCCCTTGACTGTGCTGGAAAAGAGAGTGATGTCAGACTTCTTGGCTGAACCTACTCAGAGTAAAGGTCTCATAGGGCTTAGGTGGGGATAGGGGGGCAGTTTTAGGCTTAAGTCAACTGAACTTTACTGCTCCTACTGATATTTAGTAGATTTTACTGAATAACTATTTATTCATTTGTTCTGTGCCCTTAGAACAATTTCCAGAGACTTTAAATTGCTGTTTTGTTTTGTTTTGTTCTTAACAGTTTCACCAGTGATGCTTTCATCATAATTTCTCCCAAGTTTCACTGGGTGGAGTGTCTACAGAGGTCCTTGTGTTGGAATTCCAGAAGCTTGGGAGTTGTCATTCTCTAACTGTGCTTTTAAATTTCCTTTTTATGATGATTGATGATAGTTCATACATTTTTCTAATCCAAGAATATTGTTTTATCACACTATAAAAATATTTCACTTATTAAAATGGCTGAAATTATTTTTAACAACTTGATTGGAAGTATAATTGATATATAACAAGTTGTACATATTTAGAGTGTATAAATTGATAAGTTTTGTTATATGTACTACAATGAAACCATCACCACAGTTAAGGTAGTAAGACTATACATCACTCCCAAAATTTTTCTCGTATATTTCCTGCCTCTCTCACCCAAATTTCCCCAACTCTATCCTTTATAAATATTGGTCTGCTTCTCATCAATATAGTTCACATTTTCTAAAACTTAATATTAATTGGACTATATAATATATAATCTTTTTTATCTAGATTCTTTCATTCAATGCAATTATTTTGAAATTCATTACATTTGTATCATGTATCAATAATTCTTATCTTTTTATTGTTAAATAGTATTACATTATATCCATTCATCTATTGATACAAACTATTTTTTTTCCTGTTTTAGGCTACTACAAATAAAGCTGCTATGAATATTCATGCACAACTCTATGTATAAACATAGTCTTTCACTTCTCTTGGATAAATATCTTGGAGTGAAATAGCTGTATCATATGGTAGAAATATGTTTAATTCTTTTTCAAAAACTGCCAAATGTTTTTCAAAGTAGTTGTTCTCTTTTAAATTTTGACTAGCAGTATGAGAGTTCCAGTTTCTCCAAATACTTTCCAATAAATAATATAGTAAGTCTTTTCATTTTTAGCAATTCTAATAATGTAGTGATATTACATTACACTTTTTACTTCCATTTATCTAATAGTGAAATATCTGCTCAAATCATATTTTTACTGATTTTCTTTTTATCTTGTTATTTAATTTATAAATTCTTTATATATTCTGGATAAAAATACTTTATTATATATATATGATTGCACAAAAAGTTCCCAATTTGTATTATGTTCAAATTTCTAATCTCTTTTTTTATGAGTCATTTTTTTGAATCAAGCTAGTTTATTCCTTTATCTACCCAGCAGTCTCTTACCATCTACATTGGATTCTCATTCACATAGCCCCTCTGTCAGAGACAAAGAATCTTGTCTCCCCTTAGTTTTCCATTTGTTCCAATACCAGGATCCTTTGGCTTCAGCTTGTTCTCAAAATGGAAAAGTTTTTAGCTTGGTTTATTGACAGTGTCACATCAGAAAGATGTGGTGTCTTCAGATGACATTTTTATAAATACCTTTAAATTTTTATTAGAGTGGCCTATGCACAGGATAAAATAATCATACTTTATGTGGAGAAACAAATTTCTATGAGTCATGTTTTTATTGTTACATCTAAGAATTTTTTCCTAAACGAAATCACAAAAAATTTTCTATTGTTTTTAGAACTAATCTAGTTTTAGAATTCTACATTTAGGTCCAAGATCTTTATTGTTCTAGCTTTCAATTATATGAGGTGAGATATAAATTGAAGTGTTTGTTTTTAAATATGAGTAAATAATGTTGAAAATATACTATTCTTTCTCCACTGATCAAACTTTGCAACTTTGACAAAAAGCAGTTGTCCATATAGGTGTGTAATTATTTCATAATTTTCCACTCTGCTTCATTAACCTATTTGTATGTTTTGAAAGCTATACCACACAGCCTTCATCACTATTGCTTTATTATAAGTTTTACATTTTGGCATCGTTAGCCCTCCAGTTATGTTCTTTCTTAGAAATTTTGGCTCTTTAAATTCCTTTTTATTTTTAAATAAAGTTTAGAATCCATTTCTAATGGATTATCAAATGACACATTGAGAATCATTTCCTCTACAAAGTCAGTATAAATTTTTTAAAAAGTCAAAATCAACTTAGGACTCTGCAAATTATCCATAGGTTTGTTGGCTATGAGAGGAGTCTTTTAAAAAAAAACAAAAACAAACAAACAAAAAAAACTGTTGTACCTTGGAATCAAAAGCAGGATTGTTGGCTTTCATGCTTGGCCTATTCCATTCCCCTCTCCTTAGATATTATTTTACAATGTAATTTAAAAGTTTCATGATAACTTTTTAAAGTAACTAGCCTCACAACCACATTAGCAGTGAATACCCAGAGCCTTAGAATAATCAGAAAGAAAAGACAAGGATTTCATTTCTTCAAAAAGCCCTTTCCAGGGTATTGTCATTAGATTTATATCACTGCTATCTAGAAAAGTCTGATTTACAGGACAATGTCATTATTTAACCTGACTTATGGCTCATTGCATTATAAAATCTCTATTCCCATGGCCTTTGCTGTAAAAAATCAATGTCAATTTTTTTTTATCATTGCAGGCTCTCAAGTCTGCAGTACCAGTTGTGTCAAAAAAGATTGAGAAAAAGTTAAAAAGAGACTTGTAGAACAAAATTTCCATAGGAATCTTTGAAACTCCCTGATTTAGCTGTAACTGAAGTTGTAGAAATCTATGTGCAAGTTCTAGTATGTGCACATGTCCATAAAAGACGTAAGAGAAACCCAAAATCACAGATGTGCCTGAATTTGAAACACTATACAAACAGGAACTGAATGATAAGGCAGGGTTATGAACAGCTTGTGTGTTGAAAGCATGTTTCAGCCACAACATTCACAGAACCTGTTTTTTAAAACATAAAAAAAAATTGACAGAGAAAATCAAGATGGCAGAAGAGTGAATGGGAGTCACATTGACCTCCCAGGACCAATCTGGAATTACAACTAAATTGTGGAGAAATCACCTGGAACAAAAAACTGAACAATAGTGAGAGAGGAGCCTTATAACCTTGAACAGAGAGAAGAATCAGCTTTAGCACAACCTGCCACTTATTCTGGTCTCTGGCAAAGAGGGGGTCAGGCAGAGTGGGCTAGAGACACCTGAGCAGAAACTGGGGAAGGAGGCTTTGGGAAGAGAACTCAGGGAATAAGCTGGTGGGATCCCAGTGCTGACTCATCCCCCATGTGGCAGCAGTCATCTTGCTCAGGCAGACCATTCCTCTGAGCAGCAACAGCATGAGATACACAACAGCCCTACCCCCAGGAGGGACTCTACCCTGGCCCGGTGGTACTAGAGCCTGACTGCTAAGTACAGAGGGGCATCCATAGATAGTAGATCCCTGGCTAAAGGGTGCACAGAGTGGTCTGGAGAGACTGGAGATGGAGCCTTTGGGAAGAGAACAGAGAGAGTGGCTGGCAGGATCCCAGTTCTGACTCCTACCCCATATGGCAGCAGCCATGAGGCTCAAGCAGACCACTCCCCTGAGTAGCAGCAGCTTGAGAGGACACAATAACCTCACCCCCAGAAGAGACTCTGCCACACCCTGTGGTGTCTCTAAGCTGTCCTGCTGAGTAGAGTCACTAGATTACAGCTGAAGGAGATAGCCATAGACATTAGATTCCTGGAAGACTCGAACAGACTGTCTAAGGTCAGACAGGGTCAAGATCTGACATCATCAAAGCCAGATCCAGAAAGAAAAAAAGAGTGGTCTCCTACCATCGAAGTTCATACCACAAAGAGAGGATGTCAAGAGAGATCAATTGAAGAATCAGAAGCAAAAAAGAAGAATCTCACAAATATGGGAAGACAAAGAAACACCCCCCAGTTGAAGGGAAAGGAGGAATCCCCAGAAAGAGAACTAAATGAAATAGAGGCAAGTAAATTATCAGATATTGAGTTCAAAGCAATGGTTCTAAGGAAGCTTGATGAGCTCAGTGACCTCAGAGAGAGTTACCAAAAACTACAGGGAAACTCCGAGGGACTTACTGCAAACTATATCAACATATAAAGGACATAGAAACTATCAAGAAGAGACAAAAGGAAATTAAGAATACAATTTCTGAATTGAAAAACACAGTAGAAGGAATCAAAAGCAGTCTCGATGAAGCAGAGGATCAAATCAGTGAGCGGGAGGATAAGGTAGAAAAAAGCTCCCAGAAAGAGCAAGAAAATGAAAAAAGACTCAGTAAGAATGAAGAAGCATTGAAGGAAAAGCAGGACATCCTGAAATGTAATAATATCCTTATAATGGGGATACCAAAGGAGAAGAGAGGAAGGGATAAAGAACCTGTTTGAAAAAGTAATGATGGAAAACTTCCTTAATTGGAGGGGAGAAAAAGTCACTCAAGCCCAGGAAGCACAGAGAGTCCCATTCAAGAGGAACCCAATGAGGCCCACTCCAAGACACGTCATCATTAAAATGGCAAATATCAAAGACAGAGAATCCTAATGCAAGCAAGGGAGAAAGAGGTAGTAACTTATAAGGGAGCCCGAATATGGCTAGCAGCTGACTTCTCAACAGAAACACTCAAAGCCAGAAGAGAGTGGCAAGAAATATTCCAATAATGAAAAGGAAAGGTCTGCAACCAAAACTGCTCTACCCAGCAAGACTCTCAATTAAAATGGAAGGTGAAATAAGGAGCTTCTCAGACAAAAGAAGGCTAAAAGAATACACCTCCACCAAACCAGCACTGCTAGATATGCTAAAGGGACTGCTTTAAGAAGATGAAGAAAAAGTTTCTATGAATACCCAGTCCTTTTCACAATTACCAATACTTGATCTTACCAATATTTTTAACACTTATTCATCTGATTGTGACAATTATGTGCTATTTTAAATATTATTTCATTATTTCTTGAAACTAAACTTGTTTTTGTATATTTCTTGCCTATATCTATTATTTTAAAAAAGCTTTAATTGACTTTTTGATATTCTTTATCTATTTTTTGATTAAGTGTTTGTAGAATTGTTGCCCTAAAGAAACAAATATTAACCCTTTTTTAGATGTGTTCCAAATACTTTCCTATTCTATTCTTTGTCCTTTACCTTTTTTTATATGTATATTACTATATAGTTAAATGTTTAACATAGGTGTATTATCAATAATTACTTTATAGCTTCTGGGTTTGAATATTTTACTTCAGGTCATGAAAAATATTAGTTCTATTTTCTTCTAAAACTCCTTAGATTCTACATATTGATTTTTAACTCACCTGAATATTTCTTTCATAATGGGTTAAATAGGGTTCTATATTTGTTTTATTTCAAGTAATAGTGGTTCATGTACCTTACTTGTTGAATAAGCCTTATTTTCCTCATTGATTTGAAATACCAATTCAATCATAACTTACATTATTAGACATAAATATACATTTGTTTCTAGAATGCTCATTTTATTTCATTGATCTACTTGATGATTTCTGTGCTGGTGTCATGTTTTAATTGCTGAGATTTTATAACGGATTTAAATGTTTTAATATTTTATATTGGATTTTAACATTAAAAAATAAATAAATAAAATTAATCTATATTTTAAAAAGAAAGAAAGAAAGAAGGAAGGAAAGAACTCCTACCTTTTCTGACAACATGAATGGAACTGGAGAATATTATGCTAAGTCGAATAAGCCAGTTGGTGAAAGACAAATACCCTATAATCTCACCTATAAGAGGAATATATTAAAAAAATAAACTAATGAACAAAATAAACCACAGGCAAGGAAACATGGAGCAAACTGAAAGTGACCAGAGAGGATCGGGAAAGAGGACCATGATGGAAAGAAGGAGAAGGGACTAGATAGCGAATATGTATGAATAACCCATGGGCATGGACAACAGTGTGGGAATTAACTGTGGGATTAGGGGGTGGGGTGGGATGGGTGGAGGAGGGCAAAGGAGGAAAAATTGAGACAGCTGTAATAGAATAAACATGACTTAAAAAGAAAAAAAGATACAGATGAGTTGAATGACATTCCATTATCACAGATTGGAAAAAATAATACTGTTAAAATGTCCCTAATACCCAGTGTGATCAATGGATTCTAAATAGTACATATCAAGATAACAATGGCAAAAAACAAAATACACACCCTATGATACTTTTACACAATTGAATATTATGCAGCTCAAAGAAGTAACTCCTACCTTTCTCTACAGTATCCATGGAACTAGAGAGCATTATGCTAAGTGAAATAAGCCAGGTAGTGAAAGACAAATACCATATGATCTCACTTGTAAGTGGACCTAATCAACAAAGCAAGCAAGCAAGAAAAATATAACCAGCAACACTTAAAGAAACAAACAAACTTACAGTAACCAGAGGGGCAGAGGGAGAGGGGAATGGGGAGAAGAAGGGGCAGGGTCAAGTCAAGGAAGATGTATAAAGCACCATGGACAAAATCAAAGTGGGGAGGATTGAGGGGGGATGTAGGGGTAGGAAGGCATGAGAAAGTGGTGGTGAGAAAATGGAGACAACAGTGTTTGAACAATGAAAAAATAAAAAAATTTAATGACATAAAACTCCCCTAACTTGATGAGAGAAAAAGCCATGTTAGTCCAGGAAGCACAGATGATACCAATCAACGTGAAACCAAAGAAACTCACTCCAAGACACATAATAATAAAAAAATAAATAAATAAATAAAACATGGAAAATTTACTGGTTCAAGGCATTTAAAGAACCCTCTGGCCAATCATTAGCTGAGCACTAAGTTAATCAAGAAATTTCAGTAGCAGTGCATTGTGGGGAATGCAGATTTCATAAAATTCATTCAGAAAAGTTGTTAAACAAACAAATAGAAAAACAAGAACAAACCTGAGAAAGAGGGAGAGTGAAATTTCCAGAGTTACCTCATTATATTTTCCTAAACATTCAGTTTTCAACAACAAAAAAGTTACAAGACACTTGACAGTATTGCCCATTCACATAAAGAAATTCAATCAATTGAAACTATAGCTGAAGGGCTCTAGATGTTAAATTAACTAGAAAAAGACTTAAATCAGTTAATATGAGTGTGTTCAAAGAACTAGAGAAAAACATTTCTAAAGAATTAAAGAAAGATTTGACAGTGATACTCATCATTGTTAAGAAAGAATAACAACAATGAGATACAAATTATAAAACAGAACCAAATAGAAATTCTGGAATTGAAAAGTATACTAACTAAAACTAAAACATCCTCTAGATGGGCTCTAGGATAAACATGAACTGGCAGAAGAAATAATGAGTGAACTTGAAGAGAAAACAATTCTGTTCCAGATCATGGAACAGAAAAAAATAAAGAAAACTAAACAGTACCTCTGAGATGTGTGGTGAACCATCAAGTTGCACTAACAAATGCATAATGAATGTCCTAGAGGAAGTGAGAGAAAGGAGTAGAAATAACATGTGAAAAAGTTTTGCCTAAAAACATCTAAAACTTTATGAAAAACAATACCAGTAATACACAGGTCCAAAATATTCTATAAGTTCCAAACAGAACAAATTCAATGAAGTCCGCACTAGACACAGTGTGGACTACCACCTCCTCCTCAGGTGCAGCCTGGACTACCACAGGCCCAGGACCTCAAATACTGCTTAGGAACCTCTTTTACTAATACATCTAAGGCAGGATGACTTGGATAAAATGGCAGAAGACAATTGTACATTCACTGACAATGGGTCATAGACCTACATATAAGAACTAAGGTCAAGGGGGTGTAAGGTCAAGATGGAGACAGACATAAACATGGGTCACCTCCTCACACAACCACAGCAAAAATTTACAACTAAACTACAAAATAACTATCACCCAGAATCATCAGAAAACCAAGCTTTATGGAAGTCAGATGACAAAGGAATTAGATAAGTCACATTCATTCAGACGTGTAGGAGGACTGGAGACAGGGAGATGTGGAGATGTGGAATTGGCAGTCCCATACCAACTTGTGGTAGATAAAAATCAAGAGGGATATCTTAGAAGCAACGGATCCCAGCCACACACCAGACCACCCAGCTCACAGTCCAGTGCAATGAAGATAAGTCCCCATAATGTCTGGCTGTAAAAATCAGTGGAGACTCGAGTGACAGAATAAACTGCAGGATTCTCAAGCATCTCTTCTTAAAGGACCCACAACTGACTTAGAACTTATGCAGACTCGCTCCTTCTGGGCTCCAGCACCAGGCAGCAGCTTGAAGGACGCCAATAGCATATAGGGAGAAACTGAAGTGTCTGGCATCAGAGCAAGTGCCAGGGACAGCTACCTCCTGGACAAAATGGAGGCCAGGCAGTCCCTTTTCTGAGCCCTCCCCTACACGTAGCCATAGAGCTCTAAAATAATTGCTCCATATCTAAGTCTATATCAACTTAGTTCATACGGTTTGCCTCATCCAGGTGACTACCTAAGGCTCTGCCCCATCCAATTTATGGGTGTGCTTTTCTACATTAGGCCATACTAAGAGAGAGAGACAGAGCCCAGCCAAGATGGAAGCACAGGTAGATGTGCTTTGCTTCCTCACACAACCAAAAGAAGGACAACAACAAATTTAAAAGCAAAAAAATAACAAGAACTGCCAGAAATTTGAACCATATGGAAGTCCAACAACCAAGGAGTTAAAGAAAAAACACTCATCCAGACTGGTTGGAGGGGCAGAGACAGGCAGCTGGAGCAGAGAGGACACATGACAAGGTGATGGATCGGGAAGGCAAGGTGGCAGCTGGAAGACTGGGTGGTCCCACATTTGCATGGGGATAAACCAGGAGGAACAACTGGGGATCGAGAGACCAGGCAACTCAGGATTCCGGCATGGGAAACTAAAGCCTCAAAACCTCTGGCTGTAAAAAACTGTGGGGGTTGTAATGAAATGAGAAATTCCCATACTCACAGGAGGGTTCACTGGAGAGATCCATGGAGTCCTAGAATATACACAAACCCACCCACTTGAGAATCAGCACCATAAGGGCCCAATCTCCTTGTTGGTAGCAGGGGAAATGACTGAATGTGGGGTGAGAACTGAGCAAGTGGCATTATTCCCTCTCTGACCCCTTCCCACAACACAGTGAAGTAGCTTGCTCCCCTTACAACATAATAGGTACACTAAGGCAAAGAAATGCAACCCAGGTGAAAGAACAGATGAAAACTCCAGAAAAGGAACTAAGTGATGGGGAAATAGTCAACCTATCAGATGCAGAGTTCAAAACACTGGTAATAAGGATGTTCACAAAAATGAATGAGTAAAGATGTAAAATAGAGGAAGGAATAAAGGTTATGCAAAGTGAAATGAAGAAAAATATATGGGGAACCAATATTGAAGGGAAGGAAACTGGGACTCAAATCAGCTATTTGGAACAAAAGGAAGAAAACATTCTACCAGAACAGAATGAAGAAACAATAATTCAAAAATGAGGAGAGGCTTAGGAACCTCTGGGACAACTTTTAACATTCCAACATCTGAATCATAGGAGTGCCAGAAGGAGAAGAGAAAGACAAAAAATTGAAAACTTATCTGAAAAAATAATGAAAGAAAACTTCCCTAATTTGGTGAAAGAAATTGACATGGAAGTCCAGGAAACACAGAGAGTCCCAAACAAGATGGACCCAAGGAAGACCACATCAAGACACAAAATAATTAAAATGCCAAAGATTAAAGATAAAGAGAGTATTGTAAAAGCAGCAAGAGAAAAGCAGATAGTTACCTACAAAGGTAACTCTTTTGTATTTTTCTAGAGAAATTATTTTTCTGTAATAGGCCACACTATTAAGACATGATCAAAGCAGGTCTATCTAATACACAGAAACAAATACAGGGAGGAGTACATGGCCCAAATGAAAAGACAGACCAAAACTCCAGAAAAAGAACTATACAAAATGGAGATAAGCAATCTACCAAATACTGGTTATTAGGATGCTCAAGGACCTCATTGGTTATTTCAACAGCATAAAAACAACCCAGGCAGAAATGAAGGTTACACTAAGTGAAATAAAGAAAAATTTACAGGGAATCAGCAGTGGAGCAGATGAAGCCAAGAATCAAATCAATGATTTGGAACATAAGAAGGGAAAAATTATCAGAGCAGAAGAAGGAAAAAGAATTTAAAAAAAAATGAGGATGGGCTAAGAAACCTCTGGGACAACTTCAAATGTACCAACTTTCAAATCATAGGAATGCCAGAAGGAGAAGAGAAAGAGCAAGAATTTGAAAACTTACTTGAAAAAATAATGAAAGAAAAATTCCATAATTTGGCAAAGGAGATAGACATACAAATTCAGGAATCACAGAGAGTCCCAAACAAGATGAATGCAAAGAGGAACACACCAAGACACATCATAATTAAAATGTCAAAAGGTAAAGATAAAGAGAGAATCTTAAAAGCAGCACAAGAAAGGCAGACAGTTACCTACAGAGGAGTTCCCATATGACTGTTAGTTGATTTCTCTAAAGAAACTTGGCAGGCTAGAAGAGACTAGCAAGAAGTATTCAAAGTGATGAAAAGCAAGGACCTACAACCTAGATGACTCTATCCAGCAAAGCTATCATTTAGAATCAAAGGGTAGATAAAGTGCTTCTCAGACAAAGTAAATATACAGGAGTTCATCATCACCAAGCCATTATTATATGAAATGTTAAAGGGACTTAGTTAAGAAAAAGAAGATCAAAACTATGAACATTAAAATGACAATAAATGCACAACAAGTATCAAGTGAATCTAAAAAACAAATTAAGTAAACAAGCAGAACAGAAACAGAATCATAGATATGGAGCTCATTTCAAGGCTTACCAGCTACAAGGGGAAGGGGAGAATAGGGGAATGGTGCAGGGATGAAGAAGTACAAATTGGTTATTACAGAATAGGGAGGGGGAGATGTTAAGAATAGTATAGAAAATGGAGTAGACAAAGAATTTATACACATGATCTATGTGCATGAGCTAATGGAGGGATTGCTGTAGAGAATCAGGGATACTGGGGAAGGGGAGCAAAGGGAGAAAACTGAAATAACTTTAATAGCATAATCAGTAAGATTTTTTTTTTAAAACTAAAACTATAAATCTTTTCTAATGAAGCATGGGAGTACATCTCTGTAATCTTGAGTTAGGTACATAGTAGTTTCTCAGACAGGCACCAAAAGAAGAAATGACAAAAAATAAAAATAGATAAATTGGATTTCATTAAAATTAGAAACTTTGTGTTGAAAATTGTATCATCAAGTGAGCAACAGCATGGGTAGACTTGGAGAATATGCTAAGTGAAATAAGCCAGTTAGAGATGTGATGTGATTTTACTTACATGTGGGAATCTAATAAACAAAATAAACTAATAAAATAGAAACACACTTACAAATACAGAGAAGACTGACAGCTGTCAGAGGGGTGAGAGGTTGGAAGGCTGGGTGAAAAAGGTGAAGTGATCAAGCCAAAAAAAAGAAAAAATCTTAATAGACATAGACTAGACACAGACTGTTGTAGGATGATTAGAGGAAAAGAGGAGTGGGGGGAGGTGGAGGAGGGGAGATGGGGATATATGGTGACAGAGGGAGACTTTGGGTAGTGAACACACAATACAATATCCATACAATGTATTATACTATTGTACACTTGAAGTCTACATAATTAACATTGCCCCAATAAATTCAATAAAAATTTAAAAATAAATAATACAATTTAACAACGACCTTTTAATTTTATCATAAAAGGAAAACTGTATCAAGTGAAAAGTCTTCCACCAAGATGAAAGAAAATACTTGAAAAGTATATATCTGACAAAGGATTGGATCCAGAATATATAAAGAAAACTTACAACTCAATGATAAAAGACAAATAACCCAAATTAAAAAAAAAAGGGAAAAGCCTTAAGTAAATATTTTTCCAAATAAGACAGATAAACAAATCTTGTCATTTGAGAGATCATGGATTGACTTTGAAGGTATTATAACTAAATCATATTGATAAAAACCCCAACTTCATATGACTTCACGTATATGTAGAACCTAAACTAAACAAAGCCCACATTCGTAGGTACAGAGAACAGATCAGTGTTGGCCAGAGTTGGGGGTTGGAGGAATGGGTGAAATGAGTAATGGTCAGAAGATACAAACTTCCATTTATTCAATAAACAACTCATGGGAGTGTTATGTACAGCATGGTAACTATAGCAATAATTCTGTACTGTATATCTGAAATTTGCTGAGAAAGTAAATTTTAAAAGTTCTTATCACAGAATAAAAGTAGCAACTATGGTGATGTGTATTAATTATACTTATTTTTGTCACAACATGTACAAATATTCAATCGTATTATACACCTGAAGCTAATATAATGTTATATATCTATTATATCTCAATTTAAAAGCATAGTATAATATAGACTCCACTTATAATTGTAGATACCTTAAAAACTTTTTTAAAGTTGTAAGAAAAGACCAAAAGACCAGTAAATATCAAGGAATTAATAAAACAAAAAAAAAATTGTAGAACATTGAAGAAAGAAATTGATGAAGATGCAAATAAGTAGAAGCACATACCATGTTTATGGATTGGAAGAATTAACATCATTAAAATGTCCATAACTACACAAAGCAGTCTATAGAGTCAATGCAATATCTACTAAAATACCAATGGCATATTTTACAAATCTAGAACAAATATTCCAAAAATTTATTTGGAACCAAAAAAGACCCTGAATAACCTCAGCAATCTTAAGAAAAAAAGAACAAAGTTGGAGGTATCACAAGACCTGATGTCAAACTATACTACAAGGCCATTGTAGTCAAAACAGCCCAGTACTTTCATAAGAACAGGCAAATAGATCAGTGGAGCAGAATACAGAGCCCAGAAATAAATCCATGTCTCTATGGACAATTAAAGGAGGCAAGAGCATACAAAGAAGTAAAGACAGTCACTTCAATAAATGGCACTGGGAAAATTAGAAAAGTACCTACAGGAAAATGAAATTAGTCCACCACCTTACACCATATGCAAGAATAAACTTAAAATGTATAAAAGACTTAAATGTAAGTTGTGAAACCATAAAAATCCTAGAAGAAAACATAGGCAGTAAAATCTCAGACATCTTTTCTCTCTCACATCAATGTTCTCTCCCTCTCTTTCTCCCTCCATTACATGCTCAATAAAAATAAATAAATGCATACATTTAAAAAATTTCAGACATCTCTTACAGCAGTATTTTTGCCATTATATCTCCTAGGGCAAGGGAAACAAAGGAAAAAATAAACAAATGGGACTACATCAGGCTAAAAATGCTTCCATATAGCAAAAGAAACCATCAACAAAATGAAAGAGGAACCTACTGTATGGGAGAAAATATTTGCCAATGAAACATCTGATATGGGATTAACTTTCAAAGAACTTATATAACTCAACACCAGGAAGACAACAATCCAATTAAAAAGTGGACAAAGGACCTCAATAGATACTTCTGTAAAGAAGACAGACAGATGGAAAGTAGACATATGAAAAGATGCTCAACATCACTAATCATCAGAAAAATACAAATTAAAGCCACAATGAGATATCACCTCACACCTGCCAGAATGGCCACCATCAATAAATCAACAAAACAAGTGCTGGTGAGAATGTAGAGAAAGAGGAACGCCAGTGCATTGTTGGTGGGAACACAGATAGGTGCAGCCACTGTGGAAAACAGTGTGGAATTTCCCCCCCCAAAAAATTAAAAATGAAACTGCCCTTTGACCCAGTGACCCCTTCTGAGAATATATCTTAAGAATCCCAAAACAGCAATTGAAAAAATATATGCACTCTTATGTTCATGCAGAGTTATTTATTACAATAGCCAAAGCTGGAAATAGCCCAAGTGCCCATCAGTAGATGAGTGAATAAAAATAGGTGTGGTACATTTACACAGTGGTATACTACAGGGTTGTAAAAAGAAAGAACTGTTACTCTTTTTGACAGCGTGGATGGACTTGGAGATGGATGGACCTAAGTGAAATAAGCTAGTCAGAAAAAGACAAATACCATATGATCTCACTTATATGTGGAATTTAATGAATAAAATAAACTGATGGACAAAATAGAAACAAAGGCATGGATACATGGAACAGACTGACAGCTGTGAGACAGAAGGGGAGGGTTGGGGCTGGACGAAAGATGGTGAGGAGATCAATCAAAGAACATCTATGCATAACCCATAGACACAGACAAGTGTTATGATGACCAGAGGGAAGAGGGAGCAGGAACTGGGTGAAGGTGGGCAAAGTGGGGGGTGGGCAGTGGAGGCATTTGTAATAGTGTCAAGAATAAAAATGAAGCAAAAAACAAACAAACATAAAAAACCCTGTAGCCAAATTACAAACATGTAACAATAAAAGAAGTCCATTCATTTGGAAGACAAGATTCTTCCTGCAACATACAGGATTATTACCAAATGAAAAATAAGGATTCAGCAACATGGAAAGTAGTCTCAAAAAGCTAAAGAAAATCTTACTAAAAGAATAGAGTCAGAATAATTCCATTCAGGAGCAGTCTTCAAGGAGTAATTCTCCATTCCCCCATCTCTGACAACAGTATACCACTTTTCATCTCGATAGATGCAGAAAAAGCATTCGATAAGGTACAGCACCCATTTATGATCAAAACACTCAGCAAAATGGGAATAAGTGGGGCATTCCTCAATGTAATAAAGGCCATTTATGAAAAACCTACAGCCAATATCATACTCAACGGGCAAAAACTGAAAGCTTTCCCACTAAGATCGGGAACACGCGAAGGATGTCCACTCTCACCGCTTCTTTTCAACATCGTATTGGAAGTCCTAGCCACAGCGGTCAGACAAGAGAAAGAGATAAAAGGCATCCAAATAGGAAAGGAGGAAGTAAAGCTATCATTGTTTGCAGATGACATGATAGTGTACATAGAGAACCCTGTAGACTCTACTAAAAAACTCCTCAACCTAATAAGTGAATTTGGCAAAACAGCAGGATACAAAGTCAACATTCAGAAATCAAAGGTGTTTTTGTACACCAGCAATGCAATTGAAGAAGAAGAAATCAGAAAAAAAATACCATTAGATATAGTAAGAAGAAAAATAAAGTACCTAGGCATAAATTTAACCAAAGACGTAAAAAACCTGTATGCAGAAATCTATACAACATTGAAAAAAGAAATTAAGGAAGACACAAATAAATGGAAGCATATACCGTGCTCATGGATTGGAAGAATTAATATCATCAAAATGTCCATACTACCCAAAACAATTTATAGATTCAACGCAATTCCTATTAAGATACCAATGACGTATTTCACAGAAATAGAACAGACATTTCAAAAATTTTATATGGAACCATAAATGACCCCGAATACTGAAGCAATTTTGAGAAAGAAACACAAAGTAGGAGGGATCACAATACCAGACATCAAACTCTACTGCAAAGCCGCTATACTCAAAACAATCTGGTACTGGTACAAGAACAGACCCATAGACCAGTGGAACAGAAGAGAAAGCCCAGAAATAAGCCCAGGTCTCTATGGGCATCTAATATTTGACAAACGGGGCAGAAGCATAAAATGGAGCCATAATAGCCTCTTCAACAAATGGTGTTGGGAGAGCTGGATGGCTACATGCAAAAAATTGAAATTGGATCATCAGCTGACACCATACACAAAAATAAACTCAAGATGGATAAAAGACTTAAATATAAGTCGCAACACCATAAAAGTCCTAGAGGAGAACATTGGCAGGAAACTCTCAGATATCCCACGCAGCAATTTTTTCACTGATATGTCTCCTAAAGCAAGAGACATAAAGGAAAGAATAAACAAGTGGGACCTCATCAAAATAAGAAGCTTCTGCACGGCAAAAGAAAACATCAGCAAAATGAAAAGGGAGCCAACCATATGGGAAAATATATTCGCTAATGATACATCAGATAGAGGTTTGATCTCCAAGATATATAAAGAACCCACTCAACTTCACTCCAAGAAGACAAACGATCCAATGAAAAAACGGGCAAAGGACCTGGGCAGATGCTTTTCCAATGAGGAGATACAGAGGGCCCAGAGACATTTGAAAGGATGCTCAGCATCACTGACCATCAGAGAAATGCAGATCAAAACCACCATGAGGTACCACCTCACACTGGTCAGAATGGCCATCATAAACAGATCCACAAACAACAGGTGCTGGCGAGGCTGTGGAGAAAAGGGAACACTAGTACACTCTTCATGGGAATGCAGACTGGTGCAGCCACTTGGAAAGCAGTGTGGAATTTCCTCAAAAAGCTGAAAATGGAACTGCCTTTTGATCCAGCGATTCCCCTGCTGGGACTATACCCTAAGAACACCAAAACGCCAATACAAAAGAACCTATGCACCCCAATGTTCATAGCAGCACAATTGACAATAGCCAAGTGTTGGAAGCAATCTAAATGCCCATAAGTAGATGATTGGATCAAAAAGTAATGGTACATATACACAATGGAATACTACGCAGCAGAAAGAAAAAAAGAACTACTAAACTTCGCGACAGCATGGATGGAACTGGAGAGCATTATGCTAAGCGAAATAAGCCAGGGGGCGAAACACAAATACCATATGATCTCACCTATAAGCGGAACCTAACCAACAATACAAAGATGCAAGGAAGATAAGACCAGCAACACTGAAAGGAAAAGAAATCAACAGAGACAAGAGGGAAGGAGGGAGAGGGGGCGGGGAAAAGGAAAGGAAGGGGAAAGTCAAGGAACATATAGCAAGGACTCATGGACAAAACCAAAGGGGAAGAGCTGAGGGAGGGAAGGAGGGAGGGGGCAAGGGAAAGTGGTGGGGGGTAGGTAGATACAAATGTATTTGAAAAAATAAATTAAAATAAAATTTAAAAAATTTGCATATGATGAGTAGAGTTACACTTCACTTCAGGATACATATTAACATTTTAGGATGCATTCATTAACTGGAGTTCAATGTTTGTTTCTACGTATTTTTAGAATATGGATTGCAGAAACGACAGCTTAACTATTCATTAAGTTTTGACAAATGTGTTCACCTGTGGAACCCAGATCTCTACCAAAACAGAGAACATAACTATCACTCCAGCTAGTTTATTCACACCCGTTCCCCATCAGCGAAACCCCCAGACGTAGATACTACTCTCCTGCTTTTGTGTTTACTATAATGCAGTTCTGCCTACTCTAGAAAGTCATGTAAGTGGAATTATAAAATATGACCTCTTTTGCATTTTCATTCACTCAGCATAATGTTTTTGAAATTCATCTATGTTGTCGGATGCATTAGTAGTTAGGTGTTTTTATTGCTGAAGTGGACAATTAGGGTGACCAATGCCTAAAAAAATAAAGTCCTTTAGTAGACATTTTCCCAAAGAATATATATAAATTTCCTATAAGCATATAAAATATGCTCAATATCTTACTCAGTAGAAAAATACAAATTAAAACCACGATAAGATACCACTCATATCCACAAGGATAACTAAAATCAAAATCAAAAAGTTGGATATTAGAACCTTGAAACATTTTTAGTGGGATATAAAGTTTAATGTTAAACATGTTGTTACAATATGAATGACAAATTCTACTCTTAGATATATATCCAAGGGAAATAAAACCATATGGACATGCAAAAACTTTTATATTAATGTTTATACAGCATTATTCATTATAGTCAAAACCTGAAAATAATCCAAATTCCCATCATCTGGTCAATAAATAAAATATGGTATATTCATATAACAGAATATTATTAGCAATAAAAAGAATGAGGTATGGATACATGCTATAACATGGGTGAATCTTGAAAACATTCTGCAAAGTTAAAGAAACAAATCATAAAGGACCGTGTATTGCATGAGTCCACTTTTATGAAATGCCCAGGATAGTCAAAACTATAGAACTAAGATATTAGTGGTTTCCTAGGGCTGGGGATGGCAGGAATGATAAGTATCTGCTAATGGGTAGACTTTCTTTTTGTGGTAGTGAAAGTGCTCTAAAATTTGTCTTGGTGACAATTGCACAACTCTGCAATATACTAAAAACCTCTGAATTGTACACTTTAATTTGGTTAATTTTATGGTATCATAAATATTTCAATAAAGCTATCTATCTGCCTGTTTTTTTATAATGATTACACTTATTTTATACAGCAATTTGTGGAGCTATCAGAACAGTATTGAGTCGTCTTACCAATAAACACTGTACATATCTCTATTTATTTAATCTTTAATTTAGTTCAGCAATGTTTTATAGTTTTCAATGTAGTTTTACAAGATTAATATTTAAGCATTTCATATTTTTAAGCTACTGTAAATGATGTTTTTTATTTTAATTCCAATTCTTCACAGCTAGTATATAGAAATACAATTGATTTTTCCATATTTACTTTGCTAAATATTGACCTTATTAAAGTCACTTATTATTACTAGTGCTTTTATATATATATATTACTTAGGATCCTATACATAGATGAACATGTAGTATACAAATAAATACTGTTTTATTCCTTCCTTTCAATTATGAATGACAGATATTTCATCCTGTGTTATTGTTCTGACTGGGACCTCTATTACAATGTTGAATATGAAAATGCAGTATAGATTTTTTTCCTTCTCATCTTACAGTGAAAACATGTAATCTTTCACTTTAAGTACATTGGAATCTAGGTTCTTTGTAAATTTTCTTTACCATAGTGAGGAAATCCCCTTTTATGCCAGTTTGCTGAGTGTTTTTATAATGAATTACTGTTAAATTAATTCATTACTATTGCAAATACTATTTGCATCCACTGGGATAATCATATGCTTTTAAAAAATCTGGTAGGTTATGTTCATTGATTTTCACATGTTGAATCAAATTTACATTCTGGCTGTAGATCCCATTTGCACATAATGTATTGTTTGTTTTATATATTGCTAATTTGTTTTTTGCTAAAATCGTGTTAAGAATTTTTGTGACAACATACATGAGGATTGTTCATCTATTGTTTTACTTAATTGAAACATATTTGACTGGTTTTAACATCAGGATAGCATAGTCCCCATAAAAAAATTAAGGGACATGTTTTTTCTCTTATTTTCTAGAAGAGCTTGTTCAGATAGGTCAGATAATTTTTATGGGTTTTTTTTTTTTTTGGAATGTTTAGTACAATTCCACCAGTGGAAGGAACTATGTTGGATTATAGTTTTCCATTTTGGAATTTAAATACTGCATCTAAGTGTAACATAATGATAAGTATTTGTATATAAAATATCTATGCATAGAAAAAGTACAGTAAAAATATTATATCAAAGATAACAAATGGCATATCTCTGTAGTGCACTTACCCTAAATGGAGCTTGCTGGACTGGAAGTTGCTCTGGGTGAATCAATGAGTGAGTAGTAAGTAAATGAGAAGTCCTAGAATATTACTGTACACTACTGTAGACTTTATAAAGTGAACTTTATAAGATTTATTGTATACTTAGGTTACATTAAATTGATAAAACAACATGAGATTAAATCAAGTACCAGGGAATATGTTGCAGTCAAGAGATGCAGTAAACACAAGATGTATAAGGCTGCTGCTAGTGTAACATGGCATGCTCTTTTTCAACAAACTTTTTTTTTGTATAAGTAGAAAGAGAAGACTCTAAAACAATAATTGAAAGTATAGTAAAGACACAAACCATAACATAGTTGTTTAGTATCATTATCAACTATTATGAACATCATGTATGTGGCCCATCATTGACCAAACTGTCATTATGTGGCATGTGACTATACTCCATTAACATCTTTTTAATATCTAAATAACCTTCAACAATGTCACCTCTCTCATTCTTGTTATTGGAATGACTTCTTTTACTTTCTGATCAGCATTGCAAGAGTTTTTGTTTTCTTCTTCCATTTTATTGACTTCTCAAAGAACAAACTTCTGACTCCACTGGTTTTTCTTTATCTTTCTGATTATACTTTAATCAATCTATACTGTTTATGATTTACTTTATTCTGCTTACTTTGTGTTTAATTTGCCATCACTTTCTAGTTTCTAAAGATGAAGACACAGGCTATCGATTTGAGAATTTTCTACTTTTCCTTGTTTTTGTACTAGATCTCTAATGCTGTGTAACAAATTACCAGAAAACACAGTACCTTGAAAACAATATTTATTTTTTCACAGGGTCTGTGGGTCAGAAATGCAGGAATGGCATAAGTAGGTGGTTTTGCCTCAAGGGCCTTCATGAAATAGCTAGAACTATAGTCTCACTTGAAAGCTCAACTCAGCAAGAATACAATTCCAAACCCTCTCACATGGTTGTTCATAGGCTTTGATGCTTTGCTGGCTGTTGGCCAGAGACTTGTTTTTCACTGTGTGATACTCTCCATAGGCTGTCTGAGTGAACTTATGGCAAAGCTCCGGCTTCCCACAGAGCAAGTGATCTGAAAGTGAGAAAGTCCATGCCAGATGGTAACTGCAATCTTTTTATAATCTAATTTCATCATTATATGACATATCATATTTTCTGCCATATTCTGTTCACTAAGTCTATCCTATATTCAACAGCTAAGAAATAAAGAGCTTCTCCTTAAAGGGAGGAGTATAGAATTGTGGAATTTTTAAAATAATCACAGTCCAAACTTTAAACAAAATCTTTACTTTCCTCCTACATACAAAACACATCCCTCCTCTCTGTAACTCCCAGATATCCCATATTATTGTCAGAGCAGCTATAAATTCAGAATCTTTTCTCTTACATAAGGCCCAGTTGTGGATATTCAGATACGGTTTTAGAAGGTAGGAAACATTTCTCTGGGGTACAGGTAGACCAAGGATAGCAGGTAGATGCTCAGAAGGCATCAAGACCATGGGAACTTACTTGCAAGCATTGTAATGAAAGGTCTGATGTATAGTGTCCATTTCAGGAGTGCCACAGCAAGATGTGTCTTAGGCCTGGGCTAGGGCTACCAGTTTACTAAGGCGTTGTGTGCTCTGGGCATAGGGTTTGCCCATATCATAAATGTCCCTACCTACATGCACCCCAGGAGCAATGCAGAAGGAACAAGTAGAAACAAAATTGAAAGAACTCTGGGATGAGAAAGAGTGTCCTTTCTCCTGCAATGTCTCTCTAGTACCTTCTACTCTGAAAGTTGAACAGCTTGCTCCCTGCATAGGAGAAATGCTTAAAGTATCAATCTCCATTACTGTGGGAAAAACAAGGTATTAAAGGTGAATTTTTATCTAAGAGGAATAAAATAATGACTACATATGTAATTTATATGTAGGACTTATGCTGAAATAAAAATTTCATTATATCCCTGGCCAGGTAGCTCAGATGGTTAGAGCATCATCCTGAAGTGCCAAAGTTGCACGTTTAGCCTCTGGTCAGGGCACATACAAGAATCAACTAAGGAATGCATAAATAAGGGGAACAGAAATCAGTATTTCTTGCTCCTTCTCTTTCCCTTCCCCTCGCTCTCTAAAAGCAATAAATAAAATTTAAAAATAAATAAATGAAAATTTCAGTGTAGTTGGTTTTATGTGGAGCCTGATTTGTATACACTGAACTTTAAACATTTTCCTCTGCTCTATCTGGTAGGGCCAGTACGGTCTTAACAATGTCAACTATCTTAAAGTAAATAGTTTTCTTTAAAAAAAACAAAAACAGTTATCTAACAATTTTGAAGACTAAAGATTAGGAGTCATATTCTGGAGAGGAGATAAAACTTGGCAGAAGATATCACCACAGGGTTATTTTTTGTTATTTTGGCCTGAGAGCAGGTCACAGTCACATCCTGGTGAAGGACAGCTATATAATGTCTAAGCCACAATACTTCTGGCTTGAAGAAAGAGAGAACAGTGTTTGGAACAACCACAGAAGTTCTGAAAAACACTGTCAACCATTTTGATTGAATTGATATTTACAGAATGGCATAATTAAAACTTAAGAATATATATATTTTTTAAGTTTATATGGTACATATGATCATGATATCGCATATTCTGGAGCATGACACAAGTTCCTATTAATTGAAATGAGAAAATATCATACCAGGTATGTTTTATTACCACAGTGACCTTAAACATTAAATTAGAGGTCAATAGGAATATAGGTGTTTCTAGAAAAATCCCATATGAAATTGAAAGACACACATAAATAATCTAGAGGCCAAAATAAATCACAGGTGGACTAGAAAATATTTCCAACTGAATGATAAGGAAATGATAACATACTAGAACTTATGAGATGCAGCAAACAGAGTTCTTAGAGGGAAATTTATGAATCTCATGATTATATTAGAAAAGAAAAAAGGTGGAAAAATCAGTGACCTAAGTTTTCACCTTAAGAAGCTAGAAAGGTAAAGTAATATCAAAGTAGAAGAAGAGCAATAATAAAGACCAGAAATTAACAAAAGAAAAAACAATAACAATATTAATAAATTCTGTTTCCCTTGTTGACTCTGCAGCAGAAATCTCTATCAAGTTCCTTCCATCCTTTATTTATTTTCATTTTGGAAACTTGGAGTTTCAAACCCTATGGGTACATTTTAGAAGTCCACCTAGAATTTGATGATATTTTATCAAGATTTGGGTCTCTCCTTCTGTGCTTCCCTAGTTTGTGGAATTTTATCAACTTCCAGCCATAGTGACGTATCAAAACTCCTTAGGATTCTAGTTCTGTGCCAGCATATTGTGTTGGCTGGGTAGTACCTTCAGAGCAAAGTTGTATAAATGCAATCGTTCTTTTCTTTTAAGAATATAATTGCTCTGGTATCTCCCTGTGCCTCCAGGCTGTTCAATGCCTTAAAAGAGTTTTCCAAAGTCTGGCATTGTTTTCAGCAGGATGAATATTCTCATTCAAAATCCTCTGCCATTAACCAGAAGCTGGAAGTCCTCCATGTAATTTTTGTGTTCAGTCAAACCAACGTCCTAGATAAATGCTTCCAAAATTTTAATGCCCAAGTGAATCATCTGAGAATTATGCTAAAATGCAAGTTTTGATTTCAGTAGGTCTGGGGTGGGCCTAAAATGCTGCATTTTTAACAAGGTGATATAAACGCCCTGTCCACAGATGACACTTTGAGTAGTGAGGCTCTAGAACATTAACTTAGTGGAGTATTAGCAGTAAATTTTATGGTGTGATATAACAGAATTTTAGGGTTTGAAACAATTAGGATTAACGCTCAATGAAGAAGCATTGATTGTGATTGTAAATTCTTATTTTCATGGGCCGAGGGATCTGATCAAGTGTCAGTATTGATAAAACCTATCTCTATCTTGTTAATGCTAATGGACTAAACAGCACCATGAGCCTGATTATCTGTTAGCCAATTAAGATAAGCATTGATCTTGTCTTTATAACATATTTATTGCAATTTGAAATATTGATGTATTCCATGTTAAATACTGGCCAATATATCAAGAACACGATTTTGCCCTAGGCAGATTCTAAAAACAATCACTAAAAACATGTTTTAAAAAGGCCAGTTTCTAACTTTTCTTCATTTAAAAAAAAAATGGACCTGTATCTTAATGGGTAAAAACAATAAAATTTCATCCAAGGATCTGACAATGGGCAGTTCTCTTTAGAAAACCCCTCCCTTGGCTCACCAAACCTAGCCATTAAATTATGTTCTAAGTAATATACCAATCCAAATCCGACCATCTCCATCTTTGTTATTTGCCCTAATTTAAGTGTTGAACACATGACTTCTATCCCCTTCCCTTCAGGTCTATACCTAACTCTACCACCCAAGCTATCTATTTATCTCCCTCCTTAAAACACCTACAGTATAATGTTCAAGCTACTCACCAAGGCATAAAGGGAACTCCATGACCTGATCTCTGCCTATCACCATGGTTTCTTTTCCCATAAGGCCTTTGCTCCCAAATTTTATTTCAGTTACAAAAAACTGATTCACTTATACTGTCCAGGCTATTTCTCCCCTTCATATATTGGCTCTATTTGGAATATTTTTTTTCTTATCTCTACTAAAACTATCCACCTCTTCTTCTGAATAAGTCTTAATTTCCTTTTAAACTTAACTCAGTCATTATCTTCTCCAAGAAGCCAGCCAGATGCTTACTTCCAAATTCCTTGGTATACACATAATGCTCTGTGAATATTTTTACCAGCAGTTTATAATACACAAATAAATTGTCTCCTCTTGTTTTTGTCTCTTTCTTTGAGTATAACTTGTAGGTCAGTCTTAACATCTTTTTTTTAAATCTTTGTATGCTAAATGTCCAGCATAATGCCTGATACTGTTAGAGGTCAGGAACACTTGATAAATTTATTAATGAAGGAGTCCTCTTAATAATTTAAACAATGCCACCAGAGTTTTTCTGGCTTGAATTTAAGAAATTGCCTTGCTCAACTCTATTGAGTGCAAGGAGTAAAATGATACAGCCATGGTCTAATAAGAGAGAAAGAGATCATCAAGCTACTCTTCAAGGGAGTTAAAAAGAATTTGCAGTAGAGTGATCAGGATAGGATAAAGATAGAGAGGAATGAGATAAGGTTAAATAGTGTGATGGGAGGCTAGGGTCCAAAGCCTGGGGAGATGGGTATTCAGAGAGGGATACCAAAATAAAAGTGGGTGGCAACCAGACAAATAGCTGAATACAAAGAAATTTCCTATGAGGCCCCAAACCTTTGCAGTTCTTGAACTTCATGAGCCTCTGTCATTGAAATTTCCCAGTGTTCATGCTCATCATACCATTTGTGTTCCTCTCTATTTTCAGTTCATTGGTCAATGATATTTATTTGGTATTTCTATGTGCTAGTTACTGTTGCTGGAACTGTGGACACCATTGTAAACTGAATACAGTCTTGCCCTAAAGTGTTCAGTATACTAGGAAAGAGAGAGCTAAATAAGCAGGCCATTAAATATGGTGTTATAAATGCTACCAACACCCAGCAAAGCTTCCCAGAGAAAGTTGTTGATTTTTATTTTGTTTATACATTTATTGTAGTCATAAACACAACTCATAATTTCTCCTTGGTGGACTCCTCTGACCCTACTATCTACCAAATAGATGATTAGGAAAAGTAAATCAGCTATTTACACTGTGTGATAGATGAAAAGTTTTCTTGACATCTTAAAAATGAAACTCAGATAATTTTTTTTCTCAGAAAGCATTTATATATATATATATATATATATATATATAAAGTTTAGTTTTATAGTTATATTTCAGATAAATCAAATGTTAAAGAAAATTTTGTCTACTGTTTTGGACTTAAGCACTACTATGACATAAAGAAATAACATTCTAAGCTCCAAGGAAATGGTTTATAATGCACTTATTATACCAACTTTTTAGTAAATAAGACACTCATGTATCTCAATTTTATATAGTGAGAAAACAGACTTAAAATTACCAAGTTAATTTTGATATATTTTATATTCTTTATTTCAAAAAAGAACTATTTTAAATCCCTTATATTAATTATTGAGTAAAAGCAAAATTATTCTTTAAATAAGGTTAGAAGAAAGAAAATTTGTTCCACAAGTTACCTAAAGCTAGTGAAAGAAAGGAAAATTTCATAGCTCATGACTCAATATATCCTCACAGGAGAGCATATGAGTCCCTGAAGCCCTGGTTCATGTTGGTAAGAAAGTTAAGCCATTGAAATGTGAATGTCAAATCAAAAGTAGAGAGAATGAGGTACCCTAAAAAGACCAAATAATTTCCAAAAGACTATGAAATTGTGGATCCTTACACAAGATTGCTCATGTTAATGCAAATGAAAATTAAACTCTTCTCCAAACTATGTCTCAGCCAGGGTCATAGCTAACTAGAGGCAACTGGAGAAATATTTGTTTCCTTTATCTTTTAAACTCTGACAGAGAAGTAGCGAGCCCCTCAAGGTGGCAGAAAACTCAATTTGTCATGATTAGGATTTAAAGTGAAGATATATCTGCAATGTTAAAATTCATGACTTATATACAACTACTCAGTCATCTATCCAGCTAAGAGATCCAGATTTGCATTGACCCACCATTTCTGAGCATGAGTTTTCACGTCACTCTTAGTTTTACTTATTTATTTTTCATTGTCTCATATGGATTACTGAAGAAAGAAGTAAATGTGACTAAAATATAAAGGAAATACAGGGAGAACAAATGCAGGGGTATATCCTATTGTACCCGCTATTACTGCTATTGAGGTACACTTCGTTTTTCATTTTTTATTTTTTGTTAAAATACATTTGTCTCCACCTTCTCACCACTACATTCCCCTGCTCCTCTTCTCCACCTCCCTCCATCAATCCTTCCCCACTTCGGCTTTGTCCATGGGTCCTTTATACATGTTCCTTGACTTAACCCTTTCCTTCCCTTCTGCTGCCTACTCCTCCCTCCTTCCCTCTTGACTCAGTTGGTTTCTGTTCTCTTTTTTCTTTCAATGTTGCTGGTCATATTTTCCTTGCTTATTTGTATTGTCGGTTAGGTTCCACTTATAGGTGAGATTGTATGGTATTTGTCTTTTGCCTCCTGGCTTATTTTGCTTAGCATAATGCTCTCTAGTTACGTTCATACTGTCACGAAGGGTAGTAGTTCTTTTTTCTTTCTGCTGTGTAGTAGTCCATTGTTTAGATGTACCATAGTTTTTTTACCCACTCATCTACTGATGGGCATTTAGGTTGCTTCCAACAGTTGGCAATTGTAAATTGTGTTGTTATGAACATTGGAGTGCATAGGTTCTTTTGAATTGGTGTTTTGGGATTCTTAGGGTATAATCCCAGCAGTGGAATCACTGAGTCAAAAGGCAGTTTCATTTTTAACTTTTTGAGGAAATTCCCAACTGTTTTCCACAGTGGCTTCACCAGTCTGCATTCCATCAACACTGAACAAGGGTTCCACCTTCTCCACAGTCTCGCCAGCACCTGCTGTTTGTTGATCTGTTTATGATGGCCATTCTAACTGGTGTGAAGTGGAATCTCATTGTTGTTTTAATTTGCATTTCTCTGATGGCTAGTGATGATGAGCATCCTTTCATATGCCTCTGTGCCCACTACATCTCTTCCTTGGAGAAGTGTCTGCCCAGGTCCTTTGCCAATTTTTTAATTGGATTCTTTGTCTACTTGGAGTGGAATAGTGTGAGTTCTTTATATATTTTGGAGCTCAAACCGCTATCTGATGTATCATTGGCAAATATATATTCCCATATGGTTGGCTCCCTTTTAATTTTGCTGATGTTTTCTTTAGCCATGCAGAAGCTTATTATTTTGATGAGGTCCTACTTCTTTATTCTTTCCTTTATGTGCCTTGCTTTAGGGGACATATCGGTAAAAATATTGCAGCATGGGATATCTGAGAGTTTCCTGCCTATATTCTCCTCTAGGACTTCTATGGTGTTTCAACTTATATTTAAGTCTTTTGTTCATCTTGAGTTTATTTTTGTGTATGGTGTAAGTTGGTGATCAAATTTCAATTTTTTCCTTGTAGTTGTCCAGCTCTCCGAACACCATTTGTTGAAGAGGTTATTTTTACTCCAATTTATGCTTCTGCCCACCTTGTCAAATATTAGTTGGCCATAGAGACATGGGTTTATTTCAGGGTTTTCTATTCTGTTCCACTGATCTATGTGTCTGTTCTTGTGCCAGTATCAGACTGTTTTGATTATAGTGGCCTTGTAATATAGTTTGATGTCCTGTATTGTGATCCCTCCTACTTTGATTTTCTTTCTCAAAATCACTGCAGCTATTCGGGGTGGTTTATTGTTCCATAGAAATTATTAAAATGTCTGTTGTATGTCTGTGAAATACATTATTGGTATTTTAATAGGGATTGTGTTGAATCTGTAAATTGCTTTGGGTAGTATGGACATTTTAATGATGTTAATTCTTCCAATCCATGAACATGGTATATGCTCTCATTTATTTGTGTCATCCTTATTTATTTCTTCAGTGTTGCATAGTTTTCTGAATATAGGTCTTTTACCTCCTCGGTTAAATTTATCCCAGGTACTTTATTTTTCTTGTTGCTATAGCAAATGGTATTTTTTTTCTGGTTTCTTCTTCTATTTCATTGCTGGTGTACCTTTGATTTCTGAATATTGAATTTGTATCCTGCCGTTTTGCCAAATTCACTTATTAGATTGAGTAGTTTTTGGTGTAGTCTAAAGGGTTTTCTATGTACACTATCATGCCATCTGCAAACAATGATAGTTTTACTTCCTCCTTTCCAATTTGGATGCCTTTTATTTCATTTTCTTGTCTGATCACTGTGGCTGGGACTTCCAATACTATGTTTAATAGAAGTAGTGAAAGCAGGTATCCTTGTCTAGTTCACGATCTTAGTGGGAAAGCTTTTAGTTTTTTCCCGTTGAGTATGATGTTGGTTGTAGGTTTTTTATATATGGCCTTTATTATGTTGAAGTATGCCCCATTTATTCCCATTTTGCTGAGTGTTTTGATAATAAATGGGTGATGTACCTTATCAAATGCTTTTTTGCATCTATTGCGATGATCATGTGGTTTTTGTCTTTCCTTTTGTTTATGTGATTCATTACATTTATTGATTGGCATATATTGAAGCACGCTTGCATCCCTGGGGTGAATCCCACTTGATCATTGTGGATGATCTTTTTCATGTATTGCTGGATGTTGTTTGCCAATATTTTGTTGAGGATATTAGCATCTATGTTCATCAGCGATATTGGCCTGTAGTTTTCTTTTTAGTGTCTTTATCTGGTTTTTGGATTAGGATGATGCTGGACTCATAAAAAGAGTCTGGGAGTCTTCCCTCCTCTTGAATTTTTGGAGTAGTCTGAGAAGGACACGGGTTAGCTCTTCCTTGAATGTTTTGTAAAATTCTCCTGTGACACCATGCAGCCCACGGATTTTGTGTGCCGGGAGTTTCTTGATAACTGATTCAATTTCCAAGCTGTTATCGGTCTGTTCAGGCTTTCTGCTTCTTCTTCATTTAGTGTTGGAAGACTATACTTTTCTAGAAATTTTTCCATTTCTCTGAGGTTTTCAAATTTCTTAGTATATAATTGTTCATAGTAATGTTTTACAATACTTTGTATTTGTGGTATCACTTGTTATTTCTCCTCTTTCATTTCTGATATTATTTCTTTGGGTCCTTTCCCTTTTTTTCTTGATAGGTTTGCTTAAAGGCTTGTCTATTTTATTTATTTTTACAAAGATCAGCTCCCGGACTAGTTGATCCTTTGAATTGTTCTTTTAGTCTCCATGTCATTTAATTCTGCTCTGATCTTGACTATTTCCTTCCATCTACTTGCTCTGGGATTTATTTCCTGTTGTTTCTCCAGTTCTTGAAGTTGTAGGGTTAGGTCATTTATTTGAAATGTTTCTGTCTTTTTTAGGTAAGCCTGTATTGCTATGAACTTCCCTCTCAGGACTGCCGTTGCTGCGTCCCATAGGTTTTGGACTGTTGTATGTGCATTTTCATTTGTTTCTAGAAACTTGTTGATTTCTTCTCTTATCTCATTATTGACCCATTCATTGTTTAATAGTCTATTGTTCAGTCTCCATGAGTTTGCAAGTTTTTGAGATTTCTCCTTGAGGTTAGTTTATAGTTTCAATCCCTTGTGGTCCAAGGAAACGCTTGTTATTATTTCAATTTTCCTGAAATTGTTAAGGCTTGTTTTTTGTCCTATCATGTGACCTGTCTTTGAAAAACTTCCATGAGCATTTGAAAAGAATGTATATTTTGCTTCTTTGGGATGAAAGGTTCTATATATGTCAGTTAAGTCCATTTGAGCTCATGCATCATTCAGTTCCACAATATCCTTGTTGACGTTTTGTTTGGAAGATCGATCCCTTTTTGACAGTGGGGTGTTAAAATCCCCTACTATCAGTGTGTTGCTGTCTCTATCTTTCTTGAAGTCCTCCAAGATTTTCCTTATATATTTGGGTCCTTTGTTGGGTTCATATAAGTTTACAATGTTTATATCTTCTTGATGGATTCTTCCTTTGAGTATCATGAAATGCCCCTCTGGGTCTCTTTTAATGGCCTTTGTTTTGAAGTCTATTTTGTCTGATATAAGTATTGCTACCTCTGCTTTTTTTTTCCTGTCCCTTTGCTTGGAATATTTTTTTTCCATCCCTTTACTTTCAATCGGTGTAGGTCCTTTGTTCTGAGGTGGGTCTCTTGTAGGCAGCATATTAGTGGGTCATGTCTTCTGATCCATTCAGCTATCCTGTGTCTTTTGATTGGGGCATACAGTCCATTTACATTTAAAGTTATTATTGATAGAAACTTATTCATTTTTCCCATTGCACCTGTGTTCTTCTCTTTCTCACTCTTTTTCTTCATCTTCTAAAACCAGTCCCTTTAGCATATCTTGTAGTGCTGGTTTGGTGGAGATGTATTCTTTTACCCTTCTTTTGTCTGGGAAACTCCTTTTTTCACCTTCCATTTTAATTGAGAGCCTTGCTGGGTAGAGCAGTCTTGGTTGCAGGCCTTTGTTTTCCATGGCTTGGAATATTTGTTGCCATTCCCTTCTGGCTTGTAGTGTTTCTGTTGAGAATTCAGCTGCTAGCTGTATCAGGGCTCCCTTGTATGTTACTACCTGTTTCTCCCTTGGTGCCTTTAGGATTCTCTGTTTGTCTCTGATATTTGCCATTTTAATGATGATGTGTCTTGGAGTGGGCCTCATTGGGTTCCTCTTGAATGGGGCCCTCTGTGCTTCCTGGTGTTTGAGACTTTTTCTCTCCTCCAATTAGGGATCTTTTCCATCATTACTTTTTGAAACAGGTCCTCTATCCCTTGCTCCTCTTCTTCTCCTTCCGATATCTCTATTATGTGGATATTATTACATTTCAGGTTGTCCTGCATTTCCCTAAATACCTCTTCATTCTTTTTGAGTCTTTTTTCCATTTCTTGCTCTTTCTGGGAACTTCCTTCTACCTTATCCTCCAGCTCACTGATTCATCCCTCTGCTTCATCTAGCCTGCTTTTGATTCCTTCTACTGTGTTCTTCAATTCAGAAATGGTATTCTTCATTTCTTCCTATGTCCTATTGATAGTGTCTATGTTCTTTTCCAGGTTGATATAGTTTGCAGTAAGTTCCCAATAGTTTTCTTATAGTTTCTCATAGTTCTCTTTGAGCTCACTGAGCTCAATGACCTTCCCTAGAACCATTGTTTTCAATTCAGTATCTGATAGTTTCCTTGTCTCTATTTCATTTAGTCCTCTGTGGGGATTATTCCTTTCTCCTCATTTGGTTGGGGGGTGTTTCTTTTCCTTCCCATTATTTGTGAGAGTCTTTTTTTTTTTTTTTTGCTTCTGTTTCTTAAATTGATCAGTCTCATTTTCTTGACTTTGTGGATTAAACTTGTGTAATAGAAGTAGTAGGAGGGTCTTTTTATTTTTATTTTTTCTTTTCTTTCTGGGTCTGCCTCTGATGATGTCAGTTTCTGACCCTGTCTGACCTTAGGCAGTCTGTTTGAGACTTCCAGGAATCCACTGTCTGTGTCTGTCTCCTGCAATTGTTAATCTAGTCACTCTGCCCTCAGCTGTCAGGCTTAGGCCCCACAGGGCAGGGCAGTGCCTCCTGAGGGCCAGGTTATTGTGTCCTTACAGGCTCCTGCCACTCAGGGGAGCGGTCTGCCTGAGTAAGGTGGAGACCACAGAACGGGGAAGGAGTCAGCACCAGGATCCCCATGCCCCGTCTGCTCCCTTAGTTCTCTCCCCGATGCCTCTGACTCCAGTCTCTGGTCAAGGGTCTCTAGGCAGTTCTGTGTCCCCTTTGGCCAGAGATCTACTATCTCTGCCGGTCCCACTGCACTCAGCACCCAGGCCTGTGCCCCAGTCCTAGGCGGATTGCCCTGAAGGCAGAGCTATTGTTTCCTTTCCCACTTCTGCCTCTTTGGGGGTGTGGCCTACCTGCGCGAAATGGAGACTGTGAAATGGGGAAGGGGTCAGTACTGGGAATCCCCAGCTACTCCTTTAGTCCTTTCTCCAATGCCTCTGTCTCTAGTGTCTCCTCAAGGGTCTCTAGGCAGCTCTGTATCCCCTTTGTCCAGAGATCTACTATCTCTTCTGGCTACACTGCACTCAGCACCTAGGCCCACGTGCACCAGTCCTGGGTGGAGTGTCCTGAAGGCAGGGTTATTGATTACTTTATGCCTGAGCGAGATGGTAGCCATGGAGTGGGAGGTGAGTCATCACCAGGGCCCTGCTGGCCACTGTCTCAATTTTCTTTACAAAGTTTTCCTCACCAATCTTTCCTCAGGCTCCAGCCCAATCTGATACCGCCTCTGCCCAGAGACCAAAGGAGGTGGCTGCCACTACAAATTTTTGGCCCTTTAAATGTTTCTTTGCACCTCCAGCAGCCTGTCTCCGGCAGAGAGCGCCACTACACTTTTCGTGGTTGTCTTTTGTCTGTGTGCTTTTTTGGATTCAGATGTTGTAGTCTAGGGGTCCCTGCTTGTGATTCAGACCCTGTTCTTCTCAGGGGGATCCAACTGGCCATTTCAGTATCCCTCTGGTGCTGGTTCCCGTGGGCGCCCAGCCCACCCTCTTGGGCCTCCATTGCACTTCTCACCCGTTAGGATGTCTGAGAGTCGATTCCACTGTCTGTCCGAAGCTCCAAGTCTCCTCTCTCTCTGTGGTTCCATTGTTTTCCAGGTGATTTCTCCACAATTTAGTTGCAATTCCAGTTTGGTCCTGGGAGGAGGTCAGTGTGATTTCCACTCACTCCTCCACCATCATCTTCATCATCTGAGATACACTTCTGAACACTGAATTCTTTGAGCAAGTAATTCAGAAGAAATAATCCACAAGGGAATACTGAAAAACATGCCCTGGCTGGTATGGCTCAGTGGACTGAGTACTGGCCTGTGAAACAAAGGGTCACTTGTTCGATTCCCAGTCGATGCCCAGGTTGCGGGCCAGGTCCCTAGTTGGGGGCATCTGAGAGGCAACCACATTGATGTTTTTCTCTCTCTCTTTCTCTCTCCCTTCCTCCCTAACTAAAAGTAAATGAATAAAATCTTTAAAAAAAAAGAAATACTGAAAATAATGCTGTTTTCCTGGTTTCACCTACTCAAAACGCTAGAATCTCTTCTCTGAATATCAAATATAGTCCATATATTTGTATACAAAAATAATAACATTTTTTTAAAGTCAGAGCTTTAGGAGGACAACAGATTTGCTAAAAATGCTCGCACCCATAATCTAAAATGAGAACTATGCAATTCTTTACATACCCAAAGAAAATGAGTATATGATGCTTTCTGATAGTTGTTTCCATTCTCTACACTAAGAAACTGGGAATGACCCTTAAATAGTTTAGCTGAGGGAACAGTATGGTCCAGCTGGAATGTTCCCCACGTGTTAGTCTGCAGCAGCTTATTCCCTGATCCTGAGCTCCAATTATGGCTTATCACTTTAATATTTAAAATATGAAATTTAAGAACTAAATATTTATTAAACTGTTTCACAGAAGGCTTTGTTTGCTTCATTTTAATATGCTCTTCAAAAGAATAGGATGTGAGGGAAATGATGTCTTTTTTCAAGTACATTCGAAAATTTCTATCTGTGCTCTCTTTTGCCATAATTTGTACATTTTGTGATCTGTGGTGACAAGATGTACGCTTTGTACCCAAGTTGAAGGAAAAGTCCCTCCTGCTTGGAGTCAATGGCCTAAAATTTATGCTGTAATATATAGTCATTAGCACCATTTCCCACCCCCATAGTAGCAGTGGCTCAAGGAGTAGCTTGGTATAATTACTGTTTATTGTGGCAAGCCTACATATATTACAGAAAAACAGAGTGAACATTCTGTAGAGGCAGAGAGGAGCCAAGAGGAAGGACAAATGTTCAGAGATCATCAGAATATAATGCAGATATGAAAGATAAAGGGAAGAAATCTTGGAGCCTTAAGGTTCTTTTCCAAAAAGTTAAATATAACCTTTGTAAAGAACCTACCTTGTGCCACATTCCGTGGAACATATGAGAGAGCTACAGGTATTATAAATACATATTATAAACCCTTCTATACATTCGAAGAATCAAAAATGTGTTGTGGTGGTAGCTGGTGTTATCCTGCTTTAATAGAACAGATTTGTTTAGTAATGATAAGTTTGTGTTGCTTTTTGTTTGTTTATTGGCTTTTCCATAATCCTTTTTTTTCTTTCTTTTGATAATAATAACTGTGTCTTTTTTGGCAAACCACCCCTCTCCCTCTTGGGACCAGTGATTGAAGTGGGACTGAATTTACTCTAAGGTTCCAAGAATTCTCATACAACCTACACATGGGCAATCAGAGCATGACATCTCCCAGCTATAGTATCACTTCTTGGGACTTTTACTAGACTTATGAGATAAGAGGCACTTTCTTTTTCGTTAAGGAACCGCTGAGAGTCATATTTGCTACCATATGGAGAGAGCGTGCTGAGCAAATCTGAGGAGTGGGGCGAGAGTGAGATCTGAAAATACCATTTGGTCAGAAGACAGATGTGCTGCAAAAATTTTCAGCAGCAAATAAATTCCATTTATTTTGTTTTAAACTTGAACTAGCTGAGTTGATCTCTGTAATTGATCATAAAGAGTTAAGAGGTGAACATAATTTTCTCCATTTAACTTCATTTTTGGAAGTTTAAATAAGCTCAAAACTAGAAAGTGGCTTAGGCCAAATTAGAAGTTTTTTTTAAAAATAATAACTGTAAACTATGCTCTCTTCATGAACATATATCTACTAAGCTATGAGGAGCTTTCACATATTTATTAGCTGCTGAACACTTTTGTTGACACATAAAGGGAATAATAAAAATATTAACATTTTTATACTATAGCACTTTCTCAATCATAAACTTATTTTGGTCCTCAATCTCACCACTCTATTCAATATTAAACTGGAGATTCTTGTCAGTAAAATAAGGCAAGAAAATAAAAATGCAAGGCATTATATTGTGGAAGAAAGAAGTAAAATTGTTTTTATCCACAGATAACATAATCATATATAGAAAACTAAAAGGAATTTTAAAATAACTATTGATACTGATAAGTGAGGAAAAAAACTTAAAAAGACAAAGATTTTGCAGAACTAGTTGTTTTCTACATAATAGCCACAAATAATCAGATGGTCAAATTTAAAATGACTGCTTATAATCACATTAAAAAACATGAAATACTTAAAATAAATTTAATGAAATATCTACAAGACATGTATGATGAAAGCTATATTGCTGAAAGAAATTAAAGATCTCAGTAGGTTGAGTGATTTATCATGTTCATGGATTAGAAGACTAAATATTAAAATGGTAATTCCTTTAAAATTGGTATCCAGATTTATTATAATCTTAATCAAATTTCCAGAGGACATTTTATTTGTAGAAATTAGCACATTTTCTAACATTTGGTTGGAAATATATAGATGTAGAATAGCCAAGTTAATTCGAAAAGAACAAAGAATTTTGAAGACTTATGCTACCTGTTTTCAAGTTTTTCCATAAAACTATAGTAATTAAGAAAGTGTAGTATTGGCATAAAAATAGACATGTAGATCGATGGAACGCAATAGAGAGTTCAAACATAAACCTATGCAAGCATGACCAATTGTTTTTGGACAAAGTTACTACAATAATTCTATGAGTAAAGAATAGTCTTTTGAATAAATGTTATTTAAAGAACTAGTTACTCATATGGAAAAATAAACCATATGCTTACCTTGTACCTTACCGAAAAGTAACTTGAAATGGATCATAGTCCTCAATACAAAAGCTCTATCAAAGTTGTAGAAGAAAACATAACCAAAAATCTTCACAACCTTGGGAAAACAAATATTTCTTATAGATTATACAAACCATTTTTTTTAAAGGTTAAATTGGACTTCATCATGATTAAAATCATGGGCTGGGTTGGGAGTGGGCAAAGGGGGAAATGGGCCAGTGCTGGACAATATAACTAAAGAAAATTCTGTCCACAATAAAAATAAAGAAAATGATAATAAAAACCACTTGTTGTAATTTAGGAAGGAATATATTTTGTGTATATTTATGGTTCTAGATCCCAAGGCTTAAAAAGGAAAATGATTTAAGAGGATTTAGTGGATCCCTGAAACCAATTTAATAATAACTGTAATGGAAATAGAAAGGAAACAATGAAACCAACACTGGAAAAGATCTATGGACACCTGGTTATTATGAGAGATTAAACTGATAAGGAAAATATAACTTTCCCCTCAAACACAGAGAAATGAAAGATATTTCAATTTCTTTTGATTGAATTTTTCAAATTCTTTTGAGAAAAACAATTAAAATATTACAAACAGATCTTGAAAGAAGGGAGGGAAGGGAGGAAAGTTGGTTATCATGATTGTCATGGTATTGCAATGCTTGTGTTCAATTAACCTCTATGCTATTTAATAATAGCTCCAAAGCACAAAAGTAGTGATGCTGGCAATTCATGTATGCCAAAGAGCAGCAATAAAGGGCTTGCTATAAGTGAAAAGATGAAAGTTCTCCACTTGGGAAAAAAATTCATATGCTGAGGTTACTAAGAGCTACAGTAGAAACAAACCTATCTGTGAAATTGTGAAGAAGGAAAAACAAATTTGTGCTAGTTTGCATTGCATCTTACACTGCAAAAGTGATAGTCATAGTACAGGATAAGTCCTTAGTTAAGTTAGAAAAGGCATTAAATATGTGGATAAAAGAGATAAACAGTTTATATATATAAAAAGTTCAGTACTCTCTGCAGTTTCAGGCATCCACTAGGGGTATTGGAATATATGTCCTGTGGACAAGGGGGAATATTATATAAGACTGAAGACTGTAGAAGTTATAACTATCCAGCAGTGGAAAGGACTAGGAGTCCTATGTTTATGCAGAAATTATAGAAGCAATTACAAGAGCTATATTGAAGAGTTTTATACATTGGTCTGTAGGCTAACTTGAACTACTTCTAAGAAAATCTAAGTATGCAAAGGAGAATAAAACAAATGGAGGTAGTTCATGAAAAAATGATGGCATAACCATTGGGTTCTGAGTGCAAGAAAAAGGTTAAATAAGAACAGTTGCTTTGTAGCTGCTGGAGTTGAAAAAAATGTTGATAATAAATTGGTTAAATCATGAAGAGCTTCTAAATCAAGGAAAAAACTGGAAGTTAATATGACTTTTAAAGTTTTTAAATGCAATAATTCAATTTGCGAGTACAAAACCAAAAAAATGTGACTAATAAAAAGACACCATGACCTACAAAGCTGGCATAATGCAAATTTTTGTGCTGCTTATTATAACCGGGGTCCGCAAGGTAATATTTTTGATGAGTGTAATAATTAGAAATGGCAAAACTGGAGTTCAGTGTACTCAGATAACTTACCTAATGTCAATATGTCCAATAATATTCACAGCTGCTCTTGGGCCTCTTGAGACTAAAACCAGTTTGTTCACTATGCCATAAATGGATAGTTTGATCTACATCCCAGGTGACCATATACATTTTTATGCAAAGCAGGACCATTTTTTGGTGTAATAACCTATTATTAATAATAATGCTCAGGAAACATAGTGGGTGCTTTTTGCCAAGGACTGTATCCCACTGGGACAATCCAGAAAATAAGATAGGTGCTGTTGAGGCAACTGTATTTGCCATTTCTCTATCCTGACACCATTGTCCAAGCTACTCAAGTGTATCTGGGTGCAACACAATCAAACTTTTATTTTTAACATTCACATACCTTGGTTGTTTCTCATTCCAAAAACTGCACCATCCTTTTTCTCTCTTCAAGTGCCTGTCTTCCCTAGCTTTTTGTGTCATTTGCCACAGTTTTGAAATATTCTTCCTCATTGCCTGCCAGCTGGAACTGTCCTTCAATGTGTAACCCTTCAGATCTCTACTTCTTGATGAAACACATTGCATAGTATAATTAAAGTGGGTTCTGTTCTGCTGTATGTCATCTAACATTTTGCTTTGTGCCTGAGAGAGCTATTTATTTTAGTGGCCACAGAAACTTTGGGAATCGGTAGCTCCCAGTGAGGGTCAGTAGGCAGCATGAAGAACAGATGACAGCCTGCAATACCTCCTTCGCATTTCTGTAAAGAGATTTGACATTTACAAAGTACTGCATGTTGCCTCTCTCCACAAATCTCTGAAGACTTCATAAAAATAAAAGGCTTAATGATTATTCTTTCACATTTGATATGCTTTTAAAAGTGCAAGATAAGCTATTCTTGATTAATCTGAAAGAGGCCTTACCATCGCAGGCATGGTAGACCCATCTCTAAGAATATCTGAATGCAGGAATGATAAGATTTCAGAGAATCCTTTCCTATAGGTGGCAGTGGCAGTTTTGGAACTGACAACTGCTATTCGGGGAAGATCTTTGTGCTTAAGAATCAATATACCTCTTCCCACAATACTCTTAAATTTAGAGCTTGTGGAATAAGGTAGTATTTAAACTACCTAAAGAGTTAATTATTCTTGTAGTTTCTCTGTTCACAAAAGAAGATTTGGAAGCACCTGAAGTCCATTCTTAAAGAACAGAGGTAAATTTCCTTTACTGATAAATAACACCTTAAACTAAAGATTCCAGCAAATACCCAATGTTAATCTACACTGGGATTTTTTTAATTCCATGTAAAAATCTGTGTGTATTAATAAAAAAATCACTTATGTTTATTATTACTGTTATATTTTTAAATTTTTGGTATAAATACAGATGACCAAAAAGAGACATTTTTTATAATGTTTCCTTCACACAGAATTTAGGGAAGTGCTTAAATTAAGTAATCTTTTTTATGGTCAATAATTTAAGTAGGGAAAAAGTTAATCAATAAAAAGTAAAAAGAACTTTAGTGATATTTTAAAATAAAACCTAAGGACAATTGTGGTGTGAATCAAGTCACATATCACTTCCTCAGGGGTCACATAAAAAGTATGAAAAACTTGGCTGAATAAACCAGTGCTGGATTTGGTAGGACATGGGAGAAAAGACTGCCTGTGTGTCAGTGGAAGAAACAGCTGTTTCCAAAGAGTATTTGTCCTCAGTGGATATTGCCACAAAGAGTTTAAAGGAAAGGAGGGTAACTGTTTAACCTTGCTTTCATTCTCCTACTCTATATCCATGCCAGTCTCCCTCCAAACAACTGTTAATACAGTTGGGGGCCAGGAAAAGTGAAAACCATGAGAACTCTTTCTTTAAAAAAAATGATTCTGGATAATAAAACCTTATGTCATGTTTTCTGTTTAAATTGTCTCAGTCTCCCAAAATTCATGAAATTCCTAAACTTTCATAAATTGTTGTCAATTATATCCTACTTATTAAAAAATATTAAATAAATAGCTTAGAATAAAATAGCATGAACACTAATATTCTTATCATACAGTTTAAGAAATAGAATGCTACCTCTTCTTCAGATGCTTTCTTTGTGTCTCTGTACGATTCCATTGCCTTGCTTTTCTTTTTTAGATTTGTCATGTAAAAATAAAGTATAAAGCTTACTTGTCTTTGAACTGTATATTAGTAGACTTATGACATACATATTGTTTGTGACATTTTTTCATGTTTTAATAATTCATCCATGTTGATGCTTATACTAATCAATCGATTGATTGATTGATTGATTGATAACAAAATAGCAAAACTTTCTACCTAAATCTGAAAAAGGAAAATAATGAAGACAATTGCAATGCAGGAAACAGAAATCAAAGAGAAACAACACATTTTAATTTTTATAGTTTAATATGGTTATTAAAATTTATATAACCATAGCAATACAAAAAAGTACACAAATGACTAATGTAAAGAATGAAAATAGGGTGACCACAAAAATTGCTCTGGATACTAGAAGATAACAGGGAATTTGAATAACTTTATACCAAAATATGTGAAAATGTATATGAAATGGGAAAAATCCTTATAATTACAAATTATTAAACTTGAACACTGATAAAATCAGAATAAATATATTCATATATTCATATATATGGTTTTTGGGAGATTGCTCTCAGAGAAAGTGGAGTGAAAACACTAAGGTAGACTAAGGAAAAGGCTATGCAATACTGTGGTCTCTGCTGAGACTTGCTTCAATTTCATCTGACAGAGAAGTTCTGGCATAGATATCACACCATACAGTCTCACCCTGAGCTAAAGGGACTGACCTTTTGTATTTGTGTCACTTAGTTATTGGCAAATGTCTATCCCAAAGGGAATGGAATTTTAGTGTACTTGACCAGGCAACGTGGCTTCTATAAATCCTCTGGCAGCTGTAAGTAGTGACCAGTCAATCACAGCAAGTGAAAAAATGGATACCCCAGCCAATAAAGGGGGTCAGGGTGGGGCATCAACTCATCAACTAAGGTCAACCCCTTGCACTATTTTGATTCACTTGTTCATCACAAAATGTTTACTCTATAGAGTCAAAGCTTCTTCAGGATTCTAATTGATGACAATTCCTGGAAAAATTAAAAGAGGAGAATTCACAGGACAAATCACAGTTCCACTGTCATAGTTGTTCCTGAGTAACTTAAAATCATCCTCTCCCCCTTCTGCAGCCCATTTTAGGTTTCCCTGAAATTTGGCCATTTCTGCTGACCTAGATTGCTTGACTGGTAGATTGACCTAGATCAGTGAGTCTCCAAGGGAATCGGCAATCTCTGGAGTCATTGTTTGGTTGTCAAAAATGGAGAAGCTGCTATTGCTACCTAGAGGGCAGAGGCCAGGGATACTGCTAAACCTCCTACAATGCATAATATGATAGCTCTCACCAAGAAAAAAATAATTATAGAGACTAAAATGTCAATATTGCTGAGGTTGAGAAACTCTGTCTTTAAAAATTTAATAAGAATTCTTATGGGTTTGTAGAGGTTCAAAGTTTTCTATTTGTGTAATGTGCTAATACCCTGGGCTTCTTGTGGACATGCAACTTTGGAAACATTCACCCGAGACCACCCTCCCAAAACTCCCCTTTACCTCAAGTCAAGTCTCACTGGAGAATAAATCAGAGGAATTGGTTTGAGAAATGGCTTTTCTCCTAACTAATCTTTTGTTTTTAGACAAGTATTGTCAATTCTGGGCTTTGATTTACTCATTTAAAAAAATGAAGTAATTATCTGATCTTTACATGGTCCTTTCAGTTCTGAGCTTCAGTTCTTGTGCTTAAATACTTCTTGAAGGAAAGAGGTTAACATGGAAAAATCAGAATCATTTCTTTGCCTCCTAGCCTGAATTTGTTCATCAGCTCCATTTATAAAAGACAGATGCACAGGAGGGCAAGTAATAATGGCTCTTGTGGAAAGGGAAGGCATAACCCTGATAAATGGGGAGTCAGCTGGACAGGAAAATCAGGAAGGGTGGGGAAAGCAATGAAGGTGAAGGTCCAGAAGTCAAACCACAGATAACCTGGGGCTGCTTTGATAACCACTACAACCACAACAGTAAACATTTACACAGAGCTTTATAAACATGCAGTTCTTTAACCCTTACAGCAGGCTCATGAGGTAGAAAGAGCTCCCTTAAGTGTATCCCCATGTTACACATGAAGATCCTGAACCTAATGAAGACAAGTGGGTGCTTAAGCTCATGTGTTGTGTTAAGTGACAGAGTCAGGGCTTAAATTCACATTTTCTGCTGCCAAATCCTACAGACTATCAGAAAAAAAATAGGTTGAGAGCCTGGAGACTTAGGTTTGAGTATAGTTCTGGCCTTTTCCAGCTATGTAAGAGCTTTTATCTCCACATAAAAATTATTTGATTTCAATGCCGGGGGAGATTTTTCCATCTTCCTTGTGCTCATTAATTACATCCCCCTGAGATTGAAAGGGGTGACTCACTTTCAGCATTTCTGAAAAATATATTAATAAATTCTTGCCAAAACACAAATATTAGTTCTGCCACATTATTCTTCAGGTCCATAGGCCATATCTCAGAAACCTAAGAGAATAATGCTTATAAATTAACTCTGGCTGTGAAAGGTTTTGAAAGAATTATGTTCTCATAAGAACCTTAAAAAGCATGGGTTCTGTGTCAGTATGTTTGTATGACCCTTACTGTGTACTAATTATCAGTTATTTTAAAGTCATTTTATACTAAGCTTCACCAAATAGAAGCTAAAAGAAAGATTCTTGGAAAATATCCTGGTTTCCTATCTACAAAACCCTGTAAAATTCTGTAACACATTTAGAGTTAATATAAATATTATGATTTTAAATTCACCAAAACTAAATAAGAGATTTGGAGATAAAAGAGTTTTGTTTCATTGGAGATATTATATATGATAATCTGGTGCCTCAGCTGTAAAGCCAAACAAGCCTGTGTTTGAATCTTCTAGCAGATGACTTTTGTGCTCCATTGTACATCTTTCTGTCTACCACTAATTCTAGCCACAGGTGTAACACATGTTTCTGGGTAGGCTTGAACTCATTTTGATTTTACAGCATTTCCTGATGGTATGCTGTGCATCTTTACTTATTGCTCATGACTTGTACAATGCCAAAGAATGGGCCTTTAGTGGGAGCTTTTTCAGCAAAACTTGTACAGCTACACAATGTGGGGGAATTATCTCTGGGATAATACTCAGCTCAATCAATCTGGGATGGGAATCAATGAATGAATCCTCTTCATTATCAGTCCTCAGAGTCACAGTTCTCTGATGCCTTTATATTACTTTAGAAGATCCCAAAAGGACTGAACTCTAGTTCTTCATGATGGTAATCAACTCAATAATGTTCTTTTGTATTGATTTTTTGTTCTTTCCTATTAAACTTTGTGCAGTTTCTTGCTTCTATTTCCTGAAATCACCTCCCAAATAAACTGCATGCTCATAATCTGTGTTTCAGACTTTGCTCTTTCTGTGGTGATAGAGGGTGGAGAAAGTGGGTAGAGAGTTAGAATCCAGGCTAGGACAATTAATACTAGAAGTAGTCTGAGAGATTAGACATCCAGGATGAGATTCTTTAAAAAAAAATTTTTTTTATTGTTCAAATACATTTGTCTCCATTTTCATACCACCACTTTCCCCTGCTCCACCCACCCCCACCTCCCACTCTCAATCCTTCCCCACTTTGGCTTTGTCCATGGGTCCTTTATGCATGTACAAAGGATGAGATTCTTGACCTGAATCATTCAACAATTGCTGGAGATCAGTGGAGTGGTGATTATACCAGGCATGCTGTAACATAATCAGAAATACTGTCACCTATGGTGTGTTAGAATGATATACAAGAGGAAAGTGAGGTCTAGGGTAATGTGTACTATAAAACAGAATAGGTTGCAGAGGTAATTATAGGGCAGGGTCCTACTGGGTGCATTAGAAACACTGAAAATAGAAAATGATTGGCCTGGTAAGCCAATTACTAACTCAGAACAAGCTACAAAAGCCATAAAGCCCTTCATAGAAAAGTTTAAAATAAACCTCCTCTCCAGCAGCCACAGAGAAGCCTGTTTTGAAGGTCAGACCCCTAATTTGTTTTAGAATGAAAATCTCAAAGGAGACTAATGTGCAGACTCAACATGACTCCTATACTGAAGGAGTCCTGATAGAAAAGGGATATGACCCTAATACCAGGTATGGGAATATTTGGGTGGACAAGTCTAAGGTTGAGCACCCAAATTTCCCTAAATCCTCTAGGCCAGCAGAAGCAAATTCCCCAATGTCCCCTTAGGGAGGACAGAAGCCTCCCCTTGCCCGAAGACATGCAAAGAACTTACTTAAGGCAAATGTTCTGGAAAGTTATATTTGCATTCCTCAAAATCCAGCCCATCTCTATTATTCCAACAAATCAATAACTAGAATCAAATCACCAAAACCTAAGAAAGAAAACTGTTTCTGCTCAGAAGGTAACTGCTCACCCACTAAAAAAATTGCAGATTTTGGCTAATGTGTAAAATAAATCATGAGCGCTTTCCTTGGATTGAGAAGCAGACTATAGTAAGACCGGATAAAGAGAAGTTATTCACATAGATTCACTCTCCATGACATAAATTTAATATTTTAGCCTGAGTACCTAGAGCTAATTCTTCTACACTGGTGGAATTGTTTCCTAATTCTCTGATATTCTTATAGTCTATAGTATTTGAAGTCAGACATGAGAATTGTGAAAATTTTAATCAACTTCATTAAGGTACAATTTACATATAATAAAGGCACACATTGTAAGTGTAAAATTCCAGAACTTTTGGTAAATTCAGATACCCTTGTCCACCCTAAACCATAAAAAAATATTTTTATCACTATGAAATTTCCCTTTGACTTTTGCAGTAAATTATCCCCACCCTGAACTCAGGCAATTGCAGATCTAATATCTATCTCTATAAATCAGTTTTCTCTATTCAAGAACATCATATAAACAAAATCATATCGTATGTACTCTCATTTAGTTTTTCTTTTTTCATTCAACATCGTACCTTGTGTTTCAAACATGTCATTATGTATAAGAGCAACTCATGCTTTTTTATTGCTATTATGTTATTTTCAAACTTAACACAATTTGTTCATATAGTCACCTGCTGATGAACATTTATGTTGTTTCTAGTTCTGAGCTAATTTGAACTCCTAAGAACATTACTGTCAAGTTTTCACATAGAACTATATTTTCATTTCTATTGGGTAAAATCCTTATGAGTGGAATCACTGGGTTATATAGAAATAAGTACATGTTTTTTGAAAAAAAACTTTAAAGTTTATTTTTCAATCACTGTTTACATTGAATATTATTTTATATTAGTTTCTGGTATACAGCATAATGGTTAGATAATCATGTACTTTACGAAGTGCTCCCCCTGTTATTTTCTGTACCCAACTGGCACCATACATAGTTATTACTATAACATTGAATAGATTCCCTATGTTTTACTGTACATTCCTGTCACTATTTTATAACTACTAATTTGTGCTTTTTAATCATCCAGTCCTCCCACTTCCTTCCCCTCTAGCAACCATCATTCTGTTCTCTGTGTTTATGAGTCTGTTTCTTTTTTATTTGTTTGTTTGTTTTGCTCTTTAGATTCCACATATAAGTGAAATCATGGTATTTGTCTTTTTTCTGACTCACTCATTTAACTTAACATAATGCCTTCTCAGTTCATCCATGCTGTCACAGATGGTAAGAGTTCATTCTTTTTTTACTGCTGGGCAGTATTTCATTGTATAAATATACCACAGGTTTTCTAATCTACTCATCTACTGATGGGCACCTGGCCTGCTTCATATTTTGGCTTTTGTAAATAACACTAAAATAAACACAGAGGTACATATATTATTTTGAATTAGTGATTTGGGTTTCTCTGGACCAATACTTAGAAGTGGAACCCCTGGCTCATAATACAGTTCCATATTTAATTTTTTGAGGATTGACCATCCTGTTTTTGATAGTGTCTGCATTCCCAACAACAGTGCACAAGAACTCCCACTTCTCCACATCCTCACTAACATTTATTGTTTATTGATTTAATGATGTGGCCATTCTGACAGGTGTGAGATGGTATCTCATTGTGGTTTTAATTTGCATTTCTTTGATGATTAGTGATGTTGAGTATCTTTTCACATGTCTGTTGGGCATCTGTATGTCCTCTTTGGAGGAGTGTCTATCAGGTCCTCAGCCCATTTTTTTAATTGGATTGTTGTTTTCTTCATGTTGAGTTATTACTGCTGTATAAATTTTGAACATAAACCCCTTACCAGATGTATCACTGGCAAATATGTTTGCCCATTCAGCAGGTTGTCTTTTTTTGTTTTGTTGATGGCTTCTTTCGCTGTGCCATAACCTTTTAATTTAATGTAGTCCCTTCTATTTTTCTTTTGTTTCCATTGCCTGAAGGGATATCTGAAAAAGAAAATTGCTAAGAGAAATGTAAAAGATTTTACTGCACATGTTTTATTTTAGGATTTTTATTGTTTCAAACTCACATTTAAATCTTTAATCTATTTATAGTATATTTTTGTAAATTGTATAGGAAGGTTGACTGGTTTCATTTTTTGCATGTTTCTGTCCAATTTTCCCAGTCCTGTTTATTGAATAAACCTTCTTTATCCCATTGTATATTCTTGTCTTCTTTGTCAAATATTAATTGACCATACAGGTGGAAGTTTATCTCTGGGCTCTCTATTCTGTTTCATTGATCTGTATGTCTGTTTTTATGCCAATACCATGCCTTTTTTATTACTATGGCTTTGTAGTATAGTTTGATATAGAGTAGTATGATACCTTGAACTTTGCTTTTCTTTCTCAGTATTATTGTGGCTATTCAGGGTCTTTTGTGGTTCCATATACATTTTTCAATTATTTGCTCTAGTTCTGTGAAATACACTGTTGGTGTTTTGATAGGAATTATGTTGAATATATCGATTGTTTTGGGTAGTTTTGACATTTTAATGATCTTCCTATCTATGAGCATGGTAAATGCTTCCATTTATTTATTTTCTTCAGTTTCTTTCTTCAGTACCATATAATTTTTTTAGTACAAGTCTTTTATGTCCTTGGTGAAATTTATTCTTAGGTATTTATTGAGGCTATTGTAAATAGGATAGTTTTCCTGAGTTTCCCTTTCTAGTAGCTCATTATTAGTATATAAAATGTAATAATTTCTGAATATTAATTTTATACCATGTTACTTACTGAATTTCTTTATCAATTCTAAAACTTTTGGGATATAATCCTAAAGTTTCTCTATATACAGTGATATATAATTATTTCTATAAGAAACTGTATTTTCCAAAATAGCTATAGCATTTCACATTCCCACCAAAAATTGATGAGCATTCCAGTTGCTCCTCATCCTCACCAACTTGGTATGGTTAATCTTTTAAATTTTAATTTTTAAGTTCTTAATTTTAGCTATTCTAATTACTTTAACATGGTATCTTGATGTGGTCTTAATTTACATTTCTCTAATAATAGATCCTCTGGAAGGTTGAACATCTTTTATGTTCTTATTGGCCATTTGTACACCTTAATTTTTGAGTGTCTAACCAAATCCTTTACCCATTCTTAAACTGTCTTGGTTATCTTTATATCAGTTAAAGGGTTTTTGAGTTTTACTTAGATGGCTCTAAGATAATTCTACTCTGAAGTTTAATTTTATTTCCTAAAGCATCCTTTCTAGTGTCTCAAGTAAATGCCCATGTTATTAAGATCTTTGTGTTAATGAGGTCTTTCTACTCTGGATGGGCTGAAATTCTAATGTCCCCCAGTACACTTAATCTATATTATCTCTTTTTTTCTATACTCTGCAGGTATTCTTGTCTGTTTAGACTCCAGTAGTCTTGATCATCTGCAATGTGGAAAATTAATCTGCATGCTTTTAAAACACTATCAAGTTATCTCACCCAAAAGTCATAGGCCTTTGAACAGAAGAGCTCACAGGTCAAATTTAAGTGGTTTATTGTTATTTTATTTTATTTTTTTTTCAATTACAGTTTCATATACTACACACAGTAAGAAACAAGGGTAGAGGAGTGGGGTAAATTAACATTTCTTAGGGTAGGTTACGTGTGAACAGAAGGACCATACTACTTGAGTCCTGGGTTATTAATGTGCATTTTTCTTCTTCTTCTCTCTCCCTCTCAGCTATAACAGACTTCTTGATTCTTGGTGTCACTATAAGACCCAGTGTTGAAGTTAGAGCTAGGAGGTTTATAGATAGAGGGTGTCCTGGGCCAATGATTCATACTTGCTTTATAAGAAAGATGTAGGGACAAGAACACCTGGCTCGAGGATGAAGTTGCAAATTAGCCTGTTGAGCAATCATGGCTTTTATTTACATTTCTTCTGTAGAGTACATATGATGCTGTCAGTTCAAAGGAGGCCCTTTCTATTCCTATTTATCTACAGTTAGTGCTCATATTTGTTCCATCATCTTGGCTATTTATTTTACCTATGTTTGGCATGTCTTACAGGTTACCAACTCATTCACAGTTTATTTTTAACATGTCTCAGAAATTCTGCCTATGCTTCATAGGCTCCTTATTTACTCATTATCTATATTTAACACATCCTAGGAGCTTTACCTATGCATCATAAGCTCCCCATTTACTTACTATCTATGCTAAACAATTATAAGTTTCATGATGTCATTAATCATCCTGTTCTCTATGGCATATTGAATATTCTCAAACAAAACAGAACCCCCACATTTCACCTGTGCATGTGCAGCTCAATCCTCAGCAAAGTATTCTTCAAGGTCCTACATCAATCCCAGAGCCCACTGATTGAAAGGGAGATAATGTCTCCTTGAAAAACTCCCTGGAATGTCACTCAGATACACATGATAAATAATCACTTAATTCTTTCCCCTAAAGTACCTATGGTCATTGACCAGAGTAAATGTGTATTATGGAAAGGGGTACACCCCAAATACTTTGAGGACTATTGAAAACAGGTCTGAGCTAACATTAATATGAGGGGACCAAAATACTGATAAAGGGAGATTAGTGGTGGACAGGAGATTGACGGTGTGTGACAATGGGTACAGATTAATCTTGCCCACTACCTGGAAGTAGTTAGAGTAATAGAATAATGGTATAGGCTATTGAAGGGTCAGCAAAGGTACCATCTCAGAGTTAATAGTTTCCAAGTATTATATAAAGTAAAACAATGACCATTATATGGTGAATCGTCCTCTAAAACCTAGAATAAGTACTTGGGCATGAAAAACAAAGGGTGGAATGTTGGCACTTAGCACTACCATTTTCAATAATCCATTTGAGAAATGTACATGCTTCATTCCTAAAACACTAGGGTCTGATGGCACAAATATTGTGGCTTCCAAAAGGGGAACAAATTCACAGGGGGACACAATAAGGGTTCCACGAAACAAATGCCACAAGTAGCACCTGGTGTCAGAGGCCATAAGCCAAAAAAAAGTTACTGTAGTTATGAGAAATTGACGCTGATTATCATGGGAAGTAAATGTTGCTCTTCCACAACAGAAACATGGAACAATATGTTTGGAAGAAAAAATTCATCAGGGAATTTTTTAGTGCTTCAGGTCTTATGATAATGGTGAATACACAATTGTAGCAAACACAGCCCAATAAGCTCAGACCACTGAGGGATAAAGATCTGGGTCACCCTACAAGGCAAGTAACCTAGACTAGCCGAGGTGCTTACTGAAGATGGAGACAACAAAAAGTGATGGAGAAAGAAAAAGATAAAGATCAATTATGGCCTTTGGATCAGTAGCAAGTAGCTTGTTCCATTAACCATTGACTATTGTACTATTTAAAATTAATTTTGGGGTATAATGACATGTAACATTATATTTGTTATAGGTGAATGTTAAATCTTTTGTAAATTGCAGTTAGCCACTACCTTGAAGAGGTCATGGTTTAGGTTTTCATATAAGGCACAAGTTCTTAGCAGTGCAAGTGTGAACTATATTAAATATGCCTTGGGTCTGGCCTTATTCCCTCTCAACCTCCTCTCTGATTCCAATGCTAGCTTGATAAGAAAAATCTATGTGGGATTTGACTTATTCTTCCACTGATTCCTTTTTGACCTGTGCCTTCTCCAATGTTAAAGCATGGGAATCGAGTCAGAACTCACTAGCATGAAGCTTGTGCAGTCTGGAGGTATGTGTGCATGTGTATGTGTGTGTGTTGGGATGGGGTTTAAAGGTCCCAGGGGTACATTCAATGAAGAATGATGGGAGCCATGCATAAATGCTTGCCCCTCTCAATCCTTTGGTGGACAATGCTGAGCATTTCTTGACTGCCTCTCTTTTCAGGGGTCTTAATGGGATATAGCTTCACCATAGCAGTGACAATATCATTCTCTTAAACTGACTCCATCCTTCCCAATTTTATCCTCCCCAGTCTCACATTCTTGATTCTCACAAATCATCACCCTGAAATCTGATATACCTAAAGGAAGAAACTAAACTAAGACAAATAACGTTCCTATAATTTCTTACTATGTGATGGTGAGAAAATTACTTAACTTCTCTTTCTCTCATTTGTATCAATATACAATAGCAATATTAATATTTTTCATTCATATAATAGTTATTAAGTGGCAAAGGATTAAGTGACAAGGTATGACTGACACAAAATAGAAAATAAATATTAGCTGTTTTATTGCTGTTATTATTGTTAATAAGCTTTTCCTGAAAAACAAAATTAAGGTCTTATAGATCATTTAGAAAAAATTCAGTGGTGGAATAAAAACAGTCTGATTTAAAAATAAGATCAAGAATCCCACAATTTTTCCTTTAATATATAAAGACTCAAATTCTGGGGTTCCTAATGAAGTCCTATTGTCCACATATATTTTAAGAGACCTACATAAAACTGAGTTTCCAATAACTTTATCTCTTTTTTTAGCTTTCAAAACTTTTCATCATGAATAATAGTATAAACATCAATTTCCCACCCAGATTCAATAATCATTAATATTTTTCCAAATTTGTATCATCTCTTTTTTGTTGTTTATCCACTTTATTTTTTAAAAAATTATAAATCAAGTTTATTCTATTACAGTTGTCTCAGTTTTTATCCCTTTACCCTCCTACACCCATCCCACCCTCAACCCCACTCCCACAGTCAGTTCCCACTCTGTTGTCCATGTCCATGGGCCATTCATACATGTTCTTTGCCTAGTCCCTTCCCCTTCTTTCCACCATTGTCCTCTCTCCCCATCTCCTGTGGTCACTTTCAGTCTGCTACATGTTTCTGTGCCTGTGGTTAATTTTGTTTGTTAGTTTATTTTGTTGAATAGAGTCCACTTATAGGTGAGATCATATGGTACTTGTCTTTCATCAACTGGCTTATTTCACTTAGTTTAATATTCTCTGGTTCCATCCATGTTGTTGCAAAAGGTAGGAGTTCCATCTCTCTCTTTATTTCCTTCTCTCTTAAATGAACATTGATTTTATTTATTTTGTTTAATGTCAAAGTTAATTATAAAATATTTAAAAAATTTAAAACCATTATAAAGTCTCAGCAATTAAAACCAATATGACACCAGCACAGAAATAATCAAGTGGATCAATGAAATAAAATGAATATTCTAGAGACATACATATATATCTAACAATGTAATGTATGATTAAGTTGATATTTCAAATCAATGGGGAAAATAAGGCTTATTCAACAAATAAGGTGCATGGACCACTATTACTTGAAATAAAACAAATATAGAGCCCTGTTTCACACATTATACAAGAAATATTCAGGTGAGTTAAAAATCAATATGTAGAATCTAAGGAGTTTTAGAAGAGAATAGAACTAATATTTTTCATGACCTGAAGTAAAATATTCAAACCAGAAGCTATAAAGTAACTATTGGCAATATGACAATATTAAACATTTAACTATATAGTAATATACATATAAAAAGCTAAAGGACAAGGAATAGTTTAGAAAAGTATTTGCAACACATCTAAAACATGATTAATAGGTTTTCTTTTATTAGGTAAAAATGTTCTACAAACCTTTAATCAATAAATGGATAAAGAATATCAAAAAGTCAATTAAAGCTTTTTAAAAAATAATAGGCAAGAAATATACTAAAACAGGTTTAGTTTCAACAAATAGTAAAGGAACAATTAGCATAAGATCATTGTCACAATCAGATTAATGAGTATTAAAAATAGTGGTAATATCAAGTATTGGCAACTCTGGAAGGAACTGGGTATTCATAGAAACTTTTTCTTCCTCTTAAAGCAGTCCCTTTAGCATATTTTGCAGTGCTGATTTGGTGGAGGTGTATTTGTTTAGCCTTCTTTTGTCTGGGAAACTCCTTATTTCACCTTCCATTTTAATTGAGAGCCTTGCTGGTTGGAGCAGTCTTGGTTGCAGACCTTTGCTTTTCATGACTTGGAATATTTCTTCCCATTCCCTTCTGGCTTGCAGGGTTTCTGTAGAGAAGTCAGCGACTAGCCGTATTGGGGCTCCCTTATATGTTACTACCTCTTTGTCCCTTGCTTGCTTTAGGATTCTTTATTTGCCTTACTATTTGCCATTTAAATGATGATGTGTCTTGGAGTGGGCCTCTTTGGGTTCCTCTCGAATGGGACCCTCTATGCTTCCTGGACTTGTGTCACTTTTTCTCTCCTCCAATTAGGGAAGTTTTCCATGATGACTTTTTCAAACAGGTTCTCTATCCCTTGCTCCTCCTCTTCTTCTTCTGGTATGCCTATTATATGGATATTATTATGTTTCAGGTTGTCCTGAATTTTCCTAAATGCCTCGTCATTCTTTTTGAGTATTTTTCCATTTCTTGCTCTTTCTGGGAGCTTTTTTCCTACCTTGTTCTCCAGCTTGCTGATTAGGTCCTCAGCTTCATCTAGGCTGCTTTTGATACCTTCTACTGTGTTCTTCAATTCAGAAATGGTATTCTTCATTTCCTCTTGTCTCTCATTGATAGTTTCTATGTCCTCTTTCATGCAGATACAGTTGGCAGTAAGTTCCTAGTAGTTTCCCTGTAGTTTTTGCTAATTCTCTCTGAGCTCACTGAACTCATTGAGCTTCCTTAAAACCGTTGTTTGGAACTCAATATCTGATAGTTTACTTGCCCCTATTTCATTTAGTTCTCTTTGTGGGGAATCCTCCTTTCCCTTTGAGTGGAGGGTATTTCTTTGTCTTCCTATTATTTGTGAGATTCTTCTCTTTTGCTTCTGTTTCTTAAGTTGATCAGTCTTGATTTCCTGACTTTGTGGTATGAACTTCTATGGTAGGAGGCCACTGTTTTTTCTTTTTGGATCTGCCTCTGATGATGTCAGATATTGACCCTGCCTGACTTTAGGCAGTCTGTTCAAGACTTCCAGTAATCTACTGTCTATGGCTGCCTCCTTCAGCTTTTAATCTAGTCATTCTGCATTCAAGAGGCAGCTTAGACAGCACAGGGCAGGGCAGAATCCCACCTGGGGACGGAGTTGGGTCCTCTGACGCTGCTGCCACTTGGGGGAATGGTCTCTGCCTGAGTAAGATGGCTACTGCTTCATGGGGGATGAGTCAGCACCAAGATTCCACCTGCTACTCTCTAAGTTCTCTTCCCAAAGCCTCCTTCCCCAGTCTCTCCTCAGGTGTCTCCAGCCCACTCTGCCCCCTCCTTTGCTGGAGACCAGGGTAAGTGGTTGCAAATAAAAATTTTGCGTTGGCCCTTTAGAAGACTCTGTGTCTCCAGCTGCCTGTCTCTGGGAGAGAGCAACCCTGTTGCTTTTTACAGCTGGCTGTTTTCTGTGTTTTTTTTCTTTTTGTTTGTTTGTTTTTTCTTTTTGAGCTCTGGTGCTGTGGGCTAGAGATCTCCACTTTTGGTTTAGACCTTTCTCTTCTCTGAAATGCCAGGGGGATCCACCTGGCATTTCAATATCCTTCTGGTGCTGCTGCCCATGGGCACCCAGCCCATCTTCTCAGGTCTGTACCACACTCCTTACCAGTTAGATTGCACTAAAGCCGATTTTTCTGTCTCCGAGGTTACAAGGCTCCTCTCTTGCTATTGTTCAGTTGTTTGTTCCAGGTGATTTCTCCACAATTTAGTTGTAATTCCAGGTTGGTTCTGGGAGGAAGTCAGTGTGACTTCCACTCACTCCTCTGCCATCTTGATTCCTTGAATCTTTTTTGTCTCCATTTTAAATTACAGATATTATAACACATTACCTCTAAGTACTTCAGTGTGCATCTCTAAAGGAGATGTTTTCCTACTTTTAATGTTCTTATCACATATAATAAAATTGATACTTTTTAAAAAATATGGAATCATAGAGGGAAAGGAGGTGGGGAAGGTAGAAGAGGATATAGCGGTGATAAATGATGATGTATGGAAACTTGGAGTGGTGAACACAAAACACAACATACAGAGAATATGTTATAGAATTGTACATCTGAAACCTATATAATTTTATTAACTAATATCACTTTATTAGATTCAATAAAAAATAAAAAAGAATTATTTTGGGTGAAATGAGTCAGACAAAATATTAAAGACAGCTTTAACTCTTAAAAGCACATATGTTCTATTCCTCAGTCAGTTTGCTCAAAATGCTAATCTCAGCACAAGTTTAACCTACAGAAGATACATATATATTATACCTATAAGTATACATGTTTATGACATGTAGACATGTATATGGTATGTACATATGTATGCCTGTTTACACCTTCTACTTTTAGTTTCAATTTGAAAATTTTAAGTAAAATTAGAATACTAAGAAAACATTTAATTTTACTTTAAAGCACAACATCTATTTAAAAAAATTCTACATTCAGTCTCCATTGTATTGCTTTCTATAAAATCTTAGATCACTTTACTTCTCTAAATAACATACTATTCATTTTTTTAAAATGGATGTAGAAGTAACACTTCCTCCATGGAGCTGTTATTAGGGTTAAAGGACATGTATAAGAAAGAGCTTTTTGAATTGAAATTTTATATAAATACTAAGCATTAATCATTACTTGCATGTAAATTTACAAATATCTCCTGTTTGGATTTATGTACCAATAAAGTGAATTTCAAAATGGAATAGCCTCTTTTTTTTTCTCCCTTTTCAAATCCTCTGGTGATTCTGAGCTCATGTTCATAGGACAGAGACTGCAGATATTTTGACTTTAAGCAAGTGCCACTCTCTCTTCCCTTCATCCAAAAGTGGCTGCTGGAGATTGAGAGCCAGCTCTGTTTTAGTGTCTAATGCATATTATTCATCCTAAACCTCCTATCTTTCTGCAAAGTGTAAGAGACTTAATGCTCCTAAAAAAACAGTTATAAGGTACTCTTTCCTACTATCCTAATGTTCTTTCTCTGGGCTTGGAGATTTTCATGATGCATGCTTATTCTGAATATAAAAGGTCTCACACGTTAAGAACATTCAGGAGTGAATGATTCTTTGCAGATGGGATCAGAGGCAGCTTCAAGGAAAAGACAGCATTGGAGCTGGGCTGTATAGACTTTTAGAAGATAAAAATGTGATAAAGGCATTCTGGGCAGTGAAAAGAGCATGAGTAAAGACACAAGGACATGAAATAATATTCAAGAAGACTGATTTAAGTATAAGGTGCCTTGGATGTTGAAGCCAAGAGAGACTTACAAGCAGTATACATACATTAAGATCATCTAATGAAGGTCAAATATGAGCAGTACTTTCTATGCAATACAGAGCCATTTGAAGTTTAAATTAGGCTAGGATGGCATAATAAGAGCTGGATTCTAAATAATTAGGCACTGAATGGTGCAGTGTCGTTGAGAAAGGCAAGGAAGGAATGTTTTTGAGACATTGTAGAAAAAAATGATGGACTTAGGAGTATTTACATGAAGATTATGAATATAAATTTTTTAAAAAAATAACTGAGGAATTGTGACTAGAGAAGTGGATTGATCAAGATAAGGAAGATTGGAAAGTAAATGTACTTAAGGTATAGAAATGAGGATAAGAAAAATACTGGGCTTAGTTCATTGATTCATTGAGTCATTTTTCATTCACATTGAGGTATATATATAGTTAAGTGCATAAAAATGCATTAATCTTAAGTAAATTTTTACATTTACATAACTACATGAAGCCATAACTCAGATCAATACAGAATATTCCCAATGCACCATAAAGTTTTCCCATACCTGCGTCTAGTCAACAAATACCCTCTTTGGTGTATTTTGAGTTAGGCTCATTTTATGTCATTTTATTAAATATTTACTGAGTTCACAGTAGTGCCAGAGAAATATGGGGAGTATGCACAGGAAGAATAGACTCAGTTGCTTTCTTGGCTCAAAGGAATTTCTTTTTTCATGGTCCAATACAGTGGTTCTGATTTTACGACATGAAAAAGTCACCTGGAACTGTTGTTTAAAATGTGAATTTGGTAGATCATGCATCCTAAATCATAATTCAGCACCTTTAGGGTAGAGCCCTTCAATACTTATTTTAAATAAACAACCTGGTTTACTTTGAAGCAGATGATCTTATGGTCAGGCTTGAGAAACACAGATCTATTGAATGGAAAAACACAGCATTGTAGTCTGTGTTAAAGCACTGGATATAATCCTGTGGTTTTTAGGAAAGCACTGGGGCATTCACAAAAGAATAACAAAGTCATGGTTTATGTATTTGGAGATGACTCTTGTAGCAGAGTGGAGAAAGATGAATTGGAGGGAGGAAGACTGCTGCCAGAAGGTCAATTGCATGGTTTTTGCAATGGTTCTAATGAAACAAGAAAATTTGGTCTTTCTTATAGAGAGAAGACAGATTCAAAAAGCATTTAAGAGGAACACTCAAAAGCACATATGACCAATGAGAAGTGTGGTTTTGGAGGGAGTAATGGACAGGGAAGCTAGGAGAGATAACTAGTTGTCTTTAATAATGTAGGTAAAAGAATTTACCCAGATCTTGAAGCCATCCTTACCTCATGACTACTACCCATGTTGGAGCTTTGAATGTTGAACAAATAACCAATGCATTTTTCCTGACTCATAGAAGGCAGATTTTCAGTGCCTAGAGCTGACTTGTATTTATCATGATACATAAGGAAGTGTCAAATCAATATACTGTTGAGTGTCCACTTAATGAGATCTTCTCAGACACTCAAAGATCTGGTACTAATGGCTTTCTGCAATTCAGTTTCAAGAATGCTCTTCCTGCTGGGTAATTGGTGCTTTCTCAACTAAGTGGAAATATTTTGAGTTGAGTGGTGGTGGCAGGGGGAATAAAACCAAAGAGAACCTTGGGTTTGACATTGGGAAGAAAGTCTAGGAAGGGTATGAGTTAAAGACTAATTGCCAAGTATTCTCTCCAACTTGTTTTGTCACAAAATCTTTAGCGGTAGCAGCTGAAAGGTAATGCAGATGAGGTCTGACAAGCAGAAGCTGTGTCTCAGCCTCTGCTGTCTGAACCATCAACTTCCTAGGACACCCATGGAGAGTAAGAACCAACCTGTAAACAGGAATGCCATGCCTGTTCAATGACATGCTCTCTTTAGACGAACTTAGGCCCATGGATATGAAACCAAATGAGAGTTCTATGGCAACAGTATATAGCTCACTACAGATTACTGAGAACTTTCTTCAAACCACACAATTTGAGCCTGACTACAGTCCTGGAAGTCAGAAAGTATATGTTTATCTTCCTTTTGTAGATGATAACACTGGGGCTTAAGAAAATAAAGTGCCCCTTCCACCCCTACAATCATACATAGAAATCCTGCTAGAACTTAAACTAAAACACTGAATAATGAAAGACTTAAGTTATTTTTGCATAACTTATCAGTCTCCCAAGGACCAATGTCAATATGCTAGCCTATACTCATCCATTTTTCCCTTCTGCAATAGCAGTGTTTTTCCACTGAGGATGTGCAATGCCACAGGGACCCTTGCCCTGAAGCATATTAGAATGAGAACGCAGCGTAGCCAAGGGATGTACACCACAATTCTCGCCCCTTCCTTGTATACAAAGTGAGCACATCTCCCAGGGACCTTAAACAGCATGGAAGCTGAATAATGGAAACCTCTTTGTGTGTGCCTATATTGATGGTAGAGACGAATGAAAGAACAACAGGAGAATCCAGGTAAATAGTTTTTGGGTTTTTTTTTTTTAAGAGTTCTTTATATCTGATTCCTAGCTTGCTCTTAGCACTCAAATGGAATTGAGAAAAGATGACAGTACTGATTCTTGAAAAATGTTTCCTGTGTCAAATACATAGCTGCCATAACTGTCAGCACTTGGCTCTGCCATCTGTCGTTTGTCATAGAAATCCAAACCTCACTTAACTGAAATTCATTGAAAATAATTCTAAACATGAAGAATTATTTAATTTAGCAGTAAACTCAGCCTATGGGCCAGAAAAATTCAAAATTAAAAAACTGGAGAACTGATATTATCATTGCCTGCCATCTCGATGCTGCTGAGTTTTCTTACTGTATGAGTTTGGGCAAACTCCAGAAGTGAGCATATGTTTAAGAAAAAAGAAATCATCACCAAAACCATATGCCGATATTTTAACATCTAACAATTAAACAAACCATTAGGTATAAACTTTCTTGTCATGAACCACACCAGTCATGGCCATGAACCTGGTGGGAAAGGAGCAGACTCAGAGGCTTTACCTCATACAAGGGCACAAGCATAGCTGGGGCAGACACAGCAGCAGACCGGGGATCACCTTGTCTGGCAATGAGAACTGAGAAATGGAAGGGGTGGCAATGGGCCTCAAGGATACCCATGCAAGCAGATAGTGCTGTTGGAGGGTTTAAAGGGATTTGCAGAGACACATGCATGGATGAGCAGCTTTTACATAAGCCCTCTGGCAGAAAAGTAGAACATGATCACAGGGGATCCAGGAACCGGACACTTTACCCAACCAGGGCTTTCTCCTGTTGTCTTTTTCTTGTTTTCTCTTTTATTTTTTGTGCAATTTTAAGCAGTTTTATCTTTTTCCATTTTCTTCCTACTCCAGTTATTTGCCTAAAACTTGCACATAATCAGTGTTCAAGTCAACAGACTACTTGTAGCTTTAGATAATCACTTCTGGTACAAAGCTCTCTTCTCATAAAGAAACGATGTCTATTTGACTTAGTCTTCTGGACATGTCGCTACCTTTCTGAGAAATGATGACTGCAGAGAAAATAAGCACTAGGAATACTTGGATTGTTTTGAGTACAGGCTAGCCCACCAGAGAATCTGGAAAGCAAGCTTATGGAGTCTCTTCTGCAATATAATGCTGACTGTCTAAGGGAACAGCAGAGACAACTGTGTATCAGTGACATGGGCGTGAGTCTTGGTGACAAACCATTCTGAGCACTTATCCAGAGAAGAGGAAGAAAAATAGGTCTGTAGCATTTAGGAAGATCTCAAACTTGGGTTTAGATATTTAAAATAAAACCCCCTTTCTGAAGTATCTGCCTTCCACTTATCAACTTCCCGTCCCAAATGCCTTGGGGCTATCTTGTCATGGAACCATATTAAGCAGGTACCCAAGGTTCCTTTTATCATCTTGACATTATAGTTAATATGGAGAGTGGTTTGGGACCCAAGGCTACTTAGGTTGATATATCCTTTTCCTGTCATTTACCCTACAATAGTCTGTCATTCTTTCAAGTTTGTTGTCAGTAAAATGTTCCTATAATCAAAACTATGTTAGAACTAGACAAATTTTTCCTATTACACTTCACTGATGCCAGCTGGTATTAAACTGACTGTTTTCCATAGTCTTTGTCTTTTGCTTTTGCTCTTTAACAACATGTTTCGGTTGGCTTATATCTTCCTATATCTGAAGTACTCTCAGGATTACTTTTATATTTTGTTATATTCCCCAACAAATCATACACTCATCCTGCTACAAAACCAAGTTTATTAAAGCATTACTTAGGAAAACATTTAAACAGAATTTAATGGAATGTTAAACCTAGATTTAAGGTGAATACAATGCTGGAGCTATTCCTGCTAGGAAAGAATTTTTGGCACAATTTTGCATAGGGAATTTTTATAAATTGAAGCTAATTGCTAGTTTCCCCTTAATATTTAAACATGCTAGGCTGCTATTGCTCTATCTCTGTGGTAAGATAGTCCAATAATCAACTATTAACTCAAGTTAATCCTTCCTTATTCTTTTCTTCCTCAGTCTAAACACGTAGTTTTATGTTTACCTCTGATTTTGCAAATAAACATTGAGAATCAGTCTCTGAGTTCTCCAAATATGCTTCTTCCAATTCAAATCATTCTAAGCCAAAATCAGCCTGGGTCTTAGCAACCAGAACTCTGTTTCCTGCTCAAAATGTAATTTATTTTCAAATATTCTGTTTCCTGTCTTTTTACCTACTTGTCATTGTACTCCTTCCCAAAAGTCTTCTTTCCATATCCTAAGTCTGAGATTCTTCTTTGTCCACACATTCGGCACCATCCTGTAACTTCTAGACACCTACCCCCATATATGCCGCCCCGTGTCCCTATGTAATTTTCTCCTCATCTCTTTCCAATGTGGCATTACCCACTCTGTTTGTAACTAGGTCTTTGGCAATTATAGAAGGTATGTTATTAACTCTGCCAGCTGCTTCATCACCTGCATTCACTGCAAGCCAATTTTTAAAATCTTTGTTCTTGGATACTCTGCTTCTTCTCATTAGAGAGCTTATCACAGGGTTGCAACAAAACTCTACTTTGACAATGATCTTTCCTCCTTAATTCCATAATATAATGTAAGGAGCAAGTTGTGTTTCAGACACCAATCTCCAGTCCTCATACTATTAATTTTACATAGTATTTTAATCTGTGGCATTCACTTAATAATACTAAGCCTTTCCTTCTAAACCTCATTAAATATATGTATGAAATTGGTTGAGGGCTTTGGACATTGAAGATGTGATGGCATACAGTATCCGTAGTGTGCCACACATTTTGCTAGGTACTTTTTATCCTCTTTGTCTTTGTTTTATTTAAGAGACCTCTTTTTCTCTCTCATATTTTTCCAACTCTCATAATTGAAGGAGATAACAAGCAGTTGCTGTTGAGGAAGAATTAGTTTACAGCATAACACAGGAAGCAGCCAAGAAGGGAGTTACTGAGCAAAAGGAGCAATGTCTTCCAGGCATGACCGAATCCAGAAGACTCCTAGTCTCCTTTCATACTAAACCTATCTATTAGTATACTAATGACACTTAACATACTAATTCTTTCATTTATTCACTTCTCCATGTATATATTGAATCATTCATTCATTCACTCATCCATTCATCCAATAAATGTTTGCTGGAACACCATGCAAGGAGTTGTTGAAGACCCACAGAAAGCAAGGTCTCTGCGGGCAAGAAGCCTCAAGCTAATAGGGGAACAAAATACGTACAGACAATAAAATATCAGAGTAGAGCACTCTGACCATTATCAGTGGAGCTGAAGTAGTTGCCTTTTCCAAAATATTAAACAATGAATAATTGCGAAATATATGAGAAGGTTTTCAGTTGTATACATTTTTACTGGCAAGATTACACTAAAAGTAGTTTAACATTGCACATATCTGTATAGTAACTTCAAAAGGTACAAGTAATCCTTAGAATTATCATCTCTGTGAATTATTGCATGACATCACATGCCCGGAATACACGTCAGGCACAGTTACTAAAATAGCCATTCTGAGGCAATCACTGTAATTATTTTTCCCTAGTCAGACATATTTATAACAGTCAAAAGAAAATCAAGTTGGTCTAAGCAGGTTGCAAAACTGGAAGAAATAGAGGGAAATAATCTCTCTTATTTGAGCATTGATAAATGAGAAAGTTGAATGAATTAGTAATTTAGACACAAATATAAGTGCCCTGACTTTCTTACCCAGTGGAAGGTCATTGGTTTAGGAAAAAAAAATTAGCAAAATGATGAAAGAGACCACAGGATCACCTTTTTTCATCTAAAAAAAAAAAACAAATTTGGAGAAAATGTTATTTCAGGCTTTCTCTGAGACTGACAAGAACTTTTTATTTTTTAGGAGAGTGATTGCCTATCTAATGAAGCTGAACAAAGACTTGAAGAAGTCATGCCATCAATAATTCCTAATTAACTTTAACAGCAAGAAAAAGTACAGTAAAGACTTGAAAGGTAGGTGGCTTGCCAGGGAGCTAAGGGTCAACTGAGATGATAGAACTTTCCAGAGCCTGAAAATACCCTGTAAAGACAAAGAATATCATAAGAAGATAAACTTAAGAAATGTGACAATTTTAGAAATTATTAGCCTATATTTTTTATTTATACCATTACTTATATTTCTGTCAATCTTGCTCAATATTGACTCTAGCCTTAAACATATTTACTATTCAATTACAATATAATTAATTAAAATAAAGTCCATCGACTTTTACTCCAGGTGAGCAAACTCAGGTCTGTATCTCTCTGGATGTACCCATCTCTTCAGATAGCAGGATGCCAGTTTGCCTTGTGCTCTTAGTTCTCTGATGGGTCCAGGAAAACTCATTCATTTTCAACTTGTCTAGCTGTTTCTCTTGTAATACAAGAATGGTATGTTTATATGTCATACTTAAAACCCAACATCTTTCAAAGGATTTAAACAAGAATAATGGTTTTATTCTATTTTCCTTTTTTATGATTATTCTAGTTTGCAGAGTGATTTGGAGAAGAGCCATCATGGAAGCAAATAGATGGGGTAGAAAGTCACTATATTCAATGACTTAAGTAAGAAATGCTGATGATTTCTAATGACAACAAAATCTAATATTGTTGAAAAAAGATGTAAGGAACAATGCTAGAAGATATTACGACATCAGAGAACTGAGATGTCTTGGATGGATGGTTTTCTACTATGACCTTGAATTTGTTAGGATAAGAGTAGGACTTGGTTCAAAGAAAAAGACACTTGGAACCAGAAAGAAATGCTTCAGTAAATAACATAATGAAATGAGGAAATATTGAGTGACAAGATAAAGAAAGCAAGAGCATAGAATATTTAAAAGGCATGAGACTATAACATAATTACGTTATGCTTTTTTTTAATCAAGCTGAATGTATAATTGTCTTGCAGTAAATTGGAGAGAGAAGGCAGCACCTATCACTTGTTCATATCTTTAAGTACCTGGGATAAGGGAAAATGAACAGCTTCCACTTGATGTAAAAAAAGAAAACATGGCATCTACAGAACTCCAGGTTTCAGTTAAGGCTGTTAAGTAGATGGAAAGGATAGAAAGATTAAGTCTTTAGTGGAGTTTGTTAATCCTGAAATGTGTCCTAAAATGCAAAAGAGCTCTGAGAAAAGTGAAGAGTGAAATATTTGGTCTGATATAGAAAACAGAGAATATTGTTTCTTATACTGATGTAATAACTATAAAAGAGACTTAAATTTCTCCTGTTATGTAAGAAACAAGGAGACAGGGACATGAGCTATGTGACTATAGCCAAGCACCTCGTAAGGTTTGTGGACTCTCTGACCTCACCAATTCCAATGACTTTTAGCAGAGCATGGGTGGCTTTGGGAGTCATGAGACAGGCAGGTGGTAGCTGTGCTGCACAACAGTAATTCCCATGCAGGTTGAAATTTGCTGGTGAGAGAAACAGATGTAATGGGGAGAGGCAAGAGGCTAGACAAACACATAGTGGCCCCTCACAAAAGGTGTGGACATTTTGAGCAGGTGGAGTTGATGGAGAACATCCGTCATTGGACAGAAATCATTGAAATGGAAACAGACAATTCATCTTGTAGCAGCCACCAAAATTGAGAGGATATAAGCATTTATTCTCCTTTTCTTGCCTTTTAAGACTTGTATTTTCCTGCCCCCAATCCTAAATTACTTATGGTCCCTTTTTAGATTCTTCACCAGGAGCATCCCTCTTTGGATATCTCATTTTGTTCATTATTTTTCTAGCCCTTGAAAACTCTCTCTTTTGTATAAAACCAATGCTGAGTTCTCAATGACAAAATTTTAAGTCTTGTTAGAAAGATCTTGCCTTGTTTTAACTTTGTTTTCCTAAAAAAGAATAAAGCATTTTCAGAAAGAAGTGTTTGATGGCAGAGCACTAATTATAATTTCACATATTTATTAGAACAGAAGTCTTTCTCAGAAAAAAAGGTAATTTTTAAAAACTTATCTTTTGCAACCTTTCCAGGGGCATCAGAGTTGCTATTTAAGAGTGGGATCATGAGTGAATTACACCTAGGTGGCCCAGGAGAGTAAATTACTAATTTCCAGACAAGGTCTATAAATACTGATTCTATTTATATAATGTTCCAAAAGGTAAATTTTCTTATTTATCAGATGCTTCAATTTGCTAACAAACATGTAAAAGACTAATTCATATATTTTTCAATTATTTCACAGGAAAATTCACATGGTTTCCAGGAAAGGAAAATGAAAGAAGACTATTTTTCTTATAACAATTTATCTTGCTAGAACCTTTCTAAGTGTCAGTGAAATAGGATTTGAATAAAATTAAAAAAAAAAAACTTGATTCCATTTTAACATATAATTTAGAAGTCAACTGATTAATTGGTTTCACATTATATTTATTTTTAAGCACAATAATGTCACTACTGCAGGAATATACAGTTCATCAGACGGATCCATCGAAAGCAATTTTGCACAAATTAGGATGACACTGTATACCTTTTTGCTGACAACTTCTAGTGGACGCCATGGTGGAATTTAATATGTATAACTTTGGATGAAATAGTTACAGTACAGTTTTTATTTTTGTCCCATTCATTGCATACATCAAATTTAGGTTCATCTATGAATACTTCAGATAACTGGTTTCCACAGATAATAATGACTGAATCTGAAAAGCTCAAAAACAAAAATAGAATAATTTATTCTTGAGGAAAGAGAATCTATTATAAGCCACTGTATTAGTTTTCTATTACTGCTGTAATAAAGTACCACAAACCTAGCAGCTTAAAATGATACAAATTTATTTTCTCTGTTCTGTAGGTCAGAAGTCTGGGTTGGCTCATCTAGTTTCTCTGTTAAGGGTTTCACAAGGCCTTGATCAAGTTGTGGCTGGCTGGTTTCTTATCATGAGGCTCTGGGAAGAATTCTCCTTGCACGCTCGTTCAGGCTGTTAGTGGAATTCAGTTCCTTGCAGCTATCTGTAAGACTGATGCACCACTTTCTTAGCTGGATCTCTGCTGGGGATGTCCTTAGCTCTGCCAGACCTCTTTACAGTTTTTGTATATGGGTCCCTACTCTTCAGAGCTAGCAACTGCATGTTAAATCCTTCTCATGCATGGAATATGTCCAACTTCTCTTCCTGCCAAATCTCTTTTTTGATTCCAGCCAAAGTTCTTGGCTGCTAAGTGTTCATGTGATTATATTATGCCCACCTCAATAATCCAGGATACTCCCTTTATTTTAAAGTTCTTAACATTAATTACATTTGGAAATTTCCTTTTGTTAGGTGGTATAAAATAGTCACAAATTCCAGGGATTTGGGTGTGGATATCTCTGAAGGAGCCTTACTCTACTTACCACAGGCCCTAAAAATAAAAATAAATGTACGATAACAAAGCAGATCTGTGAAAAGGAAACAATACACATTCCTTGATTTACAAAAATATTCTAGAAAACAGCAAAGTAAACTCATGGCATGTCCAAACTATAGAACATTATGCAGTTTTTAAAAATCCTCATTTAAATTTTATCTGATAATATCAGAGATTTATACAAAATAAGCAAAAGCAGAACAAATTACACATTCTATAAAATAACTGACATTTTACATATTTGAATATATACAGACATGCAAATTTATGTATATATTTTTATGTATACAAATATTTAAGTATGTATATGCATAAATACAGGGTGGGAAAAAGTAGGTTTACAGTTTTTCATATGGAAAACAATGCAATAAGTAATAAATACTAATACAAGAATAAAATTTTCTTTTTTTCTATTTTTTTAAATTTTTTTTTTTGTTCCAATAGACTTGTCTCCATTTACCTGCCACCACTCTCCCTTGCCCCACCCACCTCCACCTCCCCACCTTGATTCTTTGCCACCTTGGCTTTGTCCACATGTCCTTCATATCTATTCCTTGATCAGACACTTCCCCATCCCCTCCCCGGTAATATTGCTCCCTCCCATCCCTATCAATTTCTTCTTTCTTTCAATGTTGCTGGTCATATTTTCCTTGCCTGTTTGCTTTGCTGGTTAGGTTCCACTTATAGGTGAGTATTCGTCTTTCACCGCCTGGCTTATTTCACTTAGCATAATGCTCTCTAGTTCCATCCATAACATCATGAAGGATAATAGCTCTTTCTTTCTCTCTGCTGCATAGTATTCCATTGTATAAATGTGCCAAAGTTTTTAGATCCACTCATTTACTGATGGGCACTTAGGTGGATTCCAGCACTTGGCTATTGTAAATTGTGCTGCTATGAACATTGGGGTGCATAGGTTCTTTTGAATAGGTGTTTTTGGGTTCTTATGGTATAATCCAGGCAGTGGAATCACTGGGTCAAAAGGCAGTTCCATTTTTAGGTTTTTGAGGAAATTCCAAACTGTTTTCCACAGTGGCTGCACCAGTCTGCGTTCCCACCAACAGTGTACTAGGGTTCCTTTTTCTCCACAACCTTGCCAGCACTCATTTGCTGATCTGTTTATGATGGCCTTTCTGACTGGTGTGAAGTGTTATCTCATTATGGTTTTAATTTGCATTTCTCTCAGGACTAGTGATGCTGAGTATCCTTTCATATGTCTCTGGGCCCTGTGTGTGTTGTCCTTGGAGAAGTGTCTGTTCAAATCCTTTGCCCATTTTTTAATTGTATCGCTTGTCTTCCTGGAGTGGAGGCGTGTGAGTTCTTTATATATTTTGGAGATCAAACCCCTTTCTGAGGTATCATTGGCAAATATATTTTCCCATATGGTTGGCTCCCTTTTCATTTTGCTGATCTTTTCTCTAGCCATGGAGAAGCTTCTTATTTTGATGAAGTCCCATTTGTTTATTCTTTCCTTTATGTCCCTTGCTCTAGAGGACATATCAGTGAAAATATAGCTGCATGGGATATCTGAGAGTTTCCTGTCTATGTTCTCCTCTAGGACTTTTATGGTGTTGCAAGTTATATTTAAGTCTTTTACCCATCTTGAGTTTATTTTTGTGTATGGTGTAAGTTGGTGATCAAACCTTCAATTTTTTGCATGTAGCTCTCCAGCTCTCCCAACACCATTTGTTGAAGAGGCTATTTTTACTCCAATTTATCCTTTTGCCCCCTTTTTTGACTACTAATTGACCATAGAGACATGGGTATATTTCTGGGTTCTCTATTCTGTTCCATTGATCTATGTGTCTGTTCTTAGGCCAGTACCAGGCTGTTTTGATTACAGTGGCCTTGTAATATAGTTTGATGTCAGGTATTGTGATCGCTCCTGCTTTGTTTTTCTTTCTCAAAATTGCTGCAGTTATTCAGGGTAGTTTATGGTTCCATATAAATTTTTGAAGTGTTTGTCCTATGTCCGTGTAATACGTCATTGGTATTTTAATAGGGATGGCACTGAATTTATAAATTGCTTTGAGTAGTACGGACATTTTGATGATGTTAATTCTTCCAATCCATGAACATTTTAGTGATGATGTGTCTTAGAGTGGACCTCCTTGGATCCATATTGAGTGGGGCCCTCTGTGCCTCCTGGATCCATGAGACCTTTTCTCTCCTCAAATTGGGGAAATTTTCCATCATTACTTTTTCGAGGAGGTTCTCTATCCCTTGCTCCTCTTCTTCTCCTTCTGGTATCCCTATTATGCAGATACTATTGCGTTTCAGGTCCTGCATTTCCCTAACTGCCTCTTCATTCTTTTTGTCTTTTTCCCATTTCTTGTTCTTTCTGGGACCTTTTTTCTACCTTATCCTCCATCTCACTGATTTGATCCTCGGCTTCATCCAGCCTGCTTTTGATTCCTTCTACTGTGTTCTTCAACTCAGAAATAATATTCTTCATATCCTCTTGTGTCTTCTTGATAGTTTCTATGTCCTTCCCAGGTTAAAACAGTTTGCTGTAAGATCCTGATAATTTCTCTGCAGTTTCTCATAGTTCTCTTTGAGCAGGCTGAGCTCATTGAGCTTCCTTAGAGGCATTGTTTTGAATTCAATATCTGATAGTTCCCTTGCTCTATTTCATTTAGCTCTTTCTGTGGGAATTCCCCTTTTCCATTCATTTGGAGGGAACTTCTTTTTCTTCCCATTTTTGTGAGCATCTATTAAGTAATTTATTTATTTGTTTATTTATTTATTTTTCTTCTGCTTCAATTGATCCATCTAGAAATCCTGACTTTGTGGATTAAACTTCTATTGTAGGAGGTGGGTTTATTTATTTAATTTTTCTTTACTTTTCTTCCTGGGCTTGTCGCTCATGATGTCAGTTGTTGACCCTATATGACCTTGGGTCATTTGTTTGAGTTTTCCAGGAGTCTATTGTCTGTGTCTGACTCGTGCTTTGGGCAGCTCTGTGACCCTTTTGGCCAGGGATCCACTATTTCTGTGGATAGCTCTGGACTTTCAAGCCAGCTCCTTGAGCATGCTTCCTGGCCCAGCAGGATCCCCTGCCCACTTGCACGCTTATTTGCCCGACCCCACGCACTCGTCTAGCGCCTGTGCCCAGTGGGCACCCCAGGATTTGTCAGTTTCGCTTCTTCTATTGTGTGCTTTTCCCGCTTTTGGCTCTTTGGGGGCATCACCTGCCCGCACAAAATGGAGACTATGGAAATGGGAGGAAGTCAGCTCCAGGACTCTCCAGTTAATCCTGTCTCCAGTCTCTCCTCCAGAGCCTCTGGGCAGCTCCGTGACCCCTTTGGCCCGGGACCTACTTTTCTGCAGACTGCTCTGCAGTCACAGCCCGTGTGGGTGCCGGTTTATGCCTGCCCTCCCTGATCTGTGCACTCCCTCGCAGGCCCTGTGGGCGCCAACCTGTGGGAGCCCTCGCCAGCCTGCACGGTCGCGGGTCCACACACGGGCTGGCCAACCCTCACTGGTGACTTGGCGTGTGTGCATGCCTGCACTGGGTGGTTTTGGGCTGATTATTGTGTGCTTTTCAGCTTTTGGCTCTTTGGGGGCATGTCCTGCCCACGCAAAATGGAGACTACGGAATGGGGAGGGAGTTGGGACTCCCCGGTTCCTCCTCTCGTTCTTTCCCCAACGCCTCCATCTCCAGTCTCTCCTCAAGGCTCCCTATGCAGCTGTGTGACCCCTTTGGCCAGAGATCCTCTATTTCTTCCAGCCAGTCTGCACTTATCCCCCTAGCTCACATGTGTACAAGCTGTGTGCGGAGTGCACAAAAGGCAGGTTAATTGATTCCCTTATGCCTGAGAGGGATGGTAGCTGCAGAGTGGGAGGTGAGTTATCACCAGGGCTCCACCCACCACCGTCTCAGTTCTCTTCCCAAAGTCTTCCTCACCAATCTTTTCCCAGCCACCAGCCCACTCTGCTGCCACCTCTACCCAGAGATCAAGGAGGGCGGTTGCCACTGCAAATTTTTACATTGGCCCTTTATATGTCTCTTTGCATCCCCAGCTACCTGTCTCTGGCAGAGAGCACTCCTAAGCTTTTCAGGGTTGCGTTTTTGTCTGTGTGTTTTCCTGATTTCAGCTGCTGTAGTCTAGGCATCCTTTTTCATGATTCAGACCCTGTTTTTCTCAGGGAGAGCTAACTGGCCGTTTCAATGTCCCTCTGGTGCTGGTGATCATGGGCACCCTCTCGAGCCTCCACCACACTTCTTACCCATTGGGATATGTGAGAGTTGAATCCACTGACTGTCCAGGGCTCCTAGGCTCCTCTCCCTCTATCATTCCATTGTTTTTACAGGTGATTTCTCCACTATTTAGTCACAATTCCAGTTTGGTCTTGGGAGGAAGTCAGCATGACTTCCATTCACTCCTCCGCCATCTTTCTCCCTGAGACCCACTCATGGTTTAATAGCGTGCTATTCAGTCTCCATGATTTTGAATGTTTTTTAATTCATTCCTTGAGGTTGGTTTCTATTTTCAAGCCCTTGTGGTCTGAGAAAATGCTTGTCATGATTTCAATTTTCCTGAATTTTTTGAGGCTCTTTTGTGTCCTATCATGTGGTATATCTTTGAAAATGTTTCATGTGCATTTTAAAAGAATGTGTATTTTGCTTCTTTGGGATGAAAGGTTCTATATATGTCAATTAAGTCCATTCAATCTAATCTATTGTTCAATTCCACAATATCCTTGTTGATATTTTGTTTGGAAGAGCTATCCATTTTTGACAGTGGGGTGTTAAAATTTCCCTACTGTCAGTGTGTTACTGACTATATCTTTCTTGAAGTCCTCCAAGATTTTCCATATATATTTGGATGCTCCTATGTTGGGTGCATATACATTTACAATATTTATGTCTTGATGGATTCTTCCTTTGAGTATTATAAAGTGCCCCATCTGGGTCTCTTTTTATGGCCTTTGTTTTGAAATCTATTTTGTCTGATATAAGTATTATTACCGCTGCTTTTTTCCCTGTCCATTTGCTTGGAATATTTTTTCCATCCCTTTATTTTCAGTCTGTGTAGGTCATTTGTTCTGAGCTTGGTCTCTTGTAGGCAGCACATGTGTGGGTCATGTCTTCTTATCCATTCAGCTATCCTGTGTCTTTTGATTGGGGTATTTAATCCATTTACTATTAAAGTTATTATTGATAGTTACTTATTCATTTTTTCCCTTTGAACCTGTGTTTCTCTTTCTCACTCATTTTCTTCATTTTCTTAAAGCAATCCCTTTAGCATGTCTTGTAGGGCTGGTTTAGTGGAGGTGAATTCTTTTAGCCTTCTTTTGTCTGGGAAATTCCTTACTTAACTTCTACTTTAATTGAGGGCCTTGCTGGGTAGAGCAGTCTTGGCTGCAGGCCCTTGCTTTTCATTCTTTTGAATATTTCTTGCCATTGCCTTGTGGCTTGCAGTGTTTCTGCTGCAGTCAGCTACTATCTGTATCGGGGCTCCCTTGTATGTTACTACCTGTTTCTCCCTTGGTGTCTTTAGGATTTTCTCTTTGTTTGATATTGCCACTTTAGTGATGATGTGTCTGGGCCTCATTGGGTTCCTCTCAAATGGGACCTTCTGTGTTTCCTGGACTTGTGTGACTTTTTCTCTCCTCCAATTAGGGAAGTTTTCCATCATTATTTTTTCAAAAAGTTTCTCTATCCCTTGCCACTCTTCTTCTCTTTCTGGTATCCCCATTATATGGATATTATTACATTTCAGATTGTCCTGCATTTCTCTAAATGCCCCTTCATCTTTTTTGATTCTTTTTTCATTTTCTTGCTCTTTCTTGGAGTTTTTTCTACCTTATCCTCCAGCTCAATGATTTGATCTTCTGCTTCATCAAACCTGCTTTTGATTTTTTCTACTCTGTTCTTCAGTTCAGAAATTTTATTGTTCATTTTCTCTTGCCTTTTATTTAGAATGGCTTTTTTCATGCTGATATAGTTTGCAATTAGTTCCTTATTGTTTCCCTGTAATTTTTTGTAATTCTCTTTGAGCTCACTGATCTCATTGTGCTTCCTTAGAACCATTATTTGGAAATCAATATCTAATATTTGACTTGCCTCTCTTCATTTAGTTCTTTTGTGGGGATTCTTCCTTTCCCTTCAATTGGGGGGTTGTGTTTTTTCCCCCCATTTTTTGTAAGACTCTCCTTTTTTGCTTCTGCTTCTTAAATTGGTCTGTCTTGACTTCTCAACTTTGTGGTGTGAACTTCTATGGTATGAGACCACTTTTTTTTCTTTTCTTTTTTCTTTCTGGATCTGCCTCTGATGATATTAGCTGTTGTCCCTGTCTGACCTCAGGCAGCCTTTAAGTGACTTCCAGGAATCTGCTCTCTCTGTCTGTCCAGCTATTAATCTAGAATAAAACTTTTTCACATACTCACAACTGTAAACCTACTTTTCTCTCACTCTGTATTTCCATATTGTATAATTTATGTGGTACATATGATATCTTTTTATAGAAAAGTATACAAAAATATTAGCATGGAAATCTCTAGGTAATAATATAATATTTTGCTCTTCATATGTTCAGGGAAATCATATTTTCTAAAACACTGTAATAAAAAAATAAAATGTCATGTTTTAAAAAATATGTGTTTCTTCATATGGAATAAAATATTCTACCAAGATAATCTAATGAGTCTCATACTATAGATAGATCTCAGTTTATTATGAATTAATCAAAAAAGGAGATCTGGTATGCTGAGAGAGGGGTGAAGAGGGAGGAGGATGATTCATACCTTATTGACAGATCAATCACAAAATAATTGAAGGTTCACAGAAACTTCTCTGCTAGATAAAACCTTTTTTGTATTTCTCTGTAACCTGCAGCATAAAAATTAGGTGCTTGTTTCCCACCCCCTTCTGTATATATTTTGATTTTACTTGTCTGTATTTTTTAAAATTATGAGATAGGTTGCATTGCAGGGTGTCTACAGCTATTTTAAGAATCCCTGTAGAGTTCTGAGACTTTCACCACTAAATCTACAAAAGCAATGTTGTTATTATTCTTCCTTGATAAGGGGAAAGTCAGACAAAGAAAGCAATGATCCTTCTCTCACCCTGGATGTCAAGTAGCCCTATACTATGAACTGGGAGAAAGCTACAGTCCTTTGGCAAAAAAGAATATTTACCTGTGCTTCTCAAGCATTCCCACTGTCAAAAACATTTCAGGCAGATTTCTACTATCAGTTTTTCTTAGAACAGTAAATCATTGTCAAGACAGTTGAGCTCATTTACAAGCCCTGTTCCATGCCTTCCTATTTTGTTAATATCAGCAAAGATGCTTTAAGTGGAAAACACTGACATACATCATTACAAAGGGTTATTACTGTCATTGCTCTTATTTTTCTGAATTCCACCAAAAAAGCAGTCACTCTCCTTTGGTCTGAAGTGTACTCTTCTTCACAGAGGAGAAAAGTTAGTTTTCCGGCAAGCCTATAATTGGAGAAAAGGTTTTCCAAAGGTTGAGTACTTTTAGATATGATAGACAGGCCCATGACTCAAATATAGCAGGATAAAGGAACAGAGGATTTGATTGTTTCTCATGTTTCCTTAAGAAATCTGACCCAAAAGGATTGTGGTGATACAGCTGTCACTTTACATATTTGCCTTTCCTGCTTCTGTGTTTGAGAGAAGCAAGAACTGCATAGAAATTACTCTCTCATTAAAATGTATATTGTGACAAATTGGAGATGGTGTCTTGGTCACATGTCACAAATTGGCTTGAGCCTAGGCTTGAGCCTAGGTGCCTGTGAATTGGTGGAGCATAAGTCTATGGCAACAGGCTGCAGAAGCACACCTGGATTTGCAATTAGAAGAGCCAAGGCAAGACTGGAAATGACATCCAGGACAACAAAAGAAAAAATTCCAAGTCAGAGATAAGATAGGAGAGTGAGTCTGATGACGTGTCAGATTTTGGTTTCACAATGTGGTGAACTTGGGTATTGTGGAAGACAAACCAACAAAACTTACTTCAAAAGAGGCTATAACACAACTGAACTACACCCAATAATCTACCCACATAAAGATTCCTTGTTACTTAGATCAGAACCTGCCAGTTTTAATACCTGGTATTTTCCTAACAGTTTGCAAGATATGCCATGTCCTGCCCAAATATGTGCCTTTTATTATTATTTTAATATCCACCTATGTCCTAACGATACAAAGAGATATGATCAGATTACTGAGGAGGAGGAGGGAAGGGCAATGGTAAACAGCTTAGGACAGGATTGGCTGAGAAGCTGAATGCCTCTGGAGCACTTTATATAATATAGAATATTATAACTCCTCCAGAATTAAGGGCCAGAAGGTATAAAATAAAAGGAGAACATAGACTGACTCTCTGGCTCTCTTACTGGAAGATGTCTGGATGATTGTGCTTCAGCTGCCTCTGTTTCCCAAAGGACAGTATTTTGGATGGGAGAAGGAACTCTGGGCACAGTCTAGGGTTGGGCTGACCTGGCAGAGGGTGGCCAGGTTGTTCTTCTTTGGGTGTTTCAGGGAGGATGGGCCCTGAGACAGAAGCCTGCCATTCTTCCAAAACTGTGTAGCTTGTGTATCTTAATTTAGTTTGTAAACTAATCCTATATAAATAAAGATAATTTAAAACTAACAAGGAGAATGATAGAGGAACTCAGGAGCTAAAGATTTTAGCCTTAATTGATAGGCTTTAGTGATAAGTGTATGTGGAAAGCCATTATTCCAAAATTGTGTAGCTTTTGAATAAAGACTCCTTTTCTTTACCTCCAAATCTTTGCCTCTGGAATTTTGCCTAGAGAGTGGTGGTGGGCAGCAGGACTCCACTTGCTATTCTGTAACATTAATCTTGACTTGAAGTTTATTCCCCCAAAAGTAGAATTTGGCATCATCCCTGTATTGTCATTGGCATTTATGAATTCTCCCTTATTTCTATAACACAGACAACCAGATGCACTTTCCCCTGAGGGTGCACAACTGTCTGTGTTACCTCTTTAGTGAGGGTCAAGTCACTAAAGCCCACCTTCAGGATCAAGAGGATTCATTGCTGGAATACATAACCAATGCCGACTGGAGAATTTTCTAATTTCCCCACTTCATATTATACCTGTCCCTGATTATACCTGGATTGTTCCTGAACAAGTCCTAGGAAAAAAGAGTATTTCCATCATCTCTTTTTATGGATTGATGACTCTCATACTTTAGTGTATATCAAAATTACCTGTAAATTATTTCCAAAATTGCTTCCAGGTTCTACTCTCCAGATAATCTAACTTAATAAGTCTGGATGGGCCCATAAAATTGCATTTTAATAAAGTGTCTAGATGTGGAAAAAGAAAGAAAATATAGTCCTCTGGAAAGGTGGAGAAAAATAAAAACACCATCTGTAATGTAAAATATGAAACCAAATCCTCTAACAATCTTCTGACTGCTCTTCAGTATTCCATGTGTCTTTCCTTTAAGGAGAGAATATTCTATTTAGGAAGCAGGAGTGTTTCCTGAACAATTGTCTTTCTTACAGGATTTCTTAGTTACAGTCTATCTCTGAGAGGCCAAGCTAAGTGAGTCTGCACTTCAGAGATAGCTCTACTTGTCATGGGCTGATCAATTGATACCAAGCCTTGAGACTACAGAGAACAGAGCCTAGATCACAATGAGTGGGTCAAGGTAATAAATGCCACCCTCTGGGAACACCATTTAAGGCAGCAGACCTGTCTCATGGAGTTACCCACTGTATTGCTACACCAGGGTCACTTTTCTTCATCTTATACAGTGGCTTATTTCTAAAAGAATTTTAATTGAATTAGTGGTGGTTTTGTCATCTGTGAGCCTTTGAGAACAGAAACCATGTCTCATCTGTTTTTGGGTTTGCATGACTTTTGGGGGTTCAAAGCCTAGCAAGGTGTTCAATAAACAAGTGTTGAAGAAATGATAGAAGGGAAGAGTGAAAGCACTAAGACAGAGATAGAGATATAGAGACAGATAGAGAGAAGGGAAGCTATTGCTTTAGGAAAATGTGACCTCATTTTCTACTCTATTCCACCCTGATTTACCCCAGACTGAATGCTAGATTTTATTATGCTTGTTTTTAGTCACATAAATATCCCCCAAAATGATCTTCAAAAATGGGACATTTGGTTTATGCCATGAAGAAACCCTTCTACATATTTACATTTATTATTTTCTAAATTTCTTTTATTTTTTCTTTAGAAAATCACTGATGATTTAGTGTTACAGAGCTAGGAATAGAAATGCTTTTTGAAGTCTAATATATGTTCTGTTTGAAAGAACTGCTTCTGGTTTCTAGGAATAATTAATGACACTAATTTATGAATGCCTGTGCTTAAAGGTCTTTTATCCTTGGAGGGGGTAGAGAGAAAGGCTGAGAAATGAATGGAAAAGTTCCATGTCCTTGTGTTTTGCTCTGGTATAACATGCAGGAGTAATATTGAAGAAGCCAGAGGAATTGCTGCTGAGCTTTGTTTTACATGTGTGCATTATAAATTGGTAATCTCCATATTTTGGATCTTAGACAACACTCTCCCCCACCTTTGGCTATGATTTAAGAATAACAATGTGACAGAAACACTGAGATAAGAAGATAGGTGAATAATGAAAATGGATGGAAGTGAATAATTAAAAGGAGGTGGGAGAGGAGGAGGAGAAAGAAACTCACTCACAGGGGAAAAAAAATGCATTCGTATCTTGTCTTTTCCTTGCACTGTCCCTCTCAACCAGAAAAGCAGATGTTTTGACTCTCAAAGGAAATAAAGGTGACAATTAAATACAAGAAAAATAATAAAAATAAAAAGGAAGGAAAGAACTAAGAGGTAAGACTGCTTCCTTCCTCAACTACATATATAGTGATCTCAGTAATCTCTCCACTTATCAGCATGAGAAAAGTCAGAGGATTTGTTCTTAAGGGATAGCACAGTGGATTTTTGAATCATCCAACAAATGGGTCTAATTCTCTAACAGAACCTCTTCATGTGTCTGACCTTCTACTCACCACCCTTCTTTGTGAGTCAGGTGTTTGTCTTCAGAGAGATCATATGCTCACTCAACAATCCTCTTAGACCAGTCCTGCTAACCAGGTGGGCCCTACTTCATGACCACCTCCTCCTCTCCATTGACAACTGCTGCAGCCAAAGCTCCCATGGCCTCTGATTGTTTTTGATTTTGGTCTCACCTTAAAACTCATTCAATCTTTACTACCTAATGTCTCTACTTCTCCTTAGGTTCTGAGTACTGCTAGGGAAAAGTACCAAAGCAAAAAGGCCTGGTCTTGAAGAACATGGTCTTTGCTAATTTTAACTGCCACTGTCCAGTAAAACTTTTATTCTATGCCACCTCCAGTAATGCTTCAAGCAGCTCTTCTCAGCCTCCCAGAACATCAAAAGACGTCCTGGCCTTCTTCATGCCCTAAGCTTCAGAAGACAACAGTCTTTCCTCCTACTTACATGGGGAAGTCAATGATACATAGGCATTCAGAAAGCTACCCTAATTTCTCTCTGCCCAATTTTATATCCTTTGTTCCTGAAACAAAGGATGTCATGCCCCTTCTGCCTCTCTAAACTTAATTCTTACTCATCCACCAAACCACTATTCCTGCATAATCCCAAATTCCCCTTTAGTTAACCAGCTCTAACCTTCATCCAGTTACTCCCTCCCACAAGCACTTGACCTTAAGTCCCTGGTTAATGTTAATTTCATTCCTTCCTACCATGGCCAGGGCTCTGATTGGTCAGATGGCCTCTTCTCTAAAATCATTATTTACTTCAACCAGTCTGCCTCCTGTCCCCATTAAGTCATTACCAGTGCACAAGCGAACTCCCATCCCAACACTTGCCACTTCTTGCCAGACTAACAGTTATCATTTTCTGCCTTATGTTTGACACTGTTAAAATCCTAGCTATGTTTCAAGGCCTGGTGCCATTTTTCCTACCCAATTCTTGCCTGCTTTCTTTCATTTAGCTACTTACATGACTGCCAGGCCCTTCAGCAACCTGTTTGTACCTCAGTGCTTGGCCTCCTGCTTCTCTTAATGGACTGGAACAACTAGGAAGATGGGGACCACATCAAAACTAAAGTACACTGCTTTTTGTAGGATAGAGTTTCGATATGTAAGAGCACATTGTGTTTAACATTTCTTTTTTTGTTTGTTTGTTTGTTTTAATTTTATTTTATTTTTTCAAATACATTTGTCTCTGCCTCCCCCCCCCCCAATTTCCCTTACCCCCTCCCTCCTTCCCTCCCTCAGCACTCTCCTCGTTGGCTATTCTGGCTTTGTTCTCCCTGTAATAGGTCCTTCTCTGCCTCCTATAGAAGCTCCTTCTCTCCTCTTTCTTAGTATGAGTATCCAAATGCTCAGTACTAATCTTCCTAGTGTTCTTTTTAATACTCCATTTTTCTCAAAGATTATGCCCTTTCCATTATAGTGTTTGATATTTCTCCTAGCACAGTTCACTATCACACCAAATACAGTAGGTCTGCAACTGGCCCATCTCCCTTCCTCCCTAGGCAGACTTTTGAGTGGAGATTTCCTTTCAACTTTCCTGCATATCAATGTCTGCATTATTTCTCTGTTACTCAAGTTCAAACCTTGCAATTATCTTTGACTAGGTCCTTTCTTTCACCACACCACTTCTCCACTACTCAGTTATAAATTATGAAATATTTTTACTTTATCTCAAATGCCACGAGTCTATGAGTTTCCATTTTTACTTTTAATACCTGCCCCAGGCCTTCCCTTTTCTGTGGCTAGACTATACAACAATGTCCCTCACTCTAATCTGTTCTTTCCCCTTCCAGTTTCTCATCACAATTGCCTTTAATCACCTTTCATAAACTCTTCCCCAGATCTAAAACTTTCAGGGTTTCTCTGTTTCCTCCTATGTCAGGTTTAAAATCCTCTGCCAGATTAGGTGCAGAATTTCATTGCTGCCCAGTTTCTGGTTATTTCCAACACCCTTTCTCCTTCTGGTCAACCTGGTTCCATCTTGAGTCATGCAAACCACAACCTTATCTCAGAGTTTTGGGCATCACAAAACTTTAGATTGAAATTCTGGGTTTTCCCTTTACTAGCTGTTACCTTGAAAAATTATTTATTTCTTTGAATTCAAGAATGCTCATTAATAAAATGAAGACAATAATGCTTGCCTCACAATCATATCACAACCAAATGGGGAGCTCCTTATATTCTTTCTTTAACTTTGCAACACCTAGCCCAGAACTGACCGCAGTACAAGTGCTCAAAAATTTCAGTGGTTAACAGGGCTTTGCTTACCAATGAGAAATTACTTCAACAATGAAGAGAAATAAGATCAAATATAGGAATAAGGAAAACATAGTTAGAGGGTTGAAGCACCTCTCTATGGAGCCTTTTTTTTTTAAAAGGCTTGAAAATAAAAGGCTCTCTAATAACATTGGATGAAGGCCCCAAATAACAAAGGCTTACATTAAAGAAGAATAAGATGAATCAAAGGAAAGTTTCCAATGTTTTGTGAGAAATTCAGAGAGAAGTTCGGAAAACCATGTTGCCATCTATTATCTGCCTTTTAATTTTACTCTTCTTGCACCTTTATGGGGAGCAGGACCATTTTCTGCATTTCTCTAGTTTCAAATGAGGCAAAGACAATGCTATGACAAAGGATGTGCTACCACTCTGCTGGTTCCCACAGCTTTTAAGCCTATAATTCTGTTCTTGATCACTGCATAATTATCTTCATTATGTTAGATCATCATATTATCCTCCCTTCATAAATGAGGAAACTGAGGTTCAGAAAGATTAAGTGACTCACCTCCTTAAGACATCCTCTGAAGATATTAATGTGATTAAATCCCTGTTTCTACAATAGACCAATTGTAAAAAGCTTTTGCACCAGGTTTTTCTGACAGATTTGTGTAATACAGAATCACTGTAAGGGCATCTAGATTTGACATCCTTACATGCTATTTATTTGTCCCCCTGAAACATAAAGTTCTTTCTGTTGTTGTGTTTGAAATGGATGAAGTCAGGACCATTATTTGGGATGATATTTTCCATACCCTCTTACATTTTTTTTGGCATCCAAAATAATTAACTCTGTGCTTCAGCTATGATGCAGTGAGAGCTTTTGAATATGAGTCTCCAGGGAGAGGCGCTGGCAAGAAACTAGAAAGACTAGGACCAAGGAACTTAACTCTTCAGGTTGGTTCTTTTTTTAATTATATTTTATTGATCATGTTATTACAGTTTTCCTGATTTTTCCCCTTTTGCCCCCCTTCACCAAGCACCCCTTACTCCCTCAAGCAATCCTCCTCCATTATTCATGCCCATGGGTCATGCATATTAAGTTCTTTGGCTACTCTATTTCCTGTACTTTATATTCCCATGGCTATTCTGTAACTACTTATTTGTACTTCTTAATTCCCTTACCTCTTCACCCATTCTTCCCCACCCCACCCCCTTCTCATCTGGCAACCTTCTAGTAACTAACTTATTTTTCTTGCTTTTAAGAGCCTCTCTTTATCTTTAACCTTTGGTCTTTTAATAATGATGTGTTTTGGAGTGGACGTTTTTGCATCCATCACAATTGGGACTGTCTGCACTTCCTGGACTTACATGTCTATTTCCTTCACCAAATTAGGGAATTTCTCTTTTACTCTTTTTTCAGGTAGATTTCCAATTTTTTGCTCTTTCTCTTCTCCTCCTGGCACCCCTATGAGGCAAATGTTGGACCCCTTGAAGTTGTCCCAGAGGCTGCTTATACTATCTTAATTTTTTGGGATTCTTTTTTCTTCTTCTTGTTCTGTGTGGGTATTTTTTGCCTCCTTACATTCCAAATCACTAATTTGATTCTTGGCTTCATCCATTCTACTGTTGTTTTTCTGCAAATTGTTCTTTATTTCAATTAGTATGTCCTTCATTTCTTACTGGGTCTTTTTTATGCTACTGAGGTCTGCATTAAGTTCCTTAAGCATCCTTATAAACAGTGTTTTGAACTCTGTCTCTGATAGATTGCTTATCTCTATTTTGCTTAGTTCTTTTATTGCTTCTCGGCCTTTTGGGTAAGATCAAGTGTTTAGTTCTTTTTCTGGAGTTTTGATCTGTTCTTTCATTTGGTCCATGTTTCTTTGTCTCCTCATTTTGACAGCCTTCCTATATGTTTTTATGTATTTGGTAGAGCTGCTTTGACTCTGAGTCTTGGTAGCATACCCAAAAGTAGTAGGTGTCTTGTAGGGTCCAGTGGCACAGCCTCCCCTATCAACCAAGCTGGGTACACTAGATATACCCTTTGTGTGGGTTGAGTATATCCTCCTTTTGTAGTTGAGCCTCAGTTGCTGTTAGCAGATCAATGGGAGGGATTTACCCAAGACAGTCAGCTGCAAAAATTGGCTGTGACCACTGACCAACCTCCACCCTCCATGGAGGATTGGCTGTGCAAGGGCAGGGTGGCAGTGCTCTGACTTTGTCTGTAGTTGTCTACTGGGTGCACTGCCACTGGGGTTTCCCAGGTGGTGCCGGCCAAGGTCAGCCCCCACCTGTGTTTTGCCCAGGGCATCCCGCCTGAGCTATAAAGCAATCTGAGATGGCTTCTACTTGTGTTGGGCTTGGAGGTTCCCAGGTGAATCCAAGTTCTGAGACTCTAATCTGGCTGTCCCTGGGGCTCATTGAATCCAGCTGTTCCTTTTTTGATAGGATTTAGGAGCCATGATCAGCCACTCTTGTGGAAAAACAGCATGAGTGGGCCCGTAATTTTGGTGAGGTGGAGCCCCTATGGATCTCCAAGGTGGCTCTAATAGTGTTAGCCAGGTTAATTGAGTCTCAGATATGGTAGCAGCGTATAGGCTCTGTGGGGGAAGGTTCAGCAAAGGGACAATGGCCTCTATTTGCCCTGATGACAGACCCTTCAGTTTCTCCCTGTATACCACTGGTGGCTTTCAAGTTGCTACCCAGTGCTGGAGCTCAAAGTGAATGAGTCTGAGTGAGTCCTTGTGCAGGTTCCCCAAGAGGAACTGCTTAGGGTTCCAGCAGCCTCCTCCACCAACTCAAACTCCACTGGTTTTTGCAGCCAGGCATCGTGGGGACTCTTCCTGGTACTGGAATCCTGGGCTGGGGGGCCTGGTGTGGATTTGGGACTCCTTGCTCCTGAGATATCCCTCCCAAATTTTTATCCATGTGGGTAAGGGGCCAGCCTGTTCCACATCGGTGCCCTTCCTACTAGTCTGGATGGATGTGGTCTCTTCAATTCCGTAGTTGTCAGACTTCCATTCAACTCGATTTCTGATGGTTCTGACTGATGGTTGTTCACACTTTAGTTGCAATTTTGTTGTGGTTTTGTGAAGATGCAAGCCATGTCTGCCTACATTCCCATCTTGACCTGAAGCCTCAGGCTGGTTCTCAAAGGGATTAATCAGCTCCTGGTGTTCAAACTTTCAGATGGTCTACAGTTGGTTACTAACAGACTGATATTTGTGGTAACACATGGCAATGGGGTAAGTATAAAGAGAAAGTGGTAATATTTGGCATAAAATGTGCAGACAACTTGAGTTTCAGGGGTACCAATTGCTTTAAAGAGGGATAACATGAAGGGAAATGCAGGGGCTTTGTTCTGGAGAAATGGAGCTAGAAAAAACTAGGGAGGTTTTCAGTATGCTGGTGATAGAGTTGAGCCTCAGAATGGTTTTAATAGATGAAAGGAACTACAAAGTGAATAAGAAATTGAGGCACATTAATAATAATAATAGTAGTAGTAGTAATAATAATGTGATTTAGTGAGGACTATGTCCCAGGCACTGTTTTAGGCATTGCACATAAAAAAATAGATGAATTTTTGTTCAATCTGTCATTCTATTAAAAACAGTATCATAATCTCATTTATGGGAGGTAGTAAAGTTTTAACAGCCTGACCTCAAAGTGAATTTTAGTAAAATGGGAATTAAAAAAAATACCCAACTCAGTTTGTTTTTATAAGGATTAGATGAGTCAATGTAATGAAGAACTTCAAAGAATACCTGGCACATAGTTAGCATTGAGTAAATGCTTACCCCTACTTGTGAAAAATAAATACGTACTTGCACTAATAATAAATTGAGACATAAAATAATTCAGTAATTTGCGCAAAGTTATGTAACTATTCACTGGCTTGATCCAAGCTATGGACCCATTTCCATCTGGTTCCAAATGCTGAGCTCATAAACACTGGGCAATGGAGAAGTTTAGTCATACCCATGAGGTGCCCATATCATCAGGGGCAGGTTGAAGAGGGGGGTATCAATAGTTGTAGCTTGGTGGACATGAGCCTAGAAGATCATCCAGGCACAGAATGAATAGGGCTTTGAGCTCTACTCACATTTGAAGATGATGTTTCTAACACTAGGGTTAAGGTGTGATTAGTCTAGGCTCTATATCTGGGTATGGCTGGCCTGCTCTGTGAAGTTTGACAGCATTTGTAGCTAAGAGGCCATGAACCACTAAAAACCATCTGAAGGATACATGAGGAAAAGACAGGTAGTGTTCCCCGATTTCTAGAAATGGGTGGGAGGTCTGAGAAGATTTTGAGGTAATTTTACATATCCAAAAGCAAATTCTCTAAACCAGACTTTATAAATAATTTCCAGGTGCAGATGTTGACAACTCCTAGTCTATTGTTTAATCTTGGCTTACGTTAACTCATAGCACAAAGCTGGACACTCTTAGGCTGGCCCACTGACCCCTACTAAGTTAATGGTTTATGGCTTTATGTGAGTTCAGTTTTTTCTCTAAAATTTTGCATCCAACTTTGCAAATGCTTAGCTTGACCCACATCAATGAATATGTTTAATACAGCATTGTGCCTGATCTGTCATTTTCTTTCATTAATTATGAGACTTAAGTATTGTACAGAAGGAGGTAGCTCTACTATTTTGTCTTAAAAAGGACCAGGGATATGAGATAAACAGATGTTTAAAACACCCCAAAGTCTAAAAGTGTTGCTCTTCATACTTGACCTACTCATTTTATGTGGTGGTAGATACATGCATTATCAGCAATGCAATAATAAAAAAAAAAAAAGACAGCAGGTTGAAACAATCCTGTGATTGTTCTGATATTCATTTTTTTTTCTTTGTAAGGCATCCTAGCTCAAATTCTTTTGCAATGGAAGTTTAAAAAGTGACAGTTAAATTAAAAAACATACCTTCCATCACCTTTGATGAAACTTCATAGACTATGAATAACTTAAATAAATAACAAAAATTTTAAAAACTGTATTCTTATATCAAATTAAATAAAAGTTGAATTGTTTCAGACAAAGAGTTTTTCTTTTCTTTTTTTTTAATTCTTGACAGACCACCATTATATCAGGTAAGCATTGCAGCAAGTAATGATATTTAAAACTAAGGAAATTTTTCCATTTCACTGATGCCAATTTTAACATTTCACAATGGGTCTTTTTGGCATTCTAATTATTGTTCTAATTCTATTAATGTTTTTGCATAGGATAATATTCACTCCCCCTTTAACAATCACTAAAACTTCATTTGGAATTGTATCACTTCATTAATCTTGATTACTTATAATTAATAAAAAATGTCTTTTCTTCCCATTTTGGTCTCAGAAATGTTTATATGTATTTTATGAATATGTGACTGAATCTATGTTGTTTTTTAATCTGGGAACAGAATAGGCTTCTTTATGTGAGAGATAGTACAGCTTAGCAGTTAAAAATCTTGGATGCTGGAGTCAGATTATTTGGATTCAAAGCCAGTTCTTCCTCATTCTACCTGAATGTGATGGGACAAGTTATTTATCCTCTTTGTTCCTTTTATTTATTATATAAATATAGAATCATAGTGACGATATCTAACTCATTATATGTATTTAATACAATAATATGTGAAAAACAGTTATAAATGGACCTGGTACATAATAAGTATGCACAAGGTCAAATTTTCTTATTATTTGTAAAATAGAAATAATTAGTAAATTGTTGTGGGTATTGGTCTTTGTAATCAGACATGCCAGAGTTTTAAGTCTTGTTCTTTGTTCCAACTGCATGGTATTGTGCAAGTTATTAGACTCTCTTGACTTCACTTTCCTTACAGAGATAGAGTGACATAAAAATAGAGATAGTGATAAAGACAAACAATAATAAAAAATATTGCTACACACACAAAAAAAGTCAGCAACAGGTCACTAAGAAGCATACACACAGAAAAATAAGGATTTCCTAAAAAAAAGTTCATCCAGGGGATTTACAAGAGCTTATTTGAGTTTAAGAAAAATTACTTGGATAGAAGTGGAATGTGATCAGAGAGAAATAAAAAATAGACAGAAAGCCTGGTTAGCAGGTTAGGTTGCTGATGTTAGGAGATTGTAGTCCATTGATTTTCTGCATTTTGGAATATTTGAGTGTTTTCTGTGTTCTAACACTGAAATTATTTTAAAAATAGACTAGAGGTTATAATGTTCATATTTTATGTCTAAATATGATCAAATTAGATATCTATATATCTACTTTTTATTTATCAAATTACCCTCATTAATTATATTATTGAGATCATCATCCCTTAATTTTCTTTTTTGGTCTATAGTGGACTTACAAAGATATGCTATTGCCAACTTCTTTTTGTTTCTCTAATACATTTAGATATACTGGTATTTAGGACATAAATCTTTATGACTCACATCTTTATTGAATATTGTATCCTTTATAAGAATAAAGTAACATTCTATGCACTTTACTGTCTTTTGTTTTGGGTTTGATGTCCACTGAGAATTCCTTGATAGAGTTTTTTGCTGTTGAAATATATATACAGTTAATAGTGAAAAAATGAACAATTCTCCTTTTTCTTTGTTTAAATCTTATCTCTTTCTTTTTTGAGTTTGCCTGATATTAATTTATATTTTTCTATGTCATTATGCATCTATTTTTAGCAGCTTATTTTAGTTTTTATAGTACAACTCAGAACCTTTTTTAAAATACGGCATTAAATTATTTTCATTTATTGTTTATAACTGATAAATTTGGCTTTTATTCATTCATTATACGCTATGTTTGCTGATTTTTAATGGACTTTTGTATTATACTGTTTCTATCTGTTGCTATGTTTATTTCTTGTGAGTTGGGATGCAATCAACCTGTTTTTAAATTCAACTAATGTTTAATGTTAAGTAGGAAAACGTACACGTGCATGTGTGAGCACAAAAGCACAAACATATTTATTATAATTTCCATCATGAAATGATCCACATTTATTCTTTACCCCTCAGGCTCTTCTTGTTCCCTCTGTTTGTTCCAGTAATAACCTAACTTTGGCAGCATTCTTTAGTCCAATGTAGGAAGATATTCTAGCTTAGTCTAATACATGCCATCATAATGACCATGTCTCTGCAAAATATTTATTTCAATATCCCAAATGCATGTGAATACCAGAAATTTGCTTTTCTGGTTGAAATATCATAGCTTGGTGTAAACATTTGATAACAGCACTTACAAAGTCTCATGTTAATATCAAATGACTATTCATGCAGGAAAATATACAGATATTATTTATTGCATAAAGATATGAGCACAAAGTGAAACCAATAAGTTCTTCTATCTATCACATGATATAGCTCTCTAGCAAAATTAGCTTTCAGCATACCAGAAATGCTGAAGGTGGATTTAGCTCAAAAGCTACTGAAAAAGCTAAATTTTATTGCAAATAATGTTGATTGAATGTAGTATCCTATAGAGCCTCTCTCCAACAATTAATTGTATGTCCAACTATCTATAATCCACCTTAGTAATTCCAACCTGATATAAGTTACAGGAAATAGCTTAACAGATTTTTGTACACATGACTCATATAAACCTTTTCATCTCTTTTTAAAAATCAATATTTGTGCATCTCCTAGTTAAATTTCATGTAAACACAATCTAAATCCATTTCAGTAAGAATAATATTAACCAAGGCAAATATAGGACAGTGATATGAGCCAAGGAATCTACCTATAGTTTGACAATAATCCATTAATCAACATATCTTATGTAATATAGTTGTTCACTGTACTTTTGATTTTACCTAACTATAGTCAGGAGTGGCTGGGAGTCAGTAAGAGCTAAAAGTCTACTTATTCTATGATTTTGACTTACAGATTTTATCTAGATAGAAAATACCATCATATATAGTGTGGTGTTCAAAAAGAATACTTTTTTCAGCATATGTACTGTGTATTTCTAGCATTTTCATAGAATGAATAATCAAGATTCCTTCTTAGAGAAGAAAAAAATTAGCACGTTGGCTGAATCTGGCAAGGGATAAGGGCTTTTAAATGAAGGGTGCTAATCCCTCACCCAAGAGGTGCTTGACATGGAGGATGCATGGATTCATTCTGAAAAACGATGGAGTCAAGGAATCTGAGTATAGTTTTAGAACAGAGGTTCATTTTTTCAGGAAAAAATTACTTCTCCATGATTTTGTATATTAGTGAAGCAGTAACTGGAAACATGTTCCAATGTCCCATATAATAAAAAAGGTAAATATCTAAGAGACTAAGATTAATTTGAAAAAGTTCAGTTCTGGAGGTACTGAACTGGTGCCCTAACCCTCTTTGTGGCAGCCTAGTAAGGACTATAACAGGTGGCAGTGAATCTTTCTTCTCTCAGTAAGACAACAGCCCATGTTAAATGGAGAAAGGAGGGCAAAGGCTTAGGAGTCCTCCAAGGACCAACAATGAGAAACAATGGGTGCCCTTGAAGATAGGTTGCCAGATAAAAATATAAGATACTCTGTTATATTTGGCTAATTAAAGTTACTAGTACTAGTATGTTCTGTGCAATTCATTGCTCATCTAAAATTTAAATTTTACTGGACATCCTGTATTTTATATTTGATAAATATGAAAACCTTACTCAGGAAGTTTTCTGAGAAAGAGAAGCAATAGCTTGGGGTCCCCATTGTTCTTCCAAACAAACTTATTTTGATTACCTTGCATGTTTCCAATCATATGTCTTGACTATTTCTATGTAGTTTGGTTTGTTCTGGAAAAACAAGGTGTTATTTTTTTCCCAAAATTGATAAAATATTCTTAAATGCTTCTAAAATTTCCTTTTATTATGATGGACTATTACTCCCTCATCAATATCTTAATATATAAACCACTGCCAGAACTTAAATCTATTGAGTTCTCACAATATCAAATTCAAGTTCCTTTAAAAGATATGATATACAAAAGAAAATACTGACTAGTAAATGATCAAATATGTAAGGGAAGGAAGAAAGAAGGAAAAAAACCCTAGTAATTAAAAAAATACAATGTGTTTAAATCTGGCCATTATAGTGTTTAGTTTCTAAGTAAATTAACATTGAGTGTACTCACTGCATTTGCATTTTTAGCTCAGTCTAAGGATTGCCATGGCTTCTTTCTAATTCTTACAGAGATTCATTCCCTTGTGTATTTCTCAAGCTTTAAGATGAATGTACCCATTTATCTTGTCACTTAGACAGTTTCAATTGAAAGGCCTTTTAACTGATGTCAGTAAGAAAACTACTGCTATTTGTAAAAAGAACTTGAGTGAGGCAGTTTGCAGTTAGAGATATATTTCTCCTACCCATTCTTCCCTCAAAAGAAAAACAATAGCCTCCATTTTGGGAAAAGGAAATGTAAAACATGCTCAAAGATTCATAACATAAATTTGAATAATGGCTTCTCGTGTGTGTGTGTGTGTGTGTGTGTGTGTGTGTGTGTGTGTGCGCGCGCGCAAGTTTATGTGTATACCCTTAGGGTTGGCATGCAGGCCAAGACCTTAGACTCCTGAAGGAGGCTTGAAACATAAAAATTATCTCACTAAAACTTGCCAAGGCAGAAATGATAAGTTCCTTTATAAGTTTCTTTGCAGAGGCTCCTTATTAAGCAGTGCTTGTAAGGGAGGGGTGAAATGCCCAAGTAGGGTTTCTCAAACTCCAGACGGCCAATTAGATTTCAGCCCATGCACCATGGATTTGATATCAGATGCTTGTGCTACGTTTTCCCTCCTGCAGTTCAAAACCACCTATAGTTTCAAAAAGCATCTGGTGAAGTTGAGGCTGGCTTGCCAGTTGTCGTACCTCCTAGGAGATGAATGGAGGTTTCCTGGATACCCTGAACTACTACCATTTCTGGGTATTGGTATACATAACTGTCCACAATATATCATCTCTGGGTTTGGATCTTTTTTTTTATCATTATTATTTTTAAAAATTTTTTTAATTGTTCAGATACATTTGTTTTCATTTACTTGCAACCACTTTCCCAAGACTTCCTCCCCCACCTCACTCCCTTGATAATTTCCCATTTTGGCTTTGTCCATGGGTCTTTTATACATGTTCCTAGACTTGACCGTTCCCATCTCTTCCCCTGCCGTGCCCCCCATATTTCCCTCTTGATTCTGTTGGTTTCTTTTTTTCCTTCAATGTTGCTGGTTATATTTTGCTTGCTTGTTTGTTTTGTTGGTTAGGTTCCACTTATAGGTGAGATCATATGGTATTTGTCTTTTGCCCCTGGCTTATTTCACTTAGCATAATGTTCTCCAGTTCTATCCATGCTGTCTCAAAGGGTAGAACCTCTTTCTTTCTTTCTGCTGTGTAGTATTCCATTGTGTAAATGTACCATACTTTTTCGATCCACTCATTTACTGATGGGTACTTAGGTTGCCTTCAGCACTTGGCTATTGTAAATTGTGCTGCTATGAACATTGGGGTGCATAGGTTCTTTTGAATTGGTGTTTTGGGATTCATAGAGTATAATCCCAGCAGTTGAATCACTGGGTCAAAAGGCAGTTCCATTTTTGGTTTTTGAGGGAATTCTGAACTGTCTTCCACAGTGGCTGCACCAGTCTGTATTCCCACCAACAGTGTACCAGAGTTCCCTTTTCTCTACAACCTCGACAGCACCCTTTGTTGATCTGTTTATGATGGCCATTCTGACTGGTGTGAAGTGGTATCTCATTGTGTTTTAATTTGCATCTCTCTGATGGCTAGTGATGATGAGGATCCTTTCATAAGTCTCTGGGCCCTGTGTATGTCTTCCTTGGAGAAGTGTCTGCTCAGGTCCTTTGCCCCTTTTTTTAACTGGATTGTTTGTCTTCTTAGAGTGGAGTCATGTGAGTTCTTTATGTATTTTGGAGATCAAAGCCCTATCTGATGTACAATTGGCAAATATATTTTCCCACATGGTTGGCTCCCTTTTCATTTTGCTGATGTTTCCTTTAGCCAGCAGAAGATTCTTATTTTGATGAGGTACCACTTCTTTATTTTTTCCTTTGTACCCCTTGCTTTACGGGACACATCGGTGAAAATATTGCTGCCTGGTATATCTGAGTCTCCTGCCTATGTTTTCCTCTAGGACTTTTATGGTGTCATGACTTATACTTAAGCCTTTTATCCATCTTGAGTTTATTTTTGTGTATGGTGTAAGTTGGTGATCAAATTTCCATTTTTTCCTTGTGCAGTCCATCTCTCCCAACACCATTTGTTGAGGAGGCTATTTTTACTACATTTATGCTTCTGCCCACTTTGTCAAATATAAATTGACCATAGAGACCATGTACAATTGACCATGGGTTTATTTCTGGGCTTTCTATTCTGTTTTACTGATCTATGTGTCTGTTCTTGTGCCAGTACCAGACTGTTTCGGTTACAGTGGCCTTGTAATATAGTTTTATGTCCAGTATTGTGATCCCTCCTGCTTTGTTTTTCTTTCTCAAAATTGCTGCAGCTACTCGGGGTCATTTATGTTCCCATAGAAATTTTTGAGGGAAATGTCTGTTCCATGTCTCTGAAAAACTTCTTTGGTATTTTAATAGGTATTGTTTTGAATCTATAAATTACTTTGGGTACTATGGACATTTTGATGATGTTAATTCGTCCAATCCATGAACAAGATATAAGATTCAATTTATTTGTGTCTCCCTTAATTTCTTTCTTCAGTGTTGTGTAGTTTTCTGAGTACAAGTCTTTTACCTTCTTGGTTAAGTTTATTCCTAGGTACTTAATTTTTCTTGTTACTATAGCAAATGGGATTTTTTTTCCTGGTTTCTGCTTTTGACATTTCATTGCTGATATATAAAAAATGCCTTCAATTTCTGAATATTGACTTTGTACCCTGCTGTTTTGCCAAATTCACTTATCAGATCTTGTAGTTTTTTTGTAGATTCTATAGGGTTTTCTATGTACAGTATCATGTCATCTGCAAACAATGATAGCTTTGCATCCTTCTTCCCAATTTGGATGCCTTTTGGTTTTTCTTTTTCTTGTCTGACCATTGTGTCTGAGACTTCCAACACTATGTTGAATAGAAATGGTGAAAGCAGACATCCTTGTCTTGTTCCGATCATAGTGGGAAAGCTTTTAGTTTTTGCCCATTGAGTAGTATAATGTTGTCTGTGGGTTTTTCATATATGGCATTTATTATGTTGAGGTATGCCCCCTTTATTCCCACACTGCTGAGTGTTTTTATCATAAATGGGTGCTGTACCTTATCAAATGATTTTTCGGCACCTAGTGCGATGATCATGTAGTTTTTGTCTTTCCTTTTGTTTATGTGATATATTACATTTATGGATTTGCTCATATTGAAGCATCCTTCCATCTCTGGTATGAATGCCACTTGATCATAATGGATGATCCTTTTCATGTATTGCTGGATGTGGTTTGCCAATATTTTGTTGAGGATTTTAGCGTCTATGTTCATCAGCAATATTGGCCTGTAGTTTTCTTTCTTGGTTGTGTCTTTATTTGGTTTGGGGATTAGGATGATGTTGGCACATAAAAAAGAGCTTGGGAGTCTTCCCTCTTCTTGGATTGTTTGGAATAGTCTGAGAAGGATAGGGGTTAGCTCTTCCTTATATGTTTTGTAAAATTCTCCAGTGAAACCATCCGGTCCAAGGTTTTTATGTGCTGGGAATTTTTTGATTACTGCTTCAATTTCACCAGCTGTTAGTCTGTGCAGGCTTTCTGCTTCTTCTTCATTTAGTGTTGGAAGGTTAACTCTTCTGGAAATTTGTCCATTTTATCGAGATTTTCAAATTTCTTGGCATATAATTGCTCAAAGTACTTTCTTACAATTCTTTGTATTGCTGTGGTATCAGTTGTTATTTCCCCTCTTTCATTTCTGATGTTATTTATTTGGGTCTTCTCTCTCTCTCTCTTTTTTCTTTTTTTTTATGAGGCAGCTTAAAGGCTTGTGGATTTTGGTTATCTTTTCAAAGAACCAGCTCCCAGATTTGTTGATCCTTTGAATTGTTCTTTTAGTCCCTGAGTCATTCAATTCCACTCTGATCTTGATAGTTTCCTTCCTTCTACTTGCTCTGGGCTTTGTTTGTTGTTGTTTCTCCAGTTCTTGAAGTTGTAGGGTTAGGGCATTTATTTGAAATGTTTTTATCTTTTTAAGGTAGACCTGTGTTCCTATGAACTTCCCTCTCAGAACTACCTTTGCTGTGTCTCATAGGTTTTGGACTGTCGTGTGTTCATTTTCATTTGTTTACAGAAACTTTTTCATTTCTTCTCTTATCCCTTTATTGACCCATTCATTGTTTAATAGTGTGCTTTTCAGTATCCATGAGTTTTAAAATTTGGGGGTTTTTTCCTTGAGGTTGGTTTTCAGTTTCAAGCCCTTGTGGTCCAAGGAAATGCTTGTTATTATTTCAATTTTCCTGAATTTGTTGAGGCTTGGTTTGTGTCCTATCATGTGCTATATCTTTGAAACTGTTCCATGTACATTTGAAAATAATGTGTATTTTATTTCTTTGGGATAAAAGTTTCTATATATGCCAGTTAAGTCCATTTGATCTAATACATCATTCAGTTCCACAATATCCTTGTTGATGTTTTGTTTGGAAGATCTGTCCATTTTTGACAGCGGGGTGTTAAAATCCCCTATTATTAGTGTGTTGCTGACTATATTTTTCTTGATATCCTCCAAAATTTTCCTTATAGTTTCAGTGCTCCTATGTTGGGTGCATATATGTTTACATTGTTTATGTCTTCTTGATGGATTCTTCCTTTGAATATTATAAAGTGTCCTTCTGGTTCTCTTTTTATGGCCTTTGTTTTGAAGTCTATTTTTTCTGATTTAAATATTGCTACCTTGGCTTTTTTTTTCCTGTCCATTTGCTTGGAATATTTTTTTCTATCCCTTTACTTTCAGTCTTTTTTTACTTTCAGTAGGTCCTTTGTTTAGAGGAGGGTCTCTTGTAGGCAGCATATGTGTGGGTCATGTTTTCTTATCCATTCAGCTATCCTGTGTCTTTTGATTGGAGCATTTAGTCCATTTACATTTAAAGTTAGCATTGATAGGTATTTATTCATTTTTTCCCGTTGTACCTGTGTTTTTCTCTTTCTCACTATTTTTCTTCATCTTCTAAAACCACTCCCTTTAGCATATCTTGCAGTGCTGGTTTGGTGGAGATGTATTCTTTCACCCTTCTTTTGTCTGGGAAACTCCTTATTTCAACTTCCATTTTAATTGAGAGCCTTGCTGGGTAGAACAGTCATGGTTGTAGGCCTTTGCTTTTCATGACTTGGAATATTTCTTGCCATTCCCTTCTGGCTTGTAGTTTTTCTGTAGAGAAGTCAGCTGCTAGCCCTACTGGGGCTCCCTTGTATGTTATTCCCTGTTTCTTCCTTGCTGACTTTAGGATTCTTTCTTTGTCTTTGATATTTGCTATTTTATTGATGATATGTCTTGGAGTGGGCCTCAGTGGGTTCCTCTTGAATGGGGCTTCTGTGCTTCTTGGACTTCTGAGACTTTTCCTGTCCCCCAATTAGAGAAGTTTTCATTCATTACTTTTTCAGACAGGTTTTCTGTCCCTTGCTCTTCTTCTTCTCCTTCTGGTATCCCTATGATATGGATATTATTACGTTTCAGGTTGTCCTGCATTTCCCTAAATGCCTCTTCATTCTTTTTGAGTCTCTTTTCCATTTCTTGTTCTTTCCAGGAGCTTTTTTCTACCTTGTCCTCCAGCTTGCTGATTTGGTCCTCTGCTTCATCTAGCCTGTTTTTGATTCCTTCTACTATGTTCATCAATTCAGAAATGGTATTATTCATTTCCTCTTGTGTCTTATTGATACTTTCTATGTTCTTTTTCATGTTGATATAGTTTGCAGTAAGTTTCTCATACTTTCCCTGTAGTTTCTCATAATTCTCTTTGAAGTCACCAAGCTCACTGAGCTTCCTTAGAACCATTGTTTTGAATTCAATATCTGATAGTTTACTTGTTTCTATTTCATTTAGTTCTCTCTGTGGGGATTTCTCCTTTCCCATCATTTGGGAGGGTGTTTCTTCTCCTTCCCATTATTTTTGAAACTCTTCTTTTTTCTTCTGCTTCTTAAAATGATCTGCCTTGATTTCCTGACTTTGTGTGTGAACTTCCATGGTAGTAGATGGCTTTTTTTCCCCCTCTTTTCTTTCTAGGTCTGCTTCTGATTATGCCAGATGTTGACCTTTTTTGACCTTCAGTAGTCTGTTTGAGACTTCCAGGAATATACTCTGTCCATCTCCCACAATTGTTAATCTAGTCACTTTGCCTTCATCTGTCAAGCTAGCCACCACAGTGCAGGGCAGTGCCTCCTGAGAGGGGGGCTATTGTGTCCTTACAGGCTGATGCCTCTCAGGGGAGCGGTCTGCCTGGGCAAGATGGAGACTGTGGAATGGGGGAGGAGTCAGCTCCAATATCCCCCTGGCTACTCCCTCAGTTCTCTCCCCAATGCTTACATCTCCAGTCTCTCCTCAAGCATCTCTAGACAGCTCTGTGTCCCCTTTAGCAAGGAATCCACTTTCTGTGCCAGCCACTCTGCACTCAGCACCCAGGCCTGCTTGCAACTTGTGACCAGGCAGAGCATCCTGTGGGAAGGGCTATTGTTTCCTCTCCTGCTGCTGCCTCTCTGGGTCATGACCTGCATCAGAAAGATGGAGACTGCAGAACGGGGAAGGAGACAGCACCAGGAAGACCCTGGCTACTCCCTCAGTTATCTCCCCAACACCTTCATCTCCAGTGTCTCCTTAAGCATCTTTAGGTGGTGCTATGTCCCATTTAGCCAGAGATCTACTATCTGTGCTGGCAGCTCTGCTCTCTGCACCCAGGCATGTGAGCAACTCCAGTCCAGAGCAGAGTGTCCTGAGGGCAGGGCTATTGTGTCCTATATGCCTGAGCAAGATGGAAGCTGCGGAGTGGGAGGTGAGTCATCACCAGGGTCCTGCTAGCCATTGTCTCAGTTCTCTCCCCAAAGTTTTCCTCACCAATCTGTCCTCAGGCTCCAGACCACTGTGCTCCTGCCTCTGCCCAGAGACCAAGGAAGGTGGTTTCCACTGAAAATTTTTGTGTTGACCCTTTTAACATCTCCATGTCTCCAGCCACCTGTCTCTGGCAGAGAGTACCACCACACTTTTTGCAGCTGTCTTTTGTCTGTGTGCTTTTATGGGTTCTTATGCTCTAGGCTAGAGGTCCTCACTTATGATTCAGACCCCTTTCTTCATAGAGGGATCCACCTGGCCATTTCAATATCCCTCTGGTGCTGCATCCGTGGGCACCCAGCCCACCCTCTTGAGCCTCTACTGCACTTCTCACCAGTTAGGTTGTGGGAAAGCCAATTCCACTGTCTGTCCAAGGCTCCAAGGCTCCTCTCTCATTATTGTTCCATTGTTTTCCAGGTATTTCTCCAGAATTTAATTGTAATTCCAGTTTGGTCCTGGGAGGAGGTGAGTGTGACTTCCACTCACTCCTCTGCCATATTCCCTCCTAGGTTTAGTTATTTTTTAGAGAGCACAGTGAATATCAACACAATTGGAGGTCAATTGATGCTGGGCTATAACATCAGAAGTGCCCAGCATGCTGAAGATCATATTAACATAGACAGAAACATGCTGTGATTTCAGGACTTTGGAGCAAAATATAGCTATGCTGTAAATCTTGCGTATTACTGTTTTTTAAGGTTAATTCACACAGAGTTTTATGGTCCCGAACCTAGGATTGCAATGCTGAAGGGATTGTTGAGATCTCTAGCTGCCTGATCTTAAACACAAGTTTACTTTTCCAAACTGTTGTTTCATTCACTATAAAATAAACAGGAAAGGGTTAAGTGATGTTTAATGACCTTTCACAACTTTCCTAGCAAGGCGATGCATTTGGTAGCAGAAATCCAACTATAGAAGCTGAAACACATGCAGAGGTTCATTTTTCCTCATGTTGACAATAGACATGCAAGTTGGATAAGGCAAGGCTGGTATAGAGGTTCCTCAATACCAATAGAGCAATACTCTGTTATTTCCACTCAGTGAATGGCTTTTGATTTCAAACTTTTCTCCTGCAGTTTCAAGATGGCTGCTCTACCTCCATCAATTGTATCTAGACAGGAAGAAGATCAGCAGACGAGTTCCAGCTGAGCATATCTCCTTATTAAGAGTTAAATACCATTTGGCCTCACCTATAAGTAGAACCAAATCAACAAAACAAACAAGCAAGCAAAATGGAATCAGAGACATGGAAATGAAAAACAAACTGAGAGTGACCAGAGGAGAGGGGGAAGGGGGATAACAAGGGAAAGAAAGGGACGGGACAAGGTCAACAAACGTGTACAAAGGACCCATGGACAAGGACACCATGGTCAGGGAAGGATTGAATGTGGGAGGTGGGTAGGGCAGGGAAGAGTAATGGGAGAAAAATGGGGACAACTGTAATTGAACAATAAAAAAGAAAGTTTACCTAAAAGCCGCATCCAAAAACTTATATCTAACCTGCCATAACTGTCTCATGGATCCATCTCTAGTTGCAAGAAATGTTGGACAATATGCATTTTTAATTGGGTACATTGTTACCCATATGAACATTGCATTCTCTTGGTAAAAAGGAGAAAATAGATACTGGGTAGTTGGTTGAAGCAGAAATTGCTATAATCTCTAAGATTCTATATTTCTTGTCATTGTACTGCCTTTGTACAATGCATCTTTTAAATCACTGAGATCAAACAAAAAGAATTAAACAAAATTTTGTGAACAAAGGACCTCTGCACCTTAGATACCAGTTATGTTGAACGAGAAAGTAGGGTTCTGGAACTCTGACTTCTTCACCTTTCTAAAATTTGTTCCAAGTTGTATATCACTGATATATTTTTTCAGTTTCTGGACCAATTTTCCTATTCATTCTTCTTTCCTTTCTAAGTTTATCCTCTCTTATTCTTTTCTTTCTTATCAATGTTCTATTTGCCGGATAAACCTTTTGAGGAAAATTATTTTCTTAATAACTGGTTCATTTACATCACCTAATAGGTGCTGTCTCCTGCACACAACATCCTCCTTCTAATCTATATCCACCTTTCCAAAGCTGGATGACTTACATTCTAACATTTATTTCATTGTTTAGTGAATCCTTTCCTCTAGTCCATTATTAAGTGAGATGCCCTACCGATATTCTTCACTGGTGTGGAAGATTATATCATTGTTCACAACTCTTCATGCCCTTATTATATTGTAATTACTTGTGTATGCCCTTTGCCATGTGACTTTGTGGTACTACCCACTAGATTGGGCAGAATATATCACCTCCCCATTGATACTGGATTTAGCCACACGTTTGGCTTTTGCCAGTGGAATGCAGGTAAAAGGAAATGTTTCAGTTGTAAGTTAAGTTCTCAGAGCCTCTTGTATTTCCACTTGACCTCTTGTATTCCAGCCTTTCACCATAGAAATATTTCCTAGTAGCCATTAGCTCAAAAAAGATTAACAGGCAAATGAGATGACTTAAAGTCAACCTCAAGCACAATCCAGCAAAATACACATTGAAACTGAGCTGCTCCAGCCGACCCACAGAATTTAGTAATATAGAGCTGTTTTAGTAAACTATTGATATTTTAGGATTTTCTGTTACACTGGACACTATTATGGAAATACCTGACTAATTTAATTGACCCAGAGAGAAATCTGCTTACTCTGTGGTATTCATGTCTACAATTAGTGGTAAAAAGTGAGGAAGTGCCTTAACAGTAAATTGGCTTTAAACTCTGTGGTAATTCCAAAGAGATCCTTAAGATCTCTATGACTTCTAAACTTTAATTGCAGAAGTAACTACATAGGACAAAGATGGTTATCAAAGCTTCAGTTAGGCATAGAGGGAGAACCATTGTCCATATTTTGTTCTACTAGCTTGATTGAAGTAAATTTCTATGTCCACGCATTTGGTTTCCTATTACACCAGAATCCTGCACTTACTCAGCCAGCAAAATTAAAGTATACAAATGTAATACTTCTCAGGAAATATGAGAATATCTTATAAGACTGGTGATAGGGAGATTTAAAGAATTATAATAATGAATAATTCACCACATTATTTAGCTTCCAAAAAAGGGGCAGTTAAGGACTCAGGAGGAAATTGCAGTTACTCTCTTCTCTATAATTGAAAAGTACACCTTGGAACTAATATAAGCATCTTCTCAATTAGCACAGGTCCTGGATATACTTCTGGGCATATAACAAAAACACTACCTCAGCCCCTGGATCCTGCCCATTTATGGCAGGTGTTTCCAGGGGAACAGATACATCATTGATTTCAATGTCAACCAGTAAGGCCAAATAGTAGGTTACTGGCAGGTCCCTGGAGAAACTTGGGAAAGAGATGTTTCCTCAGGAAGCCCAATCTGGCTGCTTAATTGGTTCCATAAGGAAATTCTGAGAGAACCCCTCAATTCCTTGTCACTATACTTTCCCTGCTTGAAGTAAAATAAACTAGACAGTAGCTGCATCTGGTCACCCTTAGAGGCACAGTGGCTGCAGCTGATTTCTCTCCCATAGGACTTTGCAGTTAGATGGTGCCCACTTTGGCATCTTGTAAGCTGGCAGTCCTTCCCTGAGATCTTAGAATTCTATTTTCTGTGCTCTGAACACTTGATATTGTTTATAATCATTCATAGACCAGTGGAAGCTATAGAGAAGTATATATGGTCCAGTAAACCCTCTATAAGCATGAGCTGCCCTTAAATAAAAGGTGGCTTGTGTGGATAACAGGATGAAGTACTGTGAAGTTCAGGTAGCTGAAGAACCTACTGAGAAATTATGTGATGCTCTATTTAACGTGCCAGGAAAAAAAAAATGGGAGTGCCCTGGTTGGTATGGCTCAGTTGGTTGGAGTGTGGTCCTGTAACAGAAAGGTTGCAGGTCTTATTTCCAGTCAGGACACACAACTGTGTTTTGGATTTGCTCTGAGTACAGGCATGTTAACCATCCCCGGGCCAGGTGCATACGTAGGCAACCAACTGATGCTTCTTTCTCACGTTGATATTTCTCTCTCTAAAAGCAATTTTAAAAATGTCCTCAGGTGAGAATTAAAGAAAGAAATAAGAAATATGAAAGCATTTTTTTCCTACTAAAGAGAAGTTAAGCTTCTTTTGCTTCTAAGATGTGAACTACTCTTATCCATGGGGCTAGGAAAGCAGTAATCAGCCATATGTTTCTAGACAAAAAAGAAGTTGCTAAGTAAATCTGAGTTACTCTGATGAAAAATAGGCTTTCTTTTTTTGTATTGATGAGCCAGAGTTTACAAATTCAGTGCCTTTCTTGGAAAAGGCAGGGCATGGAAATGACCAATGCTGACCTTGTAGGATAAATTCTAGTTGACCTCTGGCTTTCTGGAAGAAAATAGGAGGTGGTACAAGCTGAGCAAATTAGAGTTCATGTGCTGCCTCAAGGGAAATGCTGCTCTCAGTTCCAGCTGTCTATGGCAATTTGCAAAATAGATGTCTATTTTAGAACAAGGACCAAGAGCAACAATAGCACCCAGGGACATAGAACAGTGGGGCTTTCCTTATTCCCTTTTTGGGGACAAAATAAGACTCTGAGATTCTTCTGTGAGTGAAGCAATGCATAGAAAATCTGTGCAAAATGGCTGATGATGGATGGTTCCACAAGTTTGAGGCATTTGTGGACTAGATTAAAAAACAACAATTATATCCAATAAGTTCTAGTGGCTATGGCACTAAAATATTGGTGAATTACCAGTGAATTTTTAACTATGGAAATTACTGTTCTAAGATATGTAAATTATGTGAATTTTTGAGTTGCTTCTATCAGAATCATGAAAAGAGGAAATTGGGGCAAAGATATAGAAAAAGTAGGTACAATGAGTTGCAGAGAAAGAATAAAGTGTTTCACAATGATACTCTAAGAAAAGTAAGAGAAGATAGGAGAAAGTAAATATCTATTCTGGGTCCATACTCTGAGAGTTTGTAAGGAGGGAGAGAGCCAAGGAGTGTATAAGAAGTAAACATAAATACATGCTTAGTAAGAGAAAACACAGAGTCAAGAGCCTCAAATGACACAATCAGTTGGCTCTTGAGTATGTGGTTGGAGAATCAGATGAAAATGAAAAAGTCTTGTTTTAAATATATTAAAAAATAAATATAGGGATTAAATAAATATAAGGATTAAATCTAGGAAAAGTAACCCAGAAACATACATATGATGTAAGAGTTCACAAATGAAAATGAAGAGCACAGCCCTGACTGGCTCAGTGGATTGGGTGTGGTACTGCAGACTGAAAGGTCACCTGCTTGACTCCCAGCTGCCAGCTGAGAGTGTGTGAAAGGCAACGGACAGATGTTTCTCTCGCACATTGATGTTTTTCTTTCTCTCTTACTCTACCCCTTCCCCTCTTAAAAAATAAATAAATAATTTGTATATCTCCAATGGTTAGTTAATGTTGAGCATTTTTTCATGTATGGTCCTTCTGTATGTCCTCCTTGGAGAAGTGTTTGTTCAGGTCCTTTGCCCATTTTTTAATTGGATTGCTTGTCTTCCTGGTGTGGAGTTGTGTGAGTTCTTTATATATTTTGGAAATCAAATCCTTGACCGAGGTATCATTCACAAGTATGTTTTCCCATATGGTTGGTTCCCTTTCCATTTTGTTAATGTTTTCTTTAGCTATGCAGCAGCTTTTTAGTTTGATGTAGTCCCACTTGTTTATTCTTTTCTTTATATCCCTTGCCTTAGGGGATGTATTGGTGAGCATATTGCTGCATGGGGTATCTGAAATTTCCCTGCCTATGTTCTTCTCTAGGACTTCTATGGTGTCACAACTTATATTTAAGTCTTTTATCCATCTTGAGTTTATTTTTGTGTGTGGTATAAGATGGAGGTCTACTTCCATTCCTTTTGCACATACTTGTTCAGTTCTCCCAACACCATTTATTGAAGACACTATTTTTACTCCATCTTATGTCTTTACCCCCTCTGTCAAATATTAACTGACCTCATTGACATGGGTTTACTTCTGGGCTCTCTATTCTGTTCCACGGGTATTTTTGTCTGTACTTATGCCAGTAGCAGACTGTTTTGATTATAGTGGACTTGTAATATAATTTGATATCAGGTATTGTGATCCCTCCTACTTTTGTCTTCTTTTTTAAAATTTTTATTTATTTATTTATTTATTTCAAATACATTTGTCTCTGCCTTCCCCCCACCACCTGCCCTTGCCCCCTCCCTTCCTCCCTCAACTCTTCCCCTTTGGTTTTGCCCATGAGTCCTTGCTATATGTTCCTTGACTTTCCCCTTCCCTTCCTTTTCCCCTACCCCTTGTCCCTCCTTCCCTCTTGTCTCTGCTGGTTTCTTTTTCTTTCAATGTTGCTGGTTATATTTTCCTTGCTTGTTTGTTTTGTTGGTTAGGTTCCACTTATAGGTGAGATCATATGGTATTTGTCTTTTGCCCCCTGGCTTATTTCGCTTAGCATAATGCTCTCTAGTTCCATCCATGCTGTCATGAAGTGTAGTAGTTCTTTTTTTCGTTCTGCAGCATAGTATTCCATTGTGTAAATGTACCATAGTTTTTTGATTCAATCATCTACTGATGGGTATTTAGGATGCTTCCAACACTTGGCTATTATAAATTGTGCTGCTATGAACATTGGGGTGCATAGGTTCTTTTGAACTGGTGTTTTAGGATTCTTAGGGTATAGTCCCAGCAGGGAAATCACTGGATCAAAAAGCAGTTCCATTTTCAGCTTTTTGAGGAAATTCCACACTGCTTTCCACAATGGCTGCACCAGTCTGCATTCCCACCAACAGTGTACTAGTGTTCCCTTTCCTCCACAGCCTCACCAGCACCTGTTGTTTGTGGGTCTGTTTATGATGGACATTCTGACCAGTGTGATTTTGATCAGTGTGGTACCTCATTGTGGTTTTGATCTGCATTTCTCTGATGGCTAGTGATGCTGAGCATCCTTTCAAATGTCTCTGGGCCCTCTTTCTCTTTCTTGGAAAAGCGTCTGCCCAGGTCCTTTGCCCATTTTTTTATTGGATCATTTGTCTTCTTGGAGTGGAGTCAAGTGAGTTCTTTATATATATCTTGGAGATCAAGCCTCTATCTGATGTATCATTAGCAAATATATTTTCCCATACGGTTGGCTCCCTTTTCATTTTGCTAATGTTTTCTGTAGCTGGGCAGAAGCTTCTCATTGTGATGAGGTCCCACTTGTTTATTCTTTCCTTTATGTCCCTTGCTTTAGGAGACATATTGGTGAAAAAATTGCTGCATAGGATATCTGAGTTTCCTGCCAATGTTCTCCTCTAGGACTTTTATGGTGTTGCAACTTATATTTAAGTCTGTTATCCATCTTGAGTTTATTTTTGTGTATGGTGTGAGCTGGTGGTCAAATTTCCATTTTTTGCATGTAGCCGTCCAGCTCTCCCAACACCATTTGTTGAAGAGGCTATTATTGCTCCATTTTATACTTCTTCCCCCTTTGTCAAATATTAGATGCCCGTATAGACCTGGGCTTATTTCTGGGCTTTCTATTCTGTTCCACTGGTCTATGGATCTGTTCTTGTGCCAGTACCAGATTGTTTTGAGTATAGTGGCTTTGTAGTAGAGTTTGATGTCCAGCATTGTGATCCCTCCTACTTTGTTTTTCTTTCTCAAAATTGCTGAACCTATTAAGGGCCATTTATGGTTCCATATGAATTTTTGAAATATTTGTTTTATATCTGAGAAATATGTAAATGATATATTGATAGGGAATGAGTTGAAGCTATAGATTGCTTTGGGTAGTATGGACATTTTAATGATGTTAATTCTTCCAAAATGATCTATCACTTCATACTGGTCAGAATGGCCATTGTTAATAAATCAACAAACAAATACTGGAGAGATTGTGGAGAATAGGGAAGTCAAGTACATTGTTGGTAGGAATACAGACTGATGCAGCCATTGTGCAAAACTAAAAAAACTATGGAATTTTCTCAAAAAACTAAAGATGTAAATAACTGCCTTTGGACCCAGTGATCCCACTGCTGGGACTGTACCTTAAGAATTTTGAACCATCAATTCAAAAGAACCTATGCACCCCAATTTTCATAGCAGCATTATTTACAATAGCCAAGTGCTGGAGTCAACCTAAGTGCCCATGAGTAAATGAGTGGATCCAAAATCTGTGGTACATTTACACAATGGAATACTACACAGCAGAAAGAAAGAAGGAACTACTATCCTTCATGACAGCATGTATGGAGCTGGAGAGCATTATGCTAAGTGAAATAAACCAGGTGTTAAGAGACAAATACCTTATGATCTCATCTATAAGTGGAAACTAATCAACAAAACAAACAAATGATCAAAATAGAACCAGAAATTTGGAAATAAAGAACAAACTGACAATGACCAGAAAGGAGGAAGGAGGAGAATAATGGGGGTTAAGAAGGGGAAGGGCAAGCAAAGAAACAGGCATAGAGCATTCATAGGCAGGAACAATGGAGTGGATTGGCTGTGGAAGTGGGGGGGTTGGGGTAGGGGTGAGCAATGGGGAAAAAGGTGAGACAGCTGTAACTGAACAACAATTAATAAAAATAAATAAATAAAATCTTGGAAAATATTTAAGTAGAAAATTAAGAGTATATACATATCATTCATAATTTAAGAATTTTTAATGTCACAGATTTGACTTATTTAGAGAAATATTTTCATTGATTTTTTTTGTTTTTTAGTATCAGGCAGGATTTCTGTGGCAAACTACAGAAAACTATACTGGTTTAATAGAATATAATTTATTTGAAGGATATTAGGTAGCTCACAAAATCAGGAATGCCACAGTGCCAAGTTCAGAAAAAGAACAAGGAATAACTGAGATAAGAAGCAGCCAAAATCCTACCAGAGCAACACCACCTCTGCCCACTAACTTTAACTGCTGAGACATAAAGCTCATTATTCCACAGCACTCTACACAATATCTGGGCATAACTTCATCTTTGTTCCACTTCCTCAAGATCCAAAGTTTTGGGGAGCAGTATTTAATTAGCCCAGTTTAAGGAATTTCTGTATTTTTTCCAAATTTATTTATTGTTCCAATACATTTCTCTCCATTTACCCACCACTACTCTCCCCTGTCTCACCCACTGCCATGTCCCCACCTCAACCCTTCCATACCTTGGCTTTGTCCATGTGTCTTTCACACCTGTTCCTTGATCTGACCATTCCCCTTTCCCTCCCTGCTAACACGCTCCCACGCTCCCTCCTGTCCCTGTCAGTTTCTTCTTTCTTTCAATGTTGCTACTCATATTTTCCTTGCCTGCTTGCTTTTCTGATTAGGTTCCACTTATAGTGAGATCATTTGGTATTTGTCTTTCACCACCTGGCTTATTTCACTTAGCGTAATGCTCTCCAGTCCCATCCATGCTGTGTGAGGGCAGCAGCTCGCTCTTTCTTTCTGCTGTTTAGTATTCCATTGTGTAAATGTACCATAGTTTTTTTGATCCACTCATTTACTGATGGGCACTTAGGTGGATTCCAGCACTTGGGTATTGCAAATTGTGCTGCTATGAACATTGAGGTTCATAGGTTCTTCTGAATAAGTGTTTTGGGATTCTTAAGGTATATCCCAGCAGTGGAAATGCTGGGTCAAACGGCAGTTCCATTTTTAGCTTTTTGAGGAAATTCCAAACTGTTTTCCACACTGGTTGCACCAGTCTGCATTCCCACCAACAGTGCACTAAGGTTCCCTTTTCTCCACAATCTGGCCAGCACTTGTTGTTTGTTGATTTATTTATGATGGCCATTCTCACCTGGGTGAAGTGGTATCTCTTTATGGTTTTAATTTACATTTCTCTGATGGCTAGTGATGCCGAGCATCCTTTCATAAGTCTCTGAGTTCTCTGTATCTCTTCCTTGGATAGGTCTCTGTTCAGATCATTTGCCTATTTTTTAATTGTATTGCTTCTCTTCCTGGAGTGGAGACATGTGAGTTGTTTATATATTTTGGAGATCAAACCCCTGTCTGAGGTATCATTGGCAAATAATTTTCCCATATGGTTGGCTCCATTTTCACTTTGCTGATGTTTTCTTTAGCCATGCAGAAGCTTATTATTTTGATGAAGTCCCAATTGTTTATTCTTTCCTTTATGTCCCTTGCTCTAGGGGACATATCAGTGAAAATATTGCTGCCTGGGATACCTGAGAGTTTCTTTCTTATGTTCTCCTCTAGGACTTTTATGGTATTGTGACTTACATTAAAATCTTTTATGCATCTTGAGTTTATTTTTGTGTATGGTGTAAGTTGGTGATCAAACTTTCAACTTTTTGCATGTAGCCGTCCAGCTCTCCCAACCCCATTTGTTGAAGAGGCTATTTTTACTCCATTTTATGCTTCTGCCCCCTTTGTCAAATATTAGATGCCCATATAGACCTGGGCTTATTTCTGGGCTTTCTATTCTGTTCCACTGGTCTATGGGTCTGTTCTTGTGCCAGTACCAGGTTGTTTTGAGTATAGTGGCTTTGTAGTATAGTTTGATGCCCAGCATTGTGATCCCTCCTACTTTGTTTTTCTTCCTCAAAATTGCTGAACCTCTTCAGGGTGATTTATGGTTCCATATAAATTTTAAAAATGTGTGTTCTATGTCTGTGGAATACATCATTGGTATTTTAATATGGATGGGGTAGAATCTATAAATTGCTTTGGGTACATTTATTATGTCTATTGATTTGCGAATATTGAATCATCCTTACATCCCTGGGATGAATCTCATTTGATAATGGTGGATGATCTTTTTAACATATTGCTGGATGTGGTTTGCCAATATTTTGTTGAGGATTTTAGCATCTATGTTTATCAGCTATATTAGCCTGTAGTTTTCTTTCTTGGTTGTGTCTTTATCTGGTTTGGGGATTAGGATGATGCTGGCACATAAAAAGTGCTTGGGAGTCTTCCCTATTCCAGGATTTTTAGGAATAGTCTGAGAAGGGTAGGGGTTAGCTCTTCCTTAAATGTTTTGTAAAATTCTCCTGTGAAACTATCCAGTCCAAGGATTTTGTGTGCATGTTGTTGTTTAATTACTTCTTCAATTTCATCAGCTGTAATCAGTCTATTCAGGCTTTCTGCCTCTTCTTCATTCAGTGTTGGAAGGTTAACTTTTCTAGAAATTTGTCCATTACTCTGAAGTTTTCAAACTTCTTGGCATATAATTGTTTGTAGTAATTTCTTACAATCCTTTGTATTTCTGTGGAATAGTTGTTATTTCTCCTCTTTAATACCTGATATTATTTCTTAGGGCCCTCTCCTTTTTTTTCTTGATGATTCTGCTTAAAGGTATGCCAATTTTTTTATCCTTTGAAAGAACCAGCTCCTGTATTTTTTGATCCTTTGAATTGTTCTTTTAGTCTCTATGAGTCATTCAGTTCTCCTCTGATCTTTATTATTTCCTTCCTTCTACTTGCACTGGGCTTTATTTGTTGTTGTTTCTCCAGTTCTTGAAGCTGGAGGGTTAGGTCATTTATTTGAAAGGTTTCTTTTTTAGGTAGGCTTGTATTGCTCCAGACTTCCCTCCCAGGACTGCTTTCTCTGTGTCCCATAGGTTTTACACTGTGGTGTGTTCATTTTACCTTGTTTCCAGAAACTTTTTTATTTCTTCTTTGATATCTTGTTGACTCATTCATTTTTTAAAAGTGTACTATTCGGTCTCCATGAGTTTGAATGTTTTTGAGTTTTTTTCCTTGAGGTTGGTTCTAGTTTCAAGCCCTTGAGATCCAAGAAAATGCTTGCTATGATTTCAATTTTCCTGAATTTGTTGAGGCTTGTTTGTGTCCTATCAAGTGGCCTGTCTTTGAAAATATCCCATGTACATTTGAAAAGAATTGTATTTTCCTTCTCTGGGATGAAAGGTTCTATATATGTCAGTAAAGTGCATTTGATCTAATGCGTTGTTCAGTTCCACAATATTTTTGTTGATGTTTTGTTTGGAAGATCGATCCCTTTTTGACAGTGGGGTGTTAAAATCCCCTACTATTAGTGTGCTACTGCTTATATCTTTCTTGAAGTCCCCCAAGATTTTCCTTATATATTTGGGTGCTTCGATGTTAGGTGCATATATGTTTACAATGTTTGTCTTCTTGATGGATTCTTCCTTTGAGTGTTCTTCTGTGTGTCTTTTTATGGCCTTTGTTTTGAAATCTAATTTGTCTGATATAAGTATTACTACTGGTAATTTTTTCTCTGTCCATTTGCTTGTAATATTTTTTCCCGTCCCTTTAGTTTTAGTCTTTGTTGGTCTTTTGTTCATATGACAGTGGGTCTCTCTTATGTGACATATGTGTGAGTCATGTTTTCTTATCCATTCAGCAATCCTATGTCTTTGATTGGGGCATATAATCAATTTACATTTAAAGTTATTATTGATAGTTACTTATTCATTTTTTTCATTTTGTATCTCTGTTTCTCTCTTTCTCACTCTTTTTCTTCATCTTCTTAAAGCAGTCCCTTTAACATATCTTGTAGTGCTGCTTTAGAGGAGGTGATTTCTTTTAGTCTTCTCTTGTCTGGTAAAACCTTTACTTAACCTTCCATTATAATTGAGAGCCTTGCTGAGTCAAGTACTCCTGGTTGCATACTCTTGTTTTTCATTTCTTTGAATATTTCTGGGCATTCCCTTCTGTCTTGTATTGTTTCCACTGATAAGTCAGCTGCTAGCCGTATCAGGGCTCACTTGTATGTTACTACCTTTTTCTCCCTTTCTGTCTTTAGGATTCTCACTTTGTCTTTGATATTTGCCATTTGAATGATGATGTGTCTTTGAGTGGGCCTCATTGGGTTCCTCTTGGGTGGGGCCCTTTCTGCTTCCTGGACTTAAGTGACTTTTTCTCTTCTCCAATTAGGGAAGTTTTCCATCATTGCTTTTTCAAACAGGTTCTCTATCCCTTGTTCCTCTTCTCCTTCTGTTATCCCCATTGAATAGATATTATTATTTTTGAGGTTGTCTTGCATTTCCCTCAATGCCTCTCTATCCTTTTTGAGTCTTTTTTTCATTTCTTGCTCTGTCTCAGAGCTTTTTTCTACCTTGTGCTCCAGCTTGTTTATTCACTTCTCTGCTTCATCGAGCCTGTTTTTAATTCCTTCTACTGTGTCCTTCAATTCAGAAATTGTTTCTTCATTTTCTCTTGTCTTTATTGAGAGTTTCTATGTCTTTTTTCATGCTGATATAGTTTGCAATAAGCTCCTCATAGTTTCCCTGTAGTTTTTGGTAATTCTCTCTGAGCTCACTGAACTCATTGAGCTTCCTTAGAACCATCGATGTGAACTCAATATCTGAGAATTCACTTGCATTTTACATTTACATTTATTAATAAATTTACATTTATTAAAGAATACTTTTGTTATATAGTTTCTATTTACTTGTTTCTCTCAAGAAGAGTTTTCTTATAAAAACTTAGTCTGTCAGTCATATATTTTTATATTATGAAGATTTCTATTACCTAAGCCACATGACAAAGGAAAGATTACCACATAAATACATGAACCCAGGTGAAATTCTAAAGATATAGTTAAGATGTTGTGTATCCAGTGACTGTTCTTTCTCTTCAGCTAAAGTCAATATCAGTGTCAATGAGTCTAAATTATTGAGCACCACTGTGGCAATGAAAAGTAGGAGAAAGAAGAAGTTAAAAGAGAGGGACAGAGACAATTAGGGAAGACAGAGAGAAACAGATACATAGAAGACCTATCTCTACCAAAAGAAACACACAGAATTAAATTAATAATAGTCATGATACTTATGCTTAAAAATTAACATAGAAATCATGAGTTGTGAAAATTGTGCATTGATCAGAGTCACTGCTGGCATCTCAATGAGGAATATATCTGGAAGGAGTGAACTTTGACCTAGTTCATTTTAAAAAATCCAGTAATTCATTCTTACCAAGTTAGTCATTTATCTACTCACTACTTCAATAGATATACACAAGCACCTGTTATGAATAGAAAATCAAACAATTGAGAAAAATAAAGAAAAAAAAAAGAAGGAATCAAGATAAGGGAAAAGAGGAAAGATACATAATTTAAGTAAAAAAATACTGTGTTATAAATCAGTATTTAGAATTAGTCTCATGCTTCAGAGAAATTCAAGAAGCTACAGTGACTGGACAGGCTAATCCTAAATTTCTTATGGAAATTCAAGGAACTATGAAAATAATGTGATTGCAGGGCAGAGGGTGGGGACTGGGGTAGAAGAGGATATAGGGGAGATAAATGGTGATGGAAAAAAGTAATTTTTTTTAATAAAAGAAAAGAAACAAGTTTGGAGGAATGCCCAATCTCAAAAGTTACTACAAAGTTACAGTAATCAACAGTGTATAGTACTGGTACAGGATAGACATGTAAACCAATACAATTTAGAGTCCTGAAATAAACCTGTACATCCCCAGTCAATTAATTTTCAACAAGGACACCAAGACAATTGAATGGAGGAAAGAATAGTCCTTTCAGTAAGTGGAAGAGAGAAAAATTAGATTTCCACATGCCAAAGAATAAATTTAAGCTCCCATCTTATACCATATGCTCACATTAACTTAAAATGAATCAAAGACCTAAAATTAAGAGCTAAAGCCATAAAAATCTTAGGAGAAAACAGGTGCAAATCTTTGTCACCTTAGACTAGACCAGTTTCTTAGGTATAACACTAAAAGTACAAAAAAACAAAGACAAAATAAACTGAACTTCATCAAAATTGAAAACTTTTTTTGCATCAAAGGACACTATAAAGAAAATAAAAAGTCAACACACAGAATTCCAAAGTATATATCAGATAAGTGTCTGGTGTCCAGAATATAAAAAGAACACTTACAACTCAATAACAAAAATACAAGTAACCCAATTTTTAAAATAGGCAAAAGATTTAAATAGACTTTTCTCCAAAGTAGATATACAAATGGCTAAGCACATTAAAATATGTTCAATATCAACACTTATTAGGAAATTTCAAACCAAAACCATAATGAGACACCACTTCATACACACTAAGATGGCTATAATTCAAAGAAACAAACGCATAAAACAAGTGAAGAGGATGTTAAAATCCAGATTCCTCATGAGTTGTTGGTGGGAATATAACATGGTACAACCACTGTGGAAAGCAGTTTGGCAGTTCATCAAAAAGTAAAATATAAGACTACCATATGACCCAGACATTCCATTCCTAAATATAGATCCAAGAGAAACAAAAATACATGTTCACATTAAAATTTGTACACAAATGTTTATAGTAGCTTTATCCATACTAGTCAAAAATTAGAAACAACACAAATATTCACCAACTGAAGAATGAACAAAATGTGATATATGAGGTCTGTCTGGTAAAAATCCAGCCATGGTTAATATAATGAGAATGGCTTGTATGACACCAATGTAACCTGGCAGACAAGGAGAGTGAACTGGAATGGGTGTACATGAAAAATGAGAACTTTACTGTACTGGTCACAGTGGGCAGCAGACGTCATTGAGTGAGCATATCTACTGCATGCCCATCACATTCACAATGACTAAGAAGAGCAATGAATCTGAATCAAATTTTGCCCTAAGCTTGTACATTCCTCTGTGGAAAATATTCAGAGGATTAGTTTCAGAAGACAACAGCAGATTGGCAGTTTCATCACCACAATGTACTGGTTCAGGCATCACGTCTCTCACTGAGTTTTTTGGTGAAACATCAAACCACTCAGGTAACTCAGTCCCCTACAGTCCAGATGTGGCACCCTGTGACTTTGGCTGTTCCCAAAACTAAAGTCACCTTTGAAAGGGAAGAGATTTCAGACCACTGAGGAGATTCAGGAAAATATAATGGGGCATCTAATGGCGATTGGGAGAACTGTGTGAGGTCCCAACGTGCCTATTTTGAAGGAGACTAGATATCATTGTCCTATGTACAACGTTTCTTGTATCTTGCAGCTTCTTCAATAAATGTCTCTATTTTTTGTATTGCATGGCTGGATATCTTCTGTACACACTTCATATTCATGTAATAAAGTAACTAATATTCCACTATAAAAAGGAGTGAAGCATTATATTAAATGCTACAACATGGATAAACTTTGAAAATATTATGTTAACTGGAAGAAACCAGACACAAAAGGCCACCTATTATATAATTCTCTTTATATGAAATGTCTAGATTAAATAAATTCATAGATACAGAAAGTAGATCATTGGTTTCCATGGGCTAGCAAAAGAGGGTTATTGGGACTGACCACTAATTAGTACATGTTTTCTTTTATGCATAATGGAAAAGTTTTAGAATTAGAAAATTGTCATGGTTGCACAACATATTGAATATACAGAGAAAAAAATAACACTGAATTGTACACTTTAAAATGATCATGGACATGGAAAACAGTGAGGTGATTGCTGGGAGGAGAGGGTATAAGGGGACTAAATCATAATGGGAAAAATATAATAATGATTACATAAAATAAAAAATTAACATGAGTTTTTATTATATGAACTATATCTCAATTTTTAAAAGGAGACAATTGTAGCCATAAATCAACAATATGCTGTTCTGAAAATAGTATTCAGAAAGTGAGAGAATGGTCTTAGAAATTGAAAATGTCATTAATAAAAGAAAACTAAAAATATTGACAAAATACTGAATTGGATTCAGATTAAGATTAATTTATTAATACAAAGATAAAGTTAAAAAGATAATATATATAGCAAAAGAAATGAACGGAAATATGAAAGTTTATTTAAGAGATATGAAGTAAAATAGTTCAAAAGAGCACCATTAATTAATTACATTGTTTTTTACATTTCAAGGTTTAGCACTTTAGTGAGTCACAATATCAAGATAATGCTATAAAGGTAGGATTTTTTTTTTAAATGAATTGGTATAGATCAGTATGTACTACGTATAGTAATATGCACGTGCATATTGAATAGCATGTTTTAGACTGTAGACAAAATGTTTGTAGTCAACTATGATCTAATAAAATACCAATCAGGTAGAAATAATGACACTGTAAGAGTCAGTACAAAGAAACAAGAAGAAATAATTCTACATATTGAAGAGAAGTACAAAATCTATTAGATTTAAAGCCCAAACAAATACATGTAGAACAAATAAAAATCACCCACATGCAGGTGAAATTGCACAATTTTAGAGATAATTCTATACATTCAACAGCTAAGAGGGCAGAGAATAATGCAGTGCTCTCCTCAACTTTTTTGAGAACATAATCTAAACAAAAACTTGATGCATTTTATATATATATATATATATATATATATGGAAAAAAATGAAGGTACTTAATGACAGGCAAGAACTTAGAAAGTTTACAACCCACGCATTCTTTATGAAAAAAAAGAAATTGGGAGAATCAAGATGGCGGAGCAGTGAGTGAAAGTCACGCTGACCTCCTCCCAGGACCAACCTGGAATTACAACTAAATTGGGGAGAAATCACCTGGAACAAACAACTGAACAATAGCGAGAGAGGAGCCTTGTAACCCTGGAGACAGAAGAATCGGCTTTAGCACAATCTAACTGGGAAGGAGTGTGGTACAGACCTGAGAAGGCAGGTGGGGCGCCCATGGGTGGCAGCACGAGAAGGATATTGAAAGGGCCAGTTGGATCCCCCTCAAGAAGAGCGGGGTCTAAGCCAAAAGTGGGGACCTCTAGCCCACAGCACCAGAGTCCAAAAGATACACAGAAAACAGCCAGCTGCAAAAAGTGGCAGGGTTGCTCTCTGCCAGACACAAGCAATTGGAGACGCAAACAGTTTAAAGGACCAACGCATAAATTTTTATTTGCAGCCACTTACCCTGGTCTCCGGCAAAGGTGAGGGAGAGTGGGCTGGAGACACCTGAGGAGAGAATGGGGAAGGAGGCTTTGGGGAGAGAACTGAGAGAGTAGCCAGCGGAATCTCAGTGCTGACTCATCCCCCGTGTGGCAGCAGCCATCTTGCTCAGGCAGAGACCACACCCCCTCAGTGGCACCAGCATCAAAGGACCCAATAGCCCCACCCCCAGGTGAAATTGCACCCTGCCCTGTGCTGTCTAAGCTGCCTTCTGAGTGCAGAGTAGCAACCACAGACCGTAGATCCCTGGCTAAAGGCACAGAGACATCGGGAGAATTTGAGGAGAGACTGGGGACAGAGGCTTTGGGGAGAGAATGGAGAGTAGCTGGCAGGATCCCAGTGTGGACTCCTCCCCAATACAGCAGCAGCATTAGTGGACCCAATAACCCCACCCCCAGGAGGAACTGCCCCGCGCTGAGCTGTCTAAGGCAGCCTACTGAGTGAAGAGTGAATAGGTTAACAGTTGAAGGAGACAGCCACAAACAGTAGATTACTGGAAGTCTCAAACAGACTGTCTAAGGTCAGACAGGGTCAACATCTGACATCATCAGAGGCAGATCCAGAAAGTAAGAACAGTGGTCTCCAACCATAGAAGTTCACACCACAAAGTCAGGAGATCAAGACAGATCAACTTAAGAAACAGAAGCAAAAGATAAGAGACTCACAAATAATGGGAAAACAAAGAAATATGCCAAACTCAAAGGGAAAGGAGCAATCCCCAGAAAGAGAACTAAATAAAATTTAGTAAACTATCAGATATCGAGTTCCAAACAATGGTTCTAAGAAAGCTCAATGAGCTCAGTGAGCTCAGAGAGAATTACCAAAAACTACAGGGAAACTACGAGGAACTTACTGCAAACTATATCAGCATGAAAAAGGACATAGATACTATTAATAAGAGACAAGAGGAAATGAAGAATACAATTTGTGAATTGAAGAACACAGCAGAAGAAGTCAAAAGCGGCTAGATGAAGCTGAGGACTGAATCAGTGAGCTGTAGGATGAGGTAGAAAAAAGCTCCCAAAAAGAGCAAGAAAATGAACAAAAGACTCAAAAAGAATGAAGAGGAATTGAGGGAAATGCAGGACAACTTGAAACGTAATAATATCCATATCATAGGGATACCAGAAGGAGAAGAAGAGGAGCAAGGGATAGAGAACCTGTTTGAAAAAGTAATGATGGAAAACTTCCCTAATTGGAGGAGGGAAAACAGCACACAAGTCCAGGAATCACAGAGGGTCCCATTCAAGAGGAACCCAATGAGGCCCATGCCAAGACACATCATCATTCAAATGGCAAATATCAAAGACAAACAGAGAATCCTAAAGCAAGCAAGGGAGAAAGAGGTAGTAACATATAAGGGAGCCCCAATATGGCTAGTCGCTGACTTCTCTACAGAAACCCTGCAAGCCAGAAGGGAATGGCAAGAAATATTCCAAGTCATGAAAAGCAAAGGTCTGCAACCAAGACTGCTCTACCCAGCAAGGCTCTCAATTAAAATGGAAGGCGAAATAAGGAGTTTCCCAGACAAAAGAAGGCTAAACAAATACACCTCCACCAAATCAGCACTGTGAAATATGCTAAAGGGACTGCTTTAAGATGAAGAAAAAGTTTCTATGAATACCCAGTTCCTTCCAGAGTTGCCAATACTTGATATTACCACTATTTTTAATACTCATTAATCTGATTGTGACAATGATCTTATGCTAATTGTTCCTTTACTATTTGTTGAAACTAAACCTGTTTTAGTATATTTCTCGCCTATTTCTACTATTTTTTTAAAAAAGCTTTAAATGACTTTTTGGTTTTCTTTATCCATTTATTGATTAAAGATTTGTAGAACTTTTTTCCCTTAAAAAAAAAAAAAACCCTATTAACCATGTTTTAGATGTGTTGCAAATACTTTTCTAATCTATTCCCTGTCCTTTACCTTTTTTATATGTATATTACTATTTAGTTAAATGTTTAATATAGTCATATTGTCAATATTTGTTACTTCTGGGTTTGAATATTTTACTTCAGGTCATGAAAAATATTGGTTCTATTTTCCTCTAAAACTCCTTAGATTCTACATATTTATTTTTAACTCACCTAAATATTTCTTGTGTAATGTGTGAAACAGGGCTCTATATTTGTTTTATTTCAAGTAATAGTGGTCCATGAACCTTATTTGTTGAATAAGCTTTATTTTACCCATTGATTTGAAATATCAACTTAATCATATATTATATTGTTACATATATAAGTTTGTCTCTAGAATGCTCATTATGTTTCATTGATCTACTTGGTTATTTCTGTGCTGATGTCATGTTGGTTTAATTGCTGAGACTTTCTAATGGTTTTAAATTTTTTTAATATTTTATAATTAACTTTGACATTTAAAAAAATAAATAAAATCAATCTGCATTTAAGAAAGAAAGAAAGAGAGAGAGATGGAACTCCTAATTTTTGTGACAACATGGATGGAAGTGGAGGATATTAAGCTAAGTGAAATAAGCCAATTGATGAAAGACAAATACCGTATGATCTCACCTATAAGTAGATTCTATTCAATAAAACAAACTAACAAACAAAATAAACCACAGGCACCGAAACATGGAGTGGACTGAAAGTGACCAGAGGGGAGGGGGAAAGAGGACAATGGTGAAAAGAAGAGGTAGGGACTAGACAAAGAATAGGTATGAATGACCCGTGGACATGGACAACAGAGTGGGAATTGACTGTGGGAGTGGGCGGTGTGGGTGGGATGGGTGTAGGGGGGTAAAGGGGTAAAAATTGAGACAAGTGTAATAGAATAAACATGATGTATAAATTAAAAAAAAAGAAATTACTCAAGTCGGAACTCTAACAAAATGAAGGGGGAAAAACAAAAAAAAAAAATGTATGACATAGAATATATACTCAAGTATGACCCAGAAAAATGGAAAAAAAAAAAGGTTTGAAGGCATTGGAAAAGGAATTCATTAACATGAGGTGCTGAGAAAATTCCTCTACCAGAGTTTAAATGATATGTAACAATTCCTTCTCTGAATTAAACACATTTCTTAGCTTTACAGTGAACATCATATATGTAATATTTATATTGTGAATTCTGCGGTGTTTTCAATTTTTAGAAATCAACTGATGAAATATGAAAAATGTATGGGTACAAAACTAATACATACTAAGAATCTTAATTTAAATATAATATAAATGACAAAAAATGACTTACAGATAAGAGAAGAATGATTGAAAGAATGGCAATTGCTCTAATTCTTTCATTTTAATATCAGAAATAAATAGAAGCTGTCTAAAGTCAATAAATCAAGATATAGAGATGAAGGTCCTAAAAGGAACAACTAGATAAATTAGAAATAAGATGACCAAAAAAAAGTATATAGAGTGTACATATTTTAGAAACATTTGCTCATGCATTCAATCCTTTGATAGCCCATTTAAAGAACACTACGGCTATCTTTGTAATTTCATGTCATCCTTTGAAGGAGGTTGTGGTAGATTAATTGCCTTGATGGCCCCAGCTAATGGGATCTCTCTTTACATCCCAACCTTTGTGCCATGTGAATGTGCAGTCCCATTCTGAACCTGGGCTTAGACATGTGACTTGCCTTTGGTCACTAATTCCTTAGCAGAGTTGATGCAGGCTGAGGCTCAAAAATGCATTTTGCATTTTCATTTCCTCTCTTGCTTCTCTTTAATGCTCTGGCTACTTTACGTCGGCTAGAAAAATGTATACTGCCAATTCCAACCTAACACCTCAGGATTTTTTCTACCTATTGTGAGCAATACTCTCACCTTATGATTATCAACAGTATAGTCTTTGCTATAAGCCAGCCTCCAGCTCTTGTCATGGACTTCAGGTGCTGGGCTGCCTATGCGACCACCAACCTATACACAACACTGGCACCAAGGATAAGAGTGAATTGACACAGGTGATTATGCTATTGGCTTTTATTAATGCATATTCAATGCAAATTTACAATAACCCAATAACAATAATAATCACTTAGAAACAATCAGCAATAATATCACACAGGATAATTTCGGGATAACAAACCCAAGTCCCAAGTGTCCACATCAGGGCTGGATCTAGGAGGCAGCCAGTCAGCATCTTACAAGACAGAGTCTAGGGCGACTTCAGAATCAGAGCAGTATCAATCTGAGCAATAGAACACCTCTTGGGTGTCTTAGCTCTTTCTTGTCTTTCTCTTTCTTTCTTTCTTCCTTCCTTCCTTCCTTCCTTCTTTCTTTCTTTCTTTCCTTCTTTCTTTCTTTCTTTCTTTCTTTCTTTCTTTCTTTCTTTCTTTCTTTCTTTCTTTCTTTCTTTTCTTTCTTTCTTTCTTTCTTTCTTTCTTTCTTTCTTTCTTTCTTTCTTTTTCTTTCTTTCTTTCTATTTCTTCCCCTTTCTTTCTTTCCCTTTCTTTCTTTTGCTCAAAACAAGTTTACTACTTTGCAGTCCTCTTTGTTGTTGTTGTTGTTGTTGTTCAAGTATAGTTGTCTCCATTTTCCCACCACCACTTTCCTCCACCCCACTCACTCCCACTTCTTTTGGCTGCCTTAGCTGTCTGTGTGAAGGCTTTTGCTTTTTTTTTTTTTTAATCTTTATTGTATTTTTTTCCATTACCACTTAGTCCCCTTACACCGCCCCAAAATCACCACACTGTTGTCCATGTCCACAAGTCATACTTTTGTATAATGCAATGATGCACCAGGCTTTTATTGACATATGTTGTTTTGTGCTACCTCGATAAGCACATGTTGATTATGTTGCTTTCCTGTACATACTTTCAGAGGGTGGTGTTACCTTTCAGATATGCACATGTTGACTACCATGTTGTTCTGCACATTGTTGAGGCCTTGCATTATATCTCTGAGTTATTGCTATGCGTGCTATGCTATGGCTCCATAGTTGAAAGGACTGACACCATCTTAGTTCAGTCCTGCTTTCTGCACTTGCCTTCTCTTTTTCCATTCATATAAATCCCTTCTCTGCAGTGAGTACTTAATCCCCCAATCTCCAGGCCATGCTGGGCACCTCTGTAGCCCTTGGTCCTGTGTATCTGAGCATGGCCACTTCCTCATGTCCCAGAACTACTTGACCTCTGTCCCTGCTACTCTTTCCTTAGGCATGACTGCATTTATTTAGCCCCCATACCCACCTGCCACCTCCTTACCTCCTCAGGCCACACTGATGCCTCCTAGGTCAGAGAAAGGAATGGGAGGGGAAGAGTAAAAAAACAAAACTCAATAAATTATCTAAAAAATGCCTTTGGTAAAATTGTATGGAATAACTTGAGAAAGATGTTTATTTTACTTCCCACTTAGAGATAATGGGAGAGAAAAAGGATTTTTCTTTCTTTTTTTATTGTTCCAATACATTTGTCTCCATTTACCCACCGCCACTCTCTCCTGGGCCACCCACCCACACCTCCCCCCCTCAATCCTTCCCCACTTTGGCTTCTTCCATGTGTCCTCAACTCCTGTTTGAAAAAGGCTTTCTTAAAGCTTATAATGAAACTCTACTTTGGGTGTCCCATTGCTATTGATACCTTCTACAAGGATCATATTTTCTCCCTGATACACATAAAAACTGAATTTTGGTACTAATATATGCAGTAGTGATACACTGAAGCAGAACTCTTTGTCTAATGTTACCATGTTTCAAGAATACAAAGAGCCTTTAAACAAGTAAAATACCATTACACAACCATCAAATGGGTAAATCTTAAAATTTCTGACAATGTCAAGTATTGGCATAATTACAGAGGAAAAGTAACTTTCACATGGCAATGAGTAAATTGGTACATTTTTTAAAACATTTAAAAATATCTAGTATATTTGAAAATGAGCTCGTTTTTTGACTGCACTTTTACTTTGAGCTATATTTCCTAGAGACAATCTAAAGATGGTCATAAGGAGACATGCCAAACAGGTTCATTACACATTGCAAGAAAGAGAGAAACATTGAAAATGACTTATGTCCACAAGCAGGATAATAAATATAATTTAAAAGTGTAATATAAACATGGTTAAAATTGGTAACGTTATGTAATAAGTACATATATATTTTCCATAAAACTTTGTTTATAGTAATTCATAGTAGAAATTTTCTCTCTCTCTCTCTCTCTCTCTCTCTCTCTCTCTCACACACACACACACACACACACACACACACACACACACACACACCAGTCAAGAAGGGTCAGATTCTTTGGGATGGTAGAATTTCTAAGGAAGAATGCCTGTGAATGAATAAGTTTCTTTCTGGATCCCACACACTGCTACACAAAACAGATATAATATCTGTTCTTATAAGGTTAACAGTATATTGGGAGAGGCAGATATTAAGCAAGAAAACATAAATAAACACATAATTAGCTTCTATGTTAAGTACTATGAAATATGGATGACATTTACTGGAGACTAGGAGGCTGAGGGAGTAGTATAGTCAAGGATGACTTTTCTGAGTTGAAATATTTAAGCTGAAGCCTAAAGAATTAATAAGAATTAACCAAAAGAAAAGTGGGGAAACTATTCTTCTAAGCATACAGAACACCATGTGTAAAATCCCTGATACTGTGAACAAATTGCCAGGTTCAAGGAACTGAAAGGATGACTGTATTGCTGAGCAGAGTGAGTGAGGAAATAGAATTGTCAGACACAAGAAAGAGGCCAAGATCAGGAATTTGGACTTTATCCTAGGAACAATGGAAAACCACTGAAGTAATTTAGGAAGAAATGTAAATGTATTGTGATCTGATTTACAGATTTAGAAGATTAGGTTAACTGCTGGGTACACAATTGACTGGATAGAGACAAGACCTTCAAGACAAAAGTTTCAAACAACTGTATTAATACAAATATTGAGTATAATTGTTCACAAATAATTTTCGGCTAATGGCTTACCTCTGGAGACATGGTATTATCAGTAGGGGGGAGGAAACTACTTTCATCTACTTACTATGTTTGGTGACCAGGGCTCTGCAAGTTAAACTGACAAAGACAGATTAACAAGAGAAAAAACATACAAGTTTTATTTGATGTTACTATTTTTATGTGGTATGGGCACTTTACAGAAATGAAGTGAAAATTCCTAAAAAGCTTCAGAGTTTATAAATCGTGTATCAAAGAGTGATATAAATTCTGGAGCTGCGACAAGACAGAAAAAGAGTTTGGACTTCTAGAGGTGGTAAATTATGAAAGGGTAAATATATGGGAGAAACTAATGTAAGATAGGGTTATTTCACTAAGGTTTGTTTATGCAGATTTATGTCAGCACCATCTCCAGTGATAAGAATTGTGTCTACTTTCTTATACAGGAAAGGGGAGTAGGGACACCTTTACAAAGGGAAATTTCTGCCCTGCTTTTAAACATTGAGGGGGAGAGTAGACAGTTTGTTCCAAGTGTGTTCTATCTTAATTGTTTTCAGCTCAAAATAATCTTTATGCCAAAGTGGCATATTTTCTGGTGGCATATTCTGATCTCCCTAAGTACACTGGTAACTGTATGGACTTCTGAGAAAAAGAGCAATTAATTGGTATTTCAGTTCCACTACAGTTATACTGCTCCATGATCTTGGGCAATGATAATAACATACAACATTTACTAAATTCTTATTAAATTCCAGGCACTGTATCCCAAGTTTTATAGTTATTATCTCATTGAATCCTCAGAACAACCCAATGGAGTTAGGTATCATGTTATTTCCTTCCCAGCACATATGAGAACACTGAGACTACAAAGTTTATTAACTTATCCATGCCACATAACTAAAAGTGGTGAATCAGGTTTGGACTTAAGCAACCTCAAAACGCCATGCTCCGCTGTGCAACCTCAGTGTCACAGCATCTTCATGTGACCATTTCATATGATTACCACCTATGATTACCACAACATTAAATGGAATAACACATGTGGTGTGTTAAGTCCACTATTAGTACAAAGTTGCTATTTTTAAATTTGTTTTAAAAGAGAAAACATAACTTTGCTTTTAAAAAATGTTTTAGAAATTTCAAAGTGCTTAGGTGCTCATGAATTTCATAGCCCAGTAAGTTAAGAGAAATTGAGAACATTAATGTCATGCACCAATGCATCATTTTCACCTAGCTAAATTCATGACTTTTTATTGACATTAATGCTCAGAAATCAGTCATCAACAACCATATCCAGAAAATACAAAGTTGAAGTGAAGAATTGGTAATCATTTTGGCAATATTTAGCCTGAAAGCCATAATATTAGAGCTGGAGGGAACTGGACCAACTGGGCAGCTGACAAAATTGAGGTTTTGAAAGGTAAATATAGGGTGAATGAATAGATATTTTCTTAATTCAATACTGTGATTTGAGAATAGATTAAAAATATCACAATTTTTTTTTAATGAAATAGAGGTGGTAGAGACAAACTTTCCCAGCCAAAATGCTGGCAGAATAAATCATGGTAACCATCCCCCAGTCTCTTTATTTGCTATCTCTGCAGTAGAAATAGCAACCATGACCTCCCACTTCTAAAAAGTTCCCACCTGCTCTCATATGCATATTATACTTTATGAATGCTGGTACACCTCAGAAAACATGTTGCAGTTTAATAATGATGAAGCAATAAGTATCATTATTTCAAGGGCACTAAAAGCATTTTAAATTATAACTGTGTCTTGTTATACTATATTCTTTCTATACAACACAGAAGTCAAACAATGCATCTATCAGCCCATACTAACTATAATGGTGGTCCCCTTCATGGACTATCCATTCTGTATTGTCAATCTTGGGATCTCAGACAGACAAGCAATTTAAGTAAAACAATTTTCTATTCTGCACTTTCACAAATGTTTTAGTTCTCCATTTAACTCTGTGTGAAAAGACAAGTATATGAGAAGAAAAACTGATCCTAATTAGCAAAACACTTAGAACTATAGATTTTGAAAAGATATGGAGATAAGTTCTCCTGAGGCTTAGGTGGGAAAAGTAATATTTAAACCCAACCTCATCCTTCCTTTAAACCAGATGGGTGTGAGAAATCACAAAAAAGGAAGAGTGAGGAAGAGAATCTTACTTTATCTGTCTCAATTTACATTATTGCATTGCTTAGGAAATAAAAAAAATTAAGATAGAAGAGGAAGAGTGCACCCCAAATTTAACATAAAAAAAGAGCAGCAGAAAAAAAGCAGCAGGGGAAAGTGAGGGCAAAGGCTTTACGTACTCAGTAGAACTGCCTTCATATTTTATTCTTTCTGGCTGGTGACCTTAGCCAAGTCACTTAACCTGTTCAGCCTCCATATTATGTCTGAAAAATAATATGTACTTCATGGGGTTTTTTGGAGGTAAAATAAGATAAGGTACATACAGTGTCTATAGCTGTACCTGGCACATAGTAGATGTTCAATAAATGATATTTATAATTATATTATCATTACTACTATTATAGTTAATTACTATTATTAAAATTCATACACACTAAAGCCACACAATACTGCTTTTGAGCTTCTTGATACTACCAAACTGCAAACTGCAGTATGTAATGCCCTTAAGAAATGTTTAATGCTTTTAATGCTTAGTGAGTTGTTGAACAATTCAACATTTCCTCAGTAGTTCCCAAGCACATATTCCAATGTGGAAGGAGACATGGCATTGCTCCCATGCATGGCTAAGCATATGAATATAGCCCATCTTTAAGCTTCCCAGAGAAAAGGTGGGTATCTTGACTTGATTACCGGGGAAACATTTCAACATTCATGATCCAAGAAATCAGGAAAGATTTATCTGCCAAGAGCCCAGCCTACAATTTGAGTTTTTTCCTCTTTTTCTTTGTCTGAGCTACTTTCTCCCATAACATTTGATGCAGTTTGCACCATGGTCACCTTCTGTACAAGATATTTTTTTTATTCATTGTAAGTTCTATAATCATAATACTGTAAGATCTTCAAGTACAAACATGCTTCATATTTATCTTTGTATTTACAGCATCTAAACAAAGTTAACACACAGGTATTCATAGGGCTGAATCCATCTTCATAAGACAATATGTACTTAAAATATGCCATACAGCAGACTAAATACTTTACATGGATGATTTCATTTAGTTCCCTTGAGCACTTTGTGAGGCAGTTCTATTACCATTCTAACTTTACAGATGAGGAAACTGAGATTTAGAGAATTAAAGTAATTTATTCAAAGTTATACAGCTACTAAGTTTTCCAGCAAGATCATGCTATTAGATTCCAAATCCCAGACTTTGAATCACCACTTTAACTATGTTTCTTCTCTTTTGGGTAGTGTCCAAGGGACTCTTTCTTGCCCACTAAAGTGTTCTCTGTTATTCCAATAACATTCTGTTCATTTCTTTCAGAGTACTCATCCTAATTTGAAATTATATGTTCATTCACATTACTATTTTGTTTGTTTCCCCTCATTAAACTGCAAGATAGCTTTGAATATGTATTATTTGCTAACCTATGTGTGGCACCTCACAAGGTTCTCAACACAGTGAGTATCCAACAAATATGTCAAAGGAGTTGGAAGAATAAATTCAGAGTAAGTGAATGAAGGTTAGAGGAACTATAAGCTCTTTAAGAAAAAAGACCATGGCTATTCATCCTAGTTTCCCCAGCATCTAGCACAAGGCCTAATACAACAGAAATTCAATATATGTTTGTTAAATTAATTAATGAATATAAGTAGGTTATATATAAATAGATTCATATTTCTGAATTTAAGCCATCATTCTTCCTTTCATTCATTCAGCAGTTCTCAAGAAAAAAATATGAATCTTGACCTCATGGAGTCCTCTTCTAGGAGGGAAGAAAGATGTTAAATATACTTACGAACAACTTTAAGCATTTCTAGTTGTTACCAGAAAGATTTTTGCCTTACCTTCTAGTTGTGTTTCTGAGTCCGTGTTGTCTTCTTTGCAGTTAAGAGGTTTCTAGGCTCTTGTTAAGCTAAAATCTTCTTTCTTGCTCCATAACCTCCTGAATCAAGACCTATGGCATCAAAGTATGGTCTCTGGTCCCACTCAAGACCTACTGAATAAGAAACTTGGGAAACAATTTTCCCAAGGGGCAGCGACCTGTATTAACAAGCCTTTTAACAGAGCCCTGTTTCACAAAGGTAGTGTGCAATCACCTAAAGCACTTGTTAACACAGAGATTCCTCAGCTCCACCCTCAGAGTTTCAGGAGGTCTGGGGAGAGGACTGAGAATTTGCATTTCTAACAAATTCTTGGTTGTTATTACTACTTCTGGCCTAGAAATTGTACTTTGCTAAGCATCAGTCTATTGTCTAGCAGGGGTGTCCAACCTGTGGCCCATAGGCTGCATGTGGCCTGGGATGGCTATGAATGGGGCCCAACACAAAATCATAAATTTACTTAAAATGTTTTGTTTGCTCATAAGCTTTTGTTAATGTTTGTGTATTTAATGTGTAGCCCAAGGCAACTCTTATTCTTCCACTGTGGACCAGAGGTGCCAAAAGTTTGCACACCCATGATAAACATAAGTCTAGAGTTCTCAAACCTAGCCATGTATTTGAATCACCTGGGAATTTAATGACTGGGCTGCACTACAATTAAATCAGAAGATCTGTGTGGGGATCTATATACAGGAGTAGACAAAAGTAAGTTTCCAGGTATGAGTATGCAAAACACAGAGTTTATTCATTTATTCTTATATTATTTTTATTTATTAGTTATTATTTTCCATATGAAGCACTATAAACCTACTTTTGCCTACCCACTGTATTTTAAAGTTCCAAGATGTTTCCAATGTATAGACTGAGTTTGATCAGTGCTTCTCAAACTTAATCAGAGTACTCTTGCCTAAGTTCTCGAGTGGTCCACTTGCTCATAAAATGTAGTCTATAGAGCAGTAGTTTGAACCTCCCTGGGGACTTAGAAGGAATGTGAATCTATCATCCTGCCTCAAACTTCTGCTTTAAAATCTAAATTTTAACAAGACACTGAAGTAATTATTAAGCACCTTAGAATTTAGATAGGTATCCATGCAGGCACAATTGCATGCTTTCTCTATGTCCTTCTATTCTTGTTCTGTCATTGCCTGTATTTTCCCCTGGATTGTATATCACACTATCCTCCTTTCCATCCACTCGAGATCTTCAAACTTCCTGAACAATAGAAAATTTGCAGCCCTTTTATGTTATGATTTTCATAATTTTAGATGAGCAGAGCATCCCAGGAAATGAGGTAGTGGGTGGATGCCCCTCATAGGCAGATGTTTAAGGTGGGATGGGTATTCCTTCCTAATTCTACTGTTGACTGAAGCACATGAACCACCAGGCTCTTAGAGCAGATGGAGAAAAAATTTTAAACTGCCTCTGATGAGTCAGAAATCCACATTCTATTCTGGGTTCTTTGACTTTGGAAAGCTTGTTTTTCTCAGCTCCAACTAGTCAAGCTGTGGCTTAACTTTGCCTTGGAAAAAAAAAAAAAAAGGAGTAATAGAAAGCAACAGTGCCACCAGTCAAGTTCACATTTTCTCCTTTTATTCTGGGGGATAAATATGGATGGGTTTAACATCAGTCTTCAGCTTTGGAGAGGAGGATGGAATGAAATATAGAAAGTCTAAGCATTTCTCTTTGGATGAAGAAAAAGCAGAAAGAGTAAAAGAGAGAAAAGAGCCTCTGCAGCACAGAGAAAACACTACAGCCATATTATTAAAATGACAACAAAGAAAATAATTGAGAATTAACAAGAATGTTATCCCTGGAGAGATAAAGCCCCAATAAAGAAATAATAAGAATAACTAACATTTATGTACTACTTTGCTCTCTTTCTCATTTGGTTTCACATTATTATGAAGGACCTATTATGTGATTAATTCTCATTTTACAGGTAGACAAAATTAAGACATAACAGGTCAATGTCCTAAACAAAGTCATGGAGATGATTAAAGTCAGAACTAGGCCTTTGATTATGTCTGCTCACATTCTTTCACTATGGTGACATGATGGTTCTCCTAATCTAAGAGAAATCCTGGACAACCTGTAGGGAAAGACAAAGGATGCTGGCAAGATTACCAAGTGACTACCCAGTGCAGTGTTTTCCAAAAATCACTCAAAACTAAAAGTCAAATGAGTGCCTGTTATATATCTAATTTTACCAAACACATCTGAAAATTCTGGTTTAAAATATCATGGATGGGGTCTGAGAATGTTCATCTTTAGGCATCTATATCCATATTTTTCTTTCACTAGAGAAGATAGGGGAGAATTGATCTCAACTCATTAATCTACAATTGGGTTTAGAACAATAATTAAATAAAAATGCATGCCCTTTTAATATTTCTGATATCTGCCTCTTTAATATGGGTGAGTCCAAGCCAGTATTATATTAATTCTATTTTGTTATCTTTGTTTTAAGAAAACCATCTGTCAGTTAAAAGTATATTTTGATATGATATGACCCGTATAAGGGTCCTTGCTCACTGTAGCCCTGAGCTTTCTGCCCTATGCTCACGTACTACTTGGACACAAATATGTGAGCCTACAGCTTTGATATTTTAGTTGAAACAATCTGGCAACCCTCTCTGGCATTCAATAACCCTTGCTCTCAGAAAATGTATTTCACATACAATCTAAATCTTTAATATGGCAATTTAGCTCTTTTTATGTGTTGTTAACTTTCTCATACTTATGTTTACTACCTCAAATCCTCTTTTTTAAAAATAGAATATAAATTTCAGTAGATAAATAGCCAAAAAGTTAGGTTGGAAAGATTATATGGAAAACCAGATGGGCAGGGCATGAGAATCTATGCTGTTGGATCAATCTGTTCACTGATGAGAATTTATGGTGCTAGGATGCTATTGATTCAATCAATGTATAGTCATTGAGTGAGAACATATGCAATGTTAAATTGCAGCATATGTGAATCCTAGAAGTTCTCAGAGAAGGAAATACTTCTCTGTGATTAACATGACATGACAATCTAAAAAAAAAAATATGGAAGAGCTATGGACCAAATAAATCATGGTAATATAATTTAGGTTGGCTTTAATAAGAACAAGTAACAAGAACAAAGTGTATAACAATAATACAAACAAAAATACTGATAGGTAGAATTACTCAGCATTTACTATGTGCCACAAACTATTCTATGCACTTTATATAAAATGTCTTAATTATTCTTGAAATAAGTACAATTACAATCCCTACAGATAAAGAAACTGAGGCAGAGAGAGATAAAAAATTTGATTAAGGTCAAACAGTTTATAAGTGGTTGAGGCAATTGGATTCATATGCAAATAGCATGTGATTCGAAATTGTACCTCAGGGAAGCTCAACTCACATTCAACCTTGTGCCATGCCCCTCCAGCTTTGATCTCTGCCATTGTCTTAGAGAATCTTTTCTTATTGAAATCTTCAGTTTCCACCTGACTGCTATTTTGTGGCTCCTCAACGAGGCCTCTTCTGATTTCTCCAGTCCACTACTCTGAAGGGTAATTCAGCCCACAATGGGATGATGAAAATTGTTAGTCACAGAAGCATACCCAGAATGAAGTAGCATGATGGTAAATTTCCACCAAATCCATAAAACATAAATAACCAGTCTTTACAATTCAGAACCAAACAACTCCATGTCTTTCATAAATTATAGCGATTAAACTTAATCAAGGGTAATGACTGCATAATCTCAGGCACAGTTCATCTACATTTTTGAATGTGTTAAAGTCTTGTTCAGGAAAGCTCTTGAGCCCTCTAGGGATTACTGTTCATGTCCTGGATGCTGCTTGAAAATTAATACAAGCCTGTTCAGAGTTAGTTAATCCAGGATCAGAATACACATCTTGTCTTCCACAGGTACTGAGCACTTACAAATTCCAAAGCCTAGTTTTCCCTTCTGTTCACTTCCCCCATCTTGTTTGAAAAGGAGGCAAGACTTCTGGTAAATAAGGAATCTTCTTTACTTATTACAAAATCTCCCTTGCAACCAAAAAGAAATTCCCCAAGGAAATAATTGTAATGGGATCTGAGCTATGATAAGATATGCACATTTATGTGGAGAAGTAAAGATTGATTGACTCTTTTGCTCTACGAAGAGAACAGGTTATTTATTGATTCAGTGTTTTATAGCATCTTTCCTTTGAAATGTTCAACCTATGCACAGTTGGGGAAAATTTGTCCAACAGATATAATTTATGTGAGGTGAGGGAAGCAGCTGAGAGAAATAGTAAAAATATTATTAGGAAATATACGAAACCCTGAAAGACCAGGTATAGGACAATACACGTGTCAGAGAATATGCAATCAATGGACTTGGAGAAAAAGCTACACCCGTTTATCAACAGTCAAATAAAGAACCAAGATGCATACACAAGCATGTACATGTTCAAACACATGCACATAATTTGAGAAATAATTAACTGAAAATATTTTTAATTAAAGTAATAAAAACACCTGGTGTCTTGTGATCTCCAAGCAATATTGCCAAGAAGCAGGGCCCAGATCTTCAGATCTCTGCAAACCCACTTTCCCAATTTCTCTTTCTCCCAGCATGAGGAAATCTCTTTAAAGAGGGGGGGAGGGGGCACGGCAGCATGTTAATCCATCTCTCCATTCTGCTTCTCCCAGACAGTCTGCTCAACTCAAAAAATTTCTCCTATTCTGAGCTTTTGAATCTTGAATAGGATTGAAACACCCATAAGAGTTAGCCAGAAGTGAAGTAGCTTTGGGAAATAAAAGTTAGGAGGTCCTTTTGGACTATATCTAGTTTCCTCACTGCCACACAACTCCCTTGAAGGAATAAACAGAACATCAGCTACTTACTTGTTTGGGTAGAAAAAATGGAGAGAGAAAAGGCTAGGGAAGATGAAATAAAAATTAATAGATCAAAATATTATCCATCCACCCACATATACCACCACATCATAAGGCACAATAAAAAGACAAAATTGCTGAATAGATGTACAAGCAGAGAGCTAAATGGCCAAAGAAGAAACAACTACCTTTATTGAAGGGTCATTTTTTTTTCTTTTCAACAATGCCCTGGAAGACAAATATCTTAGAATAACCAAAACCTCTCAAGGCTTTGTTTATCTTTATGTGCAAAGAAGACTAAATTATCTTCAGCAAAAATGCCACACAGAGCCTATATTTATTTATATATTTGTAGTGTTTCAATGTCTTTCCTCAACTAATTAAACGCAACAGTGCAAAATAATTCATCATTTTGGGGGGCTTAGGTGTCTATGTTAGGGAGAATATGGACTTAATTTGACTCTTTAGTAACTATAAACTTGATCTTTCTCATAAGTACAATAGGCAAAATAAAATCCAGTTATCAATGTTGCCAAGAAGCTGAGATGAGAAACTACACAAGGAGTTTCTTTGTAAATTGGAAACCACCACACTTGTTATTCTTGCTTCCTTTGCAACATCTACTGAATGCAGTGACCAGCCCAAAATTTCACCCTCCACTCTTTGCCCCTGTAGACTTTTCTTGCCCACCTGAAGTTTATGTCTCTTCTCTCTATTGTTTCTCCTTGATGCAAGGCTGTCATTACCATTGCTTCCCTCTTCCCACATGATAGCTCCATGCCTTTGCTGCTGATTGGCTGCTGTTACAGGTGATGGAGGCTGATGCAGATGGATTCCAGCAGTTCTCATGAGTATTTTATGTGCTTTTGCTGATTTACAGCCAGTTCAGCATTCCTTTAAATGGCCATAAATTGGATTGATGTCATAAATCATATCTAGAGAAAGTGCCTGAGTCCCAGCTCAGGCAGCTATGCTAATGTCTGTGAAAATAACAAAGAAACATCCTCATTCAGGCCTGACTCTACCATATTAAAAGGCCAAATTGCAAGGAGCTGTCAGTTACTCAGAGGGGAAAAGGTAAAATGGGGAGAAAGGTCATTGTAAAGAATATTAATAACACAGCCAGGAAGAATGTACAGATGTGTGCCAGTGAGAATAAACAAGGGGTGGGGAGGAAGAGGGGTTTCTGAAAAAGTGATAAAAAAAGAGGGCTGTATAAGGAAAAGATAAATGCAAATGAAATATACTGTATGGCAATGGATTATATCAGCAGTTGATATATGGGATTGAGTATCAAACTGTTGAGCTGGCAGCCATTAATATGATATAGTGGATGTGATATGCTGGGTGATGGCAGTCCTGGTGCAGGGAAAATAGAGCACATGCTGCAGTCTTTCAAAACAATGGTTCACAGAAAAGACAGAAAATTACAGCACTACAAGTTTATAAAACTAAAATCGTGTGAGATAATTATGGATTTTGATAGGGTTCATTATTCTTTATCTATCACCTCTCCCATCTCATCAGGAAGCAAGAGAACTATCTGTTCTGCTCCATAGGAGCATCAGGATGGCAGGTTTTCCATTCCATGAAGAACAGCAAAAGTGACCTGAGTGTTTTCTCTGGTGCACGCACTTCCCCTTGACAGTTTAGCCAGATGTTGGCATCCCCAGACTTCCTCAGTAGAACTGTTTTGAGCTGGCACTCATCTATGGGATTCCTAGGGATTTCATTGACTCCCAGAAATTATCTCCTACTCTTAACTCATTCACAAATTCCTTCACCTGACCTTTATTATCTGCTATGTGCCAAGCATACGTACTGAGGTTTCAAAAATTAATGCAAGGCAGTCTGAAACAGTTACCTATTTTTTGTTTCCTATCCCTTGACCTTTCCATTTGGATAGTTTGCTCACACAACATGTTGCAGTCAGCCCATATAAAGACAGGCACAGGACACGTATTTTGACACATGTCTACAAGCCAGTGAGTTCCAGACTCACTGCTAGTTCTCAAGGTGCTGGCCCTTGGCTCCTGATTGTACTCTGACATGCATCACCCGATGTTGACATGGAGGTTTTCACAATTGGTTAGACTCCTCTTTTTAGTTTATTGTACACTAATTTCCCACTCAGTTTTTGGCTTTGCCCGCTGCCCTAGATTTGGTATCACCTGTTACCAAAGCTTAAAATTAGTGGGAGAGAAATCCTCACCTGTGTACAACCACACACAGTACCTTCCTACCCCACCTCAAGCACCACCATACACAAACCACATGCTTGCATTACATCAACTGCCCAGGACACACTCCATGGGAACTGAGTTTTCTGATACTTCCCTGGAAATATTTTTTCTTTTTGATGGACCCTTGATGTACACTTCCCCTTTTTCTATGTGCCCATTTCCATCCTCAATTCTCCATTATTGTGCATTCCCTCCAGCTATCTTATCCACTCTCCCAAGAGAGGAACTCCCAAGGTTCCAATGACCTCCCAATGGCCACTCTTCCTGAATCCTTTATTTCCTCTTCCTCCCTCCTGAACTCTAATCTCAGTCACCCTGCTGAAACTGTCCATTGAACAGGCCAAACTCATGTCTCACAGACATTTCAAGTTCAGGAAGGAAAGGTGTACTTTCCTTAATGTGTTTTGTGTCTCTAGATCATGATCATTGCCCCAGTCACTCAAATGAAAACATCTGAGTCATCCTTAATTCCTCCTTTTCTCTGACCAGTCTCCCTATATAATCAATTAGAAATCTTCTGCCAGTTCTACTTAAAATATGAAATATGACTGGAATCTATTTCTGATTCTTTTTTTTCATTTAATTTATTTTCTTTATTTTTTCCAAAACATTTATCTCTGCCTTTCCCCCACAACCTTCCTCTGCCCCTCCCCCTTCCCTCCAATCCTTCCCCTTTGTTTCTGTCCATGAGTCCTTGCTAGACATTCCGCGACCCTCCCATTCCCTTCCTTTTCCCCCATCGCCCGCTCCTTCCATCCCTCTTGTCTCTGTTCGTTTCTTTTCCTTTCAGTGTTGCTGGTCTTATTTTCCTTGCATCTTTGTATTGTTGGTTAGGTTCCGCTTATAGGTGAGATCATATGGTATTTGTCTTTCGCCCCTTGGCTTATTTCACTTAGCATAATGCTCTCTAGTTCCATCCATGCTTTCGCAAAGTTTAGTAGTTCTTTTTTTCTTTCTGCTGCATAGTTTCCCATTGTGTAAATGTACCATAGTTTTTTGATCCAATCATCTACTGATGGGCATTTAGGTTGCTTTAACACTTGGCTATTGTAAATTGTGCTGCTATGAACATTGAGGTTCTTCTGAATTGGTGTTTTAGGATTCTTAGGGTATAGTCCCAGCAGGGGACTCACTGGATCAAAAGGCAGTTCCATTTTCAGCTTTTTGAGGAAATTCCACACTGCTTTCGACAATGGCTGCACCAATCTGCATTCCCACCAGCAGTGTACTAGGGTTCCCTTTTCTACACAGCCTCGTCAGCACCTGTTGTTTGTGGATCTGTTTATGATGGCCATTCTGACCGGTGTGAGGTGGTACCTCATGGTGGTTTTGATCTGCATTTCTCTGATGGCTACTGATGCCGAGCATCCTTTCAAATGTCTCTGGCCTGTCTGTATCTCTTCCTTGGAAAAGCATCTGCCCAGGTCCTTTGCCCATTTTTTGATTCGATCATTTGTCTTCTTGGAGTGGAGTCATGTGAGTTCTTTATATATCTTGGAGCTCAAACCTCTATCTGATGTATCATTAGCAAATATATTTTCCCATATGGTTGGCTCCCTTTTCATTTTGCTGATGTTTTCTTTAGCCGTGCAGAAGCTTCTTATTTTGATGAGGTCCCACTTGTTTATTCTTTCCTTTATGTCCCTTGCTTTAGGAGACATATCGGTGAAAAAATTGCTGCGTGGGATATCTGAGAGTTTCCTGCCAATGTTCTCCTCTAGGACTTTTATGATGTTGTGACTTATATTTAAGTCTTTTATCCATCTTTAGTTTATTTCTGTATATGGATTCTTTATTCTGGTGGCCAGTGCCTGAGGTTCCTGTTCACCATGGTACTGGTTACTACCTGATCTCCTCGCTTCCATTTTTTCCAATTCTAATCTATTCTACCCCACTTACTGCTATCTGGATATCATTCTAACACATGCATCAGATGATGGCACTTTTTCTTAAAAACTACCAATTTATTGCACTATACAGAACAATATTTAATATATATCACATACATTTACTTGTTCAAAACTGAAAGATCGTATTACTTAACAGGCATTCAATATGGCATCAATATACTTTCTAACTTTATCTCAAAACACGTAGCCCCAACATATCTTATACTGCTATCATCAGCCTGGACTATTTGACAATCCCTGAACATGATTTACGGTGTATACCAAGTTAAGAAAGGCTGCCCCCCCCCCAAAAAAGATGGGCTTACCAGGCTGATACCAGAATAAATCTATTCTTCTCCATATCTGCAACTCTACCCACAGTCCCCATAGGATCCTGACATTTCCCTAGAATCCCCAGGAGACACATGGTTTTGCGATGATGCTTAGACATTCTTTGGCCTGCTGACAACCTGAGTCATCAATAGAAACACCCTCCATATCCCAGTTCAGACATTGATCAAATTGGGAAGTCTTAAATATGAATAGTTCCTAAACATGAGTGTACATAGAAATCAGTGCAATACTCCCTAAAATACAAACTTCCATGCCACACTCCTAGAAATTCTAATTTAGAGATCTGGAACAGGGCCCAATAATTAGTATTTTAAGCTAGATCCCCCCAATAATCTTGAGGCTCAGCCAAGTATAGCTATCAATGGTTTAATTTAACTGGGTAGCTGATAGAGCCAAGATAAGTAATAGGACCAGCTTAATTTGCTGGCTTTCCCATTGGAACAGAGCAAGTCAGAACAACAACAAAACATTGGCTGGGCCCAGGGTGGTGGTGATGAGAGACAGAGGAAGAAAATTGAAGTCACCAAAATTATTTTCAAATCCAAGGCATGATAATATTTTATTTTGGAGCCTATAAATAAAAGATAGCCTCTCCCATCTGGCTTTATGATAGAGAAACATTGTTGAGGTGACATTTATAAAAGTGCTACAAAGTTGTTAAAGGACCATGACTATGATTCTTAAATTTGAAAATATGAGCACCAGATTTCTGTGTGTTCTGTCTTATACAAATGCTAGAGTCACTAATGTGGATGCCTGACATTTCCAAAGGGTCATATTTACATTTCTCAAAAATTGAGCTAATGTTATTTAAAACCAGTGCAAATCTCACTTTATATTTCAGTTTTCCTGCTTTTAAGTTAACCAAACCTCACTGTTTATTCTAACTTCACAGCTGGTTAAACAATAGAGCCTGCCATTATGGTGACTTTTAATAATAGCAGCAGGGCTACCGTGTCCAGGCTGTCAAGAGAGGTCACACTACTGCCGGGGTGACCTATGGCCACCAGGGATGCACATTTCACATTATTTTATTGGTTGATTTGGTAAGTGCCCTCTCTTGAGACTGCTTTGGATGCCACTGAGATGTTCCAGCTTCAGTGATTTTTACCATGTATCAGTAGCCTTTTCTATAATTGATATAATGTTTATGATTCTGTCATTTATGGCTGATGGGCTTAAGTTTCTTTATTGGTAAAATAACAATAATAAACCATTACCTGTGCTCCTTGCTAGGAATGGTCAAAGAAACAAATGCTGTGTGAGAAAGTGAGTTATTGAGCTCTGCTGGGAAGTGGTTAGTGTGGCCTTAAAGTAAGAAGAGCAAGCTCTCTAAGTTATAGCAGCTCAAGCAGGGAGAAAAATAAAACACGAGGAGACCAATGAGAACATAGTACACCAGCCACATAGAAACTGGTAAAGAGAAAAAAGCAGCAAAAACAAAGTAAAAGGCAGGATCAGAGTATGTTAAGCCCAGAATTTACCTCAGTTCACAGCTGGAGAGTGAAAACATAAATAGAGCAAAAGAACGGAGAATGTGATGGGAAAAGGGTAAGGAGGAAAAAATTGGAACAGTGAAGTGAGAAAGAAAAGAAATAACTGATTTTATTATTTTGGCCATTGGCAATAGGAAAAAAACAAGGCAAGAGAGAAGAAAAATTCTTCTGCTTCTGGGAATAAGTTCTATCCAGTCAAATATTAATTTTTTTCAACCCAAATATCTTAGCTTCATCATCCTAGGGCTATGGCATTAAATATGCAATTATGATATTTGAACCCTCAGCCTACTTAACTTTGCAAAGTCCTGTCTTCTACCAGGTTTTCTTCCCAAAATGTTCCTGGAGAGTGTGAAAATGGACCACAAGTCTTGCCTAAATGCTGCTCAACACACCTGCATCAGTTCACTGTCTGGCTCAGTTTACTGCTCCCCTCAACCCCCTTTCTCTTCAGAGGGACTCATGTCAGGTGGCTGCTCCTGGCTCAGGACCTCTGCACCCTCAGTATCTTCTTTCCCACCTTTCCCCTTTCAGTCCCCATAGTGGAACAGAGAAAATCTATAATTTTAAAGAAAATTTTACAGATAGAGATAATGAAAGAAACACAACAGGAAGAAAACTCACATCTACCACTGGCTGTGCTTATGCTCTGAGGACACAGACCTATCTATGCCTACAACTTAAGGTTCTGTAAGAATTAATAGCCCTGACTTAACCCTCATCTGTTTCCTCACAGCAGAAGCCAAGGTATCCTCTCACCCTGACCAAAAGGGTGACAGGCATGTTGATGCCCTACGACTTAACTGTCAAAGATCCAGAAAAAGTGAAAATGGTTTTCACCAATGTTAACCTAAGCACCCCCACCCCTGACCCAGTACTCACTTGTTGCTCCAGGATTGATCTCTTACAGGGGAAAATTCCATTCAGGGAAAACTCTGTCCCACACATTGAGTGTTTTCTTTCCTATTAGCCACCAAATGATAGCAGTGAACTATATTTCATAAAGCTTTAAAAACTCCAAAGTTAGGTAATAATTACAAAGCATGCCAGGTCAAACAAAGACACATACTCACAAGGACAAGGCATGTCTTTCTTGGCCTCCCTCTATTCCCTGTAGGTGGCCCCTCCCCAACTCCCATACTGAGTGCTGACCTGAGGCCCAGGCCCTGAACATGTAAGTGCTTCAGATGCACCTACCATATAATCCAGTATTTACCTGTCACCTCCAGAATATTTTCAAGTGCGCCAGTTTTTATTCTCAAAGGTTTCTCAATTTGGGCAATAAGTTATATGGCCTTCTTAATTTGAGTGGGATTAACCAGAGTGTATTAATAAAGGCCCTTATTATCACTCCCCTGGAATACTGTACAAACCTCTGGCTTAAATAATCTGCCTCTACTCTTAGCTGTTACTCCTCTTTTATTTAACAAATATTACTAATTGCCTACTATATGCTTGGAATGTTCTTGACACAGAGCTTATACTAATAAAACAAACAAGGTTGCTACTTTCATAAAGCCTACATTCCAATGGACAAAAAAACAAAACAAAACAAAAAACAATTTATTAAGACAAAAATCTGACCATGATACTTCCTTATCCCCAATTATTTAAAAGACCCTACTGCCTAAATGCTGCTCGACACACCTGCCTCAGTTCACTGTCTGGCTCAATTCACTGCTCCAGTGAAACTGAAGGTTAAGCTCCTTAGCCTGACACCCAAGTCTCCTCCCACCCCCAACCTGTAGGCTTTTCCTTTGAATTTGTCTTTTAATGTGACTTGCATTTTGCCAACAATATTCTATATTCCCCATATACTTTCATATTTCAGCCATTTGTTTGCACTCTACCTTTTTCAGAATGGCTCTGCTCACTTTTTCTCTCACGGAATCCCCTGCTTATCTATCAAGTTTCAACTCAGTGTCATTTAATTTTTACCGTTTTCCCTTAGCCTTGAAGGCAGAATTAATCATTCCCTTATCTGTGAGCTCAAAGTAGTTTATAAACACATTTGTCTTAGCACATATCACATCATGGTTTGGTTAATATGTTTATGGATCTTTCTTTCCCACTAGACTGTGAGTTCTTCAAAGGCAGGGACCATATCTTATTCATCCCCAGGCTACCTATGGTAAGAATATCGAAGTGATTCAACAAATATTTGTTGAATTCCATTAGGGATCTTAGGACATCAATATGTTTAAACAAGATTGTTTTTAAAAATAATCTTTGACAAAAAATGGTAAGACTCTCAGAGGATATGATAAAAATGTGCAATAGTTTTCATTGAGAAATGGAAAAATCTAAAATTTTGGTAAATGTAATATAAATAACAGAAGATGTCAAAAAACAAGGGTACAAAGAATATTTATAATGTTTGTGTCAAAAATAAATGAGTAAATTAAGAGTAGCGCCAGAGATATGGTAATCTCCCTAGGAGCCAGAGGAAGTCTGTAGAAGAATCACCTGTAGGCTGAGCAAGGCATTCATTCTCCTTTACTAATCTTGTCTTGGCTGCAGCATTAGACTCCCAGCTTTAAATACAACATATATTTTAACAGTGGAAGGAGGAGGCAGAATTCAGGAGAAGCAAAGGAAAGATCAAAATTACTTTGGAACTTCTAGATAGATAGATAGATAGATAGATAGATAGATAGATAGATCGATGATAGATAGATCAATGATAGATAGCCAGAGAAGGCTAAAGATATAAAAGGAAAAAAATGAACAATATTGGTTTGTATCTCCTTAAATTTTACATAAATTGGTTCATTTTATCTTCACCTACAATTCATTTTTTCACTCCATTTTTTGTTCTAAATACCCACTTGGATACAGCTTATTTCAGATCATCCATCTCACTTGATCTCAAATGTTGGTCAAGTGTCCACCTCTGAGACATCATAAATTATTTGTGAGCTGACATTATTCATATAAATTATTTATAAAAATGCTTTTTACATAGTTTACACTTAATAATTATTACTCATTATTATTATTTTCACTGTTACATTCATTTACTCATATGAATAAACAATTTATATACCTGTTCCCCTTTTGATGAACTTTTAAATAGTATTCAATATTTTACTTGTACAAAAAAAAAGTGTCATAATGGACATCCTTGTACATACCCCCTTCTATATATGTGTGAGAATATCTTATATTTAGATGTAAATTGCTGGATTGAAAGATGTGATACAGTATGACTTTCAATGAAACATACCTTGCTTTATCCATGCTCCTGTATTTTCTCCTCTCATTTGGACTCTAAAGTTGTTCATGTGATTCTTTGTCCAATAGGACATTGTTGGAAGATAATTCTCTATGGCTTTCTCTCATTTTTATACATCTAACCAGTAAGGCAGTAATTGGCCTTTTGTTCCAGCCTATCTTTTCAAGGATGTTTGTATAGCAAATGGCCTTAAAAGATAAAGATGATGTCTCCCTGCAGAGCAAAGGACAGATTTGCTTAACATCCTCTACCATAAAGATGATGTCTTCCTGCGGGGCAAAGGCAAATTTGCTTGCAGCTGCTTGTAAAATATTTAGCTTCTATAAGCTTAGAGTTCCCCAGCTGTGATTGAAACCCTCTGCATTTGAAGCATCCACCTCTGTGTGTCACTCTTACATGATCTGAGAGGCAAGGAAAACAAGCATGAATAAATGCTCATGGTACTTGCTATGCTTTGAGTAACAAAATCCTTTTCCACTGGACCAAGAGACTTGTATTTTCTACCAGGTTCCAGAAAACTATAGAAGGCTAATTTGTTAGTTTACAGGTAAAATAAAATCTCATAGCCTTCACATTTCTCAGTAGATATTATTAGCAAGTGTGATAAAAGGAGAGGATTAAAATCTTCTTGCATATTGGGGGTTGCCCTCTCTTGTTTCTGGAAACTTTTGATACCGTATAAAAAAAATCCAGGCTAATCTTCTAAAAGATAATAAAGAGCTTGAGGAGAGAAGCCCTATATGTCCCAGTCAAGGCTTATAATTGGACCTAATCAACAAAACAAATAAGCAACTAAAATACTACCAGAGACATGGACATTAAGAACAAACTGACAGTGACCAGAGGAGAGGGGGACAACAGGGGAAAGAAAGGGAAGGGTCAAGGAACATGTATGAAGGACTATGGACTTGGATGACAGGGCCAGAGGAGGAAGACTGAATGTGGGAGGTGGGGGTTGGTAGGGCACTGGAGAGTAATGGTGGAAAATGGTGAAAACTATAATTGAACAATTTTATATATATATATATATATATATATATGTGTGTGTGTGTGTGTGTGTGTGTGTGTGTGTGTGTATGTGAGTGTGTGTGTGTGTGTGTGTGTGTGTGTGTGTGTGTGTGTGTGTATAAACTATTCAGGAGAGACAGCATCATTAGAAAGCAGAGATGAACCATTTCAGCCCAAGGTGCTGGCCCCCAAACTCATGTGCAGTCAATTGCTTTAAAGCACTAATTTTGGAGATGGTTAATTATACAGTAAAAGTTACTTTAAAAATATTACTAGTACAAGGCTAACTAATTAGTTAGTTAGCTAGAACCTAATATATACCAGATATTGATACAGGTGCCAGAGATACAGAAATGAATAAAACTAAGATATGTTTCAATCGGTAAATTCAACATCAGCTTCATTTAATACTGGAAAATTGACCTGTAAAAGTTTGTTCCAATTTTCACTCAAAGCAATTCACTTGGAGGAATGCAAGAGCATTCACTCTACCATATTTTACCAACAGTTATTATTTTAGGACTTTTTTCTCAATCTGATGTATATAAAATTATAAAAATGTAACATTTCCCTGATTATTCATAATTTGTTTTCATGTTTTATTGTCCATGTGTTATTACTATTTATTGAATATCTTGCTCATGTCCTTTATATGCCTTGTTATTGGGTTGTCTTTTTATTTATTTATTTATTATTCTTTAAGTATACAAACCTTAATCCATTATCAGTTAAGTGGGTTGTAAATACCATATCCCAGTTTCAGGTTTGCCTTTAAACTATAGGCTTTCCCCTCTCCCTGTATCAAAAGACTTTTTTAAATGTTTCTCCAGGTTTGAAATGTCTTCTATTACATTTGCCTCAATATACATATATCTTTTCAAATTCCACAAAAAGTGTTGCTTTTTAAAATTTTAATTACTTGAATTTATTGTTAAATTTGAAGTTAAATATCTTTAAGATATTGAGTCTTCCATTTATGAACATAATACCTTTCAATTTATGCCCTATAATAAAATTTTATGACTTTTTTATGATTGCACATATCTTTTTTTCCTTCCCCCCACCACTTTCCCTTGTCCCCTCCCTTCTCCCTCTCTCAATCCTTCCCCTTTGGTTTTGTCCATGAGTCCTTGCTATATGTTCCTTGACTTTCCCCTTCCCTTCCTTTTCCCCTGCCCACCCCTCCCTCCTTCCCTCTTGTCTCTGTTGATTTCTTTTCCTTTCAGTGTTGCTGGTCTTATTTTCCTTGCATCTTTGTATTGTTGGTTAGGTTCCACTTATAGGTGAGATCATATGGTATTTGTCTTTCGCCCCCTGGCTTATTTCACTTAGCATAATGCTCTCCAGTTCCATCCATGCTGTCGCGAAGTTTAGTAGTTCTTTTTTTCTTTCTGCTGCGTAGTTTCCCATTGTGTAAATGTACCATAGTTTTTTGATCCAGTCATCTGCTGATGGGCATTTAGGTAGCTTCCAACACTTGGCTATTGTAAATTGTGCTGCTATGAACATTGGGGTGCATAGGTTCTTCTGAATTGGCGTTTTGGGATTCTTAGGGTATAGTCCCAGCAGGGGAATCACTGGATCAAAAGGCAGTTCCATTTTCAGCTTTTTGAGGAAATTCCACACTGCTTTCCACAATGGCTGCACCAGTCTGCATTCCCACCAGCAGTGTACTAGTGTTCCCTTTTCTCCACAGCCTCGCCAGCACCTGTTGTTTGTGGATCTGTTTATGATGGTCATTCTGACCGGTGTGATTGCACATATCTTTTATTGGGCTCTTTGATAGATAGTTATATGATGATAGATAGATACATAGATAGATAGATGATAGATGGATGATAGATAGATAAATGATAGATAGATAGATAATAGATAGATATAGATAGATGATAGATAATTTGCTATTGTGATCAGAAAGTTTTTTTAAAAAAACTCTATTATCTTCTTGGTTGTCACTAATGCCTTTGGAGTCTCGTGTCACATCCCCTCCACTCACCTCTGATTTCAGACTCCATTGTGGCAGACAGTTCTATGTGAAAGATTTCTAGGGCCTTCTCTGAATCCACAAAAGCCCACTAGGCAAGTACCACATGCACAGCAAAGCAGTTTGGAGAAGTTAATGCCATCAAGGTAGACCTCAACCAATGAGGAATGGGAGCCATGGATAAATGACAGGATCCTCTCCTTTCAGCCAGCAATTCTGAAAGTCTGTGTGCTTTCCAGATGTCACGGTAAAAACAGACTCCCATTGCTTATAGCAATGACCTCAATAATTCACCTATGTACTGACTTTTCTTTCTTTCCTTGTTTACTCCCCTGTCCTGACTACTGCTCCTTGAGTTTGTATCCAAAGTTAATTATCTGTACTAAAATTCTTGTTTCAGGTTCTGCTTTCAGGGGAAACCCAAACTAGAGATTGAGCTATGGGAATGCTATTGATTTTTGCCTGTTGATTAATTTCCAACAACCTTGCTGAATTCTCTCATTAATTTGATACATTGAAATAGATCTTGTATTGTTTATGTACGTAGTTATAGTGCCTCTGAATAATAGGAGTGCAATTCTTTCTTTCCAAATCTTAGCATTCATGTGTGCTTTTACTTGTTTCATTACAAAGTTCGTGTAATACTATGTTGAATGATTTTACAAGGAATGCTTCTGTATTTTGTTGCCTGTATTTCCTGAAAGTTTTTGATAGAGATACTTTGTGAAGGTGAAGAAGTTTCCTTCTATTTTTAATTGGCCTAAAGGTTATAGGATGAATGAACACTAAATAAAGAAAGCTTTCTCCCAAATTGATGGATAATATTTTTTCTCATTTACTGGGAGCTTTATAATGTGAAACTTTTCTGACATTTCTCAGAAAAACACTATTTGCAAATTTATTTACCCAATTTTGATATCATTTCCTCCTAGTCCCCAAAATGCATTGGAAAATTATCTGTATTTTAAGTTACTAGTTTTAAGTTGGTGAATTTTATTCTTTTGGGAATTATCCATATTATCTATGTTTTAAAAATTATTATTAGAGAGTTGATGTTATTATTATTTTAAACCTTTTTATATATCTTGTTATACTCTTCTTTTAATTCCTAATATTTTTTGTATTTTCTCTCTTTATTTCTCTATACTGTCAGATCACCAACTATTTTACTTGTCTTTTTAAGTAACCAGCCTTTGATTTGGGTTTATTCTTTTATTTTTTGTTTTGGTTTTCTTGGTAATGTTCTCTATGTCAAAAATCCTAACATTTCTATTCTTTCTTTTGTAATTCTTATTTTAGGTTTTCTTTTGTATCATATTTACAGATTTATTGAGGTATGCTTAATGCAAAATTAATTAGACATAATTTAAGTTTACAGTTTGATGTATCTTGATATATATGTTAATATTTTAAATAATCAGCATAATTAAGATATTCAACATTTCTGCCACCCTAAAAGATTCCGAATCTTTTCTATTGTATCCATTATTCTTCCTATTGCATAAGCTCCCAGATAACTATTGATGCAAGCCAAAAATGTAGATTATTTTTCACTTCTAAAATTTTATAAAAATGAAAATTGCTTTTTTGGCCTGGTTTCTTTCACAGAGCACACTTCTTTTGCAATTCATTCATGTTCAGGCATGTGTCAATAGTTTGTTCTTCTTACTGCTGAATATTATTTTATTGAACAGATAATACAGCACTTTGCTAATCCAGTCAGTACTGAAGAATTTTGAATTGTCTTTCATTTCTCCCTATTATGGAAAGATACATGCATGTGGCCATTTCTCTTAGCTAAATACCTTGGAATGGAGTGGCTATTTTTCTTTTTTTCTTCAGCATAAACTACCTGAATTTAATGTACAATAAAGAGTATCATATAACTACTAAAAATATAAAAAGAAAGAAATATATGGGTCATAAAAAGTGATCAAAATTATACTTGTAGTCTTTTTTCTTTTTTTCTTTTTCTTTTCAATTTTTTAAAATTTATTTATTCCTTTTTTTTCATTTTTCACATACATTTGTCTCCATTTACCCGTCACCACTTTCCCCTGCCCCACCATCCCGACTTAATCCTTCCCCAATTTGGCTTTGTCCATGTGTCCTTCACACCTGTTCCTTGATCTGACCCTTCCCCTTCCTCTCCCTGCTACCCCATTCTCCCTCTCCCTCTCCCTCTCTCCCTGTCAGTTTATTCTTTCTTTCAATGTTGCTGGTCATATTTTCCTTGCCTGCTTGCTTTGCTGATTAGGTTCCACTTATAGGTGAGATCATATGGTATTTGTCTTTCACACCTGGCTTATTTCACTTAGCCTAGTGCTCTCCAGTGCCATCCATGCTGTTGCAAAGGGTAGTAGCTCTTTCTTTCTGCTGTGTAGTGTGGAATGGCTATTTCTAGTGGTAGGTTGATGTTTTTATGAAAATACTAAACTGTTTTTTGAAGTAGTACATGAGAATTCTAGTTGCTCCAACTCCTTGCCAACATTTTCTGGGAATAGCCTTTTCAATTCTATCTGCTCTAGAGCAGCAGCCTCCAACCTTTTTGGCACCACAGACCAGTTTCATGGTGACTAATGATGTTAAGCATCTTCTCGTGTACTTATTTTCTCTATATTTATTTTCTTGGGTAAGTATTGAAATGTTTGCCCTTTTGTTATTTTACTTATTGGATTGTAAGTGTTCTTTATGTATTTTAGTTACAAATCTTTTCTCACATTTAAACTTGGTAAATATATTTTCAGTTTACAGATTTTTTTATTCCTTAAATTTTTGTTGAAAACATTTTTTATTTTAATAAAAGTAGGTTTATTATTATTTTTCTTTTATAGTTTATTCTTTTTATCTATTACCTAAAATCTTTATAAAATGCAATGTCATTTTAGATCTTATATTGGGTTGGAGAAAAATTTCGTTCATTTGTTTTCTGTAAGATGGCTGTAGTAGCCCTTAGTTGTCTTTAACTTCACTCAAAATAAATTTTGTTATGTTACATTATGATAGCTGTCATCAGCATGCATTTAGAAAAAATAAAAATTGATGAATTTTTGTATAGCTATTTTAATACTGAAGAGCAAAGAAAATAAGCAACATTTTCAACATAATCTGCTTTATTATTTCAGGAAAGGTAAAAATGCAACTGAAACAAACACACATAAAAGATTTCTGCAGTGTATGCAGGTGCTGTGACTAAATGACTCTGTCAAAAGTGGTTTGCCAAGTTTTGTGCTGGAGATTTCTTGCTGGATTATGCTTCAGAGTCAGGTAGACTGGCTGAGGTTGATAGTAATCAAATCAAGATATTAATTGCCAACAATCAATGTTATAACATGCAGGAGATAACCAACATATTCAAAATATCCAAATTAAGTGTCGAAAATCTTTGTACCAGCCTGGTTATATTAATCTCTTTGATGTTTGGGTTCCACATAAGTGGAAAAAACCTTCTTGACCATATTTCCACATGCAATTCTCTACTTAAATGCAATGAAAATGTTCCATTTTTAAAACAAATTGTGACAGGTGATGATAAGTGGATACTTACAATAATGTGAAACAGAAGAAATTGTGGGGCAAATGAAATGAACCACCACCAACCACACCAAAGCCAGTTTTAATCAAAAGAAGATGATTTTATGTATATGGTGGGATTGGAAGGGAGTCCTCTATTATGAGCTCCTTCTGGAAAACCTAACAATTAATTTCAACAAGTACTGCTCCCAGTAAGACAAACTGAAAGCAGTACTCAACAAAAAGCATCAGAATTAGTCAATAGAAAACCCATAATCTTCCATCAGGATGACACAATTCCATATGTTTCTTTGATGACCAGATGAAAACAGCTAAAACTTGGCTAGGAAGTTCTGATTCATTCACTGTATTCACCAGACACTGTACTTTCAGATTTCCATTTATATCGGTCTCTACAAAATTCTCTTAATGGAAAAAAATTCAATTCCCTGTTAGACTGCAAAAGGCACCTGGAACTGTTCCTTGCTCAAAAAGATAAAAAGTTTTGGGAAGATGCCTGAAAGATGACAGAAGGTAGTAGAACAAAATGGTGAATACATTGTTCAATAAAATTATTGGTGAAAATGAAGAATGTGTCTTTTATTTTTACTTAAAAGCCAAGCAAACCTTTGGCCAACCTAATATTTAAATCTATAATCCATATTAAGCATTAAGTTTTGCCTTTGGTGTAAGAGTTAAGGTTATTTTTTTTTTTTTTTGCATTTGTATATCTAACACCATTTCTTGGAAGATAGTCCTTTCCTCACTGTATGGCCTTAATATCGTTATCAAAATCAAATGACTTTATATGTGAGTCTAATTTGGGATTCTCTCTTCTGTTCCAGTGACCTAAATAATGTCTTTTTATACCAATGCAATGATGTCTAGTTAACTATAGTATTCCATTAAGTCTTAAATAAAATACTGCATCTTTCAAATTTGGTCATAATTCTCAAAATTGTTTTTGATATTCTAAGTCCTTGCTTTTTTTCCAACTAGCTTATAAAATTGGCTCATCAATTTTTACAAAATAAAACAATATCTAGGATTTTTAATCAGTTTTTCATTGCATCTATAGAATTGTAAAGAATTGATAACTTAGTACTAAATATTCTAAACCACAATAGTGGTGTGTCTCTACATTTAAGTCATTTTGCTTTCTCCCACAATATTTATAGTTTTCAGTTGATAGGTTCTGAACATAATTTGTCAAATTAATTCCTGTTCTATATTCTTATGATTTTAAATGTCATTATTTTATCAGATTTGATTTGCAGTTTGTTGTTAGACACAATCATGTTTTACTTGATAACCTTTTACCATATGACTTCATTCAATCTAGAAGCATTTTTTATTAATTTCTTACATGGAAGATTATGTTGTCTGCAATTAATGATGGTTTTATGTTTTTCTCTAATATCTGGGTGTATTTTAATTTTGTTTTATTTATTTGTTTATTTTTTCCTGTCTTATTGAACTAGCTCCACTCCCAAGACAATGTTTAATAGAAGTGTGAAAAAAGTCATTGTTGCTTGTCCGTGATATTATGGGGACACATTCAACTTCCACCATTAAATATGACACAAGCTGTAAATTTTACATACATGCTGCCTATCAGGTTGAGGAGTTTCTTTCTCTTCCATATTTTCAGTTAGTTTGTATCAAAAATGCATGTTTAATTTTAAATGATTGATATGCATCTGTGAAACTGCTGACATGTTTTTTTCATCACTTGTTAGTAAATTATATATTAGTTGGTTTAAGAATGCCAAACTAACCTTGCAGAAGCCCTACTTAGCCAAGACGTATTAGCTTCATATATTTTGTCAATTATACTTGTGAGCATTTTATTTAAAATGTATTTTGCTGATGGTCATGAGGAATATAAATACGTAGTTTATGTTACAAGTTTATGAAATATGTTTATAATATTCAGTGATTACCTTTTCAGTGTCTGGAGGATCTCATATACTAGCTCTTTTATTCTTGAATTTGGTGTGTTATTTTTCCTCTTTACCTTTTCTGGTCATTGTAGTTTGATGACCATCAATTTAATTGATGTTTTCTAAGAACCCACTTTTGGTTTCCTCAATTTTCTTTACTGTTTTGTTTGTTTGGTATTCCATTGGTTTCTGCTCTTATTTCCTTTATTATGATTATTTTTGATTGAAACTGATCTTTTCTTTAGATAGAAATAAATCTACTGACACATCTTCCTACTGTACCATCTGTTCTTTGTTCCATTATTCCTGTTTTTCAGCTTTCCCTTGAATTGTTTTTTATGATTTAATTTCCTCTCCTTCATTGGCTTACTAGATAGATGTACAGCTGTTTTTTTGGTGCTTGTATTAGGATTTAACATATCACAGTCTACCTTAAGTAAGGGTATACCAACTATAAGACATCACTTCATCTCACCCTTTCTGACATTTGTACTATTGTCATACATTTTACTTTTACTTATGTTAAAAATCCATGTTATATTTTTATTATTACTATAACAAATCAATAATCTTTTAAGGGAATTAACAAAATAAGAAAACTGTATCATATTTACCAACATATTTACCATTTGTGATGCTTTTTATTCTTTTTTTTAAATTTTATTTTAATTTATTTTTTCAAATACATTTGTCTCTGCCAACCCCCCACCACTTTCCCTTGCCTCCTCTCTCCTTCCCTCCCTCAGCTCTTCCCCTTTGGTTTTGTCCATGAATCCTTGCTATATGTTCCTTGACTTTCCCCTTCCCTTCATTTTCCCCACCCCCCCTTCCCTCTTGTCTCTGTTGATTTCTTTTCCTTTCAGTGTTGCTGGTCTTATTTTCCTTGCATCTTTGTATTGTTGGTTAGGTTCCACTTACAGGTGAGATCATATGGTATTTGTCTTTTGCCTCCTGGCTTATTTCGCTTAGTATAATGCTCTCCAGTTCCATCCATGCTGTCGCGAAGTTTAGCAGTTCTTTTTTTCTTTCTGCTGCGTAGTATTCCATTGTGTATATGTACCATTACTTTTTGATCCAATCATCTACTGATGGGCATTTAGGTAGCTTCCAACACTTGGCTATTGTAAATTGTGCTGCAATGAACATTGGGGTGCATAGGTTCTTCTAAATTGGCGTTTTGGTGTTCTTAGGGTATAGTCCCAGCAGGGGAATCACTGGATCAAAAGGCAGTTCCATTTTCAGCTTTCTGAGGAAATTCCACACTGCTTTCCACAGTGGCTGAACTAGTCTGCGTTCCCACCCACAGTGGACTAGGGTTCCCTTTTCTCCACAGCCTCGCCAGCACCTGTTTGTGGTTCTGTTTATGATGGCCATTCTAACCGGTGTGAGGTGGTACCTCATGGTGGTTTTGATCTGCATTTCTCTGATGGCTAGTGATGCTAAGCATCCTTTCAAATGCCTCTGTGCCCTCTGTATCTCCTTATTCTTTATGTATATTTAAATTTGCATTAGGTATTATTTTTATTCTCATTAGGGGACCCTCTTTAACATTACATATAATTATAATGGTGAGTAGTATAGTGGTATACCAATGATAACATTATGAGCTTTTTTATATGTTAAAAAGTATTTCATTTTTGTTTATGAAAGATTTTTTCACTTGGTAGGTAATTCCAAGTTGACATTTATTTTTTCTGTGTTATAAAGATATCATTCCACTCTTCTCTGATTTACATTGTTTCTGAGGAGAAACATGCTATCACTATTCTTTTTTTTTTTTTTCCTTCTGTGTATCTCTGGACCTTTTCCCTACTTCTGGGTTTGAAGATTTTTCTCTTTAACCACTGGTTTAATGCAACTGTGTTATTATATCTCTTGGCATAGACTTTTTGGGATTGTGATTAATTGGGCTTCTTGGATCTGTGGCTTTAAAGTTTTATCAAATTTGGAAAAATTTTGCCAGTATTTCTTTAAGTATCTTTGTCATTCTCACCTTTTCTCTCCCATCGTTCTGGAACATCGGTTATACATATTAGAATGCTTCATGTTTTTCATTGTTCACTGCCACATTTTTTTTTTGTCTTTTTTTTTTCTTTCTTTCTGTATTTCATTCTGGATAGTTTCTATTGCCATGTCTTCACAATCACTAATTATTTCTTCCACAATATTTATTTTGCTATAAAAGCCATCTAATTTTTTCCATTTTATACTGCCTAAATTTTATCTCTAGGAGCTTGATTTGGGCCTTTTATATCTTCCATGTCTCTCTTTAACAAGTTCACAATTTCTTGTACATTTTGAGCTTATGGTATGTATTTATAACACATATTTAATGTTCATGTGTACTAATTCTCCCGTGTTTGTTATTTCTGTTTCTATTTCTATTGTATTTATTTCTCTGCTTTTTCCATGCCCAGTCATTTTTATTTTATGATAGGCTTCAAGTTTACAATTTGGATATTAATTATTTAAAACATGTATTTAATATTCTTATCTGCTCTTTCTCTTACATTTGTTATTTCTGGTTCTATTTCTATTGATTACTTTTTCTGCTTCTTTTCATGTCTGATATCTTTTATTTTATGCCAGACTTTGTCAAGTTTACAGTTTGGATATTGAATATTTTTTCAAATTTTAAGGGACTTTTGGGCTTTGTTCTATTATGCAGTGATGTGGAAAAAAATTAATCCTTTAGAGTCTCATTTTTAAGAGTTGTTAGGTGAATCCAGATACCCTGGGTTCTAATTGCTAAGAACTTTGATTGATGAGAACAACTATTCCTGCCCCTGTGAGTATTGTTCTACATGATCTTTTCTAATGGGATTTTCCTTACCCACAGGCACCAATCATGACTCACTTAAGAATCTGAAGAATACTTGTGCAAATCTCTGGATTTCTCTTTCCCTGTACAGTTTTTTTTTTCTTCTTCACCACTCTTCTCTGTGAATTTCAGCACCTTTGCCTCCCAACATCTATATTCTATCTGTAAATCAGTGGGCTTAACTTTGGTTTCCATTCTATATTTTGCATCTGGAAACTATAATTATTAAACTGTAAATAACAGCTCATCTTATTTCATTCTCTCTTCTCAGATTTCACTATCATGTACTGAGAGTTGTCCAATGTTTGAAAATCATTATTATATGCATTTTGTTAAATGTTCTAATTATGTAAGGTAAGAGGTTAGATCCAGTTTCAACTTTCCTGGTCTAATGCAGGGTCTTAAACTTTGTTATTCTTTATACAATTATTTTCTAACAAATGGATTTAAGGCTATACATGTCCTCTAAGCTGAAACTTCATTCTGAAAATCTGATGATCATTTCTAAATATTGTATTTTCATTAGAATTTCCTATTTAATTCATAAACTATGTAAAACTACATCTTTAGATTCCAAACTTATCAGATCTCATTGACCAACTTAGTTATTATATCTAATCATTATGCATTTTTTAAAGGATTTGGTCTGCAAGATATTATTTTGTATGTATTAAAAGTTCCCTTATGGTGTAGTATTTGATGAGTTTTATATGTGCTTACAAATAATGCTCATTCTTTATTTTGCAGTTGCAGTTTTTATAAAAATCAATGCCTTAAGCATAATAATTGTGTCATTCGATTTTTCTACACCTTCACTAATTTCCTCTTTGCATGACTCATCAGATTTAATACATTTATTGAAAGTTTACATTATGATAAAAACTTTGTCAACATCTCCTTGAAATTCTTTGCTTTTTTGCCTTATATATTTCATGTTTATGTTATTAAAGATAAGGAGTTTGTGACTTCCATATATTGTAACAAATTATTCTATTTATCATTAAGCATAATTATTTTTGCCTATATCTATGATTTCCTTTAATTTATGTTTTTGAGTATAGCATTTTACAACTAAACTAAAATTTGAAAATAAAAAGACAGCCATTATATTCTATTTTGATTTAGTTTTATTGTGTAGTAGTATAGAAAGTATGAATTAAGGGTCATCAAGGAACATGTATAATGGACCCATGGACAAAGATAACAGAGTTGGGGAAGGATTGAGTGTGGGAGGTGGGAGGGGGAGAGTAATAGGGGGAAAATGGAACAACTGTAATTGAAAAACAATTCTAAAAATAAAAAATAAAATAAAATGCACATGAGAATAAAACAACATCAGTTATTCATGTTTTTATAAGAATAAAAATAATATATATAGATTTGAATTTGATATTATTACATAGTCCTCAAAATCACAAAACCTACTTCCTTATTGGTAATTATAAAAAATGGGAGCAAGTGAAGTAATTGATCTTCTAGAAAAAATTTGTAACTCATTCTTTTATTTTATTATTGTTCAATTAAGTTATCCCAAATATTCACCCATTGCTCTACCCTGACCTACCCATTCCTTCACTCCCGCCCTCAATCCCCAGCCTGTTTTCCATGTCCATGTCTAGAACATGTTCCTTGAGTAGACCTTCACCTTCTTTATTCCATTATCTCCCTCCCCTCTGGTCACTGTCAGTTTGTTTCTTATTTCCATGCCTCTGGTTCTATTTTGCTTGTTTGTTTTGTTCATTAGACTCCACTTATAGGTGAGATCATATGCTTTTTGTCCTTTACCACCTGGCTTAATTCACTTAGCATAATATTCTCCAGTTCCATCATGATTTTGCAAAGGTAGAAGTTCCTTCTTTCTGGAGGAAGTAAAGCTATCATTGTTTGCAGATGACATGATAGTGTACATGGAAAACCCTGTAGACTCTTCCAAAAAACTCTTCAACCTAATAAGTGAATTTGGCAAAACAGCAGGATACAAAGTCAATATTCAGAAATCAAAGGAATTTTTGTACACCAGCAATGCAATAGAAGAAGAAGAAATCAGAAAAAAAATTCCATTTGATATAGCAAGAAGAAAAATAAAGTACCTAGGAATAAATTTAACCAAAGAGGTAAAAGACCTGCATGCAGAAAACTATACAACATTGAAGAAAGAAATTAAGGAAGACACAAATAAATGGAAGCATATACCGTGCTCATGGATTGGAAGAATTAATATCATCAAAATGTCCATACTACCCAAAGCAATTTATAGATTCAATGCAATCCCTATTAAGATACAAATGACATATTTCACAGAAATTGAACAGACATTTCAAAAATTTATATGGAACCATAAACAACCCCGAATAGCTGCAGCAATTTTGAGAAAGAAAAACAAAGTAGGAGGGATCACAATACCGGACATCAAACTCCACTACAAAGCCACTATACTCAAAACAATCTGGTACTGGCACAAGAACAGACCCATAGACCAGTGGAACAGAAGAGAAAGCCCAGAAATAACCCCAGGTCTATATGGCCATCTAATATTTGACAAAGAGGGCAGAAGCATAAAATGGAGCCATAATAGCCTCTTCAACAAATGGTGTTGGGAGAGCTGGATGGCTACATGCAAAAAATTGAAATTGGATCATCAGCTGACACCATACACAAAAATAAACTCAAGATGGATCAAAGACTTAAATATAAGTCGTAACACCATCAAAGTCCTAGAGGAGAACATTGGCAGGAAACTCTCAGATATCCCATACAGCAATTTTTTCACTGTATGTCTCCTAAAGCAAGGGACATAAAGGAAAGAATAAACAAGTGGGACCTCATCAAAATAAGAAGCTTCTGCACGGCTAAAGAAAACATCAGCAAAATGAAAAGGGAGCCAACCATATGGGAAAATATATTTGCTAATGATACATCAGATAGAGGTTTGATCTCCAAGATATATAAAGAACTCACTCGATTCCACTCCAGGAAGATAAACAATCCAATCCAAAAATGGGCAAAGGACCTGGGCAGACACTTTTCCAAGGAAGAGGGCCAGAGACATTTGAAAGGATGCTCGGCATCACTAGCCATCAGTGAAATTGAGATCAAAACCGCAATGAGGTACCACCTCACACTGGTCAGAATGGCCATCATAAACAGATCCACAAACAACAGGTGCTGGTGAGGCTGTGGAGAAAAGAGAACACTAGTCCACTGTTGGTGGGAATGCAGACTGGTGCAGCCATTGTGGAAAGCAGTGTGGAATTTCCTCAAAAAGCTGAAAATGGAACTGCCTTTTGATCCAGTGATTCCCCTGCTGGGACTATACCCTAAGAATCCCAAAACGCCAATTCAGAAGAACCTATGCACCTCAATGTTCATAGCAGCACAATTTACAGAAAGAAAAAAAGAACTACTAAACTTTGCAACAGCATGGATGGAACTAGAGAGCAATATGCTAAGCAAAATAAGCCAGGGGGCGAAAGACAAATACCATATGATCTCACCTATAAGCGGAACCTAGCCAACAGTACAAAGATGCAAGGAAAATAAGACCAGCAACACTGAAAGGAAAAGAAATCAACAGAGACAAGAGGGAAGGAGGGGGTGGGGAAAATGAAGGGAAGGGGAAAGTCAAGGAACATATAACAAGGACTCATGGACAAAACTAAAGGGGAAGAGTTGAGGGAGGGGGGATGGAGGGAGCAAGGAAAAGTGGTGGGGGGAAGGCAGAGACAAATGTACTTGAAAAAATAAATAAATAAATTTTTTAAAAAAGGAAGTTCCTTCTTTCTTTTTGCTGTGTAGTATTCCATTGTGTAAATGTACCACAGTTTTTTGAGCCACTCATTTACTAATGGGCACTTAAGCTGTTTCCAGTACTTGCCTATTACAAATAGTGGTGCTATAAACATTACAGTGTATAGGTTCTTTTAAATTGGTGTTCAGGGTTCTTAGGGTATAATCCCAGGAGTAGGATCGCCAAATCAAAGGACAGTTCTGTCTTAAGCTTTTTTGAGGAAATCTCACACTATTTTTTTCCACAGTGGCTGTATCAGTCTGCATTCCCAACAACAGTGCAGAAATGTTCTCTTTTCTCCACGTCTTCACCAGCACTTGTTTGTTGATTTGTTAATGATGGCCATTCTGACCAGTGTGAGGTGGTACCTCATTGTGGTTTTAATGTGCATCTCTCTGATGACTAATGATGCTGAGCATCTGTTCATATGCCTATGGGCCCTCTGTAGGTATTCCTTGGAGAAGTATCTCATGAGGTTCTTCAAAATTTTTTAATTAGATTGTTTGTCTTCCTGGCATTAAATTGTATGAATTCTTTATATATTTTGGAGGTCAAACCCTTGTCCAATGTACCACTGGCAAATCTGTTTTCCCATACAGTTGGTTCCCTTTTCATTTTGCTGATGTTTTCTTTAGACTTGCAGAAGCCTTTTAACTTGATGTAGTCCCATTTGTTTAATATTTCCTTTATATCTCTTGGCCTAGAAGACATATTGGCAAAAATATTGCTGTGTGGGATATATGAGATTTTTCTGCTTATTTTCCTCTAGGACTCCTATGGTGTCATAGCTTGGTTTTAAGTCTTTTATCCCTACTGAGTTTATTCTGGTGTATGGTGTAAATTGGTAATCTAGTTTCACTTCTTTGCACGCATCTGTCAAGTTCTCCAAACACCATTTATTGAACAGGCTATTTTTACTCCATTTTATGCTCCTGACCCCTTTAGCAAATATTAATCAACCATAGAGATACAGACCTATTTCTGGGTTCTCTATTTTGTTACATTGATATATGTTTCTTTTCTCATGCCAGTACCAGACTGTTTGATTGCAGTGGCCTTGTACCTAATAAGCTCCACCAAAAAACTACTCAACTTATTAAGTGAATTTAGGAAAACATCAGGATACAAAGTCAGTATTCAGAAATCAAAGGTATTTTTTGTATACCAACAATAAAATATCAGAAACAGAAACTGGGGGAAAAAAATCTCATTTACTATAGCAACAAGAAAAGTAAAGTAACTAGTAATAAACTTAACCAAGGAGGTAAAAGACCCATACTCAGAAAACTATAGAATGCTGAAGAAAGAAAGTGAGGAAGACACAAACAAATGGAAGCATATACTGTGTTCATGTATTGGAAGAAATAACGTCATTAAAATGTCCATATTACCCAAAGCAATCTATAAATTCAATGCAATCCTTAATAAAATACCAATGATATATTTCACAGATATAGAACAAATATTTTAAAAATTTATATGAAAACATAAATGACCTTGAATATCCTCAACAATTTTTTATTTATTCTTTATTTTTAAAATTAATTAATTTTTTCAAATACATTTGTCTCTGCCTACCCCCACCACTTTCCATTGCCCCCTCCCTCCCTCAACTTTTCCCCTTTGGTTTTGTCCATGAGTTCTTGCTATATGTTCCTTGACTTTCCCCTTCCCTTCCTTTTCCCCAGCCCCTCCTCCCTCCTTCCTAGAGCAACTTGCTGTATAAAATTATTAAGCCATTAAAGCCATTAAGGGTTAAATTTAAAAGGACGGATTAACTAGAAAATCTTATTCTCTCAATGTTTATTTCTTTGATTTTTGTAAATAATATATAACTCAATGTTTTTGTCATTATTAATGACTAATGACTAATATCATTGTTAATCACTTATGTGTCTTCTTCTTAGTCAGTGCAGACTGCTGTAACGAATACCACTGATTGGATGGCTTAAACAACAGAAGTTTGTTTCTCACAGTTCTAGAGGCTGGGTAGTCTGAGATCAGCATGCCAACATGGTAGAGGTGAAAGCCCTCTTCCTGTTTTGCACGTGGCTGTCACATCCTCACTAGGCAGAGAGCAGAGAGATTTTTCTGTGCCTCTTCTTTTAAGATCTCTAAGTGTTCCATTCTGATGACCTAGTTACTTTAAAAGGCCTCATTTCCAGAAATCGCATTACATGTTAGGATTTCAACATATAAATTTCAAGAGGACAAAAAAATTCAATTTATAGGCATATAGTTTACTTATTTTTATTACCAGTTCATCTATTTTGTTACTATCAATATATTTTATATAGTTATATTATTAAATATTCCACATATTCTATACTTTTTCATTTTAATATTGATAATAACTTTATAGCATATATCAATATTAATTGTAATTTATGCAAGATTCAGTCTGGCTCTAGGATTTATTGTTTTTCTTTTATGCATCCAATATTTTTCTTGAACCCCAAAGCTTGATTTTTCTTCTCAACATTTTATGGTTGACTTCTTTAACTGTTTTATTAACTAGAAATCTATCATTTACCCAAATACATCTAACTTCCTATATTGGCTTTATGTGATCTGTGTCAAACTGTGTCATTCTGTATATAAATGTGATGAATCTATCTTTATGCTTTATTTGGTACATTAATTAGTTAATTCTTATCCTATACCAAGCTATTTTAATGATGTTGGCATTCTAATACCATTTCATTATTAACCAGTACAAATCACTTCTCATTAATTTTTTGTTTTCAGAATTTGTGGATATTATAATCATTAATATTTCAAGATGACCTTTAGAAACATTTTTAAAACTGTTCAAAAACTTCCATTGATACCATGACTAGAATTATGTCATATTATTAGTTGTGTTATATGAAGAATATTTTTTAGTAGTAAGCCTTGGCATTTGTCTCCATAAATTTATTATATTTGGTACGGTATTTTGCACTTACACTTATTATGATTATTTGCACATGTTTTATATTTATTAGTTCTTGTTAGTAGGATGACCATATGATTTGTTATTCAAATCAGTAGACTTTAATAGTGAAAGGGAACACTGCTTAATAATAACAGGCATAAACTGGATCTCATAGCTACTATAAATATAATATTTTTAAATTTTATTTTTTAGTAGATTAATTCAACTGAACAGCAATGGTGTATATGTACATGTATATATTTTTTAAAATAAACCAACCTCTCTACTTTTTTTTACTAAATGTAACCATTTATAGTGAATTGTATTATTTCCTCAGATTGTCAAACATGTCACTTACTGACAGGGATCATTTTGACACTACCTCAGAATAATTACATCTCTAATTTATTTTTCTTACCTTATTACATCATATAGAACTTCCAAAAATATTAAATACTATAAGTTAACAGGGGTATATATTTTTAAAATTCTGACATCTTGGTACCCTCATTATCACAACACCATTTTGATGTTAGTAATAGCTGTATCATGTTAAGGAAGTGATATTCTTAATTTTTTTTGTAAATAGTACTTTAAGTATAATGGGCATAAGATATAATACATAAAATTTTATGTATATGAGCTCTATAAAATATTATATCCATGTAATCAGCAACAACAAGATGGAGAATATTTCTGAATTTCAAGAAGTATCTTGGTACCCCCATCGAATTACTATATTCACAAACAAAAGAAAGAAATAATATGATATAAAATACCATATATTAATTTCCCTGCTTTTAAAGTAGATACTTGGACACACACACGCATTTTTTCCCACAGTACATATTCTTTTGTGTCTTGTTTCTTTATTTTTCAATAAATGTGTGTTTCATCTAAAGTTACATATCTATAATAATTTATGGATTGTCATTGATCATTATAATTATATGTTATATGAATATGCCTTGGTTTACTTATTCATTCTATTTCTTTTATGGCCATTTAGATTGTTTCCAGTTTAGATCTATTACCAAAATTGCTGCTATAAAGATCTTATGCACATCTTTTGGTGCACATACACATTTTTGTTTTGAATATGGTATACACATGTTCACCTTCAGTACATTTTATCAAACAGTTTTCCAAAGTTGCATCAATTAACACTTACAAGCAATATGAGTGTACCAGCTATTTCACATCCTTAACTTCACTTGTTTTAATTTGTTAATTTTATTTTTAATATTAGTCATCCAGGTAAGTGTTTGAAGTACATCATTGTAATTTTGAATTTTTAATACCCAGTTGAGAAATAAAGTTGAACATCTTTTCATATATTAATTCATCATTTGGGTATCACCTTTTGTGAAGTGCCTATTTTAGAGATTTGTCCAGTATTAAATTTTTTGTTATAGGTTTAGCCCAGAGTCTTCATATTTTTGGATATAACTCATTTAATTATATATTTGTGGCAAATATCTTCCATTCTATAACTTGTTTTATATTCTCTTAAGGTCTTTTGATGTGTTTTAACAAAATATCTTAATTTTAATAGTCCAGTTAATCCAATTGGTTTTTTGATGATTAGTGTTTCATGTCTCACTCAATTGCATGGATAGCATCCTGTGTTTCTCCCCACTAAACATTGTAATTTTAGCCTTTATATTCAGCTCTTTCATATTCCATCTGGAGTTGAACATTTTGCATTGTCTGGGTTTGGATGTCAAGATTCATTTATTTTCCGTACCTAATTGTTTCAACATCACTTTCTTAAAAGAATTCCTAGATTGTTATTGATAAACTAATTATAATGCCAACTTTGTCATCGTAAGTCAAGTGCCATTATATGTGTGGGTTGATTTCTAGACTATTTAGTTTCAATTTTCTATTTATCTATGCCTACACCAATATTACAATCATTTAATTACTATAGCTTTAAAGTAGATCTTGATTTCTTTTTCTGGTGTTGAGTTCAACCCAATTAAAAAATGGGCAAAGAAGTCAAATAGACACTTCTCCTATGAGGACATACAGATGGCTAATAGACATATGAAAAGATGTTCAACATCACTAATCATCAGATAATTGCAAATTAAAACCACAATGAGATACGATCTCACACCTGTCATAATGACTATCATCAATAAATCAACAAACAACCAGTGCTGGTGAGGATGTGAAGAAAGAGGAACCCTTCTGCACTGTTGGTGAGAATGCAGACTGGTGCAGCCACTGTGGAAATCAGTATAGATCTGCCTTTTGACCCAGTGATCCCACTTCTGGGAATATATCTGAACGAACCCAAGACACTAATTCAAAAGAACATGAACACCCCTATGTTCATTGTAGTGTTATTTACAATCACCAAGATATGGAAGCATCCCAAGGGTTCATCAGTAGATGAGTGGATAAAACAACTATAGGACATTTATACACTGCAATACTACTCAGCCATAAGAAAGAAGAAAAATTTACCCCTTTTCACAGTATGGATGGACTTGGAGAATATTATGCTACATGAAATAAGCCAGCCGGAGAAAGAAATTTACCATATGTTTTCACTCATATGAGTTTAATCTAATGAATAAAATGAACTACAAGCCAAATAGAGACAGACTCATAGATAGAGAGCAGGATGACAGCTAAGTCAGGGAGGTTAGCGAATGGAAGGATTAAGCAAAAAAGGGAAAAGAACTCATGGACATGGACAACAGTGTGGTGACTGCCAGGGGAGGGGATATAAAGGGACTAAATGGTAATAGAAAAAAAAATACAATTAAAAAGTGACCAGAGGGGATGGGGAAGGAGGACAATGGAGGAAAGGAGAAGGGACTAAACAAAGAACATGTACGAATGACCCATGGACATGGACAAAAGAGTGGGAATTTACTGTGGGAGAGGGGGGTGGGATGGGATGGGTAGAGGAGGGCAAAAGGGGAAAAACTGAGACAATTGTAACAGAATAAACATGATTTTAAAAAAAGTACTTGGAAACTTTGGAAAAAATAAAATATAACTAAAATAAAATAGATCTTGATATCTTTCAATTTAGTTATTATTTTTCATGACCATCTTGAGTATTCTTGTCCTTTTATTTCCATGTGCGGTGAGTGTTTCATGGAGGAATAGGAGATTCACTATTACTATGGCTGCGATAATGAAGGGAAGAAGGAAGTGGAAGGCGAAGAATCAAGTGAGGGTCGCCGTGTCTACGGAAAAGCCATCTCAGATTCATTGGAAAAGGAATGCTACGAGGTCATATTGAGATCCCCTTTCAACAGAGGAAAAACCTTCTGTAGAGGAAACTGTTCAGCATTCACTCCCTTTGGGGATTGCCTTATATGGAGAGAAACAGCACATCCAAAGCCATGACACTTTCCTAAGTGTGTAGTCCATTTCTTATAATGGATCATTGTGGTGGTGTAAATGATTCCTTTTCCAAAACTCAGGACAAACTAGAGTCATCTCAGCTTTAAAGATCATTAGAGAACTATTTGAGCTTTCTGTTGGAACTACATATCTGCTCAGCTTCTCTTTTTGTCATTCAACTCTCAGCCCTTTCTCAGGTGTTACTACCAAAAACACTCCTAAGAAGTCTCTTGCATGTTAATCACCATCACAGAATATATTTCCTTGGAAACCCAATCTGTGACAACTGGAGTCAGTAGAATAGACTCTGGAACGGGATTTTGTACCTGGTTCCCCCATCACCCGGCTGGTAACCATAAACAATAACTTCTTAAGGTGGAGTACTGATAGCCCCACAAGGTAGCAAAGCAATTGTTAAAACCTTTACCTATGGTGAACATGAATGGTTTAGTGCTGGAAAGGAATCTACTAGTGGTACAATGTATGAGGTATTTAAAAAATATGTGATTTCTTTTTGTTTGTTTGTTTTAGTTTTTTTTTTAATTAATTTATTTACTTTTTAAATACATTTGTCTCTGCCTTCCCCCCACCTCTTTCCCTTGCCCCCTCCCACCTTCCCTCCCTCAGCTCTTCCCCTTTGGTTTTGTCCATGAGTCCTTGCTATATGTTCCTTGACTTTCCCCTTCCCTTCCCTTTCCCTGCCCCCCACTGTGATTTCTTAAGTGAGAAAATAGTATTTATATGGTCAGTGGGATGGAATGACTGTCACTAAGCTCAAGTAAAGACAATGTAAAGCTGAGTGTGATCAATCACAGCTAAAAATTAAGTGAGAGAGTCAAATGGCCTCATTGGCAGTATGAAAAAACAAGACATCAGTGAAAGATGAGCACATTTCCCAAATTTAATCATGAGAGTACCAGAGCTCCAAAGATTAAATACAGCTTAAGCAAGTCTACTATGCTATGGTCAGAACTCTGGTTTGGGAATATGGGAATCTGACACATGGGAAATCTGAGTTGATGCACACAAAAATCTTGACTTTCCAGAGTGCTTTGAAGCACCTGAGTCTGCAGAAGTTTCTCACTCCTCTCTCTTAAGAATTAGTATTCATTCTTTGCTTGAAAATAATGTAAACCCTCTCCCCAAACATACAACTTTTGCCTGCCTCCAGATCTACCTCAAATCATCTCCAGGCCAGTAAGCCAATAACTAGAGTTAAGTCATAACATAATGTGATGAGAGTTGAGTTAGGCCTGATAAGAAAGGAAAAGTCTATATGACAAAGATCTTCAGGACCTAACCTGCATGTATTGACAAAAGCTGGCAGAGTATGCATGGGAACGGATTCTGAGGGTTCTCAATCAAGGTATGTGCGATATAAGGTATGATGATGCAAAGTCAGTCACTTTGAGAATAGTGCCTGAGAACAGGAACACATTGGCAAAAATTCCACAAGACAGGATGAACGTGCTGCTAAGGTTTCTGCTTAAATCATGAGAAAAGAGATAGTCAACACAAAGTAGGGTGAAAATGCAAAAATTCCAGTGGAAAAAGCTGTAAAAGGAATTCCAAAACCAGAAAACATACCAAAGATTTTTGTTTTATAGTAGTGTCCAAAGATTATACTGGTAAAGAGGTAAGCAACTTAACTACCTTGTTTAATATTGGTTCTCCTCTATAGATCATGACTGGTATCAGTGTTGCAATTACAGGTCTGGGCTTACTGATGTCAAGAATAATTATAAGATCCTAGTTTTCAGGCCCAGAATCCATTGACCGAAGAAGAAGCCAGGTGCCAAGGAATAACAATATATGATATTCTTCCTTCAGCAGAATGCATTGTGATTATTCCCTCAGTCTTTCCCCAAATTAAAAAAAAAAATCACTTTCTTCTTCTTCCCACATCTCATATATTTTCATATTTAGTGATTTTAGTCCCAGTTTACTATTATTTAATATTTTAATTAATAATTATTTATTTTACTTATTACTGGGTCTTAATTTTCATGCTATTTTATAACTACAAAATCAGTTTTATTTTCAATTAATAATTATAGATGGGTGACATGTATTTATCTGTGCTCACAATTAATCCCTACTAATATAATATTAAAGGACTTAAACCAGTGCTTATACACAAAAACAAAGAAATCTTAAGAGGAAGCAAAAATATATATTAGAAATAAACATGGTTTTGAGAGTAAGAAGCCTAAACAGGAGTAATAATAGACATGTTATTACTTAAGTGCCTACAATGAGAAGATATTTGTAATACCATACCTCATTAGTGCTGCAGAACTTCTAGACTCAGTACTCAGAAGTGACACTGTGGAATATTGGGTCTAACATAGAGTGATGGCTTGAAATCTTAATACACAACTTAAAATAGCAAAACTCTTTCCTACACCTACACATAGATTATTAATCAGTCTTCACAAAGACATATGATTATGAAATTTCAGAATACAAGGATAAAAACCATGCTAAAAATTACAGAAGAAAATATCATGGTAATAGGAGCCAGAAAGTAAATAGTAACAATGCCAGAAGAAAGTAGAGCAATATTTTTAGAATTCTAAAGAAAAATAATTTCCCATACAAAATTCTCCATTCAATTAAATTTTAAATAAGAGGTGAGAATAGAATAAAGTCAATTTCAGAATTTGAAGAATCCAAAAATATACCTCTCAAAGACTTTACTTGGAAATTCCTAAGAAGTTTACTTTTGCAATACGAAAGAGCAAAGCAGAGAGCAGAACATGGGTCTGCAAAAACAAGTATCACAAAAATTCTCAGTGTGACAGTTTGAAGAAGACAAAAAGTACAAATTCCAGGAGAGGGTAACAAAAGTAAAGAGGGAAAGTATCCAGGATTAAAATAATAATGATGATAATAATAAAATAGGAAAGGACATACCTAATATGTGTGTGTATTTGGAAATTTTACTGGTAGGTTTTTAAAAGATATATTCAGATCTTAGGGGAAAATAACATTATCTCTATATAAAATTAAAGAAATAATAATAAAAATTATTATATCTAAGAAAGTAACATTTATACTTTAAAGGGAAAATATAATCATAGTATATTACTTGGCTCAACAAGAAATTATATTTGCATAATCATAGTAATATAAATTCTTCATTTAACCAAATGAAGAATAGATCTTTGTTTAACAAAATATGTGATATAACTATAGAAAGATGGAAGAAGTAAAAAGCTAATTGTTTTCTCAGCTCTAATAAAAATACCAATAAATAATGTATCAATTTTATAGTTTAAGAAATATAATTATGTTATATAGAAATATTTATTGAAATACCAGAAGAAACAGCCTCAAGAATTGCAAGTCATTGCCTCTGGCAAAGGAACTATGAGATTGGGAGAATGGAGCAGGAGATAGCTGCTTTTTTATAACTGTTTTTGCATTACTCATTTTTTCTATAACTTACAAATAAATTAATTGGAAGTAACATGAATTATATATTTAACTGCTGTCAATGATTATTCACAATTTTACTTTGTTGAGGTTTTTAATTGTGTACACTGATAGCTCAAGAAATTTTTCAATAAAGAATATGATTTCTCTACTGTCTGTATGCTTTCTTATCTGAACAATTTCCTATGTTCTTCAGAAGAAAACATTAAGTAGACAAATCTACAGAGGTGTTATTTTGAGGGATTAATGTTTAAAGAGAAGTTTGAAATCATACTGATTTTTGTAATTTGTAGGTTGTTTACTGGCTTATCTACTCATGTGTTTGATTATCACGTATGGACCTGTTTCTGCTATCTTTAAAATCCTTGAGATTCAAAAATGTGTTCTACCTGTACATACATATTGCTTGCTCCCTTTGCATTAATTTTCCTTAGCACTTAGCTTTGGAAGGCTGCAAACTCAGGACTATCACACCAGTGCACTCTTCACCTATTTTCCAAGCCCAGATATATTTCTATACTATTTTAATTATTCAGTGATTACAGGTAAGGTGGCAAAACAGGATAGATGTCTGTGAGTTTTTCAGCATCTTATTCATAAATATAGGAAAACTTAATTTCCTTAGTGTCAGTCCTGAATTGCTGACCATTAATTACCTAAAAATAAAGGTTGCTGTGGAAGAAATGTACCTCTCAATTGCTAAAGTAAAGTACTTTTTTGCTGGGCTTTTGATCCCTTCCCTCCCTCTCACAGTTACTGATTCCCTCATTGATATCTTTTTTCTTTTTCTTTTTTTAGGGATACAACAATTTAATGTATTGTTTTGTTCAAATACATTTGTCTCCGCCTTCCCTCATTAATATCTTAGCCTCTCGCTTTCTCCATACAGTCTGCCTTTTTGGCAAACATGTACAAGTAACCCTCATTCCAGCACTTTGGAAAGAGGTAAGTTGTACTAGTTAAAGGAAATCTATATGACTGTTTCTATAAGGAGAAGAATACTTTTGAAAGAAAATACTGTAGAAAGTACTTCTAATTAATCTTTTTGGTGAATTATAAAAATCAGTTGAATTAAAGACAAATATTTACCCATAAAATTATGCACATAGATATTGGTAATAACTTGAGACATCATGGAAAACAAGTAGAATATTTTATAAAAATCAGAGTACTATCATTTTAAAATGTAAAAAAGAATTACCTAGAATCTATAGTACTATAAACTTAATTTTAGTATGAGAAAAATGCTAACAGAATACAATAAAGTTTTACTAATCCTTAACACAGGGAACCAGTGATAGAAAAAAATATATATAGAATTGCAATTAACTTGCTTGAGATTACCTAAAATTTTTTTGTTAAAATAATAAGCATCTAGATATCTTGGAACTGGTAGTTCTCTTATTATCCTAAATAAACTAATATTGGATTAATAAAATTTCCTGTTAACACAGAAGCAAAGCTTCAAATTCATGGAAAAAAATGATGTGCTAGGTACAATGGCTTTTTGAGAAAGAAAATCCTTGTAAGTATAAGAATTACAATTTTTTAGTAGGCCTAAATCATTGTAGAGTTCTGTCCAAATTACTTCATTGCAAAATAAAAATTTTTGAAGTTCAACTACTTTTATTATTTAGAAGAAATCCCTAATGCTAAAGAGTTTGCTAGCAATAAACAGTGATAATTTTAACTAAAAAAAATTCTTGCTACAGATCATATAATGACATTCAGTAAATGTGAAACAGAGCCGCAAGAGGAAAAAAGTTGTGCTCATTGGGTAAAAAAGAATGCTTCCAATCAAGAATGAAGGAGTGACGCAAAACAAAAATACAAGAAACAAGAATGATTTTAACATAGGCTAAGCTAATGGTTAGGGGTTAATATTTCACATTACCTGATTCTCAAAATATGGCATAAGGACCTTCTTATGACACACAAAAAAATTATTGGGATAATTTTGTTAGCTCATGGAGGGGTAAAATATGATAAAAATTAAACCTAAAAGCTAAAATTTTAAAAAGTATGTTTTATAAAAGATTTTATTTATTTATTTTTAGTCAGAGAGGAAGGGAGGGAGGAAGAGAAGGAAAGAAACATCAATGTGTGGTCGTCTCTCCCATGTCCCTCACTGCGGACCTGGCCCTCAACCCAGGCATGTGCTCTGACTGGGAATCATACCCATGACCCTTTGGTTCGCAGGCCTGTGCTCAATCAACTGAGCCATATCAGCCAGGGCAAAAAGTACATTTTATATATATGAAAAATAGGTAATAACATACTAGATTAAATAAAATACATTATTAAGATTACTTTCACCAGTTTCAGTCTTACTGTATAACCCAGCAATCATGCTCCTAAAAATTTACCCAACTGAATTAAACCTTATTTCCACACAAGATTCTGAATACAGATGTTTATAGCATCCTATTCATAATTTCCCAAAACTCAGAACAATTATGTTTATCTTCAATGGGAGCATGGATAAACAAATTGGTATATCCGTGCAATGAAATAATGTTCAGTGTTTTAAAGAAAAATGAGCTACTGGTTTGTGGAACAACCTTGAATATATGTTGCTAAGTGAATGATGGTACTTTGAAGAGGCTTTATACTCTTAATACGTGAATCCAATTACATGACATTCTGGCAAAGACAGAACACTGACAGTAAAAATTTCAGTGATTGCCGGGAGTTTAAAGGATGTTTTAAATAGAAGTTTTCCTCTATTCCCAAGAAGTGCAACTATTCTGTATGACATAATGATCAATATATGACATTATACATGTCAAAATTTATAGAATTTTTTAGCATTGTGAGAAAAAAACAAACACCCTTCTGCTCATAGAATCTCAGCATGCAATGCAGACTGGCAAAAGTATTTAACTGTATTAAAAATATATAAAACAAGCTTACTGAAGGGGTTGAGGTAAAAGGTGGTGACCTAAGTCACTTTGAAAATGACTGAATTTTATCAGCTAAAGAAAGAAAAAAAGAAAGACAAACAAACACTACTAGTAAAGTTGTCTTCCTTGGGTTAACAGGTTTCTCATTAAACTTTCATGGGAGTTTACATATAAAGTGAGAAAAGGAAGCTGGAATGAATCATGTGGTAATTAATTAGAGACATCAGTATGAACTAATAAAGATACAGAAGCTTACATGTAGAATTACTTATGAGCATTATATATAAATGTATTAGTATACCCACATATATTTCTTTGCTCTGTCAGCTGAGAGGACCTAGAAGGATTGACATTCCAGCAGCAATGAGCTCACCTTTTGCCCAGATTTTGGTTTCTAATACCATTCTCTAATAAAAGAACATGGGTTCCTTAGAGAAATGGCTGATTCTTAAACAGGGACAGGAAATTACAAGATGAATCTAGAACATCATGCACCAAAAAGTAAGGGAGCATTTAAAAACAATAAATAAAACCCACATTTCTGCTGTTTTCAAAAACAAAAATTAAGTCAACTGAGATCACAATCACAATTGCCAAGCCAAGGACATTGTCAACAACAGCATAAATAAAATAGTATTAGATGATAATCCTAAGTATACAATAAATATGCATAAGTCCATACCAATGTAAATAAATGATTGAATAAGTTTAAAAAGTGGGGAAAAAGAAAAACCTCTAATGCAAAGGAATTCCAAATAATTGATATAGCTACTTCACTCCCAAGAAGGTTGAGCATCTCTATCCATTTTAAGTGTAGCCTATACATAGTGCCTTCCTACCCCTGCCCCGCAAAAAAAACAAAAAAACAAAACAAACAAAAAAAAAACAGTAGGAAAGACAGAAAAAGAGTAACTTCACCATGTGGAAATCTACCTCAGCTAGGTGACAAAGGTCAACATAAATAGTGATGTTTACTGATACTACATACCCTTGATATAATGTCTTAAAAATGACACTTTACCTCCACGGTCTTCCTTCTGAAAATATATTAATTTGGTGCAATCATAAAAAAAATCAGATGAGTCCCAGTAGAGAGACATTCTATCAAATATCTGTCTAATATTCCACAAAACCATCAAGCTCATCAAAAACAAGATAAGTGTGAACAACTACTATAGGTAAGAGTCATTTCAAGAGATATGACAACTAAATGTAATGTGATATCCTAAATAGTATCCTAGAACAGAAAAAGGCCATTGGTTAAAAATATCTAATGTAATTTTATTAATTATAATATATTGGTATATTATTAGTCATATATTGGTAATAATAAAATATTGATAATGTATATTATTGCCATTCTTATAGGTTATATTGGTAATTATGTGTAGTTAATAATATATTAAAATAATATATTGATAATAATATATATCAATGCTGGTCCATTTATGGTAAAAAAATTTACTGTATTAATGCAAGATGTCAATAGAGGAGAGTGAATACAAGGTACGTGGGCATTCTCTGTACCACCTTTGCAGTTATTCTGTAAATGTAAAAGTGTTCTAAGCAATAAAGTTTTTTAAAGAATAAGAACAATGACTGTATAGAGTAATTTTTAAGACATTAATTAAGAAAGCAAGGTAAGAAAACATGCATGCTTGTGTGTGATTCTCTGTGTGTATGTACATATCCACTTTTTTATAAAGAAACCATGAGAAATCAAGCACTAGTAAAAATAGTAACCAATAGCAAAAATACAGAATGAGAGGGGGTCTGGAGATATTGTTGAAGTTAGACTTCACAATATATCTTGTTTTATACAATTTAACTTTACAATTTTGTAAATATTTTGCATAATTTTAAAATAAAATTAAATTTTTGAAAAGCAAAGCATTCTTAAAATTAAAAGCAGCCTGGAACAAATTAGCCTAACTGCACATGAAATTGTTGACAAAGTCATACAAAGAATTATTTCAAGTTAAGAGAAATATTTGAAGAAAAGAATTTTGAAACACACAGTATTTGGGGCTGCATCTCCACAGTGGGAATTGCTCTAAAATCAAAATAATCACAAAGATATCTAAACTGCATTTATTTGTCTTATTCTTTATAATAATATTGGTTTCGTTATTCTGAAACTAAGGAAGAAAGAGAAAAACAAGTATGGTTTATGGGATTTAAAGGTCCTTTTCCTGGCAGGATAGATGACAGGCAGAACTCTGTTATTTACAACTCAGAACAGGAGAAGGCTGACACAAAGGCCATATAGGAAGCTGCACTAGGGATGAGATAATGGCAAGCTGGAGCTCTAGGGGACAGTTTATGTATGGCAAGGAGGATGGGGTGAGCCAGATTTCACAAGCTCCCTGTGGATTGCTTAATTTGAAAAATTTTTCAGGTTATCATAGGGGATGTCCCTAGTTATATATATGATACCTGGATCCAGGATGATTCCGGCAGGTGCATGGAAACTCCAGGGTGTAAGTGCCTTGATAAGGAGAGTGTCTGGGAGGATGGTAATCGGCTGGTCAAAAGGCAGAAATGACTGGCCTCTAAACAAGGGCCTCAAAATTGATTGAGGAATAGTATTAGGTAAGAAAATACTATATTTAGATACATACATATAAGCAGATAGAATAGATGATTGATAGTGATATTATTAATATCACAAGAACCAAAGATTGTCAGGACTGGTAAAAACTATAATCTTTTATTTGAGTTAGAAGGGTGAGCAAAACTCTTGATTTCATTTCCCATTTCAAAAATTACATATTTTTTGAGTTCTGTCCACTGAATAGCACTAAGAGCAATGACAGCTCAGTAGCAATTAGTACCCTCCGTGCCCATATTATGATTTCTAAATCCCATTTATAATTAAGAGGGTCAAAGACTTCTAGAAAAAATACCTGATTCCATATTTGGGGCAGAAAATGTAAATGTGCAAAATGCAGACCTAACTATGCCTGAAAGCAAGAAATTATTAAAGACTACCAGCATCACATCAAAAAAACACAGGAGCCAAATTTGAAGGGCCCTAATAACCAAAGATAAGATCATTTGAGTTCATAGTTATACTAAAAAAATGTATTAGTCACCACTAAAGTTAATTATTTTTGAAAACTAATATGGGCAAAGACTGAAGTACCTATTCTGCCTTTCCTGTATGGACAAAATTTTAGTGTAACCAAATAGTTAATCAGTAACAATTATCTCCACACAAGAATCTCAGCTAATAAATGCAAAAACAAAATTAAATTAAGAATCGCCATTTTTCAACCCTTAATTAAATAGCTGTTTCAGACATTCATCAATAGCTCAAACCATAAGTTGAAAGGTTATTGGAGGAATTTAACAGTAGAAACAAACCAATAAAACTAACCTCATTGACCAAACTTAGCATTATTAAGATTACAAGCATCAAATATCATGTGCTTTCTGTTGTAATGTAAGAGGAATAATGTCAACACCATCAACAACAAAAATTAACCTGAACTTCACTAAGCTTCTAGTCCTAGCTTCTAGCTCTAATTACAAGAAATTTGATCATAGGACATAAAGTTATATGGAACTATGAGGAAGCAATTGATCAAATCCAAAATGTGAGAAATTCCATAAAATGATTATTTTTTAACAACATATATAGGATGAAATAAAAAGGAATCAAGCTATTGGGTTGGCAAAAAAGTCCATATTTTTTTCCATAAAATAAAACACATATTTTTCATTTTTACCAATAACTTATTGATTTGGATATTTTGAGTGTGAGTATATTGATTCAGCTATCTCCTGAAATTGGCTTCTAGTGGATACAGGCCAGTGGTGTTGCTAAACATCTTCCCGTCATAAAACAGCCACACAGCAAAGATTTGGCAAAACTGCCAATAGTATCAAGAAACACCACTTTTGAAATATTCAGTTAGTCACAGCACCTTCTCCATATACTGCATAAATCTTTTTGTTTGTGTTTCAGTTGTGTTACCTTTCTTGAAATAAAGCATAAAAGCATAATATGCCAAAAATGTTGCATATTTTCTTCTATCTTCAATAAAAGTGGCTATGGAAAAATTTACTGATTGTGATTTTTTTAATGCACACTGATATGACAGCTGTCACAATGTAATCTAACAAAAAAATTTTGAATGGAGTTAAAGACAACTAAGAACTACTAGAGCCATCTTACAGGAAAAAAAATGAACTTTTTGGCCAACCCAATATTAATTAAAAGAGATATAGCAGATATGTCAATCAAGTGTACAATGTGAACCATATTTAGATACTCACTTGCATAAATCAATTATGCAGACTCTTCTGAGATAATTTGGAAAAGATAAATATAACTGAATACTAGATAATACCAAGAAGTCATTTTAAAATGTTAGTGACTATGACATTGATATTGTGGTTATGGTTTTGTAAGTATGCTGGAAATATATCCTGAAGTACTTATATATTATATAATAAGGTGCTTTTATAGTGTCCAGAAAACTCACAAGGGTGAAAGATGATATAAACAGAGTTTAATATCATATAGTCACCTGGGGCAAGAATGTTCAGATAGTCATCCAAAGCAAAAATGGTAGAATATTGATCATTATTGAAGCTGTGTGAAGTATACAGATTCATTACGTTGTATTCTCAACTTTTGTATTATACACAAACTTATAAAAAACAATTTAAGGCTAAGTTTTATTGTGTATACTAGTAGTTAAAAAATATGGATACACTTTCCTTGGCAGACTCAATAATAAATATTTCTCAAAATAATAAGTTTTCTTATCCAATACTCTCATCCCATATATCCCAAATAAGCAAAACAAATAAATATATATATATATACACACACACACATATAAATACATACATACACACATATTCATATATAATTTTCCCATTGCACATGTCCAAAAGATTTACATGATTTTTTCCTATTCTGTCACAGGAGGTAAGAATTCCAGATACAAATTTCTGTATTAGTCAGTTTTGCTAAGTTAGTCTATGTAACAAATAACACTCCAACCCAATTTAAAAAAATTAGTGACACAACTGAGGTTTATTTATTTATCACTTTATGTGCAGGTAGTTGATGAGTTGCTCTATGCTGGTGCTCAGTTCAGATACATTTCACAAGTCTTCATATTAGAGTCTGGCAGAAGAAGCATCTCCTTTTTGGAACATGCTGTTCTTATGACTGAGGGAAAAACCACAAGCAGGTGAAATGAATCACAACTTTCTTTCAAACATTTGCTTGGTCATAAAATGGTGCATTATCTCAATTACAGTCAGAAGAGTCACATGGCATAGCCTGAGAACAGGGCGGTGGGAATATATATTTCATCCACACTTGAGAATAGGGTACAATAGTACAATCTCCCACAGAGAATTTTCATAAAGAACATTCTCCCCTCTATGCTATGTTCCACAAATGTTCTTAGCCAATATTTACCTGGGATCTTGAAAGTCAAACCAGCTTAGATTCACAAGTAGGCTTGACTCATCTGGGAAAAAGCTTAGCCTAAAGATGACAGCACTGGGGGAGTCTTATGTCCACTGCTTCAGGAATCTAGGAGCACATTTCACCCTTAACAACTAACTTAGTGCTCAGATAAGTCCATTGATTCAGCTGATTTAAGCCCTCATGATTAATATTACTTCAGGATGTTTATCTATTCCAAGTCAGCAGAGTCTGGACAAGTCACTCCTGTCTACATTGATAGATTTTAGAATCTGAATCTGGGAGAGGAAAGGGTGTCTCAACTCATTTCGTACCAGAAAGTCCCTAGGGTATTTTTATTATTATTATTGAAAATGTTCCACATGCTCTTCCTCCACCCACCAAGCACACTTCACCCTGGACATATTTTCTTATACCTAAAAAGAATTTGTCTTTCTCATTAATAAACTTACTAAACCAATAAAAAAGCAAAACATCAGTAGCAAAAGAATGAAATATTAAATTCAAATAAAATGTAAAAAGAATAGACTTATTTTATATTAATAAAATTTACAACCTTGAGAATGAAAGAATCATGGAATTTTATGTGTTGAATCATAAAATAAAAATACATAAAGCAAAAATGTTAGAGACACAATTATTAGGGAAACTTAATGCAACAATCTCTTTTGTTAGATCAATGGAAAAAAGTATTGAAATATGTTGATAGGTTGACAAGTGATAACATAATTAAGAAAATTATTATAAGGTACACTTGGATGTTTAATCCTACAAAGAAATTTTAGACTTTCTTTTCAAGAATCATGGAACATTTGTTAAAATTTATAAGAGCCCAAACTATCATATTTTAAAAAAACAGATTTAGTTCATTAGGTACTACAGAATTGTTATAAATTAGTAAAAAATGTTTTTTTTTAAATTCAAGTTAAGCCATTTTTAAAATTCTTCTAAAATACTATTGAATCAAAGAAATTAAATCAAAACTATTTAGGGAATGAAAAAAATGAGAACATTATGTATTAAAATATGGGGTGGGGCACTAATATTGATTTTGCCTTTCTATTGATTTAGAAACTAACAAAGATAGAGACCACATTTTCCAGCCTCCTTTGTAACTAGGTTTGGCCATGTAACTATGGTTTGGCCAGTGGGATTAAGAAAAATAATTAGTGTAACTTCCAGGTCATCATCATAATTATAGATGAAGCCATTCACTGTGGACTACATGTGAGAGTTGTGTTGTCTTGGTTCTGACCATGCAGATAAAGACAACACTGCAGGAAGGACAGAATATGCAACAGAAAGAAACTTAGGTCTCTTAATGATGCTGTAAAGCAAAGCCATTTAATGACTTGGACTTAATTGCAGTATTATATTGGAGGAAAATACAGGGGTGGGCAAAAGTAGACTTACAATTGTTTGCATGGAAATAATAAGTAATAATACAAGAATAATAAATAAATAAATAATACAAGAATAAACTTTTCCACATAACCATAACTATAAGTAGACCTACTTTTACCCATCCCTGTACATTACTTCCTTGTTTCAACTATTGTATTCTGAGATCTGTTTGTTACAGCAACTTAACCTACCTCCTCAATAAGTCCCGTGGCCAAAACCATTGTTGCAATTTCATAGAGTTAAATTTGTTTGTTAATAACTAACAAATGCCATGTCCCCCAAAAAGAAATGATATATTCCTTATGGTTTTTTATTATTTGTTTTTATTGTTCAAATACATTTGTCTCCATTTACGTGCCACCACTTTCCCCTGCCCCACCCACCTCAACTTTCCCCACTCAATCCTTCCCCACCTTGGCTTTGTCCATGTGTCCTTTCATACCTGTTCCTTGATCTGACCCTTCCCCTTCCTCTCCACACTTCCCACCTTCCTTCCTCCCTCAGTCCCTCCCTCCCTCCCGTCCCTGTTGGTTTCTTCTTTCTTTCAATGTTGCTAGTCATATTTTCCTTGCCTGCCTACTTTGCGATTAGGTTCCACTTACAGGTGATATCATATGGTATTTGTCTTTCACCACCTTGCTTATTTCACTTAGCATAATGTTCTCCAGTTCCATCTATGCTGTTGAAAAGGGCAGTAGCTCTTCTTTTCAGCTGTGTAGTATTCCATTGTGTAAATGTACCACAGGTTTTTGATCCACTTATTTACTGATGGGCACTGAGGCTGTTTCCAGCACTTGACTATTGTAAATAATGTGGCTATGAACATTGGGGTGCATAGGTTCTTTTGAATTAGTGTTTTGGGATTCTTAGGGTATAATCCCAGCAATGGAATTTCTGGGTCAAAAGGCAGTTCCATTTTTAGCTTTTTGAGTAAATACCAAACTGTTCCCCACAGTGGCTGCACCAGTCTGCATTCCCACCAACAGTGTACTATGGTTCCCTTTCCTCCACAACCTTGCCAGCACCCATTGTTTGTTGATTTATTTATGATGAGGACATACAGGGGGCCCAGAGACATACGAAAGGATTCTCATCATCACTAGCCATCAGAGAAATGCAAATTAAAACCACAGTGAGATATATTCCTTCTTAAAGCCCCCATGTAGCCATGAGTTCTACAGTACATGTCAAAAAACTCTACTCTAGGCAGTGGCTTTGAAGGACACCATAGAAACTTCAAGAAGGCACAGAACACCTCAGATAGTGCCAGTGGTGTGTTCACTGAACACACACACTACTCCCTGATCATTTTAATGACCTTGTTAGAGTTACTGTTCAGAGAATTAAAAACATGCCAGAGTATAGACTGTGTGTCATGGACAATTCATTACAATGCCAGGCAAAATTAAACCTTAGTGAGTGTATTATCTTAACCTGTAATGTTACGATCTACATTTAACATTTTTAAAAAGTTACTTCCTGACACCACAATCATCGTTTATCATACAATTATTTGTTTTTTATTAAATCATTTTAATTGTTATTCTATTATAGTTGTCTCAAGTTTTCTCTCTTTGCCCTCCTCCACCCATCCCACCGCCTGCTCCCATAGTCAATTCCCATCCTATTATCCATGTCCCTGGCTCATTCATGCATGTTCTTTGTCTAGTACCTTCTGCTTTTTTCCACCATTACATCCCACCTTAGTCTCTGGTCACTTTCAGTCTGTTCCTTGTTTCCATGCCTGTGTTTCTTTTGTTCGTTAGTTTATTTTGTTCATTAGATTATTCTTATAGGTGAAATCATATGATATTTGTCTTTCACTGTCAGGCTTATTTCAATTACATTATATTCTCCAGTCCCATCCATGCAGTTGTGAAAGGTAGGAGTTTCTTCTTTCCTTCTGCTACATAGTATTCCATTGTGTAAATGTACCACCATGTTTCGATCCACTCATTTACTGATTGGTATGTAGGCTGTTTCCAGCACTTACGTATTGTAAATAGTGATGCTATCAATATAGGATGCATAAGTTCTTTTGAATGGGTGATTCAAGATTCTTACAGTATAACTGGAGCAGCAGAATTGCTGAGTCAAAAGGCAGTTCCATTTATCGATTTTTAAGGAATTCCATACTGTTCTCCAAAATGGCTGTACCAGTCTGCATTCCTACTGACAGTGAACTGAGTTTACCTTTTCTCCACATCCTCACCAGCACTTCTTATTTTTGATTTATTAATGATGGCCATTCTGACAGGTGCAAGGTGATATCTCATTGTGATTTAATTTGCATATCTCTAATGAATAGTGATGTTGAGCATTTTTTCATGTCCATGGACCATCTGTATGTCCTCTTTTAGAAGTGTATATTCAGATCCTTGGCTCAATTTTTAATGAGATTTTTTGTCTCCCTGGTGTTGAGTCACCTGAATTCTTTATATATTTTGGAGATTAAACCTTCATCTGATGTGTCATTGGAAAATATGTTCTCACATGCAGTTGGTTCCCTTTTCATTTTGATGATGGTTTCTTTAGCCATGCAGAAGATTTTTAGTTTGATGTTGCCCTATTTGTTTATTTTTTCCCTTTATTTCACTTGCCCTTGGAGACATATTGGCAAAAATGTGGCTACATGGGATATCTGAAATTTTTTCGACTCATGTTTTCCTCTTGAACTTTCATGGTGTCATTACCTATATTTGTCTTTTATCCATTTTGAGTTTATTTTTGTGTATGGTGTAAGTTGGTGGTCAGGTTTCATTCTTTTGCATATACCAGTCCAGTTCTCCCAACACCATTTATTGAAGAATCTGTCTTTACCCTTTTTATGGTCATGAACTCTTTGTCAAATATTAACTGACTGTAGAGGTTTAGTTTATTCTGGATTCTCTATTCTGTTTCATTGATCTATGTGTCTCTTCTCATGCCAGTACCAGATTCTTGATTTCAGTGGCCTTGTAGTATCTTTTGATATCAGGTATTGTGATCCTTCCTACTTTGTTCTTCCTTCTCAAGATTGCTGAGGCTATTCAGGGTTTTTTTGGTTCCATATACATTTTTGAAATATTTATTCTAGGTCTGTGAAATATTCCATTGGTACTTTTAAAATTTTTTTTCACATTTTTAAAAATTAATTATTTTATTTTTTTCAAATACATTTGTCTCCACCTTCCCCCCAAAACTTTCCCCTTCCCCCTGCCCCCCTCTCCCTCTCTCAATCCTTCCCCACTTTGGCTTTGTCCATGAGTCTTTGCTATATGTTCCTTGATTTTCCCCTTCCTTTCCTTTTCCCCCACCTACTCCCCTTCCTTACCTCTCATCTCTGTTGATTTTTTTTTTTCCTTTCAGTGTTGCTGGTCTTATTTTCCTTGCATCTTTGTGTTGTTGGTTAGGTTCCACTTATAGGTGAGATCATATGGTATTTGTCTTTCGCCCCCTGGCTTATTTCGCTTAGCATAATACTCTCTAGTTCCATCCATGCTGTCGCGAAGTGTAGTAGTTCTTTTTTCCTTTCTGCTGCGTGGTATTCCATTGTGTAAATGTACCATAGTTTTTTGATCCAATCATCTAGTGATGGGTATTTAGGTTGCTTCCAACACTTGGCTATTGTAAATTGTGCTGCTATGAACCCTGAGATGCACAGGTTCTTTTGAATTGGTGTTTTGGGATTCTTAGGGTATAGTCCCAGCAGGGGAATCACTGGATCAAAAGGCAGTTCCATTTTCAACTTTTTGAGGAAATTCCACACTGCTTTCCACAATGGCTGCACCAGTCTGCATTCCCACCAGCAGTGTACTAGAGTTCCCTTTTCTACACAGCCTCGTCAGCACCTGTTGTTTGTCGATCTGTTTATGATGGCCATTCTGACCAGTGTGAGGTGGTATCTCATGGTGGTTTTGATCTGCATTTCTCTGATGGCTAGTGATGCTGAGCATCCTTTCAAATGTCTCTGGACCCTCTGTTTCTCTTCCTTGGAAAAGCATCTGCCCAGATCCTTTGCCCATTTTTTGATTGGATCATTTGTCTTCTTGGAGTGGAGTCGAGTGAGTTCTTTATATATCTTGAAGAGCAAGCCTCTATCTGATGTATCATTAGCAAATATATTTTCCCATATGGTTGGCTCCCTTTTCATTTTGCTGATGTTTTCTTTAGTGGTGCAGAAGCTCCTTATTTTGATGAGGTCCCACTTGTTTATTCTTTCCTTTTTGTCCCTTGCTTTAGGAGATACATCAATGAAAAAATTGCTGTATGGGACATCTGAGAGTTTCCTGCCAATGTTCTCCTCTAGGATTTTTATGGTGTTGCAACTTATATTTAAGTCTTTTATTCATCTTCCCATCACAGAGCCACTAAGGGGCAGAGCTGGAATTTGAACTCCAGCTTCAGTTTGGCTCCCCAGTCCATGGTCTTGCCCTCTGTACTATAACATCTCTTGCATTGGTATTTTAATAGGAATTATGTTGAATCTATAGATTGCTTTGAGTACGATGAACATTTTAATGATATTAATTCTTCCAATCCATGAATATAGTATATGAGTAGATGCTTCCGTTTATTTGTATCTTCGTTAGTTTCTTTCTTCAGTGTTCTATAGTTTCCAAGTACAGATCTTTTACCTCCTTGGTTAAAGTTGCTCCTAGGTACCTTATTTTTCTTGTTGCTATAGTAAATGGGATGTTTTTCCTACTTTCTCTTTCTGATATTTCATTGTTGGTGTACAAATATACCATAAATTTTTTTATTTTTTTATTTTTAAATCATGTTTATTCTATTACAGTTGTGTCATTTTTTCTCCCTTTGCCCTCCTCCATCCATTCCACCCTTACTCCCTCTCCCACAGTAAATCCCCACTCTGTTATCTATGTACATGGGTCATTCATACATGTTCTTTCTTTAGTCCTTTCTCCTTCTTTCCACCACTGTCCTCCTTCCCCATCCCCTCTGGTCACTTCAGTCTGCTCCATGTTTCCATGCCTGTGGTTTATTTTGTTCATTAGTTTATTTTGTTGAATAGATTCCATTTATAGGTGAGATCATATGGTATTTTTCTTTCACCACCTGGCTTATTTCTCTTAGCATAATATTCTCCAGTTCCATCCTTGTTGTTGCAAAAAGTAGTTCTTTCTTTCTTTCTTTCTTTCTTTCTTTCTTCAATGCAGATTGATTTTATTAATTTATTTATTTTAAATGTCAAAATCCATTATAAGATATTAAGAAATTTATATCTTTTTAAAAGTCTCAGCAATTAAAACAACATGACACCAGCACAGAAATAATCAAGTATATCAATGAAATAAAATGAGCATTCTAGAAACAACATATATATCTGTTTAACAATGGTATATATGATTAAATTGATATTTCAAATCAATGAGGAAAATAAGGCTTATTCAACAAATAAGGTGCATGGGCCACTATTACTTGAAATAAAATAAATATAGAGCCCTATTTCACACATTATACAAAATATATTCAGGTGAGTTAAAAATCAATGTATAAAATCTAAGGAGTTTTCAGAGAAAATACAAAATAATATTTTTCTTACCTTGAAGTAAAATATTCAAACCCAAAAACTATAAGGTAAAATATTGACAATATGACTATATTAAACATTTAAAACTATACAGTAATATACATATTTAAAAAGTTAAAGGAAAAATAATAGAATAGGAAAGTATTTGCAACACATCCAAAAAAGGGTTAATAGTTTTTGGGGTTTTTTTTTTTTTAGGGAAAAGAATTCTACAAACATTTAATCAAAAAATGGATAAAGAATATTAAAAAGTCATTGAAAGCTTTTAAAAAATAATAGAAATAGGCAAGAAATATACTAAAACAGGTTTAGTTCCAACAAATAATAAAGGAACAATTAAAAGAACACATCATTGTCACAGTCAGATTAATAAGTATTAAAAATATCGATATATCAAGCATTGGTGATTGTGAAAGGAACTGGATATTCATAAACTCTTTTTCTTCATCTTAAAACAGTCCCTGTAGCATATCTTACAATGCTGGTTTGGTGGAGGTGTATCCTTTTAGCCTTCTTTTGTCTGGGAAACTCCTTATTTTGCCTTCCATTTTAATTGAGACCCTTGCTAGGTAGAGCAGTCTTGGCTGCCGGCCTTTGCTTTTCATGACTTGGAATATTTCTTGCCATTCCATTCTGGCTTGTAGTGTTTCTGTTGAGAAGTCAGCTGCTAGCCTCCCTTTTATGTTACTACCTCTTTCTCCCTTGCTTGTTTTAGGATTCTCTGTTTGTCTTTGATATTTACCATTTTAGTTATGATATGTCTTGGAGTGGGCCTCTTTGGGTTCATCCTGATTGGGACTCTCTGTCCTTCTTGAACTTGCATGACTTTTTCCCTCATGAAGCTAGGGACATTTTCTGTCATTTTTTCAAACAGATTTTCTACCCCTTGTTCCATTTTTTTCTCCTTCTGATATTCCTATAATGCAAATGTTGTTATGTTTCATCTTGTCCTGAATCTCCCTTAAATTATCTTCATTCTTTTTGAGTGTTTTTTGTTTTGTTGCTCTGACTGGGTATTTCTTTCTATTTTGTCTTCCAGCTTACTAATTCAGTGTTCTGCTACATCTAGCATGCTTTTAATACCTTCTAGTGTATTTTTCATTTCATATATTGTATTCTTCATTTCTTCTTGTCTCTTATTGATAGTTTCTATGTCCTTTATCATGCTGTTATAGTTCACACTAAGTTCCTTGTAGTTCTCACTGAGTTCCTTGAGCATCCTTATAACCATTATTTTTAATTCTATATCAGATAGATTGGTTGCCTCAACTTCATTTATCTTTTTTTCTGGGAATTCCTCCTTTCCTTTTGATTGGGGGTTCTTTCTTTGTGGTCCCATTTTTTGTGACTCTTTGTGTTTGCATCTCAGGTTTCTCTGCTTTGCCTGGTTGCCTTTGTGGGGTGAGCTTCCATGGTAGAAGTTATGTGGGACTCAGGGGTGAATTCTCTTTGATCTCCTGATCTGGATGCTCTAACCTTGCCCTTTATTCAGCTTATGCAGGCTCTCTTATTATACTTGGGCTTTGATTATTGGTGGTTCATTCAATGGTGTGTTCTCTCCTCCAGCTAGCAAAATAGAGTAAGAAAAGGGAAAAGTATACCATGATGATTGAAATAAAATTAAAAAGGTAGTGAACCAAAGGAAATAAAATTGCAGAAAGACTACAACAGGGTCAATAACAATGAAGACTGAGCAAATATTAATAAAAATGGAAAGGGAATTAGAATATTATACAAAAGAGAATATGAGATGTCTATAGTAAAGAAAAGCAATTTTGAGAGGATGGGGGAGAAAAAATAATAAGGGTAAGGATGGAATCCAGGCTAAGAAAAGGAAAAATGAAATTCCTAACTCAAATAAGCAAAGGCATGAGGAAGGCAAAATGGAGTAAGACGGGGTGGGGTGGCGAATGACCTGAGGTTTGAAATAAATAAATAGTAAACAAATAGGAATACCTTTGAAGATAAACAACAATAGCCATAATACCTATGCAAAACAAGTCACAAGTCCAAATTAAAAAGTTGGAAAGGAAATAAGACTATTATAAGGGGGGAGGGGAATGTGAACTGACTAAAGGGAGGAAGAATGCTTTTGAGAGGATAGAGGGAAAAGAAATATTGTGTAAGGATTAGGAACAAAGTGTAACAGGGGGGAAATAAATGTATAATGAAAATAAGAAAGGCCAGGAAGAAGGCAAAATGGAGTAAGAGAAGGGAAGGGTACAATGTGAGATTTGAAATAACAATAAAATAACAAATATAAAACCTAAATAAAAAGAATAAAAAAATAAAAGACAAAGGATACTGAATTAGTTAGAATACAATGTAAGCAAAAGAAGAAATATTAAAAATAGGCTATATGAAAGGAAATGAAAAATGCAAATTCTGAATAAGAACAAGGTGAAATTCGTTTCAGCATTTTGGTGTTCCCCTTCTGACTTCTCTTCCTGGATTTTCCCTCTTGCTGCACTGATTTCTGATCTCCCTGCTTTGCTGGCCTCAGTGAAATAGGGCCCTAGGAATCAGTATATTTTGTCTCCCTGAGGGCCCTTTAGTCATTTCTCTTGATGTCTTTCTCTTGCAGAAATGCACCCTGCAGTGGGTTCTTGACACTGACCTGCCTGTTTTGCAGATCTTTCCCCCATCGGAGGTGTTTTCAGTCCTTCAGGAAGTAGAGGCTGGGCATACCCTTCTCTTCCTGGAGGTTAGATTTCCACTAGGGAAGAGGCCTCTGTCTGGCTTTAAATAATCTCAGGTGTTCAGCTTCCACCCTTCTGATTCCCAGGTCACTGCCCTCGCTGCAGAGTCCTGTACTCTCCACTCTGCACAGCCTCCATCCTGTCAGCAGCACCAGGCTTGGGCCAAGAAATCCCCTCACTGTGTACCTTCCTCATCTCTCTGCTCAGTTGCACTGAGTTGGAGCAAACTGCACCCTCAATCTTTTCTCCTTGCTAGCAAGGGCAGCTGCATGCATGGTTGCTGCCCAGCATGCCTCAGCTCCCCTGTTAAAAAGTCTCTCTGGGCACATCCACTACAGCACTGAGTCACTCCATGGCTTTCCATACACACCACCTTTCCAAAAAGTCAAGAGTATCTCATAATCATGGCTGGTCATGGCTAGTCTCCTCCACCCAACCCAGGTGCAGGTAGAATTCCTCCCTTTCTCTGACACTCTCCTGGTTGGTGTTTGCCAATGCAGCTGTGGATGTGCGGCTTGCTCTGTGTTTGTGTAGCCTGGATATCCTTGATTTTGTGTATTCAAGTTGCTCTCAGCCCAAGCCTGGGGTTCCCTGTTCTGGGAGGGGAGGGAACTGCAAAGCTGAGTTCTCTGACCAGGTTCTCCACAGCTGCAGGCACCACACATGGGATATTTCTCCTTCTGCCTATAAAATCTCCTTACCACCCATTGTGAAATGCCTTTACTTCTTGGCTTCCAAACCTCATATTAGCTAAGATTCCATTAAATGTTCAATTTATTTTTTGGAAAATCAACCAACTATCCAAGTTGGGTGCAAGAGCAAGTAGTTTCATCTTCTACCTACTTGACTGCCATCTTTTGGACCCATACATTTATTTTAAGTGGGTTCCTTTGCCCCTTTTGAATAACTCATGTTTGTGATATATGAAGTTGTGCTTAGAAAAGAGTCCCTGGGATGTAGAACTCAAAAAATAACACCTGTTCTTATTATCTCTTCTTCTGGCACATTTGAAAATGACTGTTATAGAAAAGAAACAAAGCCTATGCGGTAGTATTGTAGACCACAACAGAGCTTCATTCTATCACAGGTAGAAAGGAATTTATCAGTCAAATTTAAGACTGCAGAACCTTTGCTAGACATTCTCCTTGGTTATGAAGAAATAGAAAATTTTTGGAAGCATACTCTTAGTCACCACCTGGAATTCTCTTTTGTCTGACTTCAAATATGTTGTGAGAAGAATTATCCTAGCCACTGGAAAGCCATAATGAGGACATCAGCTACTTGGTGATGAAGCCATAAAACTTGTGTCAGCATTTTATAGAATTACAAGATTAATCTTCTATGAAGAAATGACAGGATAGGTAGATGGAAGGGAGACAATGGAGCCACTTTTGACTTTAGCAAAGCATTACATTCTTTCCTTCATTACACTATTATCAATTCAATGAGAAATTATGGCCCACACTGTCTAATTGCTAGTTGGAGGGTCATTCCAAATAAATTTCTTTCATAAGAGTAATGTTACCCAGAGGGGACATAGCAAGCAGTGTTCTGCTTGGGTGAATACTAGGGCTAGTTTTTTGTTGTTTTTTTTTTAAGTTCATCAGTGTCCTCAGTAATGGGAAAAAAATGCTGTAGGTTGGTGGAGATATTTAGCAATATTCAGGTTAAGATGAAAATTCAAAATTATTTTGGGAATAAACACAATGTATTTTAACAGGTATGAGCCTTGAGAGTGGGTTACTAAGAGAAAGAATAAAGAGAGGAGAGGCAGCAATATAACATTAATGAAAAAGATGGAATCATTATTTATGGGGACAGCAGAAGGAAAGATCAGTAGGATGCATTTTACATAAATATCTTTCTGGTTTTTAAAACTTCATTTGCTCAAAAATATTAAATATTATTCCTGAAATCAGTTCCCCTTTTTGCCCTTCTATTTTTTGTTAAGAGTCAAAGTTGTCCTATTACTTAGCATGCAATCTTTGGTGGTATGGTTTTAACAGTCCTCTCTCTTTCTACCCATCTTTACTTTAGATTCCCTCTCATAACCATTTCTTCTATTTTCATCTTCTTCTCCCTAGTCCTCTTCCCCAAGATCCTTAACATCCCATGCCTCTAGCATTGCAATCATATAATGTATTAATTATTTCAATTTTGAGGCTATTGTAAATGCCATTTTACTTCAATTTTCATTTGCAAATACATAATAATGAAATTGATTTTTATGTTAACCGTATTTCTTGCATTCATGTGGAACTCAGCTATCAATTTTGTAGCTTTTTTTTTTTGTAGATTCTTTTGTGGGACTTTATATTAAAATCAAGTTGTAAGCGAATAAACACAGTTTTTCTTCTATCTCATTCAAATACTTTTTTCCCTCCATTTTGAACTATATTCCTCATTCCTTAAGCTAAAATGCCCGTGATAATGAAGAGAAGTAGTGAGGTTAGATATCATTGCCTTGTTTCTGTCTTTAAAGGAAAAGTCTTTAGCCATGAAGTATGGCATTAGGTGTGTTTTTGTGGCTGACCTACATCAGGTTGAAAAAGATACCTATACAAGCCTCCTAAGAGTTTTTACAAAGTATGGATGTAAGATTCTGCCATGTGCTTGTTCTGCATTTCTTGTATTATATGTTTCTTTTTCATTTTTAGTCTGTTAATATGATGATTGCTTTCCAAATGCTATGCCAATCTTAAATTCCTGGGAGAAAAACCCAATTATATAGAAAGTATTATCATTGTTATATATCATTGATTTAGTTGGCTCAAATTTTAAGATTTTTTATATTTATGTTCATGAGGGATATTGGTCTCTATTTTTATATATCTTTGGCTTTGGTAGCAGTATAATGGTGGCTTCATAAAATGAGGTGGAAAATATACCTTCCCCTTTGATTTTTCATAATTGATATTATTTCTTTTTTAAATGCATGGTATAAATGCCCATTAAAGCCACTGCTACTGAAGTTTTCTTTGTGGAAAGGTTATTAAATACAAATTCAACAATTTCTTAATAGATATGGCAGCTCAGGTGGCAGTTTCTATCCTCAAAATATGTGTCCAAAACTTTGAACTGAAATTATTGGCATGATTTCCATTTTTAATTTTCACTTATCTTTTTAATGTATATAAAATCTTTAGTTTTGTCACCTCCTAATTCTTAATATTGCTAACTTCTGTCTTTTTATCCCCTGTTCAAACTGGCTAGTTTTATCAGCTGAATTGCTCTTACACTAATATTAGTCTATATTCATATTCTAGAACATAGAGCTCAAGGGAAATATTATTGTAGATAAAGATTATATTTTTAAGAGCTAAGTGGTAAATTTACCAAACAAATCACAATTTCCAATATGTTTGTACCTGATAATATAGTCTCAGTATATATAAAGCTAAAACTAATAGAATAAAATGGAAAACTATACAAAATTACAAATTCTCAGAAAGAATAGTAACACACATTTCAAAGTAACTAGTAGAATAAATAATAGAATAAAAAAATAATAAAGATGCAGGAAAACCTCAACAACACCATTAATAAGTTGGGTCTAAATAAACATACATGTATCCAGCAATTTCTGAATACACACTTTCTAAAGATCACGTGGTATTGACTACATGCTTGTCCATAAAGCAAGTATGAATGATTTAGGAAAGCCTGAAATTAACAAGTATTTCTCTCATAGAGAAAGTCAATAACAAAAGATAATTGGAATTCACCTGTACTTAGGAAAATTAATAAATAAATTTTAAACAACACATATGTTAAAGGAGACACCATAATTAAAATATAAAACATTGTAAATAGAGTGTCAATTAAAATATGATATGATGTATTATCAAATTATTATCAAATTTTGGGGATCTAGCTAAAGTTAGGCTTAGGAGGAAATTTATAGCCTTAAAATACATTAAAAGGCTAAAAATATATATGTTTTAATCATCCACCTACAAAAGTTTAGAATAGAATACTAAATTAAATCCAAGAATTCAAAAGGAAAAAAATAACAAAATTAGAGAGAGATTAAAATAGAAAACAAACACACATACAGAAGATCAGCTAAATAGCCAAGGGATTTTTAATTGAAAATGTCAATAAATTAATAAAACTTTGAAAAAAATGATCGCAATAAAACATAAAAGACAAATAACCAATAACAAATTAAGAAGTTAGACAAATTACTACAGATCCTACAGTCATTAAAAAGAACTATTTCAGGCCAGGATGGGATAACAGGAACTGTATGTACATTCCCATCTGAAACAACCAATAAATATATGAATCAATGTTTTGCAAAACTTTATATATCTACACATTCAGCTGCCATATGGCTTAGCCTTTTTACTCCTACATATGTAACAAAATAAACAAAAAAAATCCCACATGTCTTTCAAAGACCTGTACACAAGTATTCATAAGTAGTCTCAAGTATAAGAGCCAAAACTGAGACAGAAAAAAGAGGTGAGACCTACCATTGTTGAGCCTCAGTGCTCTGAACACATTTCCAGGCTACAGTGAAGAAAGGAAAACCCATGTGGAGTCTGGTGAACTCTGTGAGTTGAGGGGACAGAGTTGATTTTTCAATAAGACCCCAGGAATCTGAGTCTCAGGACCAGCACAGAGGGAGAACTCCAGAGATTACAGAGAGAACACCTCAAGTATTCAGTAAATTGAAATTACTGGCAACTTAAATACAGTGTTTACAGTCCAGAAGATTCAATATCATTAAGATGTCAATTCTCCCTAAGTTATTCATCTATAGATACAACACAGTCCCAATGAGAGGTTTTCTGTTTTAACTTCTCTCTAATTTTGTTATTTTTTTCCTTTTGAATTTTTGGATTTAATTTAGTATTCTATTCTAAACTTTTGTAGGTGGATGATTAAAAGTTATATTTTTTTAGCCTTTTAATGTATTTTAAGGCTATAAATTTCCTCCTAAGCCTAACTTCAGCTAGATCTCAAAAAAATCCTAGCATTTTTTTAATAGACAATTCTTAAATTCATGTGGAAATAGAAAAGACCTAGAAGATACATAACAGTTTTGAAAAGGAAAAATAAAATTGGAAAATTAAAAATACCTGAGTTCAAGATGTATTTTAAAACATATTAAACAAAATAAAAATAGAGTAATCAAGACAATCTGTTATATTTATAAGGATAACTCAATAAAACATAATAGAGTATACAGAAATAGACCCTCACAACCAATTTTTGACAAAGGTATAAGACAATTCAGTATTGAAAGATAATCTTGTCAAACTATGATGCCATAAAGTTGGATCATGTTTTAAAAAAAAAAATGTACTTCAATTCATACATCACTCCAACCCTAGCTGGTGTGGCTCAGTGGGTTGAGTGCCAACCTGTGAACCAAGGTGTCACTGGTTCAATGCCCAGTGTAGGGCACAGGCCTGGATTGCAGGTCAGGTCTCCAGCAGGGGGTATGTGAAATGCAACCACACATAGATGTTTCTTTCCCTCACTCTCCCCTTCTCTTCCCCTCTCTAAAAATAAATAAATAAAATCTTTTAAAAAATTCATACATCACTCCATACATAAAAATTAAATAAAAAGGATCATAGACCTAAATTTAAAACCAAAAACTGTAAACGTTTTAGAAGAAAACTTAGGAGAAAAACCCTATAACTGAAATTAGGCAAATCCATAAAAGAACAAGTTGATAATTGGACTTCATCCATATTAAAACTTGTGTTCTTCAAAAGACACTAAGAAAAGTAAAATATAAACAACTAAGTGGGAAAAATATTTGCAAATCATATATCTTACAAAGGACTTATATCCAGAGTATATCAAGGACTCTCAAAACTTAACAATAAGGAAACAAGCAGCACATTTTTTAAACAAAGCAACATGTGTGAATAAATATTTCTTCTAATAAGGTACGGCAAATAAGCGTATGACAATTCTCAACATCATTAGTCAAAAGAGAAATTCAAATTAAAACCAGAATGAGCTACTATTACACCTTTTAAGTAAATCTAAAAAGACTAACCATACCAACTACTGATAAGAATGTAATAGAAGTGAAATTTCATGCTTCAGAATGTAAAATGGAACAACTGCTTTGGAAAACACCTTGGCAGTTTCTAAAAAATTAAATGCACAGCTACAATATGATTGAGACTTTCTACTGCTAGATATTTAATCAAGAGAAGTGAAAATGTGTTTACACAGAAACTTTTACATGAATGTTCATAGTAGTTTTATCAGAGTCAAAAACTGGAAGCAATCCAGATGTCCATTAATAAGTGTATGATTATCATTGCAATATGGCCATTCAGTGGAATGATACTAAGCAATAAAAAAGAATGAATTATCTAGTACACATTACTGAATATTTATGTTTACTGAAAGAAGACAAATAAAAGAGAGTATATGCTGTATGTTCCATTTATATAAAATTCTTGGAATAACAAAATAACGTATAGTGACAGAAAGCAGATTGGTCATTACCTACATATCTTTTAGGAGAGAGGTAGAGAGACATGTGAGAAATGTATTTCAAAACAGCATGAGTGAACTTTTAAGGATAGATATGTTCTATTTTAAATAGCAACTACTTTTTTAAAAAGATAAGAAAAATATCATGGACAACAGTATACAACAAATTAAAATCAAAGAAAAATTCCTAGGAAAAACACAACTTATCAAAAATGACACATGAAGAAATAGGAATCTGAATTTTCATATAGCTATTAAAAATTGAATGTGTAATTAAAATCATATCCATAAAAACTCTAGGCTCATGTCTTTACTGGTGAATTTCAGCAAATATTTAAAGAAGCAACACCAAACAGAAAACTACAGATAATAGAAAAAATAAATAAGAACTCATTTTATGAGGCCAGGATAACCTAGATAGCAAAACTTTTAAAAAATCATCAAAAATTATAGGCCAATCTCAATTATGAACACAGATGCACAAATTCTAAACCACATATTTTCCAACCAAATCTAGTAAATCCTTTAAAAAGATAAATATCAGCATCAAGTTATGTTTATTCTAGGAACAGAAGTTCAATTTAATATTTGAAAATCAATTTACTCAAATTACCACATGTTAGGGACTAAATGTTTGTGTCTCCTAGAAATTCATATATTGACATTTTAACCCCCAGAGTGATGACAGCACTTGGGGCCTTTGGAATGTGATTAGCTCATAAGAGTGGAGCACCCACAACTGGGATTAGTGTTTTATAAAGGAAAGAGCAGAAAGTTCTTTCACATTTACTGCCAAGTAAGGACACAGTGAGAAGACATTAACCTATGAACCAGAAAACACATCTTAATCAGACACAGAATCTGCAGGCAACTTTCTTAGACTTCTCAGCTTCCAGAACTGTGAGAAATGCATGTTTATTGGTTAAGCAATCCAATCAATGGCATTCTTGTTATAGTAGCCCAAATGAACTAAGACACCATATTAATAGAAAATAAATAAAAACCCACAGGATTGCATTATAGAGGCAGAAAAAAATTGTGTAAATTTAAACCTATTCATGGTACATCTCTAAGCAAGTTGGAAATGACATTTCATTTATCTACAAAATATCTACCAAAAAATCTTTAAAAAAAAAAAAAGCCTACAAAATATCTACAAAGTCTGTATAGCAAATATCAAAGTCAGTAAAACTAAAAGCTTTCCCCCAAATTGAAATAAGGATGTCCACTATCGTCCCTTCTATTCAATGTTATGTAGGAAGTTTTATTTGGTGCAATAAGACATAATAACTAAATAAAGGTATAAGGATTAGGAAGAATGAAAAAAAGTGTCATTCTGAGATAATATATATGACATGATTTTGTACATAAAAAATCCAGAAAAATAAACATACCAATTATAAGAATTAAAAAGTGAGTTTATTTAGGTGGCTGGACACAAAGTAAAGAATATCCAACAGAGAGAAAGTGAAACTTAAAATACAATAAATAAAATATAATGTATAATATCATGGAAAACATCATATATTGATTAACATATTTAGTTAAAAATGTGTAAGACTTGCAAAAATAATATGATTTAGAGAATTGAGAAAATGATATTAGGGATTTATCATATTTAAAAATTAGAAGACTCAAGCTATAACAATATAAATTTCACTCTATTTTAAGAGGTTTTTGTAGACTCTGATAAGCTGGTTTTATTAAAGAGAAAGAGGAAAGTGCAGGAATTACTCTAATGTGATCATGACTTATTCCAAAGATCCAGTAATTAAGCCTATATGGTTATCATTGTCATTCACTAATTAAGTCAATATAAATTGGTTTAAGCCATTTTGGCTCTCTGATTGTATTTCAATTTTTTAAAAATAAAACTGTTAAATTCCACATGTGTACATGCAGAACACCTGTTGGGATTTTTGAGGAACTTCACTGAAACTTTATTTCAGTTTGAAGAGAACTGATATATTTATAATATTAAATCTTCCTATACCTATGTGTACTATAGATTTTCCATGTTTTTCTTTTTTAATCCTCACCTGCAGATATTTTTTCATTGCTTTTAGAGAGGAAGGGAGAGACAGAGAAAGAAACATTGATATGAGAGAGAAACATCAATTGGTTGCCTCTTTTATGCCCTAGCCAGGGATCAAACCCACAATCCTGGTATGCATCCCAGTCAGGAATCAGAATCACAACCCTTCAAGTCTACATTCTCCACCACTGAGCCACACTGGCCAAGGCTGTTTTCCTTGTTTTATATTTTCAGTAATGTGTATGTAATTTTCTTGGTAAAGGTCATGTACCATTTTTTTTTTGTTCCAACTATAAATGGGCATTTTAAAATTTATTTATAAACTACTTGCTCTTTTGTAGAAATAAAAACTGGATTATATTAATCTTATATCAGACAATTTAACTATACTCATATCAGTCAGAGGCTTATAGATAATAGATACCACTCTAGCTTGCTCTCACAAAGAAAAGGATTTACTACAAAGAATTAAGAGTTTACAAAATTTTAGATAAGACCAAATGGACTCTAGGCTGATCTTCCAGGAGTAACCCAGAATAGTATCCTAAACTTGTCTGCCAAGAGAATGAATGTCTCTGCCAGAAATTGAATATTAAAAAAATCAAAAACTAACTGTCCAAGTGCTGACTCCAAGACCACAGCTCAGCCACAACCCAGGTACCAAGAAACTACATTGCTGTTGACCCCAGGGCTACATTTCCCCAGCCTCCAAGATGAATACCTCTCAGCAGTTACAAACAAGGGAGGGTCTAAACACTGGGAAACGTTACTGCCACCTGAAAAAAACAAATGTTTTTTCAACACTGCCAGCAAAGAACAGAAGCATACTTTGTGCCTCATTTTCAGTTCTAAATATCTCTTATGAGTGTCTGCTTGTAGAAGCTGGATCACATGTGGAACATGAGTTGAAAGAGAATTTGTTAAATGTAATCTCATGAGTTCTAGCTTCTAGTATACGGTAAAGCTATGCTACAAAAGTTTGAAAGTGGCAATTTGCCACACTATATAAATTATGTTTAGCTCTCACAATATGTCTAAATATTTGGGAGATTTTCTATAGAGATCATAACACCTACAATTAAATATACCTTTGTTTCATGGTTCTGATTTCTTTTAATCTTTGTGTTATCTTATTCATAGGCTAAGACTTCTGATAAATCCTGACTGTAATAAAAATTGCTCTAATGTAAAAATTTAAGCCATAAACTAGCCTGTTTTCTATAGGCTTCTGGTAAATTCTCTTTATCAAATTAAGAATGTTTACTTCTATCTCATATTTACTATGAAATTTTTTTCCTTTGTTTTAAAAACAGGAATGAGTTGAATTTTACATAATAATGGCTGATATAATCAAGATGATTGCAGATTTTTCTCCTTAATCTATTAATGCAGTGAATTTCATCAAGAGTTTTTCTAAAGGTGAATAATCTTTACATTTCTGTGTATTGTATTTTTTATGTTTCCTATCTGTCCTTCCCATGCTACACTTAATGTCCTAGTATTAGTCCAAATCCTAATCATCTTTCATCTGCAGTGCTATGTTGGCCTCCTAGTTGGTTTTACTGTGATAAATGTTGGGTTTCTGCAATGCATTCTTCACATTTAGACCAGAATTATCTTCTTCATTGGATATTGTTACACTGATCCTCAAAACCCTTTAGTGCCTCTGCAACCTCAGGAGGAAGATTAAAATTAGGCCTTTCACTGTTTCAATCTATAATTATATCACTATTTTTAAAATTATTATTGTCACAGGAGTTTACTATGAATTGATCATCACAACCTACTGGAGAGTCCACAGAAGGTCCCACACACATCCATGTCTCTGAGTCTTTCACCTAGCTCAGCATCTACCAAAGCATGTTTTGGGAACATTAATCTTGAGATACTTTTGGAAATAATGCTTTCAAAATCAAATTAATTATGAAAATTCTTTCTCTATGCTTGTTTTAAAGATTTATATTACTTATCACAATAATAAATACTGTGTGAAATCTTATAATAAATGCAGTAAGAATTCTCTTTTAGTTCAGCACTCTAGACATATTTATAAACAAAATTCTTCCATGCAAGTGACTAATAATATTCATTAAAACTAGTTTTATATTAAAAACACTTTGTAGGGGGAAAAAAGCCATCATTTCCTCAACATAGAGTTTTCTTTCTTTTTCCCACTGATTGAATCATACTCATCTCCCAAGTCCTTCTGTATGAGTCTCTCTAGATGACACCCATTCCCAAGTTTGAAGTAATTAGCTAAATCTCTAAAGCACATTTTTTTACTTTTAAATTGTGTGCTGTATCTTTCTCCAAATATATTTTAGTTCCTAAGGGGCAAGATTTTCAATGCATCCTAAGAATATAAACATGCATTTTTTGAACCTATTTAAGTCCTTTTTCATTTTATAGATTTGGGAATTTTTCATTTTTATCTGAAATTGCATTAGATATTGTTAGAGGTGCAGAATACATTCAAGAATCACTCTAACCCTGAAGGGTGTACTTTTACAGAAATACACATTGAGCTGAAGAGACTAATTAAACACATATTAATAAAAATTTAAACACAAATTCTAACAAGTTCCATAGTCTTTAATGCTTTAGGAGCTCAAAGCAGAAAGACTTCAAACTATGACGCAGAATGGGTTGTCTGCAAAGACGGGACTTGAGAGAGTCCTCGTCAGAGGCCATGAGTCCAAGACAAACACATTCTCAGGGCTAAGAACAGAAGCCAGACACACTGTTGCTTCCTGACATCCACATCCCACTTAGTCCTCATTAGCACCCACCCTGCATCATCCAAGAATTGTAGCTAACTCACACCCTTCCCTTTGCTCCACATGTTCAATTGACTAGTCAAAAAGTTAACAGAAATATGGCTTAACAGGGAAATAATCATTCTGGAGAACAAGTAGAGATATAAGAATCTGACTTGATTATGGACACCTAGGTAAAGAGAACTTAATTACATTTGTTGATGTCAGATAAAATGCATCTTTAGCATTGGTGATTATGGTAAACAGAGAGCCTAGAAGCAGGGGCAAATCTTTCTTAAACCTTCATCTTCCTGAAGTAAGAGAGACAGTTACTTGATAAAACAAGGGTTACTTATTATAATGTACAGATACCCCAAACACTGCTTCGACATGTCCAAATTCAGAGATTGAGGTTGGTTGGCGGAGGGGAGTTGGGGAAGAAGGGTTCAGAAGTGTGCACGATAAATTAATACCTATGGTAGTGTTGCAAAAAGGACTAATGTTCTTTAATGACATAAAAATAGTGTGAAGGCAAAATTTATCACAAAAAATACCGTAAATGTTGATATATAACAATATGATAAAAACTAAAAGAACATTAGGGATTATTGTAAAGAGTTCAGCAAGTCCTGGTATATATAACATCCTCCAAGTACGCTAGCCCTTTCCTGTCATCCCTTATCCATTGCTGCAAATCTCTCAAACCCTCAGCCTGTCTTCCCACATCCCTCCCTTCAACATCTTCTATAATTCTAGTACCCAGTCCTTGAGAAGCAATCCCAGAAGAAGAGGGCAGAATGCAGGTTACTGTCATCACCAAACACTATCTTTATCACTCATTCAATCAATTCCTTCAGCTTTTCATTCTTTATTCCAATAGATATTTGCTGATATTTTTACTATATAACAGGCACTATGATCTTAGAGAAACATCTAGATTGAAACATCTAGGAAGGTCAGGAAGGGGTGTTCTAGATAGAGAAAATTGCTTATACAAACACCTGTTCATGAGACACAGCACACTGTCTTTAAAAACACAAAAACTGGAGAAAGGAGTTAAATGTCTTGATGGTACAAACAGGAAGTAGTAGCCAAATAATGTTGGGTTTTGTAAACCATAATAGTGTGAATTTAACCCTAAAAGCAGTAGAAAACATATCAAGAGTTTAAACATTAGTTTCCTTCATAATCTATCCCATTTTTTGTGCACATAGAAAATAGCATGTGTTTATTTGCTTTAGAATGTTTGAAATGGGTACTGGGATTCCATGGGGAAAAGGAATAGAGATTTAATTTACAAAAGTTTTGCAGACCCAAAATCTTTCCATTTTCTTGTTACTGTAGTTAAAGATATTTCAAGGAAGATGGAAACAAATGGAATGTTTATTTTTAAGCATCTCTTGCATATCTAAAGCAATTTTGTTAATTTAGAAGCATAAGAACATATTAGACCTAATTGGTTTGTTCATAAAATGTTCATGTTTTATATATTAAATTTTAAAGTATACTTTACTCAGACAATTACAAATTTACTATGAGAATTCCTTAAAATGTGTTAAACTACAAGCTGCTGAACTGTAAGAAATATATCGTCACTCCCACCAGATTATAAGAAATAGGGAAAATTTTTGAGAAGAGAAGAAACATCAATATTATATCATGACAGAGAAAGTTATTATATTTTACTGAATCAGTCTCTTCAGGACAATGTCAAGCACATATAGAAAGTGCTTATTTTCAGAAGAACTTTGGAATAAAAGAAAAATAATTCACTGAATATATTTGCCATGCAAGACTTTATCTAATTATTTTCTATCTGTGAGGCATCTCCCTAAGCAGTTTTTGCTCCATCAGTTGTTTTATTTTGAAAGTTGAAAAAATTCTTGTTGTAGAAGAACAACTGGCCTTAGGGCCAAATATCTGAGTTCTAGGACAGTGTGACCTGGAGCAAGTCACTTTATTTCTTTGGAAATACAAGATTTTTGAGGTTCTTTCCAGCATTATGAGACAATATGGAGTGGAACTGTAAAGGGGCCTGACCCAATAAGCTCACATGTGCCAGTGGGGGAAAAGTGAGTATGAGGAACAGAAATTGCCAGATGCTCGATAAGATGGATCAGAAAGCAAATACCTCCCATGTAAGTAGAACACACACTTGCTTGTGAGAAATGAGGTTAGAGCAGTAGGAGAAGGAGTAAAATAAAAGTGGTAATCACAAGAGAAAAGAACAGAAGTTCTTTTCTGCCCAGGAAACCTTTAGGCATTCTGGGTTATCTGTCTGCCTCAGAGACAAGGGAGCTCTGAGCACAGTGGACAGTCCACATGGAACTAGAATTTGCATGTTAAAATAGTATGTTATGAGAATAATAATGTTCAAATTTTTTAAAATTTAATAATCAGTGGTATAAAATTGAGATCTGACAGCTTTATGCATAAACTTCTAAGTCAATGTTGACATAATAATTATTATATATTTAAAAATGTGTTAATATTACTCTTCAGTTTCTTATTCAATTAGATCCTTATCTTGAATGATACAGAGTTTGAAACACTGTCATCTGTTTTGGTGCAATAATAGATATTTCCAAAGAAAACACATATCAAATAAATCTGGACAGTCACAGGAATCTTATTCTGATCTCTGTATGACAGCTACTAGCAGCACCAGGCTTAGATATGATTACAACCCCCACCTTATCATTATTTAATGAGCGTATCTCTACAAAAGGAGTAGTTTCATTCATTGACTACACAAGAGAAGGAAGCTGAGACACTTTAGAGAGTAGACCTGAGACACCCTTGGGGTTAAGTCTTGCCTATGTGATACAGAAGGGTCCCAGTGTAGTAAAAAATTTAATGTAGCCCAAAAAGAGGTCCAGTCTTTGTTCTCTACTTATGGGAGGTACTCCCTAAAATGTCATGTTTGATAGGAGGAGTGTCTATGTTTGCCTGGATGTCTTAGGCCAGGATGGATAATAAAATAATGTGATTTAGAGTAGAGGCCACAAGTCCTAGCCAGAAGGGCTGGTCAGTCAATCAATGAATCATGCCCATGTATAGAGCCCTAATAAAACTCTGAACACCAAGATCGAGGCAAACTTCCAGAGTGGGCAATACTCCAGGCATAGCCACCAATATCAGCAGTGCTGCTTTCAGACTCCGCCCTTCATTTTTGCTTCTTCATTTGGCTAATTTTAATCAGTATCCTTTTTCTGTAGTAAAACCGTAAGCAAAGGTATAATAACTTTGAAGGGAACTCCATCAGTCTTTCCAGAAAATTATTTAACCTGTGGGTAGTTTGGGGAATCCCCAGCACTTGTAGTTGATATTAGAAGTGAGAGTGGTCTTGAGTGGACTGTGTTCTGTCCAACTTCTCAGCGGGCAAATCTCTCAAAATCGCCACGGCAAAACCCAGGATTTTTTTTTTCTTTCTTCTTTTCTTTTAGCATCTTTATTAACCTATAACTCATATGCTATAAAGTCTACCCATTTCAATTGTACAATTCAATGTATATTTAGAGCTGCACAATCATCACAATGTAAGTTTAGAACATTTTCATCATCCCCTGCAAAAAGATACCATTCACATTAGCTCCCCAACCCCCACCCTGAACCCAGGCAACCTTAATTTATTTTCTGTGTCTACATGTCTGCCTACACTGAGTATTCCATATAAACAGAATTATACAATATACAGTCTTTTGGGACTGCCTTCTTTCTCTTAGCATAATGTTTTCAACATTCATCTATGTTATACTATGCATCAGTACTTCATTCCTTTTATATTGCTGAGTATTCCATTGCATAGTTATACTACATTTTGTTTATTCATTCATCAGTCGACAGACATTTTGTAGTTTCCATTTCATGGCTCTCATAAATAATGCCATTTTCATCATATGTGTACATGTTTCTTATAGGTATAAACTTTCATTCCTCTTGGTTGTATACTTAGGAGTGGAATTGCTGGGACATGCAGTAACTATCCTTTTGAGAATGTTCCAAAGTTGTTGATTTTCCAAACTTTGCACAATTTAGCATTCCTGGTAGCAACATACAAAGTTCTAATTTAGCTGTATTCTCACCAACACTTATTGTCTGACATTTTCAGAACAGCCAGTTTAGTGAATGACTAATGATGTGTATATTCCCATGTGTTTATTGGCCAATTATCTGTCTCTTTTTTTAAAGAAATATCTATTTGAATCCTCTGCTCATTCTTAAATGGACTTATATGTCTTTTTATTATTCAGTGCTAATAGTTCTGTATATATCCTGGATATATTTTTTCTTTTTTACCAGATGCATTATTTGCAAATGTCTTCTCTTATTCTATGAGTTGGCTTTTCACTTTATCGATGGTATCATTTTCATCAAAAAATTTTAATTTTAATATATTCTAATTACCTTTTTTCTTTTTTTGTCACTTGTATATTTGATGTCATATCAAAGATTCAATTGCTTAACCAAATACCATGATGGTTTTCTTTCAAGTGTTTTATAGTTTTGGTTCTTATATTTAGGTATGTTTCATTTTGATTTAATGTTTGTGTATGATACATGATAGGAATCCAAATTCATTTTTTGTATATGCATATCCAATTATCACAACTTCATTTAGTTTTCTCCCCATTTTATTCTGCTCATCTTAGTCAAAAATTGGCAAGAGGGGTGAGGGGAGGGGGATAACAGGAGAAAAAAGGGGAAGAGTATAAAGCACAGGAAGATGAATAGAGGACTCATGGGCACAGACAATGGGGGGTGGGGATTGTCTATGGGAATGGGGGGGAATAGTGTAGGAGAGAACAATGGGGAAAAAGATGGGACAACTGTAACTGAACAACAATAAGTAAAAAAAAATAAAAGTCTATAAATGTATGGATTTATTTCTAGCCTGTAATTTGATCCAATTAATCTATATCTCCAGGATGGAAGTGAATATCACATTGTCTTGAATCCTGTAGCTCTGGAGTCAGTATGGAATTTGAGAGGTTTTTCAACTTTGTTCCTTTTCAAAAAAAAAATTGGCTATTCTGTTTCCTTTACATTTCCATATGAATTTTAGAATCAGCTTATCAATTTCTGCAACAACAAAAATATCCAACAAGAATTTTCATAGGGATTAGATCAACTCTACATATAGACCAATTTGGTTAGTATTGCCTATTTTAACATTAAATGTTCAGATCCATGAACAATATATGTACCTCTATTAACTTAAACTTTAATCTCATTCAGCAATGCCTTGTACAGTTCAGTGTACAAGTCTTTTTGGTGCTTTTGTAAATAAAATTATTCTCTTAATTTTATTTGAATATTTTTCATTACTAGTGTACAGAAATATAATCAATTTTTGTATAGCCGTATTGAACCCTGCAAACTTGCTGAATTTATTAGTTCTATATTTTTAGGACATTTCTTAGAATTTTAAATATACTTCATATGGTAATGTTACGAGCAAATAGAAACAATTTACTTCTTCCTTTCTACTCTTCATGCCCTGTATTTATTTTTCTTGCCTAACTACCATGGTAGAACCAAGTACAATATTCAAGAGAGGTGGCAAGAGTGAATGTCCTTGTTTTGTTCCTGATCTTAGGGAGGAAGCATTGAATATTTATCCATTCGGTATGATCTGACAGTGTCCTTATTGTACATATTCTATATCAGGTTGAGGAAGTTTTGTGCTACGTAGAAATTGCGGGTATAATATTTTAGGTCTATAAATAATATTTAATCATATTTTTAAATTTTGCATTGGTTGTCCTACAGTTAATAATGTGCATCTTAAATTACCAAAATATACTCTTAATTTATACTAACTTAATTACAATGAAATATAGAAACTTTACTCTTACATACCTCCATTCCCTCCCTCCGTATTTCCTCCTTATTTACTAGTCTTATTATACATGTGTCCTCTATATATGTTACAAACCCAATAATGCATTGTTAAAATTGGACTATGTCCTTTAAAGAGACTTAGAGAAGGAAAGAAATCATGTATTTATAGTTTGTTATATTTACTTTATTTGCCATTTCTGATTCTCTTTATTCTTGTGGATTTGAGTTACCATCTCATGTCATTTCCTTACTCCAATGCATTTTTGTTCCCACCTTTATTCTTTGTCCTGTTATTGTCAAATATATTACATCTATATGTTATAGACCCAGCAATATAGTTTTATACAATTACTTTTTAAATCAGTTAAGAATAAAAAGGAAAAAAATTCATTAATAGTCTTTTATTATTACCTATATAATTACTTATTAATGATTTGCTTAGTCACATGGATTCAAATTACAATCTGATGTTGCTTGCTTTCAGTTTGAAGAATGTGTTTAAGAACTGTAAAGCAAATCTGATAACAAACAAAAACTTTCATCCTTTATTTATCTGTGAAATGTCTTTATTTCATCTTCATTTTTGAAAGGTGGTTTTGCTGGATATAAAATACATGGTCAATAGTTCTTTACTTTCAACACTTTGAAGTCATTCCACTGCCTCTGGCCCCATTACCTCTGCTAAAAAATCTATCATTAATTTGTTGGGTTGTCCTTGTACATGATGAGCCATTTTTTTCTTGGTGCTTTCAAAATTTTCTTTTTATCTTTTATTTCAAATATTTTGGTTATGATGTATCTGGGCATAAATCTGTTTGTTTAAGTTTCTTGTGCCAGTGAGTCTTCCATCCTTTGCTGATGAATCTGTGTCCAGTGTGGGAATGTTTCTAATTCTACCCAACACTGTTCTAATTGTTCCTGAGAGCTTACAGGCTAGTGCATGCATTCAGACTTCCCAATCCTTAAGGCTGATTCTAATCTTAGGAGGCTCTTTTTGTCTGTCTCTTTCTTGGCTCTCTCTGTTAAACTTCTAAATGTTCTGCCATTTTACATGTGTCTACTAGTAGTATGGAACTATGAGCATCTTTTTGATTGATATTCACTAGGATTCCCATTGTTTGCAGTGATACTCACAGTCATTGAATTCTCTATGCCCTGGCCCAAATAAATCAGTCTCCCCAGACAGAGCTGTGGAGCTCTTCGTCATTAAATAATGCCTCTCTCTCAGCCTGAATCTCTTTGCCACTACACAGTAACTGGAAACAGAAACAGTGGTCCCCTTATCCCAGAGCAACCTCTCTGCAATAAAAGTGGGCACTGGGGGAAGGTGGTAGCATATAGTTTCTCAGATTGCCCCTCTTGATTTCCTTGTGTGGAAACTCTACCCTATGAGCAAGCTGGAGCAGGGGCAATCACGTTTCCAGTATTCTTAGCCTAATGTGTCTGGAGTAGAGTTTCCCTTCCTACACAAAGGAAGTAGATTCAGTCCTCTTACAACACTCAGTAGGAATAGAGTTTCTGCTACATAAGGCTGGATAAAGAGAAATGGACTGGTGTCTTGCCCTTTCTAAGCTGAAACCATAGCCCTAGATTGGGTTTTTGGGAAGAGCCCTGTATGTCTGGCTGTGTCCACTCAGAGTAAAGCACACTGAATACAGTTTCCATAAAACAGATCTTAGAAGGTACTAAGGAATGTAGCAATGGCTCTAATGACATGCTCTCTTATTCTTACCAAGATGCAGCTTATTAACTGCATATTAACTTCATTTGCTATACGCTCTTAGGACAATTTGAGGAGACTTTATACTATTGTTTTATTTTTTTAAATAATTTTCTCCATGTAAAAGATTATTTTGAGGGAAAGGGATTCAATGTACTTCTCATGCCATCCTTTCGGAATCCTCAGAAGTAGCTTCTCCCAGGCTTCATATCTGGTCCAAATACCCAATGACATTCTGAATCTTCAATATTTGGAAAACATGTTTTCAATTTTAAGCTTTTACTGTGTTGCCCATTGTTGTTTGGTTGTTTGTTTTGTAAATCTAGTCAAATTTAGCACAATTTAATGATATTAAATTTATAGGTCTGCTTTTAAATTTAAGATTCAAGATTAATTTATGTCCTTGTGAGAAAAGACATATTTTGCTCCTGAAGAAAAGGGTTTTTGTTTTATATTTGTTTTGTTTTGTTTTGTTTTTCGGTTCATCAATTCACCAGATTTATTGACAGCCTCCATTAAACTGTAAGCCATACCTATGGTGCCTAAAGTTAACTGAATACCCAAAGCTACTAAACTTTGCCCTACATATACTTAAGCAGTTCTGTTCTCAACACACTTACTGCATCTGTCTCAAGCTTACTGTAATGAAAACTGTTGACTGCCTGACAGACATCCATTCCTCATTCTTCCTTTCCTTTTTTCTTAAATTTAATTAATATATTTTTTTCAAATACATTTATCTCTGCCTTACCCCCACCATTTTCCCGTGCCCCCTCCCCTTTCTCCCTTCCTTAATCCTTTCCCTTTGGTTTTGTCATGAGTCCTTGCTATATGTTCCTTGACTTTCCCCTTCCCTTCCTTTTACGCTGCCCAACCCTCCCTCCTTCCCTCTTGTCTCTGTTGGTTTCTTTTCCTTTCAGTATTGCTGGTTTTATTTTCCTTGCATCTTTGTATTGTTGGTTAGGTTCCGCTTGTAGGTGAGATCATATGGTATTTGTCTTTTGCCCCCTGGCTTATTTCACTTAGCATAATGCTTTCTAGTTCCACCTATGCTGTTACGAAGTTTAGTTCTTTTTTTCTTTCTGCTGCGTAGTATTCCATTGTGTAAATGTACCTTAGTTTTTTGATCCAACCATCTACTGATGGGCATTTAGGTTGCTTCCAACACTTGGCTATTGTAAATTGTGCTGCTATGAATATTGGGGTGCACAGGTTCTTCTGAATTGGAGTTTTGGGATTCTTAGGGTACAGTCCCAGCAGGGGAATCACCGGATCAAAAGGCAGTTCCATTTTCAGCTTTTTGAGGAAATTCCACACTGCTTTCCACAATGGCTGCACCAGTCTGCATTCCCACCAACAGTGGACTAGTGTTCTCTTTTCTACACAGCCTCGTCAGCACCTGTTGTTTGTGGATCTGTTTATGATGGCCATTCTGACCAGTGTGAGGTGGTATCTCATGGTGGTTTTGATCTGCATTTCTCTGATGGCTAGTGATGCCGAGCATCCTTTCAAATGTCTCTGGGCTCTCTGTATCTCTTCCTTGGAAAAGCACCTGCCCAGATCCTTTGCCCATTTTTTGATTGGATCGTTTGTCTTCTTGGAGTGGAGTCGAGTGAGTTCTTTATATATCTTGGAGATCATACCTCTATCTGATGTATCATTAGCAAATATATTTTCCCATAGAGTTGGCTCCCTTTTCATTTTGCTGATGTTTTCTTTTGCCGTGCAGAAGCTTCTTATCTTGATGAGATCCCACTTGTTTATTCTTTCCTTTATGTCCCTTGCTTTAGGAGACAAATTGGTGAAGAAATTGCTGCGTGGGATATCTGAGAGTTTCCTGCCAATGTTCTCCTCTAGGACTTTGATGGTGTGGCGACTTATATTTAAGTCTTTTATCCATCTTGAGTTTATTTTTGTGTATGGTGTCAGCTGATGATCAAATTTCAAGGACAGGGGTTGGCTCTTCCTTAAATATTTTGTAAAATTCTCCTACGAAACCATTTGGCCCAGGGCTTTTGTATTGCGGGAGTTTCTAGATTACTGCTTCAATTTCCCCAGTTGCTATCAGTCTCTTCAAGCTTTCTGTTTCTTCCTCCTTCAGTGTTGGAAGATTATACCTTTCTAGAAATTTGTTCATTTCATCCAGGTTTTCAAATTTCTTGGCGTATAATTGTTCATAGTGGTTTCTGTTCTTTTGCATTTCTGTGGCATCAGTTGTTATTTCTCCTCTTTCATTTTTGATATTATTTATTTGGGTCCTCTCCTTTTTTCTTAGTGAGTCTGCTTAAAGGCTTGTCAATTTTATTTATCTTTTCAAAGAACCAGCTCCTGGATTGGTTGATCCTCTGAATTGTTCTTTTTGTCCCTATGTCATTCAGTTCTGCTCTAATCTTGATTATTTCCTTCCTTCTACTTCCTCTGGGATTAATTTGTTGTTGTTTCTCCAGTTCTTGAAGTTGTAGTGTTAGGTTATTTATTTGAAATGTTTCTATCTTTTTTAGCTAAGCCTGTATTGCTATGAACTTCCCTCTCAGGACTGCCTTTGCTGTGTCCCATAGGTTTTGGACTGTTGTCTGTTTATTTTCATTTATTTCCAGAAATTTTTTGATTTCTTCTCTTATCTCATCTACTGTTCTCGTCTCCATAAGTTTGCAAGTTTTTGAAGTTTCTCTTTGAGGTTGATTTCCAGCTTTAAGCCCTTGTGGTCCAAGGAAAAGCTTGGTATTATTTCAATTTTCCTGACTTTGCTGAGGCTTGCTTTGTATCCTATCATGTGGTCTATCTTTGAAAAACTTCCATGAGCCTTTGAAAAGAATGTGTATTTTGCTTCTTTGGGATGAAAGGTTCTATATATGTCAGTTAAGTCTCTTTGATTCAGTACATCATTCAGCTCCACAATATCTTTGTTGATGTTTTGTTTGGAAGATCTGTCCACTTTTGACAGTGGGGTGTTGAAATCCCCTACTATCAGTGTGTTGCTGACTATATTTTTCTTGATATCCTCCAAAATTTTCCTTATAATTTTGGTGCTCCTATGTTGTGTGCATATATGTTTACATTGTTTACATCTTCTTGATAGATTCTTTCATTAAGTATTATAAAATGTCCCTCTGGGTCTCTTTTTTATGGCCTTTGTTTTGAAATCTATTTTGTCTGATATATGTATTGCTACCCCTACTTTCTTCTCTTGCCCACTTGCTTGGAATATTTTTTTTCCAACCCTTTACTTTCAATCTGTGTATGTCTTTTGCTCTGAGGTGGGTCTCTTGTAGGCAGCATATGTGTGGGTCATGTTTTCTTATCCATTCAGCTACACTGTGTCTTTTTATTGGGGCATTTAGTCCATTTACATTGAGAGTTATTACTGAGAGAAATCTATTCATTTTTTCTCTTTGTCCCTGTGTTTTTCTCTTTCTCACTCTTTTCCTTCATCCTCTTAAACCAGTCCCTTCAGCATATCTTGTAGTGCTGGTTTGGTAGAGATGCATTCTTTTAGCCTTTTTTTGTCTGGGACACTCCTTATTTCCCCTTCTGTTTTAATTGAGAGCCTTGCTGGGTAGAGTAGCCTTGGTTGTAGGCCCTTGCCTTTCATGACTTGGAATATTTGTTGCCATTCCGTTCTGGCTTGTAGTGCTTCTGTTGGGAAGTCATCTCCTAGCCATATCGGGGCCCCCTTGTATGTTACTTTCTCCTTCTCCCTTGCTGCCTTGAGGATTCTCTCTTTGTCTTTGACATTTGCCATATTAACGATGATGTGTCTTGGAGTGGGCTTTCTTGGGTCCCTCTTGAGTGGGGCCCTCTGTGCCTCCTGGACCCATGAGACCCTTTCTCTCCTCAAATTGGGTAAATTTTCCATCATATCTTTTTCGAGGAGGTTCTCTATCTCTTGCTCCTCCTCTTCTCCTTCTGGTATCCCTATTATGCAGATATTATTGCGTTTCATGTTGTCCTGCATTTCCCTAAATACCTCTTCATTCTTTTTGAGTCTTTTTTCCATTTCTTGTTCTTTCTGGGAGCTTTTTTCTACCTTATCCTCCAGCTCACTGATTCAATCCTCGGCTTCATCCAGCCTGCTTTTGATTCCTTCTATTGTGTTCTTCAATTCAGAAACGATATTCTTCATATCCTCTTGTATCTTCTTGATAGTTTCTATGTCCTTTTGCTGGTTGATATATTTTGCTGTAAGATCCTGATGGTTTCTCTGCAGTTTCTCATAGTTCTCTTTGAGCTGACTGAGCTCATTGAGCTTCCTTAGAACCGTTGTTTTGAATTCCATATCTGATAGTTCCCTTGCCTCTGTTTCATTTAGCTCTCTCTGTGGGGAGTCCCCTTTTCAGGGGGAACTTCTTTTTCTTCCCATTTTTGTGAGAGTCTGTTCAGTAATTTATTTATTTATTTGTTTGTTTGTTTTTGCTTCTGCTTCAATGGATCCGTCAAAGATTTCCTGACTTTGTGGATTAAACCTCTATGGTAGTAGGCAAGTTTATTCATTCATTCATTCATTCATTCATTTATTTATTTATTTATTTATTCTTTGTTTTTCTTTCTGGGTCTGCCTCTGATGATGTCAGTTGTTGACCCTATCTGACCTTGGGTCGTTTGTTTGAGCCTTCCAGGAATCTACGATCTGTGTCTGACTCCTGCTTTGGGCAGCTCTGTGACACCTTTGCCAGGGATCCACTATTTCTGTGGATTGTTCTGCTCTCTCATGCCAGTTCTTTGAGTGTGCTCATCCTAGCCCCGGGACCAGTGGACTCACCTGACCTAGTGCTCGCCTGGCGCCAGGCATGCACCCCAGCACTGGTCAGTTTAGGATTTTCTATTGTGTGCTTTCCTTGCTTTTAGCTCTCTGGTGGTGTGGCCTGCCCGCACAAAGTGGAGACTACAGAAATGGAAAGAAGTCAGCTCCAGGACTCTCCAGTTAATCCTGTTTCCAGTCTCTCCCCAAGTGTCTCAGGACAGCTCTGTGACCACTTCCACCAGGGATCCACTATTTCTGCAGAATGTAACTGCGAGCCTTCTGGCTCCTGCACTGCTTCTGCCTCTTTGGGGGTGCGGCCTGCCTGAGCAAATGGGACTATGGAATGGGGAGTGACTCTGCTCCAGGGATCTCAGATAATCCTCCAGTTTTTTCCCCAACCCATCCATCTCCAGTCTCTCCTCAAGGGTGTCTATGCAGCTGTGTGTCCCCTTTGGCCAGGGATCCTCTATTTCTTCAAGCCAGTCTGCACTCAACCCACATGCCCACAAGCTGTGCTCAGAGCATGCAAAAGGCAGGTTAATTGATTCTCTTATGTCTGGGTGAGGTGGTATCTGCAGAGTCGAGGTGAGTTATCACCGGGGCTCCACTGGCCACCATCTCTGTTCTCTTCACAAAGTTTTCCTTGCCAATCTTTCCTCAGGCACCAGCCCACTCTCCTGCTGCCTCTACCCAGAGATCAAGGAAGGTGGCTGCCACTACAAATTTTGTGTTGGCCCTTTAAATGTCTCCTTGCACCTCCAGCCACCTGTCTCTGACAGAGAGCCCCCCTAAGCTTCTCAGGGTTGTGTTTTGTCTGTGTGTTTTCCTAATTTCAGCAGCTACAGTCTAAGGGTCCCTGTTTATGGTTCAGACTCTGTTCTTCTCACGGGGATCTAACTGGCCATTTCAATGTCCCTCTGGTGTTGGTGCCTGTGGGTGCCCAGCCCACCCTCTTGAGCCTCCACCACACTTCTCACCCATTGGGGTATGTAAGAGTTGAATCCACTGTCTGTCCGTGGTTCCAAGGCTCCTCTCCCTCTATTGTTCCATTGTTTTCCAGGTGATTTCTCCACTATTTAGTCATAATTCCAGTTTGGTCTTGGGAATAGGTCAGAGTGACTCCCATTCACTCCTCTGCCATCTTTTTTTCTTGGGTTTTTTTCTGGAGCATTCGGTAAAAAAATATTTGACACAAGTATAATGTTGGTTGGCTGTTTAGAAAACTGGCTTTAGAACCTAGAAGAAGTTCTAAATTTGAATTCAGAAACCATCCTCAATTAAATGGTCTTCACATTTGTAGTTCCTTTAAAGATCCTTAACCATTATTATTTACTGATTCGATTGTACTAATTTTAGTAATATTATAGATGACACTGTGCTTCCTCTTCATCAGTTTTTACTACAGAACTTCAGTGTTTTTCATTGCTTTGCATTTTTTCCTTCTTAAAAGACTATGATTATGGTGTAAATTGCATTCTATATTTTATATACTTTAATTTCCTGTTTTTAGAAATGTACTGACATATTTGTAGTTTAAAAATTATTACTGAAATCCAAGGTAAAGTATGAAACTACAAATGCTTTTTTTTTTCTGAGTGCAATGGGAATTTTCTGGGTTGGAAATGGAGAAATGTATAATGCAAAGACAGAGAGGGAATGTTGCAATGTGAAAAATATGGGAAGAAAATGAGGCCAGAGAAGTAGGGCAGAAGCAGAGCAGTAAGGGACTTGACTTTAATGTTATGTATTTAAATTAATCTTTTATTTTATAGCTAATGCTGGTTTCTTTTAACTGAAATCTTTTCTATTTGTTTTTTTTTTCAATTATTTTTTACATTTGAGTCTCTAATACAAATGAAGTTGATTACTGAGGTAAGAATACAATGATTTTCTCTTTTCACAATAACTTTTTAATTTCAATTAGAGTACACTCCTCTTTTTCCACACTTCTCTCATGCCACCTCTGTCATATGCCAAACTCCATACATCTGTGATTATGTCCCTGACCTTGTATTTGGCTTCATTGTTCAATTTATTTATCCTTGCACCAATACCACACTATGCTAATTATAAGTATATACTAAGTGATAGCATTTGATGTGACAAGGGTCTCTTCCCCACACTCCACAGAAGTGCCCAGGTAATTCTTTTCCATGTAACATTTTTTAAATTTTTTTGTAATTACAGTTGTCCCCATTTCCCCCCCAACTCTCCCCACCCACCCCCACCTTTCACATTCAACCCTTCCCCCTGCAAGCTCTCTTTGTCCATGGGTCCTTTATACATGTTCCTTGACTACCCTTCCCCTTTATTGACTCGTTATCCCCCTCCCCACTCCCCTGTGGTTACTGCCATCTTTATTTCAATGTCTTTGGTTATATTTTACTCGCTTGTTTGTTTTGTTGATTAAGTTCCATTTATAGGTGAGATCATATGGTATCTGTCTTTCACCCCCTGGCTTATTTCACTTAGCATAATGCTCTCCAGTTCCATCCATGCTGTTGTGAAGGGTAGGAGTTCTTTCTTCCTTTCTGCTACATAGTATTCCATTGTGTAAATGTACCACAGTTTTTTGATCCACTCATTTACTGATGCGAACTTAGGCTGTTTCTAGCACTTGGCTATTGTAAATTACACTGTTATGAACACTGGAGATAGTCTACAGCCATACCATCCTGAACGTTACCTGATCTTGTCTAATCTCTGAAGATAGCAGGGTTTGGCCTGGTAAGTACTTGGATGGGAGTCCATATAACTTTTGGAATAATCTTTAAAAGTTGCACAAAAACCTCCATGAATCTTTAATTATAATAATTCTTAATGTTAACCATTGCTTTTCAAAATTAATATTTCTGCCTTTTTAATGTATTATCTTGTTATACATTGCTAATATTCTCCCTTTCCTTTTTTTTAAAGACTTTATTTATTTATTTTTAAAGAGAGGGGAAGGGAGGGCAGGACAAAGAGAAGGAGAGAACCATCAATGTGAGAGAGAACATCGATTATTTGCCTCTCCCACACGCCTCATCCAGGGAGGGCCTGTACTCAGGCATGTGTCCTGACAGGGAATCAAACCAGCAACCTTTCACTCTGTGGTACAACTCTCAAACAACTGAGCCACACTTGTCAGGGTCTCCCTTTCTAAATGTTGAATTCTAATAGTGCAATTTTAAATTTTTACTGCATCTATTCTAATGCCTCTAATTCTGTCAAACTGTATATTCCAATATATTGATTTTTATTGTATAAAAAGTTCTTAAATGTCTTTTTATTTTAATATATGAGCTTATCCTCCTCAGATATGTCAATAATTCTGACAATCTATGTTATTTGTTTCCCAAATTCCATGCAGTGTGGAGTAGAAAATGCAGGAGCTCTATGATAGAGAGCCAAGACACTGGAAAAATCACATTTACCCCTCATCTGCAAATGACTTTTCAAGTAAGTGAGTACTTTTCCACTTGCCCACCCCTTAGGCACACGCCCATTCAAATAAATCCATATCTTCTCAGGTTCCTGTATTTCCCATTCCACACAGGTCTTTCTTTTTCTTATTATTCTTTACTCAGTGTTTAAATAAGTATGTGAATATTACCATTTGTCTATCACCTTTTACTACACTAGGCCCATCCAAAACTGCATGGTACTGCTCATTGAAGTCATTGCTCAATAAGTGCCCTCTTGAGCCTGCTGCTTCTGCAGATCTGGCCAGGCTTCCTTCCTGAACACCTGTTTCTATAAGTGGCAAATGAATTGCATGGCTTTTCTAAATTTCACATTTCTGAAAATAAAATAGCCTACATTTCATTCACTCTCTGTCTCTCCCTCTGCCACCCCCCTGCTCAATTAAGAGTTTCTTCTTTGCCATATACCCAAATAGAACACATTTCTTATATCAAATGCACTACATCATCTAGGAGCTCTATTTAGAACTGAAAATATGTCTAAATTATTATTGTACACTCAAAGTTTATATCTGTAAAATAAGTTATTATAAAAGTACCACCAAAGTATTTTTCCCACACCTGTTCCTGATTTCTTATTATATCAATTTTATCAACAATATTCTGACTATATTACAAAAATCAAATAAAAATGGAAAAAATATGATGTAATTTGGAACATTAAAACATTTTGCTGTTCCACATTTTCATCTGCTGTTAAATTTTGCAAACAATTGGCTAAGATGGACAGGATGAATTAAATCACTTAGCTTCCTTTCCAGCCTCCTTCTAGAATGTCTTACTATGCAGAAAAGGGTGGGATGCTAAACATTTCATTTTATAGACATTTTGCAGCTAGGATTCTGGTTGCAAATAAGATTCCAGAAACGAAATGAATTTCAAGATTTGAAAGCAGAGTATGGGTTTAGACCACTGCATTCATTTCCTAGGGCTGCTGCAACAGTACCAAAAATTGAGTGGCTTAAAATAACAAAAATCTATTGTCTCACAATTCTGGAGTTCTCATATCCAAAATTAAAGTGTCAATGGGATCATGCTCCTTCTGAAGTCCATAGGGGTGAGTCCTTCCTTGACTCCTTTTTTTTTTTTTTTAAATACATTTGTCTCTGCCTTCTCCCTACCACTTCCTCCTGCTTCCCTTCCCCTTCTCCCTCCCTCAGTCATTCCCACTTTGGCTTTGTCCATGAGTCCTTGCTATATGTTCCTTGACTTGACCTTTCCTTTCATTTTCTCCACCCACCCCTCCCTCCTTCCCTCTTGTCTCTGTTGGTTTCTTTTTTCTTTCAGTATTGCTGGTCTTATTTTCCTTGCATCTTTGTTTTGTTGGTTAGGCTCCACTTATAGGTGAGATCATATGGTATTTTTCCTTTGCCCCCGGCTTATTGCACTTAGCATAATGCTCTCTAGTTCCATCCATGCTGTCATGAAGTGTACTTCTTTTTTTCTTTCTGCTGCATAGTATTCCATTGTGTAAATGTACCATAACTTTTGATCGAATCATCTACTGATGGGCATTTAGGTTGCTTCCAACACTTGGTTATTGTAAATTGTGCTGCTATGAACATTGGGGTGCATAGGTTCTTTTGAATTGGTGTTTTGGGATTCACCAGAATCACCCTAATCCCAAAACCAGAAAAAGACCCTATAAAGAAAGAAAACTACAGGCCAATTTCACTGATGAATATAGACACTAAAATCCTCAACAAAATATTGGCAAACCACATCCAGTAATACATTAAAAAGATTATCCACCATGATCAAGTGGGATTCATCCCAGGAATGCAGGGATGGTTCAATATATGCAAATCAATAAACGTAATACATCACATAAACAAAACAAAAGACAAAAACCTTCCTTGACTCTTCCAAACTTAAGTTGTGACTGTCAATTCTGTTTAGTTTCTGTTGGTTTGTGGAAGCATCAATCCAATCTTTGCCTTGGTCTTTACAGGACATTACCCCTATGTCTTTTCCTTTGTTTTGCTCTTGTGCATGTCTGTCTCCGTATCTAAATATTTTTTGACAAAGTAATGTTGGATTAGGATCCACCCTAATGTCCTCATCTTAACTCGATTACATCTGCAAAAACCCTATTTCCAAATAAGGTCACATTTGACTTCAGATATCTTTTGATAGGACTTCAACCTATCTTCTGGGAGAAACATAATTCAACCTATCTTCCTGACAATTTGTCTGGTTTTAACAAGCAAATAAGATAGTAAAGACATGGAATTTTCTTGTATCACATATCTATAACCAGTCAGTTTGTTAGTATTGAGAGAAAGTTGAAAAAGTGACTTCCCAATTCTGGGATCGTAATTATAGGTGAATGTTCTTGAAGTCAAAAATTATTGTTGCCATCTCAGGCATAGCAACTATGCCAAATTATACTGCTTTCTAAAAATCATTGCTGTAGGCCCAGCCCAAATCATGTGTCTATTGTAATGTTTATATATACCTAATTCCCTATAATACCATGAGGGTTTTCCCTTACCTACACTGAATACTGACTGATATACACATCAAATTTTCCATAATCTTCAGATTCATTTCAGGCATGAATTATCCCATTAGTGTGCTTGTGTGTGGCTCCTTTAATGTTGTTTAACAGGATGAGTGGATAAACTATATGGTTACTGCAGTTCAGACTGAAGCAATAGCAGCAGCTGGATTTTTTTTTTAAAGAAAGTTCAGTAAAAACTCACCTGTATCATTAAAAGGTCCTGCCTGAGACAACAATTTTAAATGACTATAAGACACATCTTATATACAAGGATACATTTGGTCACCCTAGTAACAGTTGGAAATGCATATTTCATTTGATAGGATTTGCAAAATTCCTTTATCACCTCAAAATAACTTGTGGAATGTACAGACTTCCAAGTGTTAAAAATTAGTCTCACAATTTTTTTTGTATATAAAAGTAGTTTGGATTATATATAAAAACAAAATTGAAGTGAGTGTTAATTTAGTGACTGCCTCTTATCAAAGTTAATCATGAAGATTCCTAGTCCTGTAGTCTTAACCTACCTTTGAGGTTGTGAAGGCAATTTTGCCATAAAAGAAGAAATTAGCAGGAATTCGATTGTTATAGTATTTTAAAAATATTATTATGCTAAAAACTGTTGTGGTGAGGAGACCCAAGATAGAGGAGGAATAAGCAGGAGCTACACTAACCTCCCAGGACCAAACTGGAATTAAAACTAAATTATTAAAAAATCATCCTGAATAACCAACTAAACACTGCCTGGAGAGAAGCTGCATAACCATAGACAGACAGGAAAAACCACTTTACCACAAGGTGACTGGAAGAGATGGCTGGAGACACAGAGAGCCTCTTAAAGGGTCAACAGACAAAATTGCATTTGCAGCCACTTATCCTGGCCTCTGGCAGAGGGAGGACAGTGTGGACTAGAGATGCTTGGGGAGAGTCTGGGGCTGGTGGCTCGGGGGTGGGGGGGCGCTGAAGGAACAGCCTCTGTGATCACTGTGCTGAGTCCCCATACTGCAAGAGCCATCTTTTCCAGACAGAGCAAGCCCCTCCAAGTGGCATCAGCCTGAGGGGGAGGCAATAGTCCTGCCTTCAGGGATTACTCTGCCACACTCTGTAGTGCTTAAGCCCTGCTGCTGAAGAGTACACCTAGAAGACTTTCACTCTTTAACCCTACAGAAAGCCTACAGGCAGAAGTGGATCAATGGGGGCTCTGAGGCTCCATCTGATCCACCCCCTGGGCCTGGTGCTGGTAAACTCTGGCCTTGATGAGCAGCCTCATTCTTTCTGCACACACCCAGACCCAGCAGAGGGAGCCATAGGCTATGGCTTGCTGATAGCTCCAAGCAAGGTATCCAGAGTCAGTCACAGACAGGGTTTGATTCAGGCATGCACCAGGGTCTTGCAGATCTACCTAATACATAGAAACAAATACAAAGAAGCAGCCAAAATGAGGAGACAAAGAAATAGATCCCAAATGATAGGAAAAGAGTATTCTCCAGAAGAATAGCTAGATGAAATGGAAGCAAGCAATTTATCAGATAGAGAGTTTAGAATAGTGATTACAAGGATGTTCAACCACATGAAAAAAGACATAGAAACCATAAAAAAGGACCAGTCAGAAATAAAGAATGCAATATCTAAAATAAATAATACACTGGAAGGAATAAACAGTAGGTTAAATGAAGCAGACGACTGAACCAGTGAATTGGAAGGCAAGTAGGAAAAAACACCCAGAGCAGCAAAAAGAAAAAAGAATTTTAAAAAATGAGGAGACGTTAAGAAACATTTTGGACAACATGATGTGTAACAACATCTGCATCTATCAATTATCACCATAAACGGAAATGGCTTAAAAGCCCCAACCAAAAGACATAGGGCAGAAGAATGTATTAGAAAACAAGACCCATATATATTTTGCCTTGAAGAGATGCAACTCAGATCAAAAGATACACACAGACGAAAAATGAAGGGTTGGAAAAAAGATATTTCATGTAAATGGAAAGGAAAAAAAGCTGGGGTAGCAATACTTATACCTGACAAAACAGACTTCAAAACCAAGGCTATAGCAAGAGACAAAGGACACTACATTATGATAAATGGAACAGTCCAACAAAAGGATATAAGCCTAGTAAACATTTATGCACCCAACATAGGAACACCTAAATATATATAGCAAACTTTGTGGAAATAAAGGGAATGATTGACAGAAATACAGTCATAGTCAGGGATTTAAAAACTCTTTTGACTTCAATGGATAGATATCCCAGACAGAAAATCAACAAGGAGAAAACAGCCTTAAACAACACATTAAATCAAGTGTATTTAATTGATATCTTCAGGGTATTTCACCCCAAAGCAGCAGAATATATATACTTTTCAAGGACACATGAAACATTTTCTAGGATAGACTACATGTTAGGACACAAAACATGTCTCAATAAATTTAAGAAGGTAGTAATCATTAAGCATCTTCTCTGACCACAATGCAATGAAACTAGAAATCAATCACAAGAAGAACACTGAAAAACATACAAAGACATGGAAGATAAATAGCATGTTATTAAACAATAAGTGGGTCAACAATGAGGTCAAGGAAGGAATCAAAATATACCTTAAAACAAATGAAAATGAGGACACAACAATCCAAAATCTGTGGGACACAAGGAAAGCAATCTTACAAGGAAAACTTATAGCATTACAGAACTAACTCAAAAAAAAAAGGAAAAAAGAAAAAGCTCAAATAAACAGCCTAGCTTTACACTTAAAGGAACTTGAAAAAGCAAAACAAAGGCTAACGTTAGTAGAAGGAAGGAAATAATAAAGATCAGAGCAGAAATAAATGAAATAGAGTCTAAAAAAATACAAAAGATCAATGACTCCAAAAGCTATTTCTTTGAAAAGATAAACAAGATTGACAAATATTTAACCAGATTTATCAAGAACAAAAAGAAAGAAGATCCAGAATAATAAAGTTGTAAATGAAAATCATACATAACAGCTGACACCAAAGAAAAACAAAGGATTGTAAGACAGTATTATGAGCAACTATGTGCCAACAAACTGGAATGAAATGGATAAATTCCTAAATGTACAATCTTCCAAAACTAAATCCGGAAGAATCAGAAACTCTGAATCACAGATTACACTTAGTGAAATTGAAGCAGTAGTCAAAAAACTGCCAAGAAACAAAAGCCCTGGACTGAATGGCATCACAGGTGAATTTTACCTAACATTCTGAGAAGAACTAACACCTCTCCTCAAACAATTTCATAAAAATTCAAGAGGAAAGAAGGCTCCCTAACTCATTTTACAAGGCCACCATTATCCTAATCTCAAAACCAGATAAAGACACTACAAAAAAGAAAATTACAGGCCAATATTCCTGATGAACATAAATGTTAATATCTTCAACAAAATATTAGCAAACTGAGTACAGCAATGCATCAAAAAGATCATACACTATGATCAAGTGGGATTTATTCCAGGAATGCAAGGTTGGTACAATGTTCACAAATCAATAAATGTGATTCACCACATAAACAAAATGGATAAAAACCACAAGATCACATCAATAGATGCAGACAAGATTTTGATAAAATCCAGCACCCGTTTATGATCAAAACTCTCAGCAAAGTGAGAATGCAGGGAACGTACCTAAACACAATAAATGCCAAATGTGACCAACCCACTGCCAGCATCACACTCGATGGGCAAATACTACAAGTGTTCACTTTAAGTTCGGGAACAAGACAGAGCTGTCTGTTTTCACTAGACAAAGAACATGTATGAATGACCCACCTCTCTTATTCAACAAGTACTGGGAGACCTAGTAACAGCAATCAGACAAAAAGAAGAAATAAAAGACATCCAAATTGGAAAGCAAAAAGTAAAAATGTTTTTTATTTTGGGGGGGGGTTTTAGATTTTTATTTTTCATATTTTTTAAAGATTTTTTAATTTTTTTAACATGTATTTATTTATTATTTTAAATTTATAAATCATGTTTATTCTATTAATGGTCGCAATTTTTACCCCTTTATCTCCCTTCACCCATCCCACACCGCCCCTTCCACAGTCAATTCCCACTGTTACCCATGTCCATGGGTCATTCATACGTGTTCTTTGTCTAGTCCCTTCCCCTTCTTTCCACCACTGTCCTCTTTCCACATCCCCCCTGGTCACTTTCAGTCTCTTCAATGTTTCTGTGCCTGTGATATATCATGTTTGTTAGTTTATTTTGTTGAATAGAGTCCACTTATAGGTGAGATCCTATGGTATTTGTCTTTCATCAACTGGCTTATTTCACTTAGCTTAATATTCTCCAGTTCCATCCATGATGTCACAAAAGGTAAGAGTTCCATCTCTCTTTCTTTCTTTCTTAAATGCAGATTGATTTTATTTATTTTTTTAAATGTCAAAGTTAATTATAAAATATTTAAAACCATTATAAAGTTTCAGCAATTAAACCAACATAACACCACAAAGAAATAATCAAGTAAATCAATGAAATATAATGAGTATTCTAGAGAAAAATGTATATATCTGTCTAACAATATATGATTAAGTTGATATTTCTAATCAGTGGGGAAAATAAGGCTTATTCAACAAAGAAGATGCATGGACCACTATTACTTGAAATAAAACAAATATAGAGCCCTATTTCACACATTATACAAGAAATATTCAGGTGAGTTAAAAATCAATATGTAGAACCTAAGGAGGTTTAGAAGAAAATAGAACTAATATTTTTCATGACCTGAAATAAAATATTCAAACCCAGAAGCTATAAATATTAACAATATGACTATATTAAACATTTATCTATATAGTAATATACATATAAAAAAGTTAAAGGACAAGGGATAGAATAGAAAAATGTTTGCAACACATCTAAAACATGGTTAATAGGTTTTTTTGGGGGGGGGAGGGAAGTACTACAAATTTTTAATCAATAAATGGATAAGACTGCCAAAGAGTCATTTAAAGTTGTTTTTTTTCTTTAAATAATAGAAATAGGCAAGAAATATACTAAAACAGGTTTAGTTTCAACAAAGAGTAAAGGAAAAATTAAACTAACATCATTGTCACAATCAGATTAATGAGTATTAAAAAATATTGGTAATATCAAGTATTGGCAACTGTGAAAGAAACTGGGTATTCATAGAAACTATTTCTTTATCTTAAAGTAGTCCCTTCAGCATACTTTGCAGTAATGCTTTGGTGGAGGTGTATTCTTTCAGCATTCTTTTGTCTCAGAAACTCTATTTCATCTTCCATTTTAATTGAGAGCCTTTGGGGGTAGAGCAGTGCTGGTTGCAGACCTTTATTTTTCATGACTTGGAATATTTCTTGCCATTTCCTTCTGAATTGCAGTGTTTCTGTTGAGAATTCAGCTGCTAGACATACTGGGGCTCCCTTATATGTTACTACCTCTTTCTCCCTTGCTGCCCTTAGGAATCTGTTTGTCTTTGCTATTTGCCATTTTAATGATGATGTGTCTTGGAGTGGGCCTCAGTGGGTTCCTCTTGACTGGGACCCTCTGTGATTCCTGGACTTGTGTTACTTTTTCTCTCCCCCAGTGAGGGAAGTTTTCCATCATGACTTTTTCAAACAGGTTCTCTATCCCTTCTTCCTCCTCTCCTTTTGGTATCCCTATTATACAGATATTACTACATTTCAGGTTGTCCTGCATTTCCCTAAATACCTCTTCATTCCTTTTGAGTCTTTTTTCACTTTTCTTGCTCTTTCTGGGAGCTTTTTTCTACCTTGTCCTCCAGCTCGCTGATTCAGTCCTCAGCTTCATCTAGGCTCCCAGTTGACTCCTTCCACTGTGTTCTTCAATTCAGAAATTGTACTCATTTCCTCTTGTCTCTCATTGATAGTTTCTATGTTATTTTTCATGCTGATAGTTTGCGGTAATTTTCTCATCATTTCCCTGTAGTTTTTGGTAATTCTCTCTGAGCTCACTGAACTTCCTTAGAACCGTTGTTTGGAACTCAATATCTGAGAGTTTACTTGCCCCTATTTCATTTAGTTCTCTTTGTGGGGATTCCTCCTTTTCCTTCAAGTGGGCCATATTTCTTTGTCTTCCCATTATTTGTGAGACTCTTCTCTTTTGCTTCTGCTTCTTAAGTTGATCTGTCTTGATCTCCTGACTTTGTGGTGTGAACTTCTATGGTTGGAGACTGCTGTTTTTACTATCTGGATCTGCCTCTGATGATGTCAGATGTTGATGCTGTCTGACATTAGCCAGCCTGTTTGAGACTTCCAGTAATCTACTGTTTGTGGTTGTCTCCTTCAGCTGTTAATCTATTCACTCTGCACTCAGCAGGCTGCCTTAGACAGCTCCAGGCTGGCTGGAGTCCTTCCTGTGGGCAGGGTTATTGGGTCCTCTCATGCTGGTGCATATGGGGGGGGAGTCTGCACTGAGATCCCAGCGGCTGGCTACTCTCTCCATTCTCTCCCCAAAGCCTCCATCCCCCTTTTCTCCTCAAGTGTCTCCAGACCTCTCTGCACCCTCTTTAGCCAGGGATCAGCTGTCTGTGTTTGCCACTCTGAACTCAGCAGGCAGCTTAGACAGCACAGGGCGAGATGTAATGCCACCTGAGGGTGGGACTATTGGGTCCTCTGACGCTGGTACCGCTCAGGGGAGTGGTCTCTTCCTGAGCAAGATGGCTGCTGCCACATGAGGGATGAGTCAGTGCTGAGATCCTGCCGGCTACTCTCCCAGGTCTCTCCTCAGGCGTCTCTAGCCCATTCTGCCACCAACTTCACTGGACACCATGGTAAGTGGCTGCAAATAAAAATTTATGCGTTGGCCCTTTAAATAGTTCTTAGTGTCTCCAGCTGCCTGTCTCTGGCCAAGAGTAACCCTGCTGTTTTTTGCAGCTGGCTATTTTCCGTGCACTTTTTGGGCTCTGGTGCTGTGGGCTAGATAGAGATCCCCACTTTTGGTTTAGACCCCGCTCTCCTCAGGGAGATCCAACTGGTCCTTTCAATATCCTTCTGGTGCTGCCGCCCATGGGTGCCCCGCCCACCTTCTCAGGTCTGTACCACACTCCTTACCAGTTAGATTGCGCTAAAGCTGATTCTTATGTCTCTAAGGTTACAAGACTCCTCTCTCGCTATTGTTCAGTTGTTTGTTCCAAGTGATTTTTCCACAATTTAGTTGTAATTCCAGGTTGGTCCTGTGAGGAGGTCAGTTGGTGACTTCCGCTCACTCCTCCGCCATCTTGATTCTAAAACTGTTTTTTTTTTTTTTGCAGATGACTTGATAGCACGCATACAGTATCCCCATGATTCCACCAAGAAACTACTGATAAAAGAATTCAGCAAGTAGCAGGATACAAAATTAATATCCAGAAATCAGTTGCATTTCTATATACCAATAATAAACTGACAAAAAGGGAAATTAAGAAAACAGTCCTGTTCAAAATAGCTTCAAAAAGGATAAAATGCCTAGCAGTAAACCTAACCAAGGATGTAAAAGTCCTGTATATGGAAAATTATAACACACTAGAGAAAGAAATTGAAGAAGATACAAATACTTGGAAGCCACGGGGGGTGGAAGGTGGGAGGTGGAGGGATTGAGGAAAAAGGAAAAAGAACTCATGGACAACAGTGTTGGTATGGTGGGGGTGACAGGGACTAATTATGGTAATGAAAAAAATACAATAAAAATTATTGAATTTAAAAAATAAAATAAAAAAATAAGAAATATTGTGGCAAGCACAATTTTTATGGGTTGATATTTCCTTATTTTGTTTTTAAAGTCAATATCTATATTTGCATATTCAGGAAAATGTTAATTATTTAATAATACTGAAGAGTAACAAAGGCCTTTGTTTGGTCATTTTTTTCCTACCTATTTTCTCTGATCATGAATCTCCACCATCATATTATAATATATGTCAATGTAAAAAAACATGAACATATAATTTAGACAAATGCATATCCATCTTTTAGACCCTTTGGGAATCTCTCAAGCTCATACTACTAAAATGAACCAAGTTCTAACTTCCTTCTAATTTCAGGCTATTATAGTCATTCTTGTTCTTCTGTGCCTTTTGTCATATGTGAAAACAGAAAAATAAACTTGAATTTCACTGTTAGAATTAAGGATCAGAGTTCAATATTATTCTCAGTCCATTGAGACCTAATCAAAATACACATATGAATCAACCAATACCCTGACTAGGAAACATTAAGTGTAAATTCATAAGGATAAAACTCTTCCTCTTTCTCTTGTCAGAAGAGAGACCTATACCCCACTGATTCCCACCCATATAGCAGAAATGCCTTTTGCATTCAAGACTTATGTTATTATTTTCAAGTGTTATAGAAAGAAAACATATATACTAAAAATCCAAAATTCTTATTATTATATTATATTTAAACTATGTTGCTGGAAGGAAATTTAATACAACGCAGATCAAATGACCTATTTTATAAATAAAAAATGTATAATTGTCTTTTACACAAGTAGAATGATGACAACTAGCAAAGTGAAATACATAACACCTGGCATATATAAAAGATAAAATAGGATACAGGTTGTTTTAATGAAATCTGAACAACAAACAACTAAAAATAACAAATAAACTGAAATATATCATCAGTGTTAGAAAACATGCGCAAAAACTATTTCAAAACAAGATAGAAAAATATAACCAAGATAAATATTGTGAAATACAGATTCCATGGTTCTGGAGGAATTACTGAAATTTCTCATTTCACACCAAGGATCACGCACTTATTCTTTAGTTGCTGAACTTCCATTGTTTTACACCCCCCCAAAAAAAATACAAAACAACGGTACTAAAGAATATGTGTTTCCTCTTCCCAACACCAATTGTAAAACATCACACAATAAATTATAACTGCCATGTGGTGAGACTCATCACAAAAAATAACTTTCAGACATATAGGGATAGAAGAGCTATGTAAACAGATGCAAAAATAGAAGTGCTCTTAACCTACATTCACAGAAGACACTGTGATTTAGAGAGAAGTCTCCTTTGTGGTACACCGCTAGGGAAGGACACAACAGTCACTATGAGAAGGGTATGAAATAACACAAAAGGTGAGTTGTAGGATTGGGAATATATTAGTATAAAGTCATTATACTCCATGTGAAGCAATACTCATAGGTAGGTTAAGATGAATTAAAGATATATATTTTAAACCAAAGGGCAAACACTAAAAAACATTCTTAAAGAATTATAGGCAATGTCATAAAATGATATAATGTCATAATGTCATAAAATTATGTCATAATTTTGCATAAAAATGCAAAATTAACCCACAAACAGGAAGACAAGTAAAAAATAGATTAAGAGAATATAGAAAAAGATATGGATTTAATCTAACCATCACAATAACTGCATTAAATCTAATTGGAGAGCATTATGCTAAGTGAAATAAGCCAGGTGGTGGAAGACAAATACCATATGATCTCACCTACAAGTGGAACCTAATCAACAAAACAAACAAGCAAGCAAAATATAACCAGAGACATTGAAATAAAGAACAAAGTGACAGAGAGGAGGGGTGAGGGGGATGACGGGGAAAAGAAAGGGAAGGGTTATCAAGGAACATGTATGAAGGACCCACGGTCAAAGCCAAAGGGGGTAGGATTGAGGGTGGGAGGGTGGGGGAGAGTGTTGGGTAGAAAATGGAGACAACTGTACTTGAATAACAACAACAACAAAGAACTCTAACCCCCCAAAAAATAAAAATAAAAAATAATGGTCTAGACCAAATAGCAAACTCTTTATATAGACGAATAATAGGTAAATATTTTAGTTTTTTCTTTTATTGCTCCAATACATTTGTCTCCATTTACATACCCACCTTCCCCACCTCAATCCTTCCCCATCTTGACTTTGTCCATGTGTCCTTCACACCTGTTCCTTGATCCGACCCCTCCCCGCTACCCCCTCTGTCTCTCCCTTCCTCCCTGCCTCCCATCCCTGTTGGTTTCCTCTTTCTTTCTGTGTTGCTAGTCATATTTTCCTTGCCTGTTTGCTTTGTTGGTTAGGTTCCACTTATAGGTGAGATCATATGGTATTTGTCTTTCACCGCCTGGCTTATTGCATTTGAGCTCTGTTATCACTGTCTGTTATTCAACTGTACACTTAAAATAGTTATGATGATAAATTTTGTTAGATGTATTTTACAATTTTAGAGGATAGTGACAGAATAATGCCTGGAAAATATTAAAGTACTTGATAATTAATAGATTCCTAAATAATCTATTGGTCTAATAGGAAGTTTCAAGAGAAACTGAAAACTATTTTGAAATAAATGATAAAAATTAAATTGAAAATATGTGGATGGGGAACTGAGTAAAAAAGATGTAGGGATTAAGCAAAAACAAACACACAAACAGAAACCTCATAGACACAGACAACAGTATGATGATTAACAGAGGGAAAGTGAGGTGGGAAGAGGTAGAACAGGATAAAAGGGGGATAAATGGTGACAGAAGGGGATGACTTCAGGTGATAAACCATGAAATATATGGATGGTGTATTATAGAATTGTACACTTGAAACCTATGTAATTTTACTAACCACTGTCACACAAATAAATTTAATACAAATTTTTAAAAAATAAAATCCAATGATACAGAAAAAAATTAAGCAGGTACAAAAAATGTGAAGTTCAGCTAAATCATTATTTAGAGGGAAATGTATAGCACCAAATAGTTACACTAGAAAAACAAAAATAAATCAATAATCAATAGTCATACTTCCCATTTTGAGAAACTAGAGAAAAAAGATTGAATTAAAAACAAAGACAGGAAAGGGAAGGAAATAATAAAGAATAAAAGCACAAGTTAACAAAACTGGAAAAAGAAAATTAATATAGAAATGAATGATATCCAAACCTGGTTCTTGGTTTCGGTTCTAACCCTCACGTCTTTGATCCATTTTGAATTTATTCTTGTGTGTGGTATAAGAAGGTGGTCTAGTTTTGTTTTTCTGCATGTATATGTCCTATTTTCCCAACACCATTTATTGAATAAACTCTCTCAAATCCATTGTTTGTGCTTGCTTCCTCTGTTGAATATTAATTGACTCTAAAGGTGTGGATTTATTTCTGGGCTCTCTATCCTGTTGTACCCAAATAAAATAAAAACTTAGGTTCATATAAAATCCTGTACATGAACATTTATAGCAACTTTATCCATAGTCACAACATAGAAACAACCCTGATGTCCTTCAATAAGTGAATAAGTCTGCATATTGTATGATCCTATATATATAAAATTTTGGAAAAGGTAAAAACTATTGAGACTTAGATAAGTGTTGTTATGGGTTGTGAGGGGAAGAAGTTGACTACAAAGTAGCAGCCAAAGGAAACTTTTTGGGTGACAGAGCTGCTCCTTTTTGTATTCTCTGGATTTTTCAAAAGCTATAGAACCATATATCATAAACAGTGACTTTTACTGCATGCAAATTTTAAAATATTTACCAGGCTGTTAGAAGAACTACAAATGGAATACAGACTATGACAAATGCAGCTAACTGTAATTCAATTAAATGACATAACCACACTGAAGTGGTTGGGAAGAAATGAGTTGACCTAAGAAACTTTGAAAATCATTTTGATTGAATACTGCAAAGCTAAGACAAGAAAGGGCATATACAAACACTGTGGTAACTTGTTTTTCACGATGGTATGAGTTGGTAATTCTGAAACTACTCTCTTTGTATACTAGGTTAAACAATAGGTAAATATATTGTAGATATTGACAGCCAAGTTTCTCACCATTGGAAGAAGTTACAAATAAGTAAAGGTGAATGCTAGATTGAACTCTGGGTTATTATATTAGAATCAGAGGTATCAGTATGAACTCATGGAGGTTTTTTAAATTTTTTTATTGTTCCTGTTGTTTCTTTGTTTATTTGAGGGGGTGGTATTTTTAATATGCAGTCAGGTAGATTGACATATAAACAAACAAACAAATAAATAAATGTCTGTAGCTGTACATGGCTTGACAGACATACAGACATTTCCCAGCTCTGACTGCACAAAGCAATAATATCTCAATAGAAATATGCACATGTAACATCTAGATCTTGACTTATGCATACTGTTTTCCAATAAAAGAAATCAGGCTCCTTAGAGAAGTGATTGATTCTAGAGCAAGGAAAATCCAAGATAATCCTGAAGCACCTAGTAGTCTAGAAAGTAAGGAAGTTCTCAAAAAAGAATGAAGGGAATGAAAATATAGGCAAAGGACACAGGAGCCAACATGTAAGAGGATTTGGGCTCAAAAGAGAAAAAAAATGAGCAAAAAAAAGAAACCAGTAGTATTGGATTATAATAAAATAACAAATATCCATTAGTACTCATTTACATAAACAAATGATTGATATAATAAATTAAAGGGGTAGCAGAAGAATTATTTATAATTATTTCCATTATAAATATAGAAAGAATTGGGAAATGGAATATTACCATTAGAACAACATTATCTACTGATGAAAATTTCAGAAATATTTGCCTAGCCTCAAAGTATTTCTTCCAAATATTTACTAATTAATAAGGAAAAATTAATGTGCTTACAACATAGAAACCTGGAAAACAACAACATAACCAAGTTATCAAGGTTAACATGATCAGTGATAAATCCTATTGACATTGTGGAACCCCTGTTTAATTGCATTAACAAATTGCATTACTTCACCTCTGTAAATGCAAACCTAAAAAAATCCATAACCTAGACTTAATTATGAAAAAAATCAGGCAATCCAAATGGGAAACATTGTACAAAATACTTGAGCACCCCGCTCTTCAAAACTTCTGAAGTTCATGAAAGTCAAGGAAAGACTGAGAAACTGTCAGGTACTGAAGGAAACTAAGAGATACGACCACTAAAGGAATTAGGGGTCCTAGATTGAATCCTGAGACATAAAAGAGGACATTTTGTCCTGAGACAAAAAAAGAGGAAAAACTGGTGAAAATCAAGTAAAATATATAATTTAGAAAATATTTTGATAATTGTTGTTATACAAGATGTTAACATTAGGGAGGGTGAGTGAAGAGTAAATATAGACTCTACTCTTTTTGTATAAATCTAAATTAATGCAAAATAAAGATTTTTTAATTAGATGACATAGAATTCTAGATAAAGCAAGAAGAAAAAACTATGATAAGCAAAAATCTAAAACACACTATCAGTCTTCCAAACTAGCCAAAAGTTCCTGAATTCTGACTCCTGAGCTATGTGGATTACATTTCATTAATTCTATAACTACTGGATTTTCCATACCTATCCTGGATTTTCTCTGCCCCAACTCTGGAATCAATCACTTTTTCAAGGAGTCAGGAGCAGATTTTTCCCAAGTCAAGAGTCTGAAGGGTGCTAGATGTTTTTCTATTGGTGGCCAACATGTCGTAGCACAGGAATAGGACTGCATATATTGTAATTGTTTCCATTTTAAAAAGGATTGGAAAAATAAATATGACAGGGTGATAAAAGATATATAATTTTAAAAAAAGAAAGAAAGGCAATCACCCCATACACATTGACGAAAAAGAAGAAATAAGTCATATCCATACAACATATATATATATAGGTTTAACATTCACCATCTCCTGTCTCAAAACTTCAGTGAACCTATGTTGCATTCCAACATAAGACCAAGATCTTAAGCTGGATATTCAATACACTTCATGATTTTGTCCCAGAGCTTTTGCTATTATTACACAAGGCTTTCCAGGCACTCTAGGCCTTGCCCATGGGACGAAACCTATGGGACCACAACATGGGAACTTCTGTGCTGATCAGTGCTGATGCAGCCACTTGCTCTTCAAGTCCACACCACAGGACTTTTCCTCTCTGAATTAGCTTTCTCTAAATCAATACCATCTCTTCCAACTTTGAATCCTCTAAGCAGTTTCTTTCAATCCTTTTCACATTCTACTTTTGCTCTCTGTATCTTGCCCAATCCCACTCAAAATATATATCTTTAGAGAAAGGAAGAGATTTTTTACCTACTCATCTTATCTCCAGAGGTATCAGTATCATTTTTGCCATGTAAGGTATTCCTTCAATAGATAATTATAGAATAATTTAAAGAAATACCCAGAACTGAAGCTTGAAAACTGTTACAAAATAATAAATATTTCTACCACACATTCCCTTACCCAAAACAATCTTAGATTTTCTTGATCATAAATTTGTGCAAGAAAAGATCACATTACCATTTCAGTGAGGCTGCTTCTCTCCCCAGCAAATTCTGGTGGGAGTTATTAATTCTGTTGCTAGGGGAATTGCTAGCCAAATTTTAGAACAGAAGGGCCCAGTGAGGGGAGTTTGCTGATGACTTCCAATAGCCACAGCAGGAGTTATCTTCTTTTTCCTTTGTCTGTGGGGAGAGAAGTACCGAGTGGAGAAAAAGAAAAGTACCTTAATGTAGAGCCCAAGCTGTGAGGCTTTGCCCCAACCTACACTGAAGTTAAGGGAGGTAGGTGTACCTTCTTTGATGCAGTAGAGAAGGTGGAGCCTACCTGACAAGAAGATACTTCAAAGAGAGGTCAAGGTACTGGCTGAGGGGGTTTAACTGAGTCCTGTTCTGTCCAGATTTTGTGCCCACAGAATCTGTGGTGGGAGGATGGGTAGACTGTGCAGAGCCCTTGGATACAGAGTAGATAATAGGCCCACGCTGCTGTGAGACAATGGTACTGGGCAGAGACCCAGCATGCTTCCTGTGGGGATTAAAAGTAGGATCTGGAAAAAAGCTCTCAGTTCTCCCTTCTCTGCAAGAAGCACTCTCCTCTCTCTTCCCCTTTGAGACCTCGCTCACTCCGAGGTCATTTCACTGGAAGCAAAATCCAAGGCTCTGTCCGGCAAGGGGATAAGGAGCAGCAGTCTTCTGTTTTATTCCCCCTCCTTCTTCTGCACCAGGGGCCATATTACTAACAGTCATTTTTAAACTTCTTTTATCTGGAATGTTACAAATGTACAGAAAAGTGCATAAAATGTAATGTAATGAACTATAAAATAAACACCTATTTAAGTTTTTCCCAAGTCAAGAAATTAAATATTAACAGGACTCCAAAGCCCTCTGCATGTTCCCTCTCAAACAAAATCCCTCCCATTCTCCCTAGCAGTGCAACAATGTTGAATTTTATAAAATTTAATTTCTAAGTGTTAAATAGTTTTACTATCTAATTGTACAACTCCTAAACAATATGGTTTAAATTTACCTTTTTTTGTAGTTTATATAAATAGAATAATAAAGTATTTGTTATACTGTCTGGCTTCTTTAATAGTATGTCTTAGGATTCACTCTTGTATGTATCTATAATTTATCATGTTTATTGCCATAGTGTATTACATTTTATATATATATATGTCTATAGTACAGTATATTCATTCTATTCTCAATGGCCATTTGGACATTCTTTTTGTTAATTTTATAAGAGCACATAATGCCGCATATTCATCGCTAACTATCAAGAACACTGTTACATACTTCTGAATCCAGACCTTGAGGCTTAAGTATCAGAGCTGTTTGTGGAGATGTGTGTGTCTATGCACCTACCGAGCTTCTGTTGTACTGCATGTACATACTCCTAGGAGTCTTGTCAAGACTATGCCCTGCCTGTATGTTGTTATACTTCTGAAACAGGCATTCCTTGCCTGCACGCATAGATAAAAACTAAAGCACAGGTTACATCTATTTTTTAAGGGCCTAAACACCAGAGAGGCATGGATTCTACTTCAGAATCATCGCTAACTTTTAACACATTTTATATTATACATTGTTATTTTAAGCTTCACTTCTGTTTCCAAAATCTGTTTTAACAAATTTCTTCTCTCACAAGTTACCTTTTAATGAAAAGGTTGTTATAGAAGAGCGTAATGGCAAGCTAGATATTATAAACTTTCTGGAAATTATGATATAATCTCTCCTCTAAGGCCCTTATTAAAGAAAGAGTAGTAGTACAGGCAGTGTTTCTTGTGAAGAAATGTAGAAGCCTGAGAGTTAGACTTTGTAAAGGGCCTCAGACCTTAGGGATTAATGCTGTGATTAGGTCATTAGAAGGTAATAAAATGGAATACCATTAGCCCCTTCACTTAGACCTAAGGGCCCCACTATCAGCAAGTTCTCCCATTCAAATTACTTCCCAACAACAACCCATGTTTCTGCTTGGATCTATATTTTACTTACAGGGCTTTGTGCTTCAAGTGAGAAATTACCTCAAAATATTTGAGAAAAACAATGAAATTTAATCATATATACTATGAGGAAATTCAGGGGTGTCCCCAGTTGATTCAAAAGTAGCCTCCCACTGATTCAGACAGAACTTCAAATGGGGTTCTGATTTCACTTCTATCTCCATCTCCATGTCTGCATCTCTCCCTTGTTTTTTCTCTCTCTCTGCTTCTCTCTGATTCTCTCCTGCTGCACACAGATTTTTCTCCACATGACAGGAAGGTGACTGAAAGATATTCTAAATTATATCTCCATGACCAATGGAAAGATCCCAGGGAAGCTTCTGAATGGCCCGGCTTTGGTTGCATTTCCCACCTCAGCAGTCAGAGTACTAGACACAGGAATATTCACCTCTCCACACAGGAGAGGGGAGGGTCACCAAAGAAAACAGAAGAAGAGTGTGCAATGAAGAATTTAACACTTTGCCCTCATTTTCTGGGAGGTAATGTCTAAACCCTTGGAATGTCATGCCAGGTAAGAGGATCTATGTTTGCCTGGGGGCCCTGAGCCATCAAGATGGTAACAATGTGACAGGGTGAGGTGTATGAGCCATGTCAACAATGTAAAGTGGGGTGGGTGTTTTGGGTGACACAGCTTAAACTCCTGAGAGGCTGCAAACAACAAGCCAGTCAATCATTCCTACATGACTGAACCCTAATAGAGACAGTAGACATCAAGGCTCAAGTAAGCTTTCTGGTTGGTGATACACCATGCATATTGCCTCACTTTTTTTTTCATTTTTTCATTGTTGTTCAATTATAGTTGTCCCCAGTGGAATACTATGCAGCAGAAAGAAAGAACTCCTACTCTTCGCAACAGCATGGATGGAACTGGAGAGCATTATGCTAAGTGAAATATTATCACACTTTGATGCTGTAGAGTAAATGCCTTGACTGCACAGAGAAAGGGTGACTGGAAGCTCTATGTTTGGTCTTATCCTGGACTCTGCTTTATGCAACTCTTCCCTTAGGTGATTTTGACGTGTACTTTTTCTCTATGATAAATTGTAACTTTGAGCACAATAACAGTCTTCAGTGAATTCTATGAATCTTTCTAAAGAATCATTGAAACAGCATGGTTTGGGTAACTCCCCAAACTTGTAGTTGGTGACAAAAATAAAGGTGGCCTTGTGGACGGTAATTTCACATCTGGCAAAACTCTCTCCATAGGAGAGATGGTGAAAATATTCTGGGTACCCAAGCATCATAATTAAAAATCACCAACAAAGTTTTATAAATTTCCCTCTAAATCGTTGACCTCAGGAATACTCTTAATTTACACCACTAATTGGAAATGGGAGTACTCTTATTTCCTAGACACATGAGTCCGACAAAGTGTTTGGAGAGAGCTCTACCTTCCTAAACAGGAACTTTAGTTTTAGATAAAATTGGGGATAGATACAATACTTAAGAGGTTAGTTGCTCATTAAAATACCTTATAAAACAGATAAGATACTGATCAGGCACTCATTAATGAAGATTGAGGAAGGAAGAGGATTTGAAAGCATATGTTCATATTTTCTAATTTAGTATTCACTTCCGACTTTATTTCATGTAACTATGTCATTATATAAGAAAAGTTCAAAAACCATCATTCCATTTAAATGGTGTAATAAAAGCATGAAAATGATCTCATTTGTGGGAATCCATGTAGAAAAGTAGAATCTGGAAACCAGTAAATCTTTTTGATAAAGAATTTGTACTTAAAAACAAACTTAAGCACTATTGGGTATAAAAACCAGAATTCAAGTCACAAGTAGTAATACAAATCCTTGTATTCAGAGCAGCATGGGACATAAATGCATTCCACATGCAGGAAAGTATGATCATAGTTTAGAACAATGGGAGAAGAAAGAAAAGAAAGTCTATGGAATCAAGGACTATTCTCTTCAATATTCTTATTAAGGATTATCATTTTAGTGAAGGAGCACTAAAATTTGCTTGAATTACCTGTGTAGTAAAATATATGCTATTCTCATTTCATGGAGTGGCCCCTTATAAAGTTACAAGTTAAACAATTTTCCTGGTGGTGCTTTATAAATATATTGTATTTAGCTCCAAGATGCATAGATGTTCATATATTTCAACACTGTAATATTCTTCCCTATTTAAAAACATTCTGAAAATCCATTATCAAGACAATGGTTTCAATTATAGTCAATGGCAAGGAAATATTTATGGTGAATTCATGGAGCCCAGTAAATGGCTATGAATAAAAGCAAGAAACTATGCAAGTGCTACACCTGATGCAATGCTATCATAAAGCAGGATAATATCTTGGAGTACTACTTATTACAGAAAAACAAAGTAAATGGACAATGTAATTTTTAAAAAATCTTAGTTGCTGGTACTTGACACATAAAAACTCGTGAGTTCAACAATTACAACCTTGCTTGTCCCACTTGATGTGTTCTCCTTGGCAGTCTTCCTGATTCCCATACCTTCACCTTCCAGGAGGTAGTACTTATTGCCAATTCATGACTCTCCAGTCCTAAAATGTCTCCTAAGATTCAGAGCCATATATCCAATTCTCAATCAGATATTTTATTTATACATTTCTACTTCTTCAGGATGCTTAATCAATTAACAAAGTACTTTTAAGTCATAACCTTAGAGTATCTCATATCAATCCTATACTCTATCCTTTATTGCCTCTGTCTTACTTAAGCTCTTGCTATGGTCTGAATGTCTGTGTTCCCCCAAAATTCATATGGTGAACACTAATGTCCAACACGATGGTATTTAGAGGTAAGGTGTAGTCACATCTGGGAGGTAATAAGGTTATGAGAATTGAGCCTGTACGAACAGAATTAGCACTCTTATAAAAGAGACCCCAAAGAGCTCCCTCAGCCCTCCCACCATTGGAGGACACAGCAAAAAGATGTAATCTATAAACCAGGAAGTCAGCTTCCACCAGACACTGAATATGCTGGACCCTTGATCCAGAATTCCCAGCTTTCAGAATTGTGTGTGTGGGTGGGAAGGGGGCAGGAAGTCTGTCATTCATATGCTATTCAGTTTATAGTATTTTTTGTTATAACAGCCCAAACAGATTAAGATAGGACCTCATAATCTCTCTAATGGACATTGGAAGGACATCCTAACCGTTCTCCCTGATCTTTTACTGATGGTAAATTTACTTTTAAAAAATCCATGGAGTTCCTTGCCCCAGTAATTGTCACTACTATACTTGTCAGATCCACCTATAAATTGACTCATTAAATCTGTGCAAATGCACTAATATATAGATATTATTAGTCCCAATTTTCAGAAGGGAAAACTGAAAGCTTGTGACCTACATCACTAAGAAGTGGAAAGTTCAGGATTAGAAACCAAGTAATTTTCAACCCAAACTGGAATCTATTTTGTTATGCTGCATAGCCTTCTAGCTGTCACTGTCAAACAGATGAAGAGGAGAACGGGAGGATGGGGCAGAATGTTCCTGTGGTAGCAGAGTAACAATTTTAAGAAAAGCAATTTGAGAGGCTGTACATATACATTTAAGAACACAGTTACTTGGAAGTATAATTTAGTGAGTTCTGTGGAATAAGGTGGCAGGAAGTACAAGCAGTGGCACTTTTTCTTACACAAGTTATGATATGAGACGGCCTATTGAGATTGCTGGGAGAAGGGACTGGCAGTGGGCATATCTAACTACATTAATGGAATCCTTTCTAAATCAGGTGCTGGTAGTGTTGAACATGCTTTTAATACACAAACGAGAAGAAAAATATGCTCATGGATAGTTTAAATGTTAAATATGATAGAATGATCCTCCATTTTTGAGAGAGCCAGCAGGTAGCCTGTCAGAGCATGTCAAGAATGTGACAGCTGGAAGTCAGACAAGAGGCTGGCAGGGGAAGTATGATCTGAGTGGATATTGCTCTCAGAAAAAGAACAGCCTTTCCAGAAATTTCTAAAAAATATAGCATTATGGACAAGTAAAACCATCTAAACAGGATAAAAGATTGGACATGTTTCTGACAGACGTTATGTCAGAGAACTAAATATAGCAAAGAAGAATAAGCTAATAAATATATGATATAATTTGTTAGGTTGTGGCTTTGTGTCTATGACTTAAGATTTATTAAATTGAGCTAAGATGGTGGAGGAGTGAATGGGAGTCATGCTGACCTCCTCCCAAGACCAAACTGGAATTATGACTAAATAGTGGAGAAGTCACCTGGAAAACAATGGAACGATAGAGGGAGAGGAGCCTTGGAACCATGGACAGACAGTAGATTCAACTCTCACACATCCCAATGGGTGAGAAGTGCAGTGGAGGCTCGAGAGGGTGGGCTGGGCACCCACAAACACCAGCACCACAGGGACATTGAAATGGCCAGTTGGATCCCCCTGAGAAAAACAGGGTCTGAATCATAAACAGGGATGCCTAGATTACAGCAGCTGAAACCAGGAAAACACACAGACAAAACGCAACCCTGAAAGGCTTAAGAGTGCACTCTGCCAGAGACAGGTAGCTGGGAATGCAAAGAGACATATAAAGGGCCAATGCAAAATTTGCAGTGGCAACCGCCCTCCTTGATCTCTGGGTAGAGGCAGCAGCAGAGTGGGCTGGTGCCTGGGAAAAGATTGGTGAGGAAGACTTTGGGAAGAGAACTGAGACGGTGGCCGGTGGAGCCCCAGTGATAACTCACCTCCCACTCTGCAGCTACCATCTCGCTCAGGCATAAGGGAATCAATTAACCTGCCTTTTGTGTGCTCTGCACACAGCTTGTATGCATGTGAGCTGGGGGGATAAGTGCAGACTGGCTGGAAGAAATAGAGGATCCCTGGCCAAAGGGGTCACACAGCTGCATAGAGTCTTGAGGAGAGACTGGAGACAGAGGTGTTGGGGAAAGAATGGGAGGAGGAACTGGGGAGTCCAGACTCCTTCTCCTTTCCATAGTCTCCATTGTGCGCGAACAGGCCACACCCCCAAAGAGCCAAAAGCTGAAAAGCGCACAATAGACAGCCCAAAACCACCCAGTGCAGTTGCGCACACTTGCGCCAAGTGACCTGCGAGGGTTGGCAAGTGTATGTGTGGACCCACATGGGCTGGCGAGGGCTCACGCAAGTTGGCACAGATGGGGCCTGCAATGGAGTGCGCACATTGGCGAGGGCAGGTAAAAACTGACCCGCGCAGGCCCACAAGTGCAGAGCGGTCCACAGGACAGAAGGGGTCACAGAGCTGCCCAAAACAGGAGTCAGACAGAGATAATAGACTTCTGGAAAGCTCAAATAAATGATCCAAGGTCATATAGGGTCAACAACTGACATCATCAGAGGCAGGCCCAGAAAGAAAACTAAATAAATAAATAAACAAACAAACAAACAAATAAAAAGACCTGCCTGCTACCACAGAAATTTAAGTCACAAATCTAGGAAATCTAGATGGCCCAACTGAAGCAGAAGCAAAAATAAACAAACAAACAAACAAATAAATAAATAAAAAAGTTACTGAACAGACTGTCACAAAAATGGGAAGAAAAAGAAGTTCCCCCCCAAGTGAGTGGAAAAGGGGACTCCCCACAGAGAGAGCCAAATGAAATAGAGGCAAGGGAACTATCAGATACTGAATTCAAAACAATGGTTCTAAGGAAGCTCTATGAGCTCAGCCAGCTCAAAGAGAACTATGAGAAGATGCAGAGAAACTATCAGGATCTTACAGCAAACTATATCAGCCTGGAAAAGGACATAGAAACTATCAAGAAGACACAAGAGGATATGAAGAATACCATTTCTGAATTTAAGAACACAGTAGAAGTAATCCAAAGCAGGCTGGATGGAGATGAGGATCGAATCAGTGAGCTGAAGGATAAGGTAGAAAAAAGCTCCCAGAAAGAACAAGAAATGGAAAAAGACTCAAAAAGAATGAAGAGGCATTTAGGGAAATGCAGGACAACCTGAAATGCAATAATATCTGCATAATAGGGATACCAGAAGGAGAAGAGGAGCAAGGGATAGAGAAACTCCTCAAAAAAGTAATGATGGAAAATTTCCCCAATTTGAGAAGAGAAAAATTCTCATGGATCCAGGAGGCAGAGAGGGCCCCGCTCAAGAGGGACCCAAGAAAGCCCACTCCAAGAAACATCATCATTAAAATGGCAAATGTCAAAGACAAAGAGAGAATCCTCAAGGCAGCAAGGGAGAAGGAGAAATTAACATACAAGGGGGCCCCGATACGGCTAGGAGATGACTTCCCAACAGAAACACTGCAAGCCAGAAGGGAATGGCAACAAATATTCCAAGTCATGAAAGGCAAGGGCCTACAACCAAGGCTACTCTACCCAGCAAGGCTCTCAATTAAAACAGAAGGGGAAATAAGGAGTTTCCCAGACAAAATAAGGCTAAAAGAATGAATCTCTACCAAACCAGCACTACAAGATATGCTAAAGGGACTGGTTTAAGAGGATGAAGGAAAAGAGTGAGAAAGAGAAAAACACAGGTACAAAGAGAAAAAATGAATAGGTTTCTCTCAGTAATAACTCTCAATGTAAATGAACTAAATGCCCCAATCAAAAGACACAGGGTAGCTGAATGGATAAGAAAACATGACCCACACACAAGCTGCCTACAAGAGACCCACCTCAGAGCAAGAGACATACACAGATTGAAAGTAAAGGGATGGAAAAAAAAATTCCAAGCAAATGGGCAAGAGAAAAAGGCAGGGGTTGCAATACTTATATCAGACAAAATAGATTTCAAAAGAAAGGACGTAAAAAAGATACCCAGAGGGGCACTTTATAATACTTAAAGGAAATATCTATCAAGGAAATATAAACATTGTAAACTTATATGCTCCCAAAATAGGAGCCCCCAAGTTTATAAGGAAATTGTTGGATGACTTCAAAAAAGATATAGATAGCAAATCACTGATAGTTGGGGATTTTAACACCCCACTGTCCAAAATAGACAGATCTTCCAAAGAAAACATTAATAAACATATTGTGGCACTGAATGACACACTGAATCAAAGAGACTTAACTGACATATATAGAACCTTTCATCCCAAACAAGCAAAATACACATTCTTTTCAAAGGCTCATGGAAGTTTTTCAAAGATAGACCACATGATAGGACACAAAGCAAGCCTCAGCAAATTCAGGAAAACTGAAATAATATTAAACGTTTTCTCAGACCACAAGAGCTTGAAACTGGAAATCAACGTCAAAGAGAAACTTCAAAAACTTGCAAACTCATGGAGACTGAAGAGTAGACTATTAAGCAATGAATGGGCCAATAATGAGATAAGAGAAGAAATCAAAAAATTTCTGGAAACAAATGAAAATAGACAACAGTCCAAAACCTATGGGACACAGCAAAGGCGGTCCTGAGAGGGAAGTTCATAGCAATACAGGCTTACCTAAAAAAGATAGAAACATTTCAAATAAAAGACCTAACACTACAACTTCAAGAACTGGAGAAACAACAACAATTTAATCCCAGAGCAAGTAGAAGGAAGGAAATAGTCAAGATTAGAGTAGAACTGAATGACATAGAGACAAAAAGAACAATTCAGAGGATCAACCAATACTCCTCAAACCTATACTCCTCAACCTGTAAGTGAATTTGGCAAAATAGCAGGATACAAAGTCAATATTCAGAAATCAAAGGCATTTTTGTACACCAGCAATGAAAGAGAAGAAGAAATCAGGAAAAAAATACCATTAGATATATCAAGAAGAAAAATAAAGTACCTAGGAATAAATTTTCCCAAAGATGTAAAAGACCTGCATGCAGAAAACTATACAACATTGAAGAAAGAAATTAAGGAACACAAATAAATGGAAGCATATACCGTGCTCATGGATTGGAAGAATTAATATCATCAAAATGTCCACAGTACCCAAAGCAATTTATAGATCCAACACAACCCCTATTAAGATACTAATGATATATTTCACAGAAAGAGAATAGACATTTCAAAAACTTATGTGTAACCATAAATGACCCTGAATCACCACAGCAATTTTGAGAAAGAAAAATAAAGAAGGAGGGATCACAATACCAGACATCATATTATACTACAAAGCCACTATACTCAAATCAATCTGGTACTGGTGCAAGAACAGACCCATAGACCAGTGGAACAGAATAGAAAACCCACAAATAAGCCCAGGTCTATATGGCCATCTAATATTTGACAAAGGGGGCAGAAGCATAAAATGGTGCAATAATAGCCTCTTCAACAAATGGTGTTGGGAGAGCTGGGCAGCTACATGCAAAAAATTAAATTGGATCATCAGCTGACACCATACACAAAATTAAACTCAAGACGGATAAAGACTTAAATATAAGTCGCAACACCATAAAAGTCCTAGAGGAGAACATTGGCAGGAAACTCTCAGATATACCACGCAGCAATTTTTTCCACTGATATGTCTCCTAAAGCAAGGGACATAAAGGAAAGAATAAACAAGTGGGACCTCATCAAAATAAGAAGCTTCTGCATGGTGAAAGAAAGCATCAGCAAAATGAAAAGGGAGCCAACTCTATGGGAAAATATATTTGCTAATGATACATCAGATAGAGGTTTGATCTCCAAGATATATAAAGAACTCACTTGACTCCACTCCAAGAAGACAAATGATCCAATCAAAAAATGGGCAAAGGACCTGGGCAGACGCTTTTCCAAGGAAGAGATACAGAGGGCCCAGAGACATTTGAAAGGATGCTCGGCATCACTAGCCATCAGAGAAATGCAGATCAAAACCACCATGAGGTACCACCTCACACTGGTCAGAATGGCCATCATAAACAGATCAACAAACAACAGGTGCTGGCGAGGCTGTGGAGAAAAGGGAACCCTAGTACACTGTTGGTGGGAATGCAGACTGGTGCAGCCATTGTGGAAAGCAGTGTGGAATTTCCTCAAAAAGCTGAAAATGGAACTGCCTTTTGATCCAGTGATTCCCCTGCTGGGACTATACCCTAAGAATCCCAAAACACCAATTCAAAAGAACCTGTGCATCTCATGGTTCATAGCAGCACAATTTACAATAGCCAAGTGTTGGAAGCAACCTAAATACCCATCACTAGATGATTGGATCAAAAAACTATGGTACATTTACACAATGGAATACCACGCAGCAGAAAGGAAAAAAGAACTACTACACTTCGCGACAGCATGGATGGAACCGGAGAGCATTATGCTAAGTGAAATAAGCCAGGGGGCGAAAGACAAATACCATATGATCTCATCTATAAGTGGAACCTAACCAACAATACAAAGATGCAAAGAAAATAAGACCAGCAACACTGAAAGGAAAAGAAATGAACAGTGACAAGAGGGAAGGAGGGAGGGGGCGGGGAAAAGGAAGGGAAAGGGCAAGTCAAGGAACATATAGCAAGGACTCATGGACAAAACCAAAGGTGAAGAGTTGAGGGAGGGAGGGAGGGAGGGAGGGAGGCAGGGGCAAGGGAAAGTGATGGGGGGAAGGCAGAGACAAATGTATTTGAAAAAATAAATTAAGAAAACATATATTAAATTATTTACTATTAATTTACTGTTAACCTATTACCAAAGCATTAATAATATATTATCAAAACATTAATAACAATACTATTTAGAAATAAACACTACTCAGAATCCTGATAAAGATAATACTGCAGCCAGTTAACAAACTTGAAGAAGTGATTGTACATCTACTTACCTAATGGCAGACTCATGCATGATGGACTCTTAGAAAGGAAATTAAAAGTATTAGCTTTTAATACTTTTCAAGTTGGAAACAGGTGTTGTTTCCAACATCCTTGAATTCTTGCCACTTTTAGAGGAATCATTTCTTTATAACCCATTATTCTCTGTAATAAAAGAACTGGGAAAAATTTTAAATAGCAGGTAATCCAGTTTATTTTTAATATTTGTTCTAGAAATTCATTACATTATTTTCATCATAATAAGTTTATACTTACAATTAATTTTAGCCCCATATTATTTGGCTTTAAATAAAAGAGATAAAAATTATGCATGAAATGTTACCTGTTTTCTATTTCTCTAACTTAGAAAAATTAAACTGCATATATTCTGTCTGAAAATATAGTGATTTTCATGTTTTAATATTCTCTGCATCTCCCCTCCAGAGCAGGGAAACTATAAATTTCTCACTGCCCCTGGCTGTTTTCATTCTCCCAGTCAAATGGTCCTCACCTTATTTCTGCCCCAGAAGGCACGAGCCTGCATTCCTTCCCATGTAGGTCTGGTTAGGCAGCTTCTCCTTCCTCTCAAGCACTTCAACACTCCTTGTGCTCCCCATCTTTGCATCCTCTGAGTCTATGTGCAGAAATAACACAGACCAGCTATTTCCATAGAGTATCTTCTTGAGAAACCTAAACATGTATTGAGTAGTTTGGGCATGATTACCTTGGTAAGCAAACGCTGAGACATGAGTAACTACAAATTATGTTGCTGGTCCAAGGGCAGATAAACAGACAAACCAGTCTTCAGAAGAAAGGGAGGAAGAGTTGCCATCTTGGACATACTATTATGGGATAATAAAAGTCGTGGAAGGGGTGATTGGGACTTCAACTGTGTCAAAAGATGGGTAGGAAAAGTGTCGATGGGTACAACTGATTATTCTACAAGTCAATTACTTTGTAGAGCACACGTTGGGGAATCAGATCATGACTTACTTTTGTTAAGTATTAACACATCTATCCAGTATATGCTTCTTCTCAACCCCTAATGATCCCTTTTTTTCTTATTTATTTATTTTTATTAATTTTTTTTGTTCAAATACAATTATCTCCACCTTCTCACCACCACTTTCTCCTGCCCCTGTTCCCCTCCCCCACCTCCCTCCCTCAATCCTTCCCCACTTTGGTTTTGTCCAGGCCTAATGATCCCTTTTATGTGAACTTGCTTTAGATAACATACAGGAAGATCCAACTGTGAAATATAAGAGAGAACTAAGATGGAAGGTCAGTGGTCAGACTGATGTCCATTGGTGGACAAAACCATCAGAGAACTAATTGTTACTAAAGAGAGAAGATAGGACAGAGTGGCAAGAGGGTCAGAGTGTGTCATTAGGGCTGACTCAGGTGACAGAACAGTGAAATCATAGGTCTTAGGACAATTGTCAGTGAATAGCTTCACACACAAACCTACCCACAAGAAACTTATTACAGAAGATGGCAGAGAATAAAATTTTCCACAATGGCTATACTGTGTGCTTTGTGGACTACTTCAAGATATTTTTGGATAATACATGAGAGAGAGAAATGTATTTTGAAAAAGAAAATAAGAGAAGCAAAAAATAAAGGAAGGAAAAGAAGAAGGAATGTAAGAAACATTGAGCAACATATAAGTGAAAGAAATATAAAGACAAAAAAAAGGAAGGAAAGTGGAAGAGAAAACAGAGTTTATTGTCATGTTTATTATATTTTACAGAAATCTACTACATTTTACATGCATTTTCTCTAGAGATAGGCACTATTATTATCACCATTTTATATATGGAGAAACTGAGACAAGGAGGTTAACAAAACATTAAGTTCACATGCCTGGTAAGTAGTGGAGCACAGGACCCACCTACGAAAATTAATTCTGGTATAAACAAAGTGAAAAGTGTGTTCTCTAACAGAAGTTCTAAATGCAGAGGAGGCAGCAGGGAGAATAATATAATCTCAGTCTATTCCCTGGGATTCTCCCAGTCAGTTATGATTTAGGGAACATTTGATTGTTTTTGTTCAAATTTATATGCTAATCAATTCTGTTACTTAACTCAGTTCATGCTAATTTCTAATAAGGACTGAAAATATTTACAAGATATCCTCTATTGTATATAAGGTGTTGCATTTGTGTTTAGATGGATTTTCTATAGTATATTGTTGCGTTTCTTTGTTCATTCTTGATAAATACACGTACCAACTGATTCACACTTGTCGCTCAGCAGCTACCCATTTCATATATTTATGTCTAAATTATGCAGTTGAAATAGATGACATCATAAGCCGAGCTCTGGTGTTTGTATTTCCATTATATGGACATAAGTGAAAAGAAAAAAGCAATAGGAACAAAAATGTATACCATGAAATTGATATAAGTATCTCTCCTACTGCTGTCTCAGTCCTTCAGTCTACTTTCCTAGAGGCAACTCATGTTTCTAATTTTTAGTATAGCATGCCTAGATATTCAGTGCACAGGCAAGCATGTGGAAATACAATTATAGAAACACACACATGAATGATGACTTTCTGATTCAAAATCTTTTTTTGCCTACCTATGAATAGGAAATAGGAAGAGAGAGAGAGACATTTATTTCATTTTAATGTGGACAGAGTTGCCTTATTCTTTTTAGTGACAACATAGTATTCCATTTAATGGATATAGTTTTATCATTAATTTATTGATCACTCCTTGTTGATAGCTATTTAGGTTTATTTCCATCCTGTGCCATTACAGACCAATGTTGTAGTGCATGTCTTTGTATGGGTATCATTTGGGATATATGTTTAAGAGCCAATTTATTTGCTTTCTGTTAGTATTTTATGTCCTGCAACCATATCTTCATTGGACTGTGGGTTGGGGCTACCATGAGTAAATTTGTGGGGTTCATATTTATATGACTGGCACCCCTGGAATGACAGTGCATAACTTTTTCAGCTTGTATGGAACATCATTGTTGGTCATTCTCTCTTCATTTGCATGCATTTATGATAAATTATAAAAATTCACATTTTGTACCTACATAAGAAATATCTCAGGTGATCAATTGTCTTTTGACTTTGTTTATTTTTTGTTATTGAGTTTGTTAAATTTTTTGGAAATCTGGTTTATCACTCTTTGATTTTAGTGGCTTCAAGATTTGGTGTTATATTTAAGAAAGCTACTTTACTGCAATAGTGTAAATATAACTTTTTATATTGTCTTCTATAAATTTCATAATTTTGTTTTTATATTTTAATGTTTGATTTAACTAGAATTTTTTAGATATAAGAAAACATTTTTCTATAAAGTTATCAATGGTACTAAAACAACTTACTAAATTAACATGCTTTCTCCTTTGTTAGATGCAATTTTTCTCTAAAATACAGTAAATTTGCATACATTGGATCTATTTCTGGAATTCCTTTTCTATTCCATTGACCTGTCTATTCACACATGAGTACCATCCTGTCTTAATTATACTAGTTTCAAAATTGTTTCCCTTTGACTTTTCTTTTTATAATTTTCTAGGATTTTTTTCTTAATTTTTTTTATGAGTTTCAGAATCACCTTTGTTAGGGCTTAAAATAATGCCTGTTGATATTTTGGGGGAATTATAATATTTTATGTATATATTAATTTAGGAGAAAATGATGCCTTTATGAGACTTTCTTGTGTAAAAAAAAGTAAGCCTTCTCATATATTTGAATTATCTTTGCAACTGTCAGTACTGTTTATATATTTTTTCTTCTTGAACATTTCATGTTAAATTTATTACTATAATTTTGTTGTTTTTGTTGTTGCTATTATAAATGAGATCTTTTTAAACCATCATTATTTTTCTTACGATCTCTGTTTTTCCATAGGGGAACAACAGATTCTTATATGTTAATTTGTATATTATGACACCTTATTGAGTTTTTATTTATAATCTTTTCTGCTTAATTATGTTAAATTTTTAAGTAAACAATTATAACTTCTGGAGATAATTAGATTTTTATTATTTTTATTTGTATATATTCTGCTTCCTTTTCTTGTCTATTTGCATTTTTATTCCCTGAGGGGGAAAAACATTTAATAAACTGGGAGTTAGTGAATATCGTTGCTTTATTCCTTATGTTAGTAAAATATTGTCTAGTATTTCACCAATATTATGATGCAAGTTTTTGGTATGAGATAAATAAATTTCTATATTAAAAATTGATTTTTGTCAATAGATTTTCTCAAATGTCTTTCCATCATCTAAGATGACATGAGTTTCTCTTAAAATATATTAATATGGTGATTAATCAATAGATTTCAAATATTGACTCATCTTAATCCATCTAGAATAAAGTTTAATTTGTCCAAGGAGTATTATTATTTTAATATGTGCAGAATATCTCCCTAGTTAATATTTCCTAAGAGAATGCCAGTTGGTGTTTAATACTCAAAATTTACAAAACATATATAGTTCTCAGAGTAATATTTTTCAGCTGATGTTTTTATAGGAAGGTATACAAAACCAAAATTCAATGCATCATATTGAACAAAACAATGTGCAGGAAATCCTCAAGTTACATTTCAGATAAAATTGGACAACATGTCAAATGTCAAAAAGGACGATGTGTATGACAGCAATGTAGGAAACATTTCTTTTAAAAATAGCCTAATGTTGATAGAAAATCTAAGATGTGGAAAATTAAGATGGCAGAGAAGTGAATGGAAGTCACACAAAGCTCCTCCCAGGACCAATCTGGAATTACAACTAAATTGTGGAGAAATCATCTGGAACAAACAATTGAACAAGCAAGAGAGAAGACTTATAACCTCAAACAGACAGAAGAATCAGCTTTAGTACAACCTAACTGGTAAGGAGTGTGGTAGAGACTTCAGAGGGTGGGCAGGACACCCACGGGCAGCAACACCAGGAGGATATTGAAATGGCCAGTAGGATCCCCTTGAAAAGAGCGGGGTCTGAAACATACACAAGGATCACCGGCCAACAGTACCAGTGCCCAAAAAGTACACAGAAAACAGCCAGCTGTGAAAAGCAGCAGGTTTGCTCTCTGCCAGAGACAGGTGGCTGGAGACACAATGGGCCTTTTAAATGGCCAACACATAAATTTTTATTTGCAGCCACTTACCCTGGGCTCCAGCAAAGGTGGGGGCAGGATGGACTAGAGATATCTGAGGAGAGACTGGGGAAGGATGCTTTGGGGAGAGACTGAGAAAGTAGCTGGCAGGGTCCCAGTGCTGACTTCTCTCCCATAGAGCAGCAGCCATCTTGCTCAGGCAGACCGCTCCTGTAAGCAGCAGCAGCAGTGTGAGAGGACCCAATAACCGCACCCCCAGGAAGGAATTTGCCCTGCCCTGCAGTATCTAAGCCTGACTGCAGAGTGTAGAGTGATTACATCAACAAATGAAGGACAGAGACACAGACAGTATATTCCTGGAAGTCTCAAACAGACTGCCTAAGATCAGACAGAGTCAACATCTGACATCACAGAGGCAGATCCAGAAAGGAAAAACAGTGGTCTCCTACCATAGAAGTTTACACCACAAAGTCTGGAAATCAAGACAGATCAATTTAAAAAGCAGAAGCAAAAAAGAAGAGTCTCACAAATACTAAGATACCTAATAGACACCCCCAATCAAAGGGAAAGGAGGAATCCCAAGAAAGAGAACTAAATGAAATAGAGGCAAGTAAACTATTAGATGTTGAGTTCCAAACAATGGTTCTAAGGAAGCTCAATGAACTCAGTGAGCTCAGAAACTACAAAACTACCAAAAACTACAGGGAAACTATAAAGAACTTACTGCACTCTATATCAGCATGAAAAAGGACATAGAAACTATCAATGAGAGACAAGAGGAAATGAAAATTATAATTTCTGAATTGAAAAACTCAGTAGAAGAAATAAAAACCTGGCAAGATGAAGCGGAGGACTGAATCAGCAAGCTGGAGGATAAGGTAAAATAAAGCTCTCAGAAAGAGCAAGACAATGAAAAAAGACTGAAAAGAATGAAGAGGCATTTTGGAAAATGCAAGATAACATAAAATGTAATAATATTCATACAATAGGGATACCAGAAAAAGAGAGGAAGGGATAGAGAACCTGTTTGAAAAAGTAATGATGGAAAACTTCCCTAATTGGAGAGAAAAAGTCACACAAGTCCAGGAAACACAGAGGATCCCATTTGAGAGGAACCCAATGAGGCCCACTCCAAGACACATCATCATTAAAGGCAGATAGCAAAAACAGAGAATCCTAAAGGCAGCAAGGGGGAAACAGGTAGTAACATATAAGGGAGCCCCAATATGTCTAGCAGTTGAATTCTCAACAGAAACACTGCAAGCCAGAAGGGAATGGCAAGAAATATTCCAAGTCATAAAAAGCAAAGGCCTGCAGCCAAGACTACTTTACCCAGCAAGGCTCTCAGTTAAAATGGAAGGCAAAATAAGGGGTTTCCCCGACAAAAGAAGGCTAAAAGAATACATCTTTACCAAACCAGCATTGCAAGATATACTAAAGAGACCACTATAAGAAAATGAAGAAAAAGAGTCTATGAATATCCAGTTCCTTTCACAATCATCAATACTTGATATTATCAATATTTCTAATATTTATTAATCTGTGACAATGATGTGCTATTTTAATTATTATTTTATTATTTGTTGAAACTAAACCTGTTTTGATATATTTCTTGCCTATTTCTATTATTTTTTAGAGGCTTTAAATGACTTTTTGGTATTCTTTATCCATTTATTGATTAAAGGTTTGTAGAATTTTTTCCATTTAAAAAAAGCTATTAACCTTTTTTTAGATGTGTTGCAAATACTTTCCTATTCTGTTACTTGGCCTTTAACTTTTTTTATATGTATATTACTGTATAGTCTTAAATGTTTAATATAGTCATATTGTTAATATTTTACTATATAGTTTCTGGTTTGAATATTTTACTTCAGGGTAAGAAAAATATTATTTTGTATTTTCTCCTAAAACTCCTTAAATTTTACATACTGATTTTTAACTCACCTGAATATTTTTTGTATAATGTGTGAAATAGGGCTCTATAGTTGTTTTATTTCAAGAAATAGTGGTCCATGCACCTTATTTGTTGAGTAAGCTTTATTTTCCCCATTGATTTGGAATATCAATTTAATCATATATTACATTGTTAGACAGATATATATGTTTGTTTCTAAAATGCTCATTTTATTTCATTGATCTACTTGATTATTGCTGTGCTGGTGTCATGTTGGTTTAATTGCTGAGACTTTATAATGGATTTAGTTTTTTCAATATTTTAATGGATCTTAACATTTAAAAAATAAATAAAATCAATCTGCATTTATTAAAAAAAAAAAGAGAGAGAAGGAACTCCTAACTTTTGCGACAACATGAATGGAACTCGAGAATATTATGTTAAGTGAAATAAGCCAGTTGGCAAAAGAAAATACCATATGCTCTCACCTATAAGTGGAATATATTCAATAAAATAAATTAATGAACAAAATAAACCACAGGCATGGAAACATGGAGCAGACTGAAAGTGACCAGAGGGGATGGGAAAGCAGGGCAATGGTGGAAAGAAGGGGAAGGGACTAGACAAAGAACATGTATAAATGACCCATGGACATGGACAAAAGTGTGGGAATTGACTGTGGGAGCAGGGTTGCAGGGTGGGATGGGTGGAGGGAGGCAAAGGGGGAAAATTGAGAGAAATGTAATAGAATAAATATGATTTAAAAATAATTTTTTTAAATCTAAAGAAAATAAAACCACACACAAAAAAATAGCCATATATCAGTTTTCCACTTTCTCCTCATTTTCTTCTTCCTTTTTTGCCTTTCACTTCTCTTACCTACCTAAACAACTCACTCCAAAAGGCATTAAGTGGAACCAAGCCACAAAGGCATCTACACAGTGGTAAGAAGGGGAAAGAAGCAATGGCCCAGATAAGGTGTTATAGCTTGAGAAGAGTGAACATCATCATTGGAGGGAAAAGGGGTGACCAGCCTGGGATTTTAGAGCCTGAATGTGTTGAGCAGGATGTACATGAAGGGTTTGGCAAGTGGATTAGTACAGAGAGCTCAAACACAAGCAGAATAATAAGGGCTTCTTCACAGCAAGGTAGGCCCATGTAGAGTAGCAATGGATAAAGACAGCCACATCATGTAAAAGAGAAATCATCAGCAATAGAAGATGGGTTGTATATGCATAAAAATTATAAAACAAATAAATACATTAAGATTAAGGAGAGTCCACTTTCTCACTGTCAGAGAACAAAGTTACAAATACTCAAAGGGCAAAAATAAAGTAAATTCTGTGGTGCTAGATTGGATTTTGAGGGACTAGTAAAAGCCTAGGGTGTTCAATATAGATAGATAGGTTCTTATGATAACAAATATAGATGTAAATATGCATATGTGTGTACGTATATTACTAGCTCTGTTCACTGAGATTGCAGAGGCAATGACACTTCAAAAGTAATTAGCACACCTAGTCTTCAGATATTTGTTTCTAAATGCCATTCTCCACTATAAGAACCAAAGATCCTTGGTGAAATGGCTGATTCCAAGGTTGGAGCAGGAATAGTACAAAATAAGCCAGGAATTTCTTGTTGTGATAAGAGGAAAGAAAGTGCTTAAGTGCTTAAATTATGATGAGAACATGTCAAAGCCAGGTTAGAGGAGCTCTCAATAATCAAAACAGATAATTTTAGCATCAAAATAAACAATGAGTCATGATCAGTGTGTCTCAGTTGTTTGGGTATCATCCCAGAAAGTGAAAGGTCACTGGTTGGATTCCCAGTCAAGGCACATGCCTGGGTTGCAAGTTCAGTCCCTGGTCAGGGCCCATATGAGAAGCAACTGATCCATGTTTCACATCAGTGTTTCTCTTCCTCTCTTTCTCACTCCCTAACCCTCTCTCTAAAAACAAATAAATAAAATATCTTAAAACATAAAAAGAAAACAATGATATTAACAAATTATAATTCATCACACAAAATAGGAATCCATAAATTCATACTGATATAAATAATATGTTCAAAGTTAGGTAAGGATCAAGATATTTATATATAGTTCCAAAGTAGAATTCCTCCCAAACATTAATTACAAAGGGAAAAGTCTTGCATAAATTAACCTTATCAAGTAATCAAAGATAATTTTATCAGTTATAAGTTAAAACCATGGGTCCCCTATCAGGAGATAAACAGGAGAATACAATGTCACTTTTATAATTTTTGTCCAAAATACACAGCCTGAATCTAATCATGAATTAGCATCAGAAGAACACAAATAAAGGGTCATTCACAAAATAATGTGAACTTCAAAAGTGTTAATGTTATAAAACTCAACAAAAGACTAAGGAGAAACATTTCAAGATTGAGGTGGACTCAAGAGATAGTACAACTAAATATAGCATGGTTTTGGACTTAGAAACTTTATTATAAGGACATTAATTGTAATAATCATTGTAATTTTAGTTGGGTCTCAGGATTTATATATATATTAATATATAAATATAATATATATTAATATATATAACATATATATTAATATATATTAATGTCCTTGTCTATAAAAATAAACACTATAGTATTGAAGGATAACAGGGCAGCACATCAGCAAATAATTCAGGTTAAAAATAAAAAATTACTCCCTGGCTTGAGTGGCTCAGTGGATTGAGCACTGGCCTGCAAACCAAAGGGTCGCCAGTTCGAATCTGAGTCAGGGCACATGCCTGGGTTGCTGGCCAGGTCCCCAGTAGAGGGCGAACAAGAGGCAACCACACATTGATGTTTCTCTCCCTCACTATCTCCCTCCCTTCCCCTCTCTAAAAATAAATAAAATCTTTAAAAACATAATTCCTTTCACTGAACTTGAAACTTTACATAAGATGTTTCAAACTAAAAAAAATAACATTAAAAAACTTTAAAGGATTAAACATCTGACTTCTGGAAATATGAACTATATATCCTTCTCCCTATTTCACTTGCTAAGTACAATTATATCCTGGATATTATATAAAGCAAATGAAAGATTCTTAAGGATAAAGAAACAGATACTATGGTAACCACTAAACATATATTGATCTGTAGTATTAAAACTATATGATAGTTATAATGAAAGATTATAGTATATAATGGTTTTGTGCTGTGATAATGTAGGTAAAATACAACAATAAACATGGGGAGATAAAAGGAAGTATGAATGTACAACAGACTTGAATGCTTCATAGCTTGTAACTATGATAAAAGAATACTACTTCAGATCGGATGCTTGTAGAGAAAGACTGACTGGGAAGAAGTGGTTACTAGTTATTCCAATATTGCTAATGGTAGAGACCCAATAGAAAATAACTAAGTTCTAAAAAAAGAACTTAGAATATCATATAGAAGTGTTAGTATAAAAGTAAACATTAATACAAAAGTACAGCCCTTCTAAACACCAAAAAGTATACTCAAGAAAGGTTAAAAAAATAAGGAAAAATAGATCATAACTTTTTATAGTGGTTAGATAAGAGAAGAAATAATACAGTGAGGGTAACAGGGAAATAAACTTGAATTCTTTGACTATACTTTTTAATATTTGAGTTTGGAACTATGTCAATATTTTCCCAAACAATATTAAAAATAAGGTTATGAATCAATACTTTCAAATAAAAATAAAATAAATGAACCTATGATTCAGTAGAATGCACTATTTTAAGAGACATTCAAACACACTAATTCAAATTTAGACATTAGTAGAATACATCCTAGCTTTTTAAACAAGAAGGGCAAATAGGGTCTTAAACTATTTTCACTAACCAACATTATTTGTACTAGTGTAGTAGTAGATTACTGTATCTGTTTATTAGGGGATAAAGTGGATGAGTAATGGTAGGACATTCCATCTTTTCTAGTATCATCATTGAAATCTATAATTCTTGCCATGGGATAAAGGACATATAGATAAAAGAAGTAAGTCAAGTAAAAACCCAATTATCCTCACTTTGAAACTTCAAAGTAGAAGTTATCAAAATAAACTCAGGACATAGTTTATCTTTAAAAAATCTGTCCTAGATTCTGTTCACCTGAAGTACTTAGAAACAATGTCCAAACCAGTAGGAACCTGCAGTCAGTCATATTGTTAAAGGACAGGGGCCTGCCCCTGAGTGGGTCTGCCTAGAGCCAGCTAGTGTGTGTGTTCTTGACTTTGTGCAGGAAAGATTTTACAACATGAACCCAGGTGACTGAGAGTACATTTGTCAAAGCTGAGGACAGTAAAACAAGGAAAGGCTTAGCTTAGCAGCAATAGGAGAGCCCTGGCTAAGCTGCTTTAGCTCACTGGAAAGTCAAAGAAAAGGGGGCCTTTGGAGAGAAATTCAAGGCGTTAGCCCAGAACAAGCTGCCAGTGCCTGTTGCTCTTCTGGTTGCAAGTCTCATGGGGACCCTTAGAGTTTGGGCTATTTGTGCCTGTGGGGGAAGATGAGGGAAAAATGGAAGGCAAGGGTGTGCTTCCCAGAGGGAGAGTCCACAGTGGATAATTTGTCTTAAAGAGTTTGTATATATATATACACACACACAAAATTGTTCTATTATACTTTTCCCAATTTTTTCCCATTCCTCTCCCCTGCCCTGACCACTCCCATTCCCTCAGTCAGGCAGGAATTTTAGGGGAGGTCTCACTGGAGGGTTTCAGCAGAATATTCATCGGTTTTCCAGTTGTGCCCATTCAGGGTGGTAGTCTCTATGATTGATCAGTGCCAGGGCAGGGCGTCATTAGTCGTTGCAGTTGGTCCTGGCATCACACATCCAGTTTTGCTGCTTTTCTGGGCCTGGAGCTGAATACAATTGAGGCCTAGGTGTTATCTCTAGGGAGGTGATGTTCTGTATCTGGGTAAAATAATAACATACTGGGGTTCAGCCAGTTTGTTCAGTGATTTGTTTCAGTTTCCCTATTCCACTTGTTTTGGCTTACAGGCATGCCTCAATATTGTTTACAACATATTCTCTATAAACAATTTTTCAATTAAAAGGAACCAGGACTTCTTAAAGAATTGGCAGATTAATTTCTGTATGAGTCTAGAAAATTTTGACATACCAGAGAAAACTATCAAAGACTGTTAATTTAGGGGTCAGAATAACTCAGGAGTCAATTTGAAAAGCCTCCCTCTATCAAAAATGGGGAATTTGAACATCTTAGAATAAAAACTACAGTGAATTTAAATACACCATATTTCAAACTATTAGTTCAAATAAAAGTAAAAAATGTTTTAAAACCTAATTAGTCACCCTATTAATGATTCAATTCATTATTTGAGAACTGAGGAATGAAAGAACCAGGTATTCAAGCTAACTTCCCATCCAAGTATGCCACAGTGTAACCAAATTAAAAAAAAAGGAAGTAAATATATTTTTATAGAAATATTCAGGGTAATAAATGAAGAAGGAATGACATAAGTAAAACAGCACCATACCTAAATGGATCAATCATTGATCTAGACAGTGAATAATAGGAACTTCTAATGACAATGTATTAATTGCTTCCTAGTGAAAGAAGGCAGTATCAGTAAGGAAATAGTCATACTGATAACACTGGCACTCAATTTCAAGACTCTAGGACAAACTTTCAAATTATAGGAAATAAGAAATGTTAAATTCCACCAAGGGGGTGCAATTAGCAAAACACAGAGTGTGGAAAACGCTCCAGGACAAATGACCCAATTTCTTAACATAGAAATTGCAAAAGCTTTTTAAATTGATGTAGTCCCATTCATTTATTTTTCTTTTGTTTCCCTTGACTGGGGAGATGTATCTGATAAAATATTGCTATAAGGAGTGTCCGAGGTTTTGCTGCCTATGTTTTATTCTATTATGTTTATAGTTTCAGGTTTAACATTTAAGTCCTTGATCCATTTTGAATTTATTCTCATGTGTGGTATAAGAAGGTGCTCTAGTTTATTTTTCTGCATGTATCTGTCCAATTTTCCCAACACCTTTTATTGAATAAACTCTCTTTAGACCATTGTATGTGCTTGCTTCCTCTGTCAAATATTAATTGATTATAAAGGTGTGGATTTATTTCTGGGCTCTCTAGTTTATTCCATTCATCTATGTGTCTGTTTTTATGCCAGAACCAGGCTGTTTCTGTATACTACATAGCCTTGTAGTATAGTTTGATATTAAGCAGCTTGATTCCTCCAACTTTGTTATTCTTTCTCAGGATTGCTGTTTTGCTATGTGGGGCCTTTTGTGGCTCTATACAAATTATTGAAATATGTGTTCTAGTTCTGTAAAATACATTCTTGGAATCTTGATAGGAATTGCACTTAATCTATAGACTGCTTTGGGAAGTATGGACATTTTAATGATGTTAATTCTTCCTATCTATGAACATGGTATATGCTTCGACTTATTTGTATCTTCTTCAATTTCTTTCTTCAGTGTCTTATAATTTTTCATGTACAGGTCTTTTACATTTTTGGTTAGGTTTGTTCCTAGATATTTTATTATTTTTGAAACAATTGTGAATGGGATTGTTTTCTTAATTTCATTCTATCAGTTTGTTACTGGCTATAAAAATGTAACTGATTTCTGGATATTAACTTTGTATCCTGCTACTTTGCTGAATTCCTTTATCAGTTCTAACAGTTTCTTGGTAGACCCTTTGGGCCTCTGTATGCATAGTATCATGTCATCTTCAAATAATGACAGTTTTACTTCTTCCTTTCCAATTTGGAAGCCTTTTATTTCTTCTTCTTGTCTGATTGCTGTGACTAGGACTTCCAGTACTATGTTGAACAAAAGAGGTGAAAGTAGACATCCTGTCTTATTCCTGATCTTAAGGGGAATGCTTGTATTTTTTGCCCATTGAGCATCGTGTTGGCAGTAGTTTTGACTTATATGGCCTTTATTATGTTTAAATTTGTTCCCTCTATTCCCACTTTTCTGAGAGTTTTGATCATAAATGGGTGCTGGATTTTATCAAAAGCTTTCTCTACATCTACTGATATGATCATGTAATAAAAAGACAGCCCACAGAATGGAAGAACATATTTGCCATTTGATACATCTGATAAGGCATTAATATCCAAAATGTATAAAGTACTTACAAAACTCAAAACCAAGAAAACAAACCCAATTAAAAAACGGGCAAGGGACCTGAATAGACACTCTCCAAAGGGGACATACAGGTGGCCAACAGACATATGAAAAGATGTTCAATGTCACTAGTCACCAGAGAAATGCAAATTTAAACCACAGTGAGATAATATCTCACACCTGTCAGAATATCTATCATCAATAAATCAACAAACAACAAGTGCTGGCAAGGATGTGGAGAAAGGGAAACCCTTTTGCGTTGTTGGCAGGAATGCAGACACAGTGCAGCCACTATGGAAAGCAGGATGGAGATACCTCAAAAAATTAAAAATGAATCTGCCTTTTGACCCAGCAATCCAACTTCTGGGAATATATCTGAAGGAACCCAAAACACTAATTCAAGAGAACATGAGTGCCACTAAGTTCACTGCAGTGTTATTTACAGTCACCAAGATATGGAAGCAGCCCAAGTGTCCATCAGTAGAAGAGCAGATATAACAACTATGGGATATTTACACAAAGGAATACTACTTGGTCATAAAAAGGAAGAGAATTTTACCCTTTGCAATGGTATGGATGGACCTGGGGAACATTATGCTAAGTGAAATAAGCTAGGCAGAAAAAGACAGATACCAGATGATTTCACTTACATGATATGTGAACTCTAACAACAGACTGAACTAACAAGCAAAACAGAGATAGACTCATAGATGGAGACCATATGACAGTTGTGAGGGGGAGGAGATTAGGGGTTGGAGGGATGAACGAAAAAGAAAAAGGACTCACAGACATGGACAACAGTGTGGTGATTGCTGGGGGTGGGGAATATAAAAGGAGTAAGTGATAATGGAAAAAAAATAAAGATTAAATTGAAATAAATTGCAGAATTAAATAAACAAACAACAAGTAGGTTATATACATAAGAATAGTAAAAAGAAAAAACAATGAGAGAAAAGAAGAAAGCCTAGTAAGGAAATTCTGAGAAATTAAAAGATTTGAAAGACATCACTCAGTCATAATGTTTGAACCTTATTTGTAATCTGAATATATATTATTAAAACAAATGAAAACTTTTTTAGAGAATTGAATATTTGAACACTGATGAATATTTGATGATATTAAAAAATAATTGAGAATTTTTTAGTTAAGATCATTTTATGGTTACTTTTTCAAAGTCCTTATGCTTTAGGGATCTACACTAATAAATTTATAAGTAATAGAATGTCTGGGATTAGCTTTAAAATAATATTACAGGGATTAGTTGGTAAGAATGAAACTACATTAGCTACAACTGATATTGTTAAATTTGGGTGATGGTGCATGGGGGTTCATTATACTATTCTACCTATGTTTGTACATGTTTGAAATTCTCCAAAATAAAAGTTTCAAAAAAATTGAGAAGGGGAAAAGTGATGTAAAAATAATCATTACTTATGATCATTACTTGAAAATAACTTGATTGAATTGGATATAATAAGGAAGCAAAAGATATTTGATTTCACACAGTTATCAAATAAAGTACTATATATCTTCTGAACTTCATTATCAGAAATAATTGTTTTATACAGGCTTCATAAATCAGAGAGTACCACATCCTTCCGGCCACAGTGATTGGTTCAGGAAAGTGTACAGGCACACAGAGAAACTAAAAGGGTGCTCCCTTTATTTGCCATATATAGACTACACATAGAGGTTTATGTTTATAACCCTAGATCTGCTGAAGGCCATGTAGAGATAACCTGCATCAAGGTTATGGCACTCTAGAAGAAAGCAGACCTGTGACATGGATAAAACACAAGTTCTGAAAGTTACATGTACTGTCTACTGGAACCATCCAGCAATAGTTAAACAATGTCTCTGTATTTCAAAAAATAATAATTTTTAAAAGAATCTTTATTATTAAATGTCAGTAGAGTTTGGTAAGATCCCTTAGTATTCCTGGAGAAATACAAACTGGAAGATGGTTCAGTTACATAAATTTCCAACTACTTGAACAGTTACATATAGAATGTAGATAAATGATAGTTATGAACTTGAGGAGTAGATTTTTTTCTCCAACTTTCTTGCTTTATACTAATCAGCAGTTTATCATAATCTTGGATTAAGACACAAATGACATATTTATCAAGTTTTACATGCACAAATCTAGGAGTCATCAATAAATTACATAACTTTAAATGAAGATTTAGAGATAGCATAATACCTAGAAAAATGAGTTGCAATTAATGAGTTTTTATTTTATATGGACAAATGGATAGCTCTGCATAAAAACTAAAAATTAATTTTATAAGCACAGAGGAAGAAAAAGAGTCTAAAAACCAACTGTGGGTAAATGCCTGGGATTTCACTTGGATGCAAGTTCAACTGATCTGTCTATACCTATGTCAAAACAAAACAAAACAAATACATGTATTTAACAGGAGCACAATTTTCAGATCAGTTGAAACAATAGACCAATTATATTTTGCCATTTGTTTTTACCAGAGTAAACATAGGTCTCTGGTAAAAACATAAATCAGAATTCCCTTCTGATTTAACATATTTAAGGAAGAAATTTTTAAAAGTAGAAAGTTTTATAAGGAGGAAAAAACAATTATCAAAAGAACATATAATGGTTAATGATCTGAGACTGTTTAGCCTAAAGAAAATCAGGCTGCATAACAGTTCTCTTATTTAATGAAACAGATGAAGACATCTGGGAAAGGCATTAAATTTATTCTATGTAGATCCAGAATTGGAATTCAAAGATAGAAATTAGAGTTACATATAGGTTTAGGCTCAAGAAGAGAAATGATTTGCTAGCAATTTGAACTTTCTGAAAACAGAGCTTCTTTTTGGAAGTAGTAAACTCACTAATCATTACAAATGTTCCCGATAATCAACCCTGTAGGTGATAGGGTACCTCCCCATTAAAGGGAGATGGGAAGTTCAGCTAAATAACCTTTGTAGACCTTTTACAATTTAATATTATGTTTTTAAATTAATTACACCAGTTGTAAAATAAATCAGATTATCAGGCATTTTATAAACCTCTATAATAACAGTAAAATATCCTTTTATATTTGTTATTATCCATTTCTTAAAAATTACTGAGCCACATGAAGAACAATAATAAAAACTCTCAGGTTCATGGATGCAAAGAAACCCACCCCAAGACACATCATAATTAAAATGCCAAAAGTTAAAGATAAAGAGATGGGAAGGTAGGTGTGGGAGAATGGGTAAGAGGTAAGGAATTACAGATAGGTAGTTACAGAATAGCCATGGGAATGTAAAGTACAGTATAGGACAGGGAATAGCCAAAGAACTTACACACATGACCCAAGGATATTAACAAGGGTGGGGGAATTGCCTCAGGGAGTAGGGGGAGTGCTGGGTGGAGGGAGACAAAGTGGGGAAAGGCAGGACAACTATAATCACATAATCAATTAAAAAAAAGAATGAATGGTATAACAAAACCTCTCAGCTTCTTACACGTATTTGCTCCTAGATTACTCACGTTTTCCCCTATTGTATCTTTCCATCTAACCAACTCAGCTAATCTACCAAGCATGCTGCCACCATGCACTCATAACATTTAATGTGCTGGCCAAAGTCTCCACTAAACTTAGAATTTGTGAATCAGCAGCTCTCTAATTGATTAAAGTTGCTTCTTCCTTCCTCTACTGATTGCCAAGCAAAAACGTCGTAACAGACATATGAATATATTCTGTTGAGCACTAACTAAAACCCCATAACCTTTTCACAGAAAAAAAAAAAAAAGATAAAGCTTACCTAGAGTCAGGGTATCTGACATGCTGGGAACTTAAGTGTATAATTTATTGCATAAAATGCAGTCAAAAGGATACATTTCTCCTTGATTCATTTAATCTAAATATTTTTAAATAAATTACACCAGAGCATATTTTGCCAAATTCAGGTTTTACGATGTAGCCCCAAATATATATAGTTTCCATCAGTCTAGATGGATGAGTCATAAATCCATAAATCAACTTATTCATCAAATATTTATTGATTGGCTATATGTCACAGCCTGTGCAAACCATCAGAATAAAAGACAAAACAGTCATGATTACTGTTCTCAAGGATCATACAATCTAGTAAAGTAGACAGATATCAATCATATTGCACCAAAAGCAAGCATAAAATTTGAATTGTGATAACTGCTACAAGTGAAAGCTACAGGGTGCTATGAAAGCATATTCACAATGGAATTAGACCTGGTCAAGGTCAGGGATAGCTCACCTGAAGAAATAACAATAAAATCTCTCTAAAGAATTCCAGAACAAAAAGACAAGGGAAAACACTTTATACTTAAAATATTTTAAAAGATTTCTGGTGGAATGAAATATCAAAAGTATAAAAGACTAGAAGTGATCGCATGGCTAGAACTAAGATGTGCATGATAAAAATGGAGACTGAAGTGAAAACCTGGAAAAATAGGCAGGGTCAGACCACATAATCTATTCAGAAGAGTGGATAGAAAATATGATTCAGAGTGAATTATCATTTCAAATTGTGATGGGTCATTTGGCAAGAGAGATATAATGATGCAGAGCAGAAGCCAGTAAACTATGAGGCTATTTTACTTGTCCTCTTGAGAGAAGATAGCTTGAATTGGTTTGCCCATAGAAGTAAAAAAATTGGTTGTATTCCAGAGAAATTTAGAAGGTAAAAGTGATAAGACCTGAACAGATCTAAATCTATTTCTCACTAAAAATTACATTTAAATAAACTGAGTTGTCTAGTGTCTCTATCCAGAGTTCCCTGAGGCTGTCAGCGATATCAGCCAGGATTCTCCAAAGAAACAGAACAAATAGGATATACATATATAAAGCAAGATTTATTTTAAGAAATTGGTTCGCACAATTTTGGAGGCTGGCAAGTCTAAAATTTTTAGGATAGGCCAGCAGGCTAGAAATTCAGGAAGGATTTCTATGTTAATCTCATTAAAAAAAATTCCTTATTCTTGAGAAAACCTCAGGTTTGGCTTTTAAGGCCTTCATGTCATTAGATAAGGCCCATCCACATCATTGAGGTTGCTTCACTTAAAGTTAAGTGATAGTAAATGTTAATCACATCCACCTTCACAGTAACATCTAGATGAGGGTTTGACCAAACACCTGGGCATCACAGCCTGCCCAAGTTGACACATAAAATTAGCCATCACATAAGCCATGCATAAATTTCTCTCTTTTGGTATCTCAGAGGATCCCCGTAAGTTTAGCATTTTGAAATCTAGTGAATAAATCCACACGAAATTTTGATGAATGTATTTACCCTTATTAAACTAACTTTAATAAAATAGTTTTTTAAAGTTATTAGCCCTAGGTTTTCCGGGATTTAAAATAAATAACTTTCTGTTTACAACTTTTCCTCATGTCACAGGTCCTCCATCATACTTATCTCCTTTCTCAAACAGTTGTAAGATTCTGGATTTTCTAGAATAACACAAATATTAAGAATAAGAAAAAATATATTGTGTTAACTTGGATCCATGTCTTTGTCTGAGATTAGTCTAACATGACCAAGAAACCAACCTACAGGACATTACCAACCTTCCCAACTTCTCAGCACACCTCTTTGAAATTTTAGTATTGGAAAGTTCTTAATGTATTATATTAGCAAATCTGGAGGTTTTATTGAAAACTCCTAAGAAACTTATTAAAAGTTTTCATGAGATCCAGTCATGCCAAATACTTTCAGGAACTCACTTTAACCCTCCAAGAGCTTTTTCTTATATTTTTGTATGCTGACTTTCTTATTTCTTCTCCTATGTAAATAATCACCCAGGTATAAGCAATACCATTAAAATAAGAAGTTATTAGAATAACTTCTGTATCTGTGTGTATGCACAGATTTGGTGTATATTTTGGGCAAAAAAATTTAAGCCAAAATAATCATGTTTTCTTGTTTCTCCTTGTTCAAGTTTTCATTTATACATCATGGCTGCCAGTACTTCACTTTCCCTCCCATATCAATGCATATGCAGACATATATACTGTGGAATTAATATATATTTCCCCCTGATATTTCTGTATTAAAAGCTTTATATGTATCTGTAGGATGAATGCAGTGTGAATCCTCTTAAGATATCAACTTTACTACAAGATTTGGAGGGAAAATGTTGTCAACTAGTCAGAATTTTAAAATATATATTTTGTGTCTTCCTGGGACTCTTATTATCCTTACCAACTACTTCTACTCTCTCTTTCTCTAATGTTTATATTACTTTTTTTCTGTCTTTATTCTTGCCTGCCACCCACTAACAGATTTCTTCAATATGTACTAGCTCACTGATTCATTTTCAGCTGTTTCCATCCTGCTGTTTATCTTAGCTATTGTGTTCTTGATTTCAACTTCTATTTTTTTCAGGCCTAACATTTCTGTTTGATTCTTTGTATGGATTTTTCTGCTTCATATACTCCTATAGCTCATTAAGTATATTATTTTGCTTATTGTAAATTCATAATTCATCAGTTCCAGTAATTCTCTCCATATTGCATAGTTTGTTGTCTTTCTTTTTTGTATTTTGACCTCTCAAATGTCTAGTCATTTTGATCAGTGGGGTCATGTTCCCCTAAGTATATCAGCTACTACATCAAGTAAAGTGTAAGGGAGAAAGGCCAGTAACCCTAGTTTGTGTCTTTCTTGGTGAGCTGAGAAGAAAGACATGAGCCCTAGGGAAGATTCCATCATAGGCAACATTTACTGCTCCCATTTGTTGCTACTCTTACCAATTTAAGATCTGTTTTTTAACTTATAGAAAAAAAAGAGTGTTGGAAGGGGCAGCATCTTTAAAAATTATCCAGTAGCCCTGGGAGTTCGGAAGAAAATAGAACGCAGGTGTAAATGTCCTGGAGTAGTCAACCATGCCATTGGTCATCACCTGCTTGCTTCAGCAGAACTTTTTTAATTGCTTGACAATACTCTCTAATACTAAGTGGCCTGAGCTGTTGCTCAGATGGTGGAGTCAGCAATGATTGCCTAACTCAATGTGCAGGAAAAGCAAAAGAAGAATTTAAAAACCATCACATCTATCTTCTAACACTGTGTCTGGTTGACCTCTACTCCAAGCTACTGAAATCCTCCTCTCTTTTCCATACATGCCAGTTCAAGGTCTCTCATAATTTTTGTGTTCCTTTCTCAAATTAGAGCTGCCCTCTAACCTCTTTATAGTTGACTTTAGAGAAGGAGGAACAGCTCATGCTACATTTTTTTAGGAACCAGAATCCAAAACAGAATTTATCTCCTAAAATATTATTATAGAGTAGAATATAAGGTTCACATAAACACAGGAGATAAAATATAAAAATTAAAACACACTGTTCTTGTAGCAGATTTCTTCAAATTATGCCTAGGGTGTACCTTCAAATCCCAGAGTGCACCTGTTCAGCCTACTCTGCCATTATAAGTCATCTTTAGGAAAGTTTCAGAAGCTCTGGCTTCAGTGATCAGTGGAATAAACTTTTGGTACAAATGCTACCAGTCTGCCCAGCAGAGAATGAGACTCACTGGTCTGTAACTCTCTGGTCTCCAGGGAACCCTTCTCTCTCATGCTTGGGAATTTCCTTGGCAATCACACAGCGAAGTGTCCCATTTATGGCAGTTTGCATATTTATGCCAATGACTCCACAATTTCACCCCTCAGTTCCTTTAAAGCTCTCTCAACAGGTCATTAGCAGCAGAAGGCCTATGGAATCTGAGAGATGCTGGGGCCACAGAACAGGGGAAGGGAAAACAGAACTCTCGCCAAACATCAGGACCTAGGCAAACAAAGTCATCAGCCAGATATGCAATGTCTCAAGTGCACACACACAGAGTAGTGTAGAAGAGATTCTAAAGCCCCAAAGGCCAGTGTCTGTGAACATGGAGAGATAGTCTGCAACTAGAAGCTTGGAAGACAAGGGGGAAATAGGAACAGAACACATAGGCAATGGGGAAAGAAGGGCCTCTAGTGGGATGTTAAGTAGACGATCAGCTGTCATCCTGTTCTCACCAGGGTGTGAACCGGTCCATACTGAACCTGGCCAAGGAAGATATCTGCAAATAGCTGCCTTGCTGGACAGCCAGGTTAAGGGTAGGTGGAACAAAGGCATTTTCTTGACAAAAAAAAGCTGGGATGGATGATATCAGTCCAAGTTATTTGTCTTCATCTAGTTTTTCAATTACACATAAAACATATCTAGCATTTACTGGCATTTGATCCAGTATCTCTGATCTGTCTTTGTTAAGAGATAATTTGAGAGTGGAGATTCTTTTAATGTCTTCCTCAGAAAACTCCCAAGCAAAGAATTCATTTATTCTCCTTTCCCTTTCATTTCCAAGCATACCCTTCACACCAGCATTGCCAAGTGTTTCCTCTCTGGTTTTCTGCCTTTGAAGTGCTTAAAGAAATTATCAGCATTAGAAACTGTTACAAATTTTCCTTGAATTACTTTATTTTTATTTGCCAAAATGTTTACTATGCCCTTCACCTGCCACAATTCTGAGCTACCCTGGTCTCATCTCTCAATTGATCTTCCCTTTTCTGTAAAAATAATTTTCTTCATTCTAAGACTCCTTTTTGAAAACTTGACTTTAGGCTTACTGTGATTCATTGGCTTTATTTTTCTTTCTTCTTATGATGTTCTTAACATCTTGTTTTGTCAATTTTCAATCTCTAAATATCAATTTTATAATAAATGTCCTTTTGCTTATTTGTTTTCCATTTCCCATATGATCACTGTGTTAAATTTTGGTACTTGTTGGTGTTTCTCCTTATTTATTTTTACAGATTAATAAGGCACAAGTTTTTGTTCCCTGCAAGAATCAAGTCAAAATATATTTTCTTTGTAAATTTTAAGATGGCCTATTCTAGGAAGGGAAGAAAACTCATCTACATACCTTGCTTCAACTTAGGGTTTCCTCCTGGCTTGGTCTCTATTGGGTGGATACTAAAAATCTCCCAACATTATTCTTCTATCTAATTTAAATGCCCAACCTCAGTTAACATTTTCAGTTTCTACCTTAAGTATGAGATGTATAGAATACAGCTTTTACAGTTTTGCCACTTTGTCATATGAGGTTTGCTGGTTAAGCTGTACATACAACATTATCTCCTTCTCTTATATTATTAATCATCCTACTATTGCCAGAATTTTTTATCCATGTTCATCCAAGGATAATTAATTGAGCAGTCACTTAGTGTCAGCACTGTGCCAAGTCCAGGGAGACCTGGCAGTTACCTAGAAGGAAATAGTTCAAGTCGTAAAGCTGAAAAGTCTCCAAGGCTTTCCATCACTGTCAAGCAAACGTTTATAATTTTCATAGATGCATTTTTAGATCATAAAGTAGTTTTATTATTTTAAAATTATCTTTGTCATTTGATGTCATCAGTTAATTACTCTATCATCTTCACTTTCTTTTAATATGCCATCATCTAAGGAACCTGAGTAGATGGGGTGGGTGCTGGAGAAGGGGCTTCATCAATTCTTATGAGAAATTATTTTGTGCTATACAATAACTTTTACTTGGATTTCAGTTTTAACATTTAAAAAAACATCCTTGTGACTTCTGGTTCCAAATCTAAATAACAATCCCTGAAGCAGCCTCTCCCCCTGAAAATATCTATGAAAATCATAAAATGTGGAAGTACTCAAAATATTTTTTTTAAAAACCAAGACTATAGTTAAAAAGTTATCTGAATCTAAGAGATACTTCTGGCAACTTTATCTAGGCTTTATGTCTATTTCAACAGAGATGCTTCACCCACTAAAACAAAAGCATATAACACTCTGTTCCTCACCTTCATACCTCTGTTGGAGAATACCTCTCCTATGCAGGTGGTGCCTTTTTAATCTAGTATAATTCTCTTTATCCTACCATATATTTTGAATTTTCTATTCTTATTTAATGACCCTCTATGAAGACAAATATGTCAAAGTCTAAATAATTTAAGAGTAACATTTATAGGAGACTATTCTGTGCAAGACACAGTTCTGAGGACTTCACAAATCATTTTATTTAATCCTCAAAACCATTCTATGGGGCACACTATTCCCATTTTACAGATGAAAAACTGAGGAAATGAGATTCTGTAACTGTCACAAAACTGTGTATTAAGAAAGAGGTAAAGCCAGGATATAAATAAGCATTCCATCTTTAAGTACCTTAGTATAAACTAGGACAATCTAGAAATTATATGTATGGAGACTCTGGGTCTACGAGGTTAATTGACTCTGACACTGAGCATAATTCCTGTTCATATTGTTAATGAAAGACAATGTGCTGATGCTACTTGTGTATGATGATGTCTCAAAGTGAAATTTTCAGGAAAAGAAAGTGAATGCAAATGAAGAAGTGCTTAGAATGTGGAGAGAATTCACCTGAGCTTTGTTTTTCCGAGTTATATAAATGCTCCTTTTTTTTTTTTCTTTTACAAATCAATTTGATATCACCTTCTGGGACCATTCTTCTTGTAAGAATCTTGGGTGTTTATTTCTACTGTTATTTTAATTTTTATTCAAACTGTGGAAAGTTATTTACCTTCTTTAAATGTCAAGTTTTCATTCTTAAGTGCTCAAATCATCATAATTTGAATTATTATTTTTATTAGGTATAATAGTCATTTTTACTGTTTATGCATCCTTGACCAAAAACCATTTGAGAACATCATCAATGGCTTAATCTTCTTTATGCTGTCACTAACTAGGATTGTAACTGTTACAGTGCAAGTGCCCAATACATGTTAAAAGGAATATATATAACCAAAATATATATTTGCTAAAAACTGTCTCGGACCCACAGAGTTGGCACCACACTGATAGATCAAATGGTGATAGCTCTAATAACATGATCCTTCTTTCTCTTTCACAAAACCTGTGCCCAAGGAGCCGCTGCATGATAGCAACATGCCCTTGAATAGAGACAGTAAAGAAAAATTTATCCATATTCCTGAACTTCTGGCCAAGATGGAGGCATAAGTAGAGACTCTTTGCCTTGTCACACAATGAAAAGGACAGCAAATTTAAAAACAAAAAATAATCAAAACTGCCAGAAAATTGAAGTATATGGAAGCCCAACAACCAAGGAGTTAAAGAAACATTAATCCAGACTAGTAGGAGGGGTGGAAACGGGCAGCCAGGGCAGAGAGGACCTATGGCCAGGTGGTGGCTGGAGGACCAGGTGGGTATGGCAGCAGCTGGTGGACCCAGTGGTTCCACATTTGCATTTGGATAAAGCAAGAGGAACAACAGGGGAACAAGACAGACCACACAATGCAGCGTTCCAGTGCAGGAAAAGAAGGCCTCAAAGCCTCTGACCGTAAAAACCTGTGGAGATTGTGGCAGTAGGAGAAACTCCTAGCTTCACAGTTGAGTTCTTTGGAAGACTCATAAAATCCCAGAATGTACACAAACCGACCCACCTAGGAATCAACACCAGAAGAGCCCAATTTGCTTATGGGTAGCGGGGAAAGTGACTGAAAGCCAACGGAGAGCCAAGCAAGCCACATAGTTTCCTCTCAGACCCCTTCCCCATATGCAGCACCACAATGCAGCAACCTGGGTTACCCTGCCCTGGCAAATACATAAGACTCAGCCCCATCCAACATAACACATATGCTGAGACAAAGAAATATGGCCCAAATGAAAGAACAGAACAAAGTTCTAAAAATAGAACTAAGCAATGAAGAGATAGCCAACCTATCAGATGCACCATTCAAAACACTCATAATCAGTATGCTCACAGAAATAGTTGAGTATGGTCATTTCGATGGAGGAAAAAGTGAAAGCTATGCAAAATGAAATAAAGAGAAATATACAGGAAACCAACAGTGAACAGAAGGAAACCAGGATTCAAATCAAAGATTTAGAGCAGGAGGAAGAGATAAACATTCAAGCAGAACAGAATGAAGAAACAAGAATTCAAAAAATAAAAAATGAGGAGAGTCTTAGGAACCTCCAGAACAACTTTAAAAGTTCCAATATCCAAATCATAGGTGTGCCAGGAGAAGAAGAGGAAGAGCAAGAAATTGAAAATTTATTTGAAAAAATAATGAAGGGGAACTTCCCCAATATGGTGAAGGAAATAGATGCCCAGGAGATCCAGGAAGCTTGGAGTGCCAAAGAAGTTGGAACTAAGGAAGCACACACCAAGGCACATAATAATTAAGTTACTCAAGAGTAAATATAAGGAGAGTATCTTGAAAGCAGCAAGAGAAAAGAAGACAGTTACCTACAGAGGAGTGCCCATAAGACTATCAGTTGATTTCTCAAAAGTAACTTTGCAGGCAAGAAGGGACTGGCAAGAAATATTCAAAGTCATGAAAGGCCAGGGCCTATATCAAACATTACTCTATCCAGAAAAGCTATCATTTGGAATGGAAGGGCAGACAAAGTGCTTCCCAGGCAAGTTAAAATTAAAGGAGTTCATCATCACCAAGCCCTTATTATATGAAATGCTAAAGGTACTTATCTAAAAAAAGATCAAAACTATGAACAGTAAAATGACAACAAACTTAACTGTCAACAACTGAACCTAAAAAAAACAAATTAAGTGAACAACTAAAACAGGAACAGAATCACAGAAGTGGAGATCAGAGAGGAGGAGGAGGGAAGAGAATGGGGGGAAATGTACACAAAATAAGAAGCATAAATAGTAGGTACAAATAGAAAAGGGGAGGTTAAAAATAGCATAGGAAATAGAGAAGCCAAAGAACTCATATGTATGACCCATGCACATGAACTAAGTGAGGGGGGGATGCTGTGAGAGGGGGGTTCAGGGTGAAGGGGAATAAAGGAGAGAAAAAATGAGACAACTGCAATAGCATAATCAATAAAATATATATTTAAAAAAGTAGAAATTTAAAAAGTAAAAAAAAATTACATTCCTATAGAGTACAAAGATAGTGTTATATATTACTGTGGGATGGATATCATACATAGTAAAAAGTACCTTTATGAAGTATAATTTTACAGTATTTTAATTCATAACAGAACTATTTGAATTCATGTAAGTTAAATGTATCTATGATGCAACCCCTCTGTATTAACAAAGAGAGCTCCACAGGTATTTTGTGCTATGAGAATTCTTTCCCCAAACACTGCATATATTTTTTTGTTGAATATATTGATTTCTAGTTTTCCATTAAACTTGTATACAATTATTACATCACTTATTAAATGTCTCAACAGTGCAACTACAACAGCTATGTGGTATAAGACAATTTAATGATAGGAGAAATGTTCATTATGTATTGCTGATTTTTTAAAAATCAGGTTTAAATGATTTGGAATTTAAATTATTACCCATTGTTTCTAGTTTTATGAAAGAAAAAGGAAACATTTAACCAAAGTTGGCTTCCAATGTCATCATATGTATTAGGCCTACATTGATTTAAATTATTTAACATTGAATGTAGAAAAAATTTTCTGTTTCTATGTACAATATTGAAAATTCTGGGATAATCTCTGTGTGCTCTAGAACCACAAATTATATCAAGAAAATCAAGAACATGGATATTCACACTACTGAGAAATAAGAACCTGTAGTATTTGTGGAATCTGAGAGAAAGGACTAGAAAAATTAACAATTTCATCTTTCTTCTTACCCAAGGTCTTCCACCATTCAACTCCTCCTCCATATTTTGAAGCAGTTTCTGGTTTTCTCTTCCAAACACAAGCAGTAGTACGACCCACAAACTTTCATAGCATTTATATCTAGCTGTCGTTTGTTTTAAAGCAAAAAAAGGTAAGTGTTTTCCTGAAGACTGAACACTGTTAGTTATAAGAGCAGATGTTCAGGGTAATAGATTATATTACCCTGAATAGAGTCACCCATATTATTTTTAATAAATTTATGTTTTATATGTTTGTATTATATGAGACCTTTTCTTTCTTTCTTTCTTTTTTATTGTTCAGATATATTTGTCTCCATTCACCTGCCACCACTTTCCACTGCCCCACCCATCCCCACCTCCCTCCTTCAATCCTTCCCCACTTTGGCTTTGTCCATGGGTCTTTCATATGTCTTCCTCAATTTGACCCTTCCCCTTCCTTTCCCCATTACCCCTCTCCCTCCTTCCCTCTCATTTCTGTTGGTTTCTTTTTTCTATCAGTGTTGCTGGTTATATTTTCCTTGCTTGTTGGTTTTGTTGATTAGGTTCTACTTATAGGTTAGATCATATGGTATTTCTCTTTCACCGTCTAGCTTATTTCACTTAGCATAATGCTCTCCAGTTCCATCCATGCTGTAGCGAAGGATAGTAGCTCTTCCTTTCCTTCTGCTACACAGTATTCCATTGTATAAATGTACCATACTTTTTTGATCCAATCATCTACTGATGGGCACTTAGGTTGCTTCCAGCACTTGGCTATTGTAAATTGTGCTGCTATGAACATTGGGGTACATAGATTCTTTTGAATTGGTGTTTGGGCATTCTTAGGGTATAATCCCAGCAGTGGAATCACTGGGTCAAAAGGTAGTTCCATTTTTAGCTTTTTGAGGAAATTCCAAACTGTTTTCCACAGTGGCTGCACCAGTCTGTATTCACACCAACAGTGGACTAGGGTCCCCCTTTCTCTACAACCTCTCCAGCACCCTTTGTTTGTTGATCTGTTTATGGTGGCCATTCTGACTGGTGTGAAGTGGTATCTCAATGTGGTTTTAATTTGCATTTCTCTGATGGATAATGATGCTCAGCATTCTTTCATATGTCTCTGGGCCCTGTGTATGTCATCCTTGGAGAAGAGTCTGTTCAGGTCCTTTGCCCATTTATTATATGAGACCTTAAAGAGTACAAGACCCAAGACAGGACATCATTTGCCAAGGTTTATGGATAGTATTACATACTAGCACCATTATGGTCCAATTTTTTTGTCACATGATTACTTTAAGGATTTTAAAGAATAAAATATTAGTTTCCCCAAACAATGTTTTCCAGAAACCAGCCAAGACATATATGAATACTAGGGTAAAGAAAAGTTGAAGTATTATGATGAAAAGGAATAGAGAGAAGAAGGGGGGAAAGAAGTTTAAAAATACTGTGTAGAGAACTCAAGGGATACTACAAAAGCAGTACTTTAAGGGAATTTGATAACTACAAATGTCATATTAAAAAAATTTCTCAAATCAACAACCTAATATCACATTTTAAGAAATGAGAGAAAGAAGTGCAAGCCAAACCCAAAGATAATGGAAAGAATAACACAGTTATGATTAGAGCAAACATTAATGAAATAGAAAATTTAAAGTATAGTGACAATAAATGAAACTCTAAGTTCATTCTTAAAAAGATCTATAAAATTGACAAACATGTAGCTAGAATAGCCAAGAAAACAAAGAGAAAAGACCCAATTTACTAAAATCAGGAATGAAATAACGGCTATTATTACTGACATAGAAATAAAGGAGATTATAAGAGCAAAGTACAAACAACGATATACCAATAAATTAGTCACCTAGATAAAATGGAAAATTTTCCTAAAAAGATTTAAAAAGTGAAATTGACTCAAGAAGAAATGGAAAACTGAATAGATCTATCATAAGTAAAGTGACTAATTTAGTAATTTTTTTTTCCTAGCAAGAAAAGTCCAGGTTAGATGGCTCTACAGGTGAAAATTACCAAACACTGAAAAATTGATACCTATTTTTCATAAATTCTTCCTAAAGAACACAATAAAGGATCACTTCTCACTTATTTTATGAGGTCAGTACTGCCCTTACACCAAGGCCAAACAAAGAAATTACAGGAAAATAAAATGATAGAAAAATATGCTTAGGAATACAGATGTAAATTCCTCAACAAAATCCTAGCAAACAGAACCCAACATTTAAGCAGACCTATAAACTGATCATAAGTGACTACTGTGAAAAATTATATGATAACATATTAGATAACAAAATTCAACAACATTTTAGAAAACTTTACATCATGATGACGTGGTATTTACTCCTCGAATGATTCAATATATAAATAATCAAGATAATACACAATATTAACAGCATGAAGGACAAAAACCACATGATCATCTCAATTGATGGAGAAACATCATTTCACAATACTTAATACCATTTTGTGATTAAAAACACTCAATAAACTAGGAATAGAAGGAAATTACATCAACAGAGTAAAAGTGGCACATGGAAATTCTGCAGCTAACAATACTCAATAGTGAAAAACTGAAGCCTTTCACTCTTAAGATCAAAACAAGGCAATAATTCCATTCTTGCCACTTCTATCCAATACGGTACAGGAATGTCTAAACAGAGAAACCAAGAAAGAAAATAAAATAAAATGCATTCAAATAGAAAAGAAAGAAGTAAAATTTTCTACTTGCAAATGACATGATCTTACCTGTAGAAAACTGAAAAGATTGAAAAACAATATTGGCAGTCTCATGCTTCCTGATTACAAAACTTACTCCAAAGCTGCGGTAATCACAATAGTGTAATACTGGTATAAAGACACATATATAGACCAATAGAACACAATAGAGAGCCCAGTAACAAACCCTCATGTGTAGCTTATATAATCTTTGACAAGAATGTAAAGGCTACACAATGGGGTACAGGTCATCTTTTTGATAAATAATGGGAAAACTGAATAAACTTCCTGTATAGCACATACAAAAATTAACACAAAACAAAGACCTAAATGCATAAGTTAGAATTATAGAATAAACACCTAGAATACCTAGAATAAAAAATAAGAAAAAAACTCTTCAGGTTGGATTTGGCAATGGTTTCTTGTATATGATACTCAAAGCACACCCACAAAAAGCAGTAATAGGCAAGTGAGACTACATCAAAGCTACAAATTTCTTTGTGCCAAATAATCAACAGAGTTAAAAGGAAACATATGGAATAGGAGAAAATTTTAACAATCCAGGATCTGTTAAGGGGTTAATATCCAGAACACATAAATAACTCCCACATCTCAACAACAAAAAATCTGACTAAAAATTCAGTAAAGGATTTGAATAAATATTTCTCCAAAGAAGATTCACAAATAGCCAAAAAAAAAAAAAAATGAAAATAAGCTCAACATCATTAATCATCAAGGAAATCCCAGTCAAAACAATGGTGAATTTTCACCTTAGACCTGTTAGGGTTAGGTAATGTCAAAAAAAAAAAAAAAAAGAAAAAAACAATAACTCAGAAAATAATAAGTACTGATAAGGATGTAAAGAAATGGGAACTCTTATGCGTTGTTAGTAGGATTATAAAGTGATGCAAATAGTAGGGAAAACATTATAAAGGTGACTCAAAAAGTTTAAAATAGAATTACCATATGACCCAGCAATCCCACTTCTAGGTATATATTCAAAAGAATTAAAAACACTATTCAAATAAATATTTACAGCCCTACACAGGTAACTCAGGGGATTAGAGAGTCTTCCTGATACACCAAGGTTGTGGGTTTGATCCCTGGTCCAGGCACATACAAGAATCAACCAATGAATGCATAAATGAGAGAATCAAATTTATATGTCTCTCTCTCTCAAAATCAATAAATATTTTTTTTAAAAAAGACCTGTTTACAGGGTCATGTTCATTGCAGCATTATTTAAGCAAGAAAATCTAAATATCCTTCAATGGGTGGATAAAGAAAATGTGATATACACATACAATAAAATACTATTCAGCCTTGGAAAAGAATAAAACCATGTCTTGTAATATATTACAACATGGGTAAACCTGGAGGACAGTATGCTAAGTGAAATAACCTGTCACAAGAAGATAAATACTCTGTGATTCTACTTATATGAGGTGTCTAAATAAGAACTCTTAGAAATGGACAGTAGAATGTGATTGTCATTGACTGAGAAGAAGAGGAAAGGGGAATTTTTCAATAGATGTAGATTTCCAGTTTTGCAAGATGAAAAAATTCTAGCAATCTCTTACACAACATGCAAATAGTTAATATCACAGTACTGTGCACTTAAAAATGGATAAGATTTTTTTAAAAAAGCAGCAAGAAGAAATTTGCAGAATGGTTGTCAGAAGAAAGTTTTTGAGAATCTATTTACTCTCAGAAACCAAATCAAATGATTGCAAGGAAAAGTGAGAGGAGGTGGTAAACCAGAAATGTTTAGTACTTTACCAGTAACAGGAATTAAAAGTAGGTTAGCTTTGCCTAATTTTGAAAATAGCTTAAGAGTCCAAAGCTAAAGACTTCTAGGTCTTTTATGGGTTCATTTTGGAAATACTGTACGACCAATATTTTAACTGGACAGAGAATTCATTGTGTGGGAAACACACAGATGACAGTTATTCTGAGTCAAAAGGATTCAGAAGAGTCAGAGCTTAAATATAACAAAAGTTGGTGAAATACCTAAATTGATTTATTTCCTTTTTTATGTACACAGGAGAGTAATGACTAGTAACACACACACACAAAAAAATTTAATTAAGCAAATGTGTCAATTATAAGTAGTAAGAAAATTTAAAGAGAATTAAATACCCCCATAAAGTGGTGTTTTTTCTAGTAATGAAAATTTGGTCTAACATCGCCAAATCAGTCGATGTGAAACACCACAACATAGAAAAAAGGATAAAAAACACATAATCATAGCTATTATTCAGAAAAAGGATTTGACAAAATACAGTATAATTTTTATTATTAAAAACACTCAACAGGGAGAATCAAGATGGCGGAGGAGTGAGTGGAAGTCACACTGACCTCTTCCCAGGACCAACCTGGAATTACAACTAAATTGTGGAGAAATTACCTGGGACAAACAACTGAACAATAGTGAGAGAGGAGCCTTGTAACCTCATAGACAGAAGAATTGGCTTTAGCACAATCTAACTGGGAAGGAGTGTGGTACAGACCTGAGAAGATGGGTGGGGCACCCATGGGCAACAGCACCAGAATGATATTGAAATGGCCAGTTGGATCCCCTGAGAAGAGTGGAGTCTAAACCAAAAGTGGGGATCTCTAGCCCACAGCACCAGAGCCTCCAAAAAACACAGAAAACAGCCAGCTACAAAAAGTGACAGGGTTGCTCTCTACCAGAGACAGGCAGCTGGAGACGCAAAGAGCCTTCTAAAGGGCCAACACATACATTTTTATTTGCAGCCACTTACCCTGGTCTCCAGCAAAGGCGGGGACAGAGTGGGCTGAAGACACCCGAGGAGAGACTGGGGAAGGAGGCTTTGGTGGGAGAACTGAGAGAGTAGCCGGTGGAATCTCAGTGCTGACTCATCCCCCATTGCAGCAGCCATCTTACTCCAGAAGAGACCACTCCCCCTGAGTGGCAGCAGTGTCAAATGACCCAATTGCCCTGTCCCCAGATAGGATTCCACCCCGTCCTGTGCTGTCTAAGCTGCCTGCTGAGTGCAGAGTGGCAGCCACAGACAGTACATCCTAGGGTAAAGGCTCTGGCGACACTTGAGGAGAGACTGGAGACAGAGGCTTCAGGGAAAGAACGGAGACAGTAGCCAGCAGGGTCCTAGTGCGGACTCCTCCCCAATATGGCAGCAGCATGAGAGGACAAAATAACCCCGTCCCCAGGAGGGACTCTGCCCTGAGCTACCTAAGGAAGCCTGCTGAGTGCAGAGTGACTAGATTAAAAGCTGAAGGAGGCAGCCATATACAATAGATTACTGGAAGTCTCGAACAGACTGCCTAAGGTCAGACAGGGTTAACATCTGACATCATCAGAGACAGATCCAGAAAGAAAAAACAGTGGCCTCCTACCATAGAAGTTCACACCACAAAGTCAGGAAATCAAGACCAATCAACTTAAGACACAGAAGCAAAAGAGAAGAGTCTCACAAATAATGGGAAGACAAAGAAATATCCCTGACTCAAAGGGAAAGGAGGAATCCCCACAAAGAGAACTAAATGAAATAGGGGCAAGTAAACTCTCAGATATTGAGTTCCAAACAACGGTTCTAAGAAAGCTCAATGAGCTCAGTGAGCCTAGGGAGAATTACCAAAATCTACAGGGAAACTATGAGGAACTTACTGCAAACTATATATCAGCATGAAAAAGGACATAGAAACTATCAATGAGAGACAAGAGGAAATGAAGAATACCATTTCTGAACTGAAGAACACAGTAGAAGGAATCAAAAGCAGGCTAGATGAAGCTGAGGGATGAATCAGCAAGCTGGAGGACAAGGTAGGAAAAAACTCCCAGAAAGAGCAAGAAATGGAAAAAAGACTCAAAAAGAATGAAGAGGCATTTAGGGAAATGCAGGATAACCTGAAACGTAGTAATATCCATATAATAGGGATACCAGAAGAAGAAGAGGATGAGGAAGGGATAGAGAACCTGTTTGAAAAAGTAAAGTATGATGGAAAACTTCTCTAATTGGAGGACAGAAAAAGTCACACAAGTCCAGGAATCACAGAGGGTCCCATTCAAGAAGAACCCAAGGAGGCCCACTCCAAGACGCATCATCATTAAAATGGCAAATAGCAAAGACAAACAGAGAATCCTAAAGTCAGCAAGGGAGAAACAGGTAGTAACATATAAGGGAGCCCCAGTATGTCTAGCAGTTGAATTCTCAACAGGAACACTGCAGCCGGAAGGGAATGGCAAGAAATATTCCAAGTCATGAAAAGCAAAGGCCTGCAGCTAGGACTGGTCTACCCAGCAAGGCTCTCAATTAAAATGGAAGGCAAAATAAGAAGTTTCCCCGACAAAAGAAGGCTAAAAGAATACATCTTTACCAAACCAGCATTGCAAGATATGCTAAAGGGACCACTATAAGAAAATGAAGAAAAAGAGTCTAAGAATATCCAGTTCCTTTCACAGTTGCCAATACTTGATATTACCAATATTTTTAATACTCATTAATCTGATTGTGACAATGATGTTATTTTAATTTTTCCTTTACTATTTGTTGAAACTAAACCTGTTTTAGTATATTTCTTGCCTATTTCTATTATTTTTTTAAAAAATCTTTAAGTGACTTTTGGTTTTCTTTATCCATTTATTGATTAAAGGTTTGTATAAATTTTTTCCCTAAAAAAACACAAAAAAACAAAAAAAACCCTATTAACCATGTTTTAGATGTGTTGCAAATACTTTTCTATTCTATTCCTTGTCCTTTAAATTTTTTTATATGTATATTACTATATAGTTAAATTTTTAATATAGTCATATTTTCATTATTTACATTATAGCTTCTGGGGTTGAATATATTAGTTCAGGTCATGAAAAATATTAGTTCTATTTTATTCTAAAACTTCTTAGATTCTACATATTGATTTTGAACACACCTGAATATTTCTTGTATAATGTGTGAAATAGGGCTCTATATTTGTTTTATTTCAAGTGATAGTGGTCCACACACCTTATTTATTGATAATCCTTATTTTATCCATTGATTTGAAATATCAACTTAATCATATATTATATTGTTAGACAGATATATATGTTTGTCTCTAGAATGTTCATTATATTTCATTGATCTACTTGATTATTTCTGTGATGGTGTCATGTTTAATTGCTGAGACTTTATAATAGTTTAAAATTTTTGTAAATATTTTATAATTAACTTTGACATTAAAAAAATAAAATCAATCTGCTTTTAAGAAAGAAAGAGAGAGAGAAAGATGGAACTCCTACCTTTTGCAACAACATGGATGGAACTGGAGAATATTAAGCTAAGTGAAATAAGCCAGTTGATGAAAGTCAATTACCATATAATCTCACCTATAAGTGGACTCTATTCAACAAAATAAACTAATGGACAAAATAAACAACAGGCAGAGAAACATGAAGCAGACTAAAGGTGACCAGAGGGGAGGGAGAAAGAGGACAGTAGTGGAAAGAAGGGGAAGGTACTAGATAAAGAACATGTATGAATGATCCATGGACATGGACAACAGAGTGGGAATTGACTATGGGAGTTGGGGGTGGGGGTAGTATGGGTAGAGGGTGGTAAAGAGAGAAAAATTAGACAACTGTAATAGAATAAATATGATTTATAAATTAAATAATAATAATAATTGGGTTGGCCAAAAAGTTCATTTTTTTCTTGTACGATGGCTCCAGTAACTCTGTTCTCTTAGAATTCATCTAAAACAATTCTGTTAGTTTATATCGTGACAGATGTCTTATCAGAATGCATTTAATAAATGTTTCAGAGTTGGTAAAAAAAAAAACACTCAACAAATTAGGACTATATGAGAACTTCCTCAGAAGTTCTATAAGTTCTCCTGTAGGAGAACTTCTTTTGTAAAGACATCTATACAAAACCCACTGTTAATATCATACATAATGGTGAAAAAATGCTTTCCCCTTATGATCAGGAACAAAAACAAGTAGATTCATTCTCATCACTTCTATCTGACATTGTATTAAAGGTTCAAAAAGTGCAATTAGGCAAGAAAAAGGAAATAGATTGAAAATAAAGTAGAACTCTCTTCACAGATGTCATAATCTTATATATAGAAAATGCTAAGCAATACATACACATACAATCAGTAATGTTGGAGAATATAAAATGAATATATAAAAACTCAATTATATTTCTATACATTATTCCTGTACCATAAAGAATGAAACTGGCTTTATCTCAGTTTCTGGCAGGTACCCTCTAGATTCTTGGAATTCATTGGAGTGGTAGGAGACTATTATAGTGGTCCCTGATAGATTATGCTATTGAAGTGGCTTTTGGTGAGCCCCCTAGATATATTTTGTTAACAAAATGGCTAATGATGAGGCCACAACAAAAAGGTCAACCATACAATTTAGACGGTCAAGATTTTGAGTCATGTGACATCAACCCAAATTCAACAGACGGGTGGAGGTTGATGATTTACTTTAACCATGTCAAATGATGTAATCAATAATGCCCAGGTAATGACCTCAGTATATAACTCTGGGCACAAGTCTCAGGTGAGCTTCCTTAGTTGGTAATACTTTGCATATTGTCACACACTGATGTGCTGAGAGGGTAGTATGCCCTGACTCTATGGGGAGAACACAATGAAGCTTTATTTGTGACCCTCTGGAATGTTGCTTAATGTGTCTTCTTTTGTTTTGTTCTATTTACATCCTTTAACTATAATAACATTTTAATAAGAAGTATAGTACTTTCCTGCATTCTGTGAGTTGTTATAGGAAATTAGCAAATCTACCCTGGCCAGTGTGGTTCAGTTGGTTGGAGCATTGTCCTGTATACTGAAGGACTGTGGATTTGATTCCTGGCCAGGGCATATACTCATGATACAGTTTGGATCCCCACTCAGGGCATGTATGAGAATAGAACCAATTGTTGTGTCTTCTCTCTCACACAGATGTTTCTCTCTCTCTCTCTTTTCTTTTTCCTTACTCAAAAAGCAATGAAAAAATTGTCCTTTGGTGAAGATAAAAGAAATAAAGAAAAGATAATTAGCAAACCCAAGAGGGGAGTAGAAATCCTGCCGTTCATAGCTAGCTGGTCAAAAGGGGGGGCAGCCTGGAGGCCACTGATCTTGGGGTTGGTGTCTGAAGCTAGAGTTATCTTGTGGAGGACTGTGCCCTTACATTTGAAATTTAGTCCAACTTTAAGTATTTGGTATCAGAAACCCCTGGAATTAGCAAGAACAAACCAAAAATAAAATTAAGAAAATAATTCCATTTATAAGAGCATCATATAATAAGATACTTAGGAATTAGTTCATAGAAAAAAATAATGATCTAAATAAGTGGAAAAATATCTAATATTCATGAATGGGAAGATTTCATAGTGTTAGTAGTAGTATGAAAATATCAGATTGCTCTGCAAATTCTATGTACTTCCTAGCTGCTTTTATTTTTTTTTTGCAGAAATTGACAAATAGATCTTATATGTCTATGTATGGAAATACAAGTGATCTGTAATAGTCAAAAACAATCTAGGAAAAAATAACAAAGTTAAAGGACTCACACTTCTCAATTTAAAACTTTACTACAAAGCTAAATTAATCAAGACTGAGTGATGCTGACATAAACCTAGATCTATAGATGAAAGAGAAAAAATTCTGTGTCCATGAATAAAGCCTTATATGTACAGTCAATTGATTTTTGACACTGCTGCAAAGAAAATAAAATGGAAACCAACAGTATTCTGGTGTTGATATATCTTGATATGTACATGCAAATGAATGCACTTGGGTTTCTACCATACAAGATACATAAAAATTAACTTAAAATGGATAATAGACATAAATATAAGAGCTAAAACTATAAAAATCTTTAAAAAATAGTAAACTTTATGACTTTGAATTAGACAATTGTTTATTAGAGAAAATACAAGTAACAGAAAAAAATATAGAAAAATTGGAGCATGTCTTCATAATTTAAAAAGCTTTTTTTCTTCAAATGATACCATAAAGAAAGGAAAAACAGCACACAGAATGGGAGAAAATATTTGTGAATCATATATATGTTAAGTGATTGGTATTCAGAAAATACTATATTAGGACCTCTTACAACTCAATGAAAAAGAAACAATATAATTGACAAGCAGGGCCAAGCATCTGAATAAACATTTTCCCCAATGAGATATATAAAGGACCAACAAGCATATGAGAAAATGTTCAACACCATTAGTGGTTAGAGAGATATAAATAAAAACCACAAGGAGATGCCATATACACTGGGGCGGTGAAAGTAAAAAATACAATTACAAGTGTTGACTAGGATGTAGAGAAATTAAACCCTTTACATTGCTGGAAGAAATGTAAAATGGTGCAGCTGCCTTGGAAAAGTTTCAAAGTTCCTCAAAAAGTTAATCACAGAGTTACTATATAAACCAGCAATTCTACTTGGAGGTATATACTGAAGATAAATGAAAACATACACACACACACAAACCAGTGCACAAATACTCATAAGATCATGATTTACAATAATCCAAAAGTATAATCAACCCAAATGTCTGTGAACTGCATAATGGGTAAATAAAAGTTATTTTGTACAATGGAATATCATTTAACAATAAAAAGGAATGAAATACTGATTCATGCTACAAGAGAAATGAATCTTGAAAAAAACCAATCACACACACAAAAATTGCATTTATATGAAATATCCAGAATAGGCAAAGCTACAATCACAAAGAGAAAAGTCCTGGTTTCCACAGAAATGAGGGAAGGAGGATTATAGAGTAACTGCTAATGGATATGGGGCTTCTTTCAGGGATGATAAAAAAGTTCTAAAATTAGCAGCAATTGTTGCACAACTCTGTGGATACACTTAAACCACCAAATTGTACATTATAAAAATATTACATGAAATACATATAAAATACTGTAATATTATAGTATCTTAATCAAACTATTATATAAAATGGCATTATTAAATAAAAGAGTGATTAGAAGACTGGCATTGGGAGAAAAAAATACTTTTAAAAGGTAAGAGATAAGGCTGAATTTGCAACCAAATGCTGCTGGTTCTTACTTTTTCATTCATAATTTAAAATGTACAAGAAAAAATTCTGGTGTGAACATTTCATAAATAAGTTTTTAAAGAAAATTAAAGGAGACAGTATCATTTAGGGTGTTATTTCAGGTTTTCCATCTGTTTCAAATATATAACCCATGTCTCTTTAATTTTTTATGGAAGTTTATTATTAACAGCCTCTTCTTTCTGAAATTAAAATCACTTTGAAAAATGTAGAAGTAGAATCTGACATTGATCACAATGGATAGGCCTGTCATCAACATAAACTTCAATTTAGAGTTTATCCTCTAAATCAACTCTCACTGTCATAACCAAACAAGTAAAAGTGGTGTTTGCGATTTAAGAAAGCCATGTCTGTTAGTAGATTAGTTTCAAAGAACTCTTCTTTTCCTTTCCAATACTGGTCAGCCACTGTCCAGAGTTTTGAAACACCTAAAAATGTGAGACTAAAGAAAATCAAAAAGGATAGAGGTGGAGATAATTATTTTACTGCTGTTTTCTTCAGCTCATCTTCATGATTACCAGTTTGATTTTCCTTAGAATCCCCAGCTCTGGATTGGTACAGCTGAGAAGAAAGCTATTAATTTATTTTATACAGGAAAAACAAACAATAAAATAAATATTTTCCCTCAAATAAAATGCCTTCTATATAAATTACAGTTCAAGGAAACAAGAAGAGAATTCTATATAAATTATAGTTTGAGGAAACATGAAGAGAAAATGAAAAAATGAAACCATAATTCTCCCAAAATCACTAGTTTAAATGTTCTCCAAACCCTGGCAGGTAAGGAATTAGGAGGCAACTATTGGTAATTACAGTTGAGTGTCTGATTTTGAGCTTAGTCACCAACTTGTTCACAGAAGTAAGTTCTTTCTGGAACACCAACAGAAAGAAAGCAGGACAATAATAAAATGATAATAAAATAAATAACAGACTTATAACAGCAATCAAATCATCTGGCACCTTGATTCATTCTCTTATGCAGAGATTTTTTTTTTTTTGGCTTTTTTGTAGATTTTGTTTTGTCTTAACAGTAATGTAATATTATCCTTTCTGTTATGAAAATTTTTAAATAGTCAGAGAAAGGTGTTATTTGGTAGACAAAACAGAAACTAGGAGAAAATATCAGACCATCCCCTCACCTTCAACACTTTTTTTAAATTTATTTTCTTATTGTTCCAATGCATTTGTCTCCATTTACCTGCCACCCCTCTCCCCTGCCCCACCCACCCCCACCTCCCTCCCTCAATCCTTCCCCACCTTGGCTTTCTCCATGTGTCCTTCACACCTGTTCCTTGGTCTGACCCTCTTCCCTCATCCCTCCCTCTGGTCCCTGTCGGTTTCTTCTTTCTTTCAATGTTGCTAGTCTTATTTTCCTTGCCTGCTTGCTTTGTTGATTAGGTTCCACTTATAGGTGAGATCATATGGCATTTGTCCTTCACCCCCTGGCTTATTTCACTTAGCATAATGTTCTTCAGTTTCATCCATGCTGCTATGAAGGGCAGTAGCTCTTTCCTTCTTTCTGCTGCGTAGTATTCCATTGTGTAAATGTATCATAGTTTTTTAACCTGCTCACTTACTGATGGGTACTTAGGTTGTAAACGATAATTTTCTAATTACTAGGATTCTATGTCTCTTTCTCCACAGGGAAGGTGATAGTAGTAGATTATGAGCACATATTTTGTTTTTATCCATATAATCTTATATTTAGTGGGCTAGTCAAGATACTGTGTCAAGTCCACATTGGTGATAAAGTTCATATGGTAAGACAAGCATACAAGAATAGTAAAGAAAATACCAAAAAAGGAAACTACAAGAATAGACTTGCTCTGCCAGATATTTTTTAAAAACTATAAAACTTGTACAAATAAAAGTATGTGTTTCTGGTGCATGAATAAACAGACCAATGGAATAGTATAGAAAGTTCATAAATAATGCAAGTACACATGAAAATTTAGGATTTTATAAAGGTAGCACCTCAAACCATAAGGACAAAGATAGACTATTTATAAATTGTTCTAAAACAAATCATTAGTTATTTGGAATAAGAAAAAGTTATATCTATACTTCACACCATACACTAGAATAAACTCCATTTAGATCAGGGACCTACATGAAGTAAATTAATATACATACTAAAAGAAATTATAGCTGAATTTCATATAACCTCTGTGTGGATAAAAACTTCCTAAATAGAATTCAAAACACAGAGACAAAAAGATATTTGACTACATTAAAAAACTTTTTAAAACATTTGAATGACAGAATTTCATAATCAATGTCAAAGACAACTGAAAAGCTGAGAGAAAATCTTTGCAACCTCTATGACAAATGCATAATATCCACAATATATAAAGGACTCTTAAAATTTGAGGAACAGAAAACCAAAAACCTGATGGAAATGGGGATAAAAAAATGAGACAAAGATTGGAAAATAATTCACAAATAAAAGGTACAACATGCCCCTAAACATGTGAAAAGATATTCAAACTCACATGGGATGGAGGTAATGACATTGTTTACGGTATACCTTCTGCTAGATTTAAATCCATTAACTCATCGCTAACATTTTTTGATGCTTCTAAGATGAATTTTGCATTTTATCCATTTTTTTAGTTGACCTCATTGGAAGAGCTGATCTTTATTATTTTCATTATCAATGTTCCAAAGAGGGCAGAGCAGAGAAAGGATCTGTTTAGCTGATTCTTATGCAGATTTCTATGTCATTTTTCTGTTTTCATTCCTCCTGTCCCCACCTCCTTCTTCAAAGGTATTTGGTGTCCTATTCCTGAGGTTTGGTTTTTTTTGGCGGGGGGGGGGGTGATTATAAATCACATGGTTTCTGTGTTTCTGTTTTTTTATGCCCAACTATTTTCTAGCTTCTAAAATGCATTGCTGTCTGCTCTTCTCCACTTATTGTTCATGTGAGTTTATACTTTTCTTATTCCTCAACGATGACTTCATTGGAGTTTTGGGGTAAGTAGAACTAAACCTGAATCTCTTTTTTCTTATTTCTTATTTCCCCAGCTTTATAGAGGAATAATTGACAAACATATCATATATATTTAAAGTGTACAACAGGATAATTTGATATATGCTTGCATTGTGGAATAATTAATAAAACTCTTTTCTTTTTGATGGTCTCAGAGGCAATGACAATACATCAACCAGGTGACAAACAGAAGGGATTCTGAGCTAAGAGAATTCCACTGGTTTCTTGATTTTTACAATACAATGCTCCTCTTGTGAAGAAGTGGTTGATGTTTCAAAGCATGGGTTCTCCAATTTACTATGTAATCTCTGTGCCTAAATTGCCTCAGATTGGAAATAAATATAATAATAGTATCTACCTATCAAAGTTCTTTGGATGTTTTAGTGACAATAACTGTAGAAGTATTTAGGACAGTACTATCACAAAATAACCACTTGATAAGTGTTAATTTTTATTACCACTACCATAAAGCCCAAAGGACACCACTTATGTCCATTTTCAACCAATCCTATGATAGGAAAACTTGATAGGGTCATAAAGCTCACTGTCATTTGTGCTGTGAATTTTTAAACACTTAAAGCCATCTTACCTGATTATATCTGGTGCCTAATTTTCTCATATCAATGGTTATACATAAAATAGCAATGGGGTAAAGATATGTAGTCAATTTTCTGACCTTTTATTATATAAATAAATATATTATAATGAACTGGTCATTGACTGTGTAAAGTACTCAGGTATGTTGGAGGAGAGAAAGATTTATAATAGTGACTGCCTTCTAGAAGTGTATGTGGAAACATAACATAATAGGTAAAAACTATAATTCATGAAAGATTTAAGTAATACTTCATGGAGAAAAATAGAAAAAAATAGTTAAAGATAACATCATATTATTGAAATCCAATTGGAAAATTGAGTCATAATATTTCTATTGAAATCATTCCTGAATTATTTAAATAAATCACTCAATGCCAGGTATGGGATTGCCATGAGATGAATGTAACTTTAGAATTCAGGGACACTCATTTACATGGGGCTCTTACAAGGCCCTGTGAAGGGTTCCAAAATATGTCCACATGGTCACATGTTAATATAAAATTTAGGACAGTAAGAAATTTAAAGACTGTCTCTTTACACTCTGATTTCCCTTTCATCATACTTCTCCTGTGGCAGATGGCATTGGAGAACTGTGGGCATTTGAGGAATTCTACAAAGGAGAATTTCGGTGGAGAATACACTCCATTTGGGTTTAATAGGATATGTACTATGTTGTTCACAATAAGTCCTATGTAGAATGAGCTTATGGTTAGCCATCCTGGTGTAGAACAGATTCCAGAATGCTTGTAGCTCTCCCTTCCTGAACTCCCCCTGTGAGGTGACACGTGGTGCAGATTAGTATGACCATGTCCTACAGCTCTCTGTACTGAAAGTATCAAGATAATGGGGAGAAAAAAGATTGAAATGTGTGCAGCCAGGAGGCAGCCTGTGGAAATTTCTTCCAGTCATCAGTGTTGTAAAATTATAAGCAATGCATTTAATTCTCATGGAGTCTAGTCAAAACAAAAGTTACCACCTGTCAAGAAAATACTCAGTAATGCAGCACATGTGATTTCAACATATCATAAAGTTTTCATTGAGAATTGTGACCAAAATTAAACATCAGAATTATTTTTTTTTGTAGGGCATATACCTGTCACAGTGTTACAAAGAGCCAGGACATCAGAAGGTGAAGTTGTCTGTGAATGCATCTGAAGGTATTAGACTATATCCAAGCATATCTGATGCACCTTGTCCTGATATAGTCTGACATGCCCAGACAAGTCACTGCACAAAATTTTCACTAAAGCTTCAAACAGCCTGAAGAAATGAGTGTTATAGTGACAAGCCCCCTATATACACATGTTGATCAGTAAGTCAATGCACACAATTTAAGAAAATTTGATTACACAATTATGTAGCTCAATTCAATGTAGTCATGAATTTTAAATACATTTGATTTACTTTTGTGCATTCATTGACTTCAGATTAAATTCACATATTTATACTTATTGATCATACCAAAAGTCAAAGTATTATGGAGTTGTGTGAGGCAGTTAGGTAGCTAATTAATAGAGATGTTGTGTTATTTTGTTTGTGTGTGAGATGTTTGTGGTATTTGTCAGCTTTATAAATTTGCAAATGTTTTTGTGAATATTTTATTTTTCCAAGTATGTATTCCACTTTCACTCATATTTGTCAATTCAAAATTGTATATTTTTTTAAAAAGAACCTCTTAAATAGTGTATCATGGAACCCACAGCATATGAGGTTGACAAGATTTTGTATGTGCACAGTCCTCAGTACAGTGCCTATCACACAAGAAGTTCACATGAACTCCTAGACCTTAAGGTTATATAAATCACCAACAGAATTCTTAACACATAGCATGTTCTAAGTGCTACCTTCCTCCTTTCTTCATCACTTTGAAAAATTCAACTGCTGTGAAACTCAGAGCCTCATTGAATTAAAATACCTGACCTTAACCAAGAATTAGGACTATATGGCATTTTTATATTGGTCAACCGTAAGATACCAAATAATGTAGATCTGGATGGAAAAAGGATGTATTATCCAAGATACTAGAATACTAGAACAGGAAGTATAGCGTCAAAGCTTTACAGGAACTCAGAGAGAACATACACACACAGGCACACACACTTGAACAGAGTGATCCAAAAATAAAATAAAAAATGCAATCAATGTATATTATTTACTATCTTGGTTTTTTTTCATTCTTTTAAAATACTAGTATTATTTTTTACCTGTTATTTTCTTCCATGTTTTTACATTAATTTAAAATAAAATTCGGAATTCTGAAATTCTAAAATTTCATATTTTCAGTTTGTCATCTCTTTCAATGTAATGTCCCCACCCCATGCCAAATCCATGCTACTTTCTAACATCATCAGCTGCACTACTTAATAGAAACACCCTGTAGGAAAAGCTAATTGCTGGGGGAATTGCTATTCCCTAAAGCCAATGGGAAACTTTGGAATCTCCTATTAGTCTCAAGACTGAAATCCTATCTCAATCAGAGATAATTATTAAACTAAGCAAGGGGATTTCAATAGTCTTCTCAAATTGATCCCAAAGATGCCACCTGCAATGCGGCTGCCTCATTCAGCTTTAGCCACTTTCAATTAACTGAACAGCATAAAGCACTCCCAAGAGACTAGAAGCAAACAAAATCCAAATTACAAACAAGCAGAGATATCTGAAGCAATTAAGCCCTTGGTGGCTTAACTCCAGGGTGCCCAAATGTCTTGTTCAAAGCCAAGGACCCAACTGGAGTAGGTATTGTGTTAAATCAGTTCAACCTTATGAAGCATCTAATATCTAATAAATTCAGACTTTGTAGACAGTTACATTATATAACTGATTAGAGAAAGAAAGGGAAAAATTCCTGTGGTCTGAATGATATGATATAGCACTCTCTACAGCCTAATTCCACAAGGTAATGTCCGAACTTTCATTTCAATTTTCAAACTTGATTCCATTCACTTCCTAGAATATCACAACACTGTACTGTAAAGCTGCATTATATAATTCCTTGAGAGAGGCCCCATGAGCTAATCTAGGCCAAGCTGCTCTTAAAAGGCATCGTGCCACTAGCAGAACTAAGTGGTTCCCATTTGTGTAATTTGGCAAACTTGAAGAAGAGCCAGTGGAAAGGAGAGGGTAAAATGGAGATGAGGAGTTGGAAAAACTAAACACAAAATGGAGCAAGGAAGAGTATGTGTGTGAGTGGTTGAAACAACGAACTAAAAAATAGTCCCTAGAATGAATCCCAATGGCTATGTATAGCTGATGATGAGGATCAGGGAAGCATTTCAAACATGCTTACTTTTTGACTCAGCACTGGATTACAGAAGCCTCTGCCAAGCTTCTTCAGGAGGGAGACTGATGCTAAGTCTCAGTTCCTCCTTCACTGCTTCCTCTAACTCTTTCCCCTCCCCTCTCAGTGTTATTACTGGAGCAGCACAAAGGGAGAGGACTGGGACTGAAGAGGCTTATCTTTAATAGCACCTTATCTATGGCTAACAGTAAAACTCGAAGTTAAAACTAAAGGAATTCTAGTCCTCCTGCCATTTCTCTCTTTTTTCAATGCTATTCCAATTCCTTAGGAGTCTCTTTCTCTCAGTTTATGCACTCCAATCAATCAAGAAAGCAATAAGCCGCATATTCAGGCCCTACTGTGCCCCAGGAACCATGCAAGGCCTGGGGTACAAAGATAGACAAGATATTCCCCCAATACCAAAGAACTCAGAACATTGTTAAAAACATTAAAGGACTGAAAAAGGTTAGACACCAACCAGTACACATTGAATTACATTTGTAAATTATAGTTGGCTCTGAGTTCAAAGGAGAAAGAGCTGAGGAAAGGCCTAGTGGTTAGGCCCTTGTGGAGAATAAAGAAAGTAGATATGCTTTCATAGACAGAGTCAGGGAGTATAAGCAACCAGAAAAGACTTGTGACATGGGAAAAATCACATAAAAAAATTAGGCTTACATTTGAGGGGAGTAAACCTGTCCCAAAGTGATGATGGAAAGGAAAATTCAACTCAGACTCTGGAAGCATTTAGATATCAATCCAAAGACTCTGGGCCTTATTTTACTAGTTGTGGGGAAATAACCAAGTGTTTAAACATTCTTCTACTCAGCTCTTTGCTCATAAATTCATGAAGGCATGCATGTGAATACATCTATTAATATTTCATTTATTATTCCATACTTTACTTGTGCAAAAGATTTGAGCCTTATAAGAACGAAAACCTATACCATCTAAAAATATAAGTAGATTAGAATGTCAAAGATAATTTTAAGGGGTAATATAAGAAACACAACCTATGATATAATAATTCATATTTTAAAGTCAAAATAATTTCATAGGTAATGAGGATATGAGAATAAGCAGGTATATTGGTGTTTAAGAACAGAGAGCACTGAAATAAGTAGTTCTTAACATATGTAATAATTAAATATAAAAATAATAAATATATTTTGAGTATATCATATACATGTATATTTGTATTGACATGTTTATAATATATTTATAAATTAATATAATGAGAAGATAATCACAATAACTATCACAAAGCTCAACATCTCTGGGTTTATTGTCCCCACTCACTCTGTCAGAATTCCAGTTGTGGAATCATCAGCCCATGTCATCCATGCCCTTCAAGGACCGATCCTCTAAACTATAATGTGGCATGTATTGCCAGACTCCCCTTTAGTTCAGGTACACTGATGGTATGTGTGGTAAAGGAAGTGGCACCGCTAATAGCAATGCTGTAGTCCAATTCTGCTTCCCTTCGGGTGGTGAGTCAGTGATGAGGGCATGCTCTCTGCATGGAGAACCCTGGCATGTGTCACTGCTAAAGGCAATAGTGCTGCTTACAATAGCAGAGTGCCTTGGTACATATGTTTCTAGAATCTTGTGCCACCAATGAGCTACAGAGACCATAATGGAAAAGCCTTGGTTTTCAATTTTTCATTCATTGCAGCCCAACCAAAAGACAATTTGAGGGACTGATCTGTTATGCAAAATCGCCCCTCTTTTTTAACACTTGGGTCATTGTCCTTGAGCCATTGGGTCTCTTCTCTCTCTCCTTTTAGAAGTTAGTCATTTCAGAGTCTTGCTTTCCCACATGATAGTGCTTTGGCAGGACTTCTCATTGGACCTTGTGGAAGCCCAGACACAGCTGAGACTTAAGCTATCTTGCTATGGAAGGAAACTGGACCAAAGTAGAAGTACACACATTCCAAAAATTCTAAAACTAGAGGAGGGAGACTTTATTTTAAGAAACACAATCATTCATTAAGCACATAAACATAAACTTTCTGTCATATTCTTTCCTCTTTCCTAATGTTAAAAACAAAATTGTAGGCCCAAAATGGAATTGTTTACTAAACCCCATGCCACCAAACCAAGACTTAATTCCAGTTTTGGCTCTCCCAAAAATGAATCCTTAAACCAGTCAAGCAGGAGTTGCCCAATCAGCACTAGGTAGGCCATCTGCCTGATAGTCCCCTGGCATTCCCTAAAGGAAAGTGACTTTGCAATAACCAATCCTCTTTTTTGCCCAGTGTTACTATCTTGTTCCTTTCATTTTCTACAACTCCTCAGAGCTACTTTCTATCTGCTAGATTGGATGCTGCTTAATTCAAATAGATTTTTGCTCAAATAGACTCTCAAAATTTTTAACATGCCCCCGTTTATCCTGTAACAGCCCTAGTGTCAGAAGTAGAAACTAAGGAAATCCTCAATAGCCCTCAGGAGCAAAAAGCAATGTGTTGAGCCCCTGGAGCTCACTGTTTTCTCACTGCCCTGGAGGTGCTGGTTAAGTCCCTCTTGGATCTCTGCTTTCAGACTTTATCTGAGCTTTTTTTTTTGCCCCAGACTGGGTCCAGAAACTGGCCAGAGTCAGACTGAGTCCAAACCAGACTGGGTCTGACTTAGAAACTAAACTTGGATCCGAGGTCAGATTAGGTCTGACTTAAGCTGAACTGGGTCTAGTGGGAGTCCTTGGGTGAATAAAATTTTGTTTAAAGGCTGAACAAGCCAACCAGTCTTACCAAAGATAATCTTGAATTACAGTGGTCATAGAGGAGAACACTTAACCTTGAAAAGTTTATCCTTTATGAGGTGCCATAAAGATAAAGGGGTCTCAGCCAAGCACTGATCAAAAGGGTTGAGGAAAATTTATGTTTCCTCCTCTACAATTTCTGGTAGCCAGGATGATACCCTCTGGAATACCCCACTTGCTCCAGAGCCTACAGAAAACTAGAAAAATCTTGTAAAGAGTGAGAGTTATTAAAATCAGCTCTCCCAGATCTGTATCTTTGGTGCCTGGTTGAGAGAGGAAAGTAAAATTCCACATTGTCCCTTTCCTTTAAAGTCCAGATTGGCAGGGAGGGAAAAATTTCTAAGAATTAGGTCTTTGAATTTTGACTTGTAAATTTGCTTTCAGGTACTCATTGGTTATCAATTTTTTATCTCCAGAGGCAACTATTACCTCCTTCTTTGTCTCAATTTGTATCCTGAGAACTTAGTTTGGCAACTGTCAGGTTGTGGGCCCCAGAAATATCCTTGGATAGAAATGTGAGTTGTTTCTTGTTTATAGCTAGATATGGCTGACAGAAACATGGTTTGCACTTCATTGGCAGGTAGGAATCTTTTGATTTGCATCTTAGTTGAAGATCTACTCCTTGACATAAAGAAGGAAACTAAAGATTTTTTTTTTAATTTTTATTTATTAATTTGAGAGAGAACCATTGATTTATTGTTCTACTTATTTATGCATTCATTGGTTGATTCTTGTTAAAAATAAATAAATAAAAGTAAAGAGATTAGCCAAAGAACATTTATGCATGACCCATAGACACAGACAACAGTGGGGTGTGGCGTGGCCAAAGGGAAGCGGAAAGGCAGAGGCTGAGTGGAGGTGAGCAAAGGAAGGGAGTGGGAATAGGAACACCTATAATAATGTCAACAATAAAAATAAAATTAAAAATAGAATAAAGTAAATGTATATTATTTGCCTAAAAAAAAAAGATAATGTAGTTGGATGGGTGGAGTCATTCATGTCCCAACCCAATTCTTTGAGGTATTAAAAACAACTGTACTTGTCCTACAAATCTAGTCTTTACAAGATCAGAAATGTGGCTCTGTAAATAACTCAGAGCCCATATATTCTTTTTACATATCCCAAACCTTCCTCATTCCTCTCATAAAGTTTGCAGATGATATAAAAGATCTGAACTTAGGGAAGAGAAGTCCTATTTGGTGGAGCTTGTATTCCTTCCCTGCGCCTTTTGAGTGGTAGGGACACAAAGATGGGCTACATATTAAACCTGATAATCTCAGCGGAGGCCCACATGGCAGCCTTACAAACTCAGAGACTAAAAGTAACCACATAGTTTATTTTGTTCATTAGATTCCACATATAAGTGAAATCATATGGTACTTGTCTTTCTCTGACTAACTAATTTCACTTAGCATAACACTTTCTAGGTCCATTCATGCTGTGGCAAATGGTAAGATTTCCTTCTTTTTTATGGTCATGTAGTATTCCACTGTGTAAATGTACCAAGCTTCTTTATTCACTCATCTACTAATGGACACTTGGGCTGCTTCCAAATCATGGTGATTGTAAATAGTGCTGCAATGAACATAGGAGCGTATGTATTCTTTAAACTAGTGTTTCATATTTCTTCGGATAAATACCCAGAAGTAAAGCAAACAAAATAGAAATTGACTCCAAGGTACAGAGAATAGGCTGAGAGCTGTGGAATTAAGAGAGGGTGGGGGGCTAGGTGAAACAAGTGAAGAGATTAAGGAAAAAAAAAACCCTCATAGACACAGACAACAGTATGATTACCAGAGGCAAAAGGGGTTAGGAGACGGTAGCAAGGGGTAAAGGGTGGCTTAATGGAGATGGAAGGAAACTTGACTTGGGTTGATGAACACACAATATATGGACAATGTATTATTATAGAATTGTACACCTGAAATTTTATTAACCAATGTCATGCCAATAAATTCAATTAAGAAAATAAATTAACCACATAGATTGGTCTGAAATTAAAACTTTCTAACTAAAAACTAGTCATGGCAGGTAGTCATATCCTAGGCTAGTATCTTCATTGATAAAAGTCAATCTTTACCTTAACTGAGCCTGTCTATTGTCTTATTAATCTATGACAACAAACCTTTGGAATGTTAGGATAATTTCTTTCCCCCCACCCCAGACTCCTCACTACATTAGAGCATAGACCACAAAACCCCTCATTGTTCTTGTTATTATATTCATTGTTAACTGCTAACTATCCTATACCAACAAATATAAAAGATGTGTCTACTCATTTTTCTTTTTATCCAACGTTTTCACTGCTTTGCTTTTCCCCCCTCCCTAATCACCAATGGATTTCATGTAACACCTTACATCTCCTCCTTTGATTCTGATGTATAAAATAAGTGGTAAAACTGCCATTTCCTAGAGTATTTTTTCAATCCATTGAGATTTTTCTTCCTGGCAATTGTTGTCAGTTTGGTGCAAATAAACTTATAAAAAATCTCTACAGGGTTAAACATTTTTTATATTGACATAGAAAAGTATCCTACCTGGTCTTTCCAGGAACTAAGGTAATTCACTCAGGAGGAAAAAAAAAACAAAAACGGAAAAGCTATTTTGAAAACTATCCCTATAACAAATCTTAGAATCTCTTTCACAAAGAGTAAAATGCTTTAGCCAGCTGAGCAGGTAACCTTAGCTTATTCCATCTGCCAGGAATACAGTTTGGACCTATTAAAGAATTTATTAGGAAGAAAGATAACAAGTTGATGGTTAGTTGTTTAATGTTTCATGAAATTTTCATGGGTAATCTAAAAACAATTGTTGAGAATACATAAATTAAATACATGTAAGAAAAAAGTTTATAAGTACAGCTTTAATTGTATTTCATGGTATGTCTACTTTAAAAAATAGTTTTTAAAAGCTTTCTGTAATTTGAAATGTTGAATTATACTGAGATAATTTAAATAATGGGTATTCATTGAATATCTAGATCATTTCCCAATAAAATAAAACACTAAAATATTAATTAGTGAACATAGGTTTATCTAGTTTTGGTTTCCTTTAACTGAGGAACTAAAGATATTTGGGTCTTTTAGTAAACATGTTTTGTACCACATTAAAATTTTTACTGTGAAAAGAATATATTTCTAGAAATCATTAAATCTATTTATAAGTTTGCCAACTCTCAGAATGCTTAAGAATTCTAAGGGTTAGAAACTCTACTTAACATGTGTAATTAAAACTACTTAGAAATGATAAGGATGAAGAAAACAACCACATATGAATAGTAAGTAAGGAAAGTAAAATAAATTATTGTTCTAAAATGATAAAGAGGAGAAAACAGAGGACAAAATATAAATGGATATAAAAAAAAGTTGTAGAAGGTTTGTAGAAAAGGAAGCTTGGGGAAGGAATTTTGTGTGTGGTCAAACTAGCTATGATTAGAATAAATTTATTTTAAAGAATAAATTTTAATATCAAAAGCACACTGGTTCAAAATTAGAATTTGGTTTTCCCCTTGTTAAAGAACAAAGATTTCTTGGATCATTGGTTAACTCTTGATAAGAGATTGTATAGTTTTGGGGAGTCTTGTTTGTTTGTTTTCACCTTATAAGTAATGTACCTGGAAAACAAAGGTTTTGTGACTTACAAAAATAACTTACTGTGTTCCACCCTGTCTTTCTCAGGTCTTTGATTACTTAAGAAAGCCCAGTCTTCTCAACATTAAAAGTGATAGGCTTTCTTCACAACTGTGTAATCTTCCATATTTGCCATTAAAATCATCTGTTGTCACTTTGGTTAAATAGATAATTGTAAGTTATTTTTGTTATTATCTGTGATATGTAATCCTATTTAGTTAGGGTTACTAAATGTTTAAACCTTTTGACATTTTTGATAACTCCCTAAATCCATTTTTAAATAGAGTTTCTTATACCTCAAGGTCACTATGAGACATCCCAGAAGGCCCCTTAGAACTCTCAAAGTATTAGTCTCTCACCTTGTAAAAGAGAGATGTTAAACTTACTAGATTTATTTGTTATGTTCAGTCACATGGGGAGCATTGTCAAGTGATGATAAACATTCTTAGGTTATATTTGTAGCAATACATATTATTAATATAAGTGTTCTACATTATATAACATACCTTCTCATATGTCCTGATTTAAAATTATCACTCATAATTCCAGTTTTTATCTTAAAATTTTGAATGTCACAGAAATAATGAAATTTTCTTATCAATTCCATTATAATGAACTCTCATTGAATCTTTAATCATGAGCATTTTCAAGTATTCTGTCATTTACAGGCAGTTATTTTTTTACTCTGATGCTTTTGCAACAGTGAGATCCACGGAAAGGACCCTACCAAGTACCCTTAATCACTGACAGTGTTGCTGATTACAAGATGTCGAAACTCGGGTGCATATTTCACAACTAAAGAAGGCTCCACCTGACATCTGGTCCTCTATAAATGCTGGAGACATCAAAATTAAGTTGACTAGGAAAAGAAGTAGCTGACATAGGGGTACATTACTTCCTCCCAAGATGTTGCATTAAAAATGCTTCTTTCCTCCTTTCCTCTTTAACCATCCTTTTTCTAATTCTTATATCATGAAGGTCTCTATGATTCTTCTGTTCACCTTTTGTCTTACTACGACCTGAAAAGATAATGTCATTGTTATCCTATCTCAGGCTATTGCAAGGGGTGGTAATCCAACTTCCAAAGCACTGTTGGATTTGCCACTTGCTGTTGACCATCTAGTTCTGCCCATCATAAACATCTCCCCAATTTCCAGTGCCTTAGTTTCTCTAGAAAACACTCAGCCCCCTCTTTATTGTATCCCTAACCCTTGGAGTCCTTTTCCCTGCTTCTGGTTAACTCCAGACTGAGGGAAACTTGCATCCAGCCACTATACAAAGAGATATAAGAGAAGATAACCAGAAAAAAAACAAAACAAAAAAACAACTATGTGACCTAAAGACCTTTAAATTTTACTGGCCTCCATCGCTATCATCTTTCCAGTCTAGAACCACAGACTCAAATGAGAATTACCACAAAACACTCATGATTCAAAATTAACTTCTTTTCATAGTTCCCTACTGCATTCTGCAGAATTTGCTGCTAATGCAATAGCTGCCCAACAAAAATCCCTATACTCTCAGACCAAAGTTGTTCTTGATAATAGGATAGCTCTTGGTTATCTTTTAGCTGAGCAAGGAGGGGTCTGTGCTGTGGCCAATACAACTTGGTGCACTTGGATTGACACTTATGAGGACATTGAGAATCAGCTATATAAGCCAGGTGACTTTAAATGGTGACTTTTTCAGTGTGGTCTTTCTCTGATTTATTTGGTTCTGATTGGTTTCAGTCTTGGAGACCATGCCTCCAAAGCACACCCCAGGCATTGGGAATTATCCTGCTTATAATAATAATAATGGTAATCTCCCCAGTGTGCTGTGTTCCCTCAAAAACATTAAATTCATGTTTATAGCTGTAGCCACCAAGCAAATTATCTCCCTAAGGCCAAAACATCAGTAAAGTAATGAAGAGAATGACCAACTTAAAGAATATGGAACCAACATCGCAACCTGTGAGTATCACACAGAGATTCAGCAAAAAACTGTGAAAACTCTAAACCAGCAGATGGGAGTAGCACTAATGCCTTAAATTTAGATCATATTTTTCAGTTAGGCTGAGAGTCTGAGCAAAAGAATGAAATCATCAAAAACAAAACAATAGGACCAGAACGGAGTTGCTTATGCTAAGCCCCATGTCACCAAACCAAGACTTAACTACAGTTCTGGCTGTCCTAGAAATGGAATCTTAAACCAGACCATCAGGAATCACCTCGTCAGCATTATTTAGGTCACCTGCCTGACAGTCCCCAGTCATCCCCTAAAAAAAGGTAAATTTGCAATAATCAGCCTGCTCTCTGCCTACTATAAATTCTTTGTTCCTGCTTCCTTTTGCTTTTAAGCTTTTCATTTTTTCAGCCTTTGGAGTTCCTTTCTATCTGCTAGATTGGATACTGCTCAATTCAAATCCATTTTTACTCCAATAAACTTAAAATTTTTAGTATTCTTATTTATTTTTTAAGATTAATGACTGTAAGAAAGAAAAATCTTGCTGAAATCAGAGCCTCTAGTTATGGTGCCTGGACTCCAAGTCATTGAGGATTATGAGAATAGTTTAGCGAACTTTATCTTAGATAAAATAATAAAAACTATATTGATACTTCTAGTTTCCGATTCTACGTATAAGAAGCTTGGAAGTTGCCACTCTGTCCAACAACAAATAAAAAGCTAAAGGAACAAAGAAATCAACAAATTTTCTTGGATCACTAAGATAGGGGAGGACATGAGCAAAGTGCTGTCTCTGCAACCAGAGAGGCAGACAGCAGACAAATATGGTGATGCTCAGCTTACCAGAGCTGAGACTCACTAGGTGAAACCACCATCGGAACCTGCACTGGGTTAGGAAAACCATATTTGCAATTGACGAATTGCTGGAGGCTCTGTGTGGACAACTAGGAGAGTTAGGCTCCAAGGGACATCATGAGGACCTCACAATATCCTGAGATTGACCTCCAAGAACCAGACCAGGTTCCCATAGTAAATATCTCCTCCTGCTTCCAGCAGGGGTAGGGGACAGGAAACCATTTTGAATTACCCCAGAGTATTCTGTTCTTAACAAGGCCTGCCCTCAAGAGAAACTAATTAAACAAAGTCTAACTTGATAGGCAAAGGAAATCCCCAACTCCATCCCACTCTAGCCATCCTGTCCTACCTGAGGGGGGAAAAAGGAGAAACACTTATGAAGTTCACAGGCCAAGGGCACAGCAGCTCACGGAAAGACTGAGATTTAATTATAAGACTATAGAACACTCCCACCATCTTACCCCACGCCAGACCTCACCACCACATTACTAAAGGCTTATTTATAACATTTCTTTTTACCTAGTACATCATGCATGGCTATGAAGAAAAAATTGTAAGACATACCAAAAGGCAAAATACACAATTTAAAGAGACAATGCAAGATCAGATTTTGGAAGAATTCATGAAACTCAACGATAAGAAAACCAACCACCTAATTTAAAAATTGGCCAAAGATTTTGACACCTCATCAAAAAAAAATATACATATGGTGAGTATGCATATGAAAAGATGCTCCACATCATATGTCATCAAAGAGGCAAATAAAAATAACAATAAGATACTGCTACACACTCTTTAGAATGGCCATAATATGGACCATCTATAATAAGAAATGCTGTCAATACATGGGGCAAGAGGGACTCTAAACACCCCTGATCGGCATGAAAAATGGTACAGCCATTTTGGAAGACAGTTTAGAGATTTCTCACATAACTAAATATACTCTTACCATATGATTCAGCAATCGCACTCCTTGGTATTTACCCAAATGAGTTTTGGGGTTTTACCCACACAAAACATGCACAATTTAAAGACACAAAGCAAAATCAGATTTTAAAAGAACTCATAAAATACAACGTGTTTATAGCTGCTCTATTCATAATTGCCAAAACTTGGAAGCAACCAAAATGTTCTGCAGTAAGTGAATGGGTAAATAAACTGTGGTACATCTAGACACTGAAATATTTAGGACTGAAAAGAAATAACCCCTAAAAGTTATGATAAGTCAAGGAAGAACCTTAAATGTATATTACTAAGTGAAACAAGTCAATCTGAAAGGCTACATTCTGTTATGTTTTCAACTCTACGACATTCTGAAGGGAAAACTGTGGAGACAGTACAAAAATCAGTACTTTCCAGGGGTGAGAAAGGGAGTAAGATGAATAAGCAGAGTATAGAGGATTGAGGGGGAAGGACAGTGAAAATACACTGTATAATATTGTAATGGTGAATATATGTCACTATACACTTTTTTCAAACTCACCAAATGTACAACGCCAAGAGTGAAAGCTAAGATATGGGCTTTGAGTGATTGTGATGTGTCCATGTAGGTTCAGCCTTGGTAGAAAATGTCCACTCTGTTAAGTGATGTTAATAATGGGGGAGGCTATGTACATGCTGGACAGGGAGTATATGGGGAATCTCTGTATCTACTCTTTAATTTTGTTGTAAATTTAAAACTGCTCTAAAAAATAAAGTTTTTTTTAAAGAACTATACTGAGAGAATTATACAGGAATTATAATTGCCCATATGTTTAAAAAAATGGAGGAAGTCCACAAAACCCTAGTAAAAGCACACATTTATATCTTCTCCAAACTTACCTCCCAAAATGCATATGAGGAGCCAGTAGAATTATCCCATAGTAGTAATTTCCCTGAAATAGCTAAGTAGACTCTAGCTATTTCCATAGGGGTATAGCAATGCATACAATAGCAAAGCTATGTCAAGTTACCATATCAAGTACCAGATCAGGGTATTTCATCTCCTTTGTTTGAAACACAATGTTGAACTTCACTGCTGATTAATACCTACAATAACTTATATCTCAACGTTAACTAAACTCAAACAAACATTACATTCTATATGTAGATAGTTAAAAAGTATATTCTAAGATTTCCAGCTGTGCAATAGCAATCATGCCAAAAACTTATTTTTGGAAGCATTATTTAATATATAATCCTGGTTAAGGGGAAAGAGGGGATAAATAATGTGACTCAAGAATGTTTGTCTCTGGAGAAAACAAAACTTTAAAAGTAATTTTCCTTAGAGAATAAAATGTCTTAACTCCAGTTCCATATCATTAACCCTTTCACTATTCTAAATTTATGCAAAATAGGCAAAAGGGGAATTACATTAAATTCCATAGTATAAGATTTTCACTCTCCACACACATAAAAAGAGGGTAAGAATAATAAAGCTAATTAATTAACAAATGACAGATATCCTTGACCCCATGTTAAGACATAAGGAACTTTCCATAATGTATTTCCCTGTAAGTTGCTTTTAATTCTATTAGGAAATGCTCAGAGATGGACCAATTACATCACGTATTTTCTTTTTTCCTCTTTTATTCAGACAGATATCCCTGTAAGACTGGGCCCATAAAGAGATAATCTTGCAAATCTAGATGTCCTAGAGGTAAAACTTTGTTAGTATCATAACCAGCCCTATATTTAGGTTTTATAAAATTATTTTGTCAGCGAATGGGAGCAGAGACCATAAAGTTCAAGAAATCATCATGTTGACACTATCATGTAAAGAACCTACATGCCCCTTAGCTATAGAAAAATAAACATAAAGATATAAAAAATCAGTCTTTTTTAGTAGTTGATGAGAAATCAAAAGAAATAAATTATCAGCTATAGCTCAAAAAACATTTCTGACATTGACTAAGATCATGTGGCTAGCACACCCTTACCTCTATCCAAATTGCTTAGTTTGTGGACAGAACAACAAAGAAATCAAATCCTTGAACATGAGATGATTTATGCAGCCATAATCCTGTGTCAGTCTGCCTTTTGTATTTCTGTATTTAGTATGACTCAGCCATCTCATCTCAGAATTGTTTAGGTCCCAAAGATCACCTTTCATTTCCAATGATGACTAAAGGTAAAAATATTTTTGTCTGAGCTCAATTCCAGGTGAAATATTTCCCCATAATATCCTCTACTCTAAATGGATGGAATTTGTAGATTCTACCTAATAGTGCTGACTCCAATCAATTAGCCTTTCTTTTTCCTGTATATACAATGCCCACATTGGCACCTGTGAGATTCTCCTTCAATCAGTCCATCATGGTTGTGCCCTCTGATCCATAAAAAAAAATATTCTGCCTGGCTGCCCCAAGCTGATCTCTGCTTTGTCGGTCATCCTCTTTCTTCTCTAATTTCTTCATGTTTTTTTTACCTAATTTCTCTAAAGCAGCTTCCTCCTTGTTTTGTACACTTCTATAGTTTCTTGCTAACTGTCTTTAAATAATTCTGATGGTTCTTCTATATGGTTCTCAAATATGCAAGTGACTATCTCACCCCATATGATCATATCATGATAAGAAACATCATTCTTGTATTTATAATTTTTTAAAATAAAAAATAGCTTTTTTGAAATTATAATTTTTTACTTTATGTTACTCATATCATATTAACCAATGAGGAGTTTATTTTGAAAATCAAATTTTATCTGAGCATAATGCTACCACAAAAGTTCAAAGAGTATGACTGTTCCCTGTCCCTATTAGAGATAGAAGAAATAAACACTGAACCACCACATATAGCCAGCAGGCAAAAGAACCCAGAGAGACAGCTTGAGGGACCAGCAAGCAGGGACAGAATCTATTTCTAGAAAATGAGTGACTATAGCAGGCATTTTGCAGAGGATATTATCAGAAAGTAAAAAAATCATTAGAAATAAATTAGCAAGAACATTGCTATCTTATAGACAAACTCAAGCAGTAACAGAGAGTCTGACATAATTTTTATTAAAGCCCTTAATTCAAGGAAGTGGCCATTTCCAAATAGAATATTAATGGGCAGAAGCAGCAGTTTAGCCAAGCATGAGGGCAAGGGAGAGCAAAAGGTCCCAACCAGGGAGGATTCCCTTGCCAACAGTAACATTTAACTAATTTTATCAAGTCCTAATAAGGAGGAAGTGGGAATTAATGCCAGAATTTCATTTTATATTGTTTTGCAGTTGGAGCTGTTATTGGTCAGTTATTTCAAAAAGTCATTTAAAGCAATAGACATGAAAATAATGATGCATATGTATCTTATGCACTTTATTTTCATTTAAAACATATAAATGCACATAGAAATATATTTTTACAAAAGGCCAGAGCTTGTTGAATTCCAGGTCACAGTTCTTTCATGAACCACAGCCACAGATATTGTCATTTTTTTCTTATTTCAGTGCCTTTAAAGTGAAACAAGAACTTAATTAAAGGTACTTCTAAAGCAACCTGAATGCAAAATCTGTCTAGAATTGTACATTTCTTTTCTGTCTTTTGTTTTACCTTATGTCTCCACATTTTTAGTGACTTTCCCTTTTAAATTTTTACCTAAGCATTTAACTTAACTTTTACAGAATCAGTACAGTTTCCTTTCACACTTAGATTTTAATAGTTTATGTATTATTTCCTTAAATTATTAAAATAAAATTAAAGTAAAACAATTAACAAGTTTAGGAATAATGTTACCCTTGGAAGACACAGAAAATGAACAGTGGGAGCAGGAGTGGGTGAGCATACTAGACAGGGCACACTAGCTGTAAACATCAGGTTTTCCATAGGCACTATTCAGTGTGTTCCACCAGACAAATAGAGAATTTAGTTAATATGGAGCCAACTAAGTATGAGTTGGCATCTGTTGTGTTTGACACAAAATTTTTGTAGTTTAATTTCATGATAAAGAGATTAAATCACCCCTTATTTTTTGATGAAGGCTCAGGCTTATTCAGGTAACCCATGTTTTCTTTGGTCACACTCCTACATAATACAAATAACAAAATGGGGTAACTCTAGCTCGGCCTCACCAACTGAATTATTGAATAATTCTCTTGACTCTGGGAATTCCCAGGTTACTAGCTAATTACTCATTAATAAAACCTTCTTAGCTCCTACATGGAACCCTTCTCCTCTACAACTCCCAGTAAAGCTGGGAGAGCCTCAGACCACAGGAGGAGGTGATGCGACCTTCCCTGGTCACTCAATCCTTCACTCTGCATACATCATCTTCTCCCCCTGGTACTAATTACCACGCTATAAGACTTTCCACTCCCCACATTATATCTTTGTTTTTAGTTCCCTCAACAGCTAATTTGGGAAAAGAGGAAAAAGCAGAGCATTTTTAATCTTGACTCTTAATCATCATGAAGGTGAGGAAGCTTACGTTTAGGTCTCCTCATTTGTAGCATCTCTTTCAAGGGCATGTACCTACTGTTGTGTTCTTAAAGAAATTCCCTCCAAATATATAAATATTGGACCCTGCTTCAACCAATTTCTTTTTTTCTAGTTTATTTATAAGTCATAAGGCAGTTCTTTATTCCTTAACTTCAGAGTAAGTTTCTTCCCTTGAAACTACTTGGTCTCTATATCATTTTGAACCTTTTGGTAAATGTTTCTTCCCTCCATCATGCATCCACATTAACAAGCATGCATATTCTCACAGATTTAGCACAGACGTAACTCACCCTTCTCAGTCAACCCTTTTGCATTTTATATCTTGAATGAAAGGACTCCTCAAGGCATTGTCAGAGACAAATATAGAACCCTAGTTGGCAATTGCAACAAGTTTTAGCACTTGACCAGGTATCAAAGAAAACTAGAGTTGGAAATTATTTAAAGAAATAAACTTAGATTTTATTCAGAAACTATAGCAGTAAGGGGAAAGAGACCTCAGTGTAGAACTGGGCTTGTTTCCAAATACAACAGGAACAAGTGGGGATTTATAGATAAGGAGCAGGTTAGGGGCAGGGAAGGAGGATCAGTAGATGGGAAATTACTAAAAAGAAACATGGGTAGGAGGAATTCTTGCTAAACTAATATAATAGGATTCTTGATTAGGGTGATCAGATATCACCTAGAGGATGAGGTGGGAATGAGGAAATTTGTTTAGATATTGAGGGTGAGGGATTCTCCTTAAATTGACTTAGCAAGATTCTTGTTATAATTGGGCTCTTTAAGGACAAGACCTAAGGATGGAGTTTAGCTAATAACAACAACAACAACAACAAAAAAAAATCCAAAGGACACTGTTTAGAATTTGGTCAAGGAGAGATTCCTTGTCACAGATTTATTGTCTTATCCTGAAGTTTCACTAATTTAGCAGCAATCAAATCAAGAAAGACAAAGTAACAGCTATAAACAATCATAAAATTCTTCAGTTAATTAAGACATCACAATCCTTAAGAGGAAAAAAAGGAAATTATGTAAGTATCTGATTCAAGTTGAGCAAAACTTCTAAAAACATAGGGCTTGCCTAGAACAAAGGCACATTTTAGGAAAAACAAGAGGTCCATGACCTGAAGGGCAGCAACGCACTGCTGATAAGAAGAGGGACACTTCTGCAGAAGAAGCAGCTTCCAGACCTGGCTAACTTTATTGGACTTCAAATTTCATGAACCCCATAGTTGCTCTAAAGTTGGTTTAATGCAAATGTAAGAAATGAGAAACTATCAGGAAATGTTGGGCCTTGATAGGATAATCAATAAGTCTCAGATCTGGAGGCAATATTTTCAGCCACATCAAAACAATAGTTATTTTTGAGTTGCTTAGGAACTTTGTCAGTGGCCAAAGATAAACTAATAATGTCAAGTAGCATATCGCTGAGATCTGGGAAACTCATTCTGCTAAGCATCGTGAAATATTTGCAAGAAAGCAGTGGCAGGTTTTACAGGAGGCAATTGACTTAGTACCATGTAATGGAGAGTGGCAGCTGGATCATAGTGATCCTGGAAAGTAGTGGTTCTTCAGGAGCAATTCTGCCTCCGGAGGACCATTTGGCAAAATCGAGAGACATTTCTGGTAGTTACAACTAGAGAAAAGTTGCTAATTACATGCAATGAGTAGAGGCCAGGGTTACTGCTAAACATCCTATAGTGCAACACCCTTCCCCCACACACAAAATTTGGTCCAAAGTGTCAATAGTGCTGATATTAAGAAAAATCCCATAAAAAAAAAAAAAACAAAAAAAAAAAAAAAGGGGGGGGGGGGGGGAAAAAAATCTACACTGCTACTCAGGAGAGAAATGCAACCTATTACCCTGTCTGTCTAATCTCAACTCACAACAACCACCAATGATCTGCACTTATCAAAGCTACCAACTGCAAGATAAAAATGGACAATTTCAAATATATTATGACTACTAAGGAAGGACAGAGGTGGGTGATAAACAATATTTTATATTTCTAGATTTCCATTGGCTGACATAATTTTCCATTCTAAAGCATTTACCTTTTATGTTCTCTGTTGTTTCCCCTACTGACTTCCCTTCACCCCTCCTTCTTCTCTCCCATCACTAACCTTTAAGACCACATAAAATCTACCTGAGATATTATTCACAATGCTTTGCAGTGTAGAAACCTCAATGGATATCTGAGGATATTCTGAGGTAGTTGTGGTCATTCTAATCAAACACAGGAGATAGTCTGTCTGATGCAGGAATTATTGATCAAGTTTTAAAGACTTATAATCACCTCATAGTTTGAGATATTTAAGTAAATAAACTAAAATGGTGGCAGTGTTATAGGATGCACCCTTAAATTTGCATATCCTTCTTTTTTTATCTGTTCCTTTTTAAAAAATAGTTTTCCTTATAATTAAATATATCTTCCCTACATATCATATGACCCATGTTTTCAAGACATTTTATTCTACAGATTATACCAAAGCAAATAGCAAGGTCTTGACAAGTACAAACATTGCATTTCCAGGCTGCTATTGTGAACATCAACTGGTCTCAAAGTTTCTCCCAATGATTGTGGGCATCGCCTCGAGTATCGCACATAGACTAAGGTTCACTCTTGCCAACCTTCTGATGCAACATGGAGCCATGAGCACACCCTACTGTAGCAGCTCTCCTGTGGGAGAGTGGCCACACTGTACCAGACCACTGCCGTCCTTGCTGCCACAGCAATGACATGACTCAGACCTTCACGTAACACTGCTGAGTGGGGAGTCCCACTCAAGTGCCTTTTTCCTGCCTGTGTATTTACCATTATGCATTCCAGTTTATTCTCAAATGGATCATGTTTGTTTATTTCCTGTGCCCCACTCCACAGAAACTGACTTCAAGCCTCTGAGGATGTGTTCAGGATTGCATTTTCTCATACTTCCCAGATGATCCTTATGTACACTATAGTTTGAGAACATATGCTCCCAATACCATGAATTATTAATAAGGTCATTTCACCACCATCTTTATTTGTAGGACTCTCTCCTTCAGACAAAGATCTAACAACAATGATAATAATGATGAAAACAATGACAGTGGGAACACAACAATAAGGCACAGAGCTTAAGCATGTTACCTGAAGTTACATAGCTAGTAACTGGCAATACAATGATTAGAACTACTTTTAGGCCAAAACCCTGAGCAGGAGGGTCAATTTCAGTAAAATTATATATTTTTTTATTTCTAATCCTCATCCAAGGACAATTTTTTTCATTGTGTTTAGAGAAAAAGAGGAAGAAAGAGAAACATTGATATGAGACAGAAACATCAATCAGTTGCCTTCTTGTACATGCCCTGATTGAACCGCAACCTGAGTATGTCCCCTGACCAGGAATTGAATCCACGACCTTTCAGTTTATGGGACCATACTCTTGCCAACTATGCCACATTGGCCAGGGCTTGAGTGAAATACTATTAAGCTCATTCACATCTACTTCTAATAATAGGACATTGTAACTGGACCAGACTCTTGTGTCTTTATTACTTCATCCCTGTGCAGGAGTATTCACTCCTGACTCCCAAAGGCTCCCGTAAGTTCTATAGACATACCCCCATCTTTTCTGTATTTCAGAGGTGGTCATGGATTAGATTCAAACTGGGATACTTTTATCTTGCTCCATTCTGAATCTGCATACCTGCCCACATCCATACTCATCACACAACACCTCCAGCATACAGTTGCAAGCCCAGAACAGGTCAGATGATCTCATTTGTTCAGCCTCCAATGCAAAATATACTTCTTTTGAGGCAGGCCTTACCTCTTAATATTGCATCCAAATGTTTTATTATATACGCAAGTGGATGAAATGAAGTGATTAGAAGGATGGTCTCTGAAGGCAGATTGTCTGAGCCCAGATCCCATTTCTCCCACTATCTGGCTAAGGGACTTTGGGACTTAAACTTCTCTCTCTCAATTTCCTCAATATTAAATTTGGAATAATAATACTACCTACCTCATAGAGTTCATATGAAATTAAGTGTTTTGTTTTCATTAACACACATGGAACTGTGTCTATTTCATTGAAAGCACTGCATAAGTGCCAGCTATTGTACTTTTTAAGCTGTAAATTTTACCAGGAAAAAAGCTTTTATATTTTTCCTATAACTCAAAGAAAGAAATACAGTACACAAATATATATGCCAACTCATATAACTGAAATAAAAATTTTCAAAGCAAGTTACCATTTTTATATGCATTGCTCATGTCTATTTCCTCTTTTTAAAAGAAAGTCAAAATTCATCAAATTAATTTCACAATCCATTAATAGGCCCCAACACATAGTTTTAAAAGCATTATACTAGACTATATGTAAACTTAATGAAGGAAGTCACTGCAGTTACTACAGATGTTTAGTTTAAGGTTGTATCCCTAACTTCCTGGAACAGGACATAGCACAAAATAAGTGCTCATTTGTATGTGCAGGATAAGCGAGTTCCCTTTTTACTAGCATTTAACACAGAAATAAGGAGAATCTATTTGTCTTTCTCTCATGTTAATGTATGAAGCTGTGAAAGACAGAATCCTTTCTACTCACAGTTGAATGAGATTCTTGGGAAAAGCATTGGAAAATCATCAAAACAAAGTTTTTCTAGAGGCTTATCCCAACTGAATTGGGCGTCGGTGTGAACGCAGTAGCCAAATATCTTGCCTGAATCATTATTTTGTCGTTTTCTTAGAGGCTTCGGAATTCTTGTCATAATTTTTCTTGTTATCCATAATTCAACCTTTCTTTCTATATAAATCATCACATTTGGTATTGTAGGCATTTTTTGTTATCTCTAATTGCACACTTCCCTTAAGATGACTAGAATGATGAGAAATCCCATTCATATAGAGTTTTGATGTATTTTAAAATATACTAATCAGTTAATTTAGCTCAATCTTTGAATTTTGCTGGGAGCTATAACTAGCAGGTAAACTTGGAGAGATAGGGCTGATGAAAAAATTCTATTTTTTACTTTACTACTATTTGATGAGCTTCCAGTCCTTTGCCTCTCCCTATGCCAAACACACACATACACTATTTTGTAGTGTTATCTGTGTTTAAAAGTAATGACACCAGAGAGACAATATTGTATAATAAAAATAATAATAATTAAGTAAGTAATGAAAACTAAACCATGAGTATTGGAACCTAGCAGTTCAAGGTTCATTTCTTCTCTACCACTTTCTAATTGTATTTCTCATCTATAGTTTTCTCATCTGCAAGATAGAGCTAATAGTGTCTAGAGCTAATAGTTGTAAGGGTACAATGGGTTAACACATGTAAGGAAACTACTTTGGAGCCTTGGAAAAAGGCCATTATTCACTGTCAAAATTAGTTTCTTCTCCTCTGTCCAGGTTGGGTCCCTGGCTTCTGGGTCTTGACCCAGTCTACACACCAGTTCACACTCAAGTCACTAGTTTGGTGAGGCTTAACTTCATTTCTAGAAATAATGACACAGTTTTTCGCATTCAGTTCAATTCAGTAAACATGTATTAAGCATCTTCTGTGTACAAAGTTCTGTGGCTAGTTGTTACAGAAAAGAGAGGAAAGGAATAAAATAAATGAAAATTTCTTCCTGTTTTGAAGAAGCTTCAAATTTATTAGGGAGGAGGGGGAACGTGTAATTAAGTAACACAATATGATCATGTAATATAACTATTAATAAAGGGGAGAAGCAACAAAATCTAATTGGTTGGGGGGCAATCCACAATGGTTAACAAGGAGATGGCACTTGAAGAATGCCATCTTAAGGCTGAAGAATGAGTGTACATTTTTTAGGTTGAGATAGCAGGGAGAGATTCCCAGTCCAAAGCAATAACATGAGCAAAAACTGGTAAGTCAGGTAAGTGGTGACACTCCAGGAAAGAAAGGATGAGAGCCAGGGTAGGACAATGGCAATGGCAATGAGAATGGGAGAGGGGGTGTGGGGAATAGTTTCAGAGCTAAACAAGTAATTGCAAAACAGGACACACTGCAGATAACAGCAACCTATCTTGCAGTGATGTCCACAGGGTGCTTCAGGTTATTACATAAACTCGATTGTTTCTGAAAACCTTTCTTTCCAAATAATGCCTTCCATTTTCTAACTAGTTGGCTTGATCATCTAAATATGTTTCAGAAACTATATGTCCCCAAAGTTTTAAGAATAGAGCTGATTACTTCTTTCCATTGCATTATCTTGTTTGTTTTTAAAAAGCTTTTTTATGCATTCCCAATCACATTGACCTTTTTATCCCAATATTTTATTATACCTTATTTTTATTTAGCAACCAACGTTCTTATTTCATAATACAACATTTAGCAGATTTCTCAGGAGGACCTTAAATCTGACTCAGTTTCTTCCCAGATGTACTAGCTTACATTCTCCCCATTTAATCTTATTTTGGTTTGAGTCCATATTTGTAAACTTTCAAGTTCCAGGTAAGTAGTTTCTCAACCATTACCTATGTTTATAACATTGCCTAATATAGCATCATTTCAAGAAATATTAATGCTGCTTTCTCCTACAGACACTAATCAAGGAATTGAAAGAAAAAAAAGAAAGAAGTAGAAGCAATATTTTATCCCATAGTATTCAGTATGGGATCCTGAATACTCAGGATGCCCCCTCTGTACTTTATTAAGTTGTTTAGTTTACTGTTTTATGGATAACTTTTACTGTTTGTGACTTTTTGTTATCCAATCTCACTTAAACTACTTTCCAAGAAAAATGAAATAGAATGTGGCTTATACTGATTTAAAAATCACATTTCTATTTTTTCTTTCTTTCCATCTATTTGAGAGTTCAATTAGAAAAATATTTCAAAGGTCTATTGTTGAAAAATATTTCAAATAGTCCTTTGAAATATTTTTCTGTCTCGGATGTTCTTTACTGATCCATGTACATGTTCTGAACAAACATGCAAAGGGTGCCTCTAGGAGAAGGCCAGCTTGCCGACCGAGGAACTCAGAGATGCACTTGAATTTGATGAATATAGACTAGCACTGTGCCAATACTTCTTATTGTGCTTATTGTGTTCTTATTGTATCTATTATTTTTTTAATTTTATTTTAATTTATTTTATCAAATACATTTGTCTCTGCCTACCCCCCACCACTTTACCTTGCCCCTCCCACCTTCCCCCTCTCAGCTCTTCCCCTTTGATTTTGTACATGACTCCTTGCTATGTGTTCCTTGACTTTCCCCTTCCTTTCCTTTCCCCCCGCCTTCCCTCTTGTCTCTGTCCATTTCTTTTCCTTTCAGTGTTGCTGGTCTTATTTTTCTTGCATCTTTGTATTGTTGGTTAGGATCCATTTATAGGTGAGATCAAATGGTATTTGTCTTTCGCCCGCTGGCTTATTTTGCTTAGCATAATGCTCTCCAGTTCCATCCATGCTGTCGCAAAGTTTAGTAGTTCTTTTTTTCTTTCTGCTGTGTAGTATTCCATTGTGTATATGTACCATTACTTTTTGATCCAATCATCTACTGATGGGCATTTAGGTTGCTTCCAACACTTGGCTATTGTCAATTGTGCTGCTAGGAACATTGGGGTGCATAGGTTCTTTTGTATTGGCATTTTGGTGTTCTTAGGGTATAGTCCCAGCAGGGGAATCACTGGATCAAAAGGCAGTTCCATTTTCAGCTTTTTGGGGAAATTCCACACTGCTTTCCACAGTGGCTGCACCAGTCTGCATTCCCACCAACAGTGTACTAGTGTACCCTTTTCTCCACAGACTCGCCAGCACCTGTTGTTTGTTGATCTGTTTATAAAGCCATTCTGACTGGTGTGAGGTGGTACCTCATGGTGGTTTTGATCTTCATTTCTCTGATGGCTAGTAATGCTGAGCATCCTTTCAAATGTCTCTGGGCCCTCTGTATCTCCTCCTAGGAAAAGCGTCTGCCCAGGTCCTTTGCCCATTTTTTGATTGGATTGTTTGTCTTCTTGGAGTGGAGTCAAGTGAGTTCTTTATGTATCTTGGAGATCAAACTTCTATCTGATGTATCATTAGCAAATACATTTTCCCATATGGTTGGCTCCCTTTTCATTTTGCTGATGTTTTCTTTTGCCGTGCAGAAGCTTCTTATTTTGATGAGTTCCCACTTGTTTATTCTTTCCTTTATGTCCCTTGCTTTGGGAGACATACAGTGAAAAAATTGCTGCGTGGGATATCTGAGAGTTTCCTGCCAATGTTCTCCTCTAGGACTTTGATGGTGTTGCAACTTATATTTAAGTCTTTTATCCATCTTGAGTTTATTTTTGTGTATGGGATCAGCTGATGATCAAATCTCAATTTTTTACATGTAGCCGTCCAGTTCTCCCAACACAATTTGTTGAAGAGGCTATTATTGCTCCATTTTATGCTTCTCCTGCCTTTGTCAAATATTAGATGCCCATAGAGACCTGGGCTTATTTCTGGGCTTTCTATTCTGTTCCACTGGTCTATGGGTCTGTTCTTGTGCCAGTACCAGATTGTTTTGAGTATAGTGGCTTTGTAGTAGAGTTTGATGTCTGGTATTGTGATCCCTCTTACTTTGTGTTTCTTTCTCAAAATTGCTGAGGCTATTCGGGGTCGCTTATGGTCCATATAAATTTTTGAAATGTCTGTTCTATTTCTGTGAAATACGTCATTGGTATCTTAATAGGGGTTGCGTTGAATCTATAAATTGCTTTAGGTAGTATGGACATTTTGATGATATTAATTCTTCCAATCAATGAGCACGGTATATGGTTCCATTTATTTGTGTCTTCCTTAATTTCTTTCTTCAATGTTGTATAGTTTTCTGCATACAAGTCTTTTACGTCTTTGGCTAAATTTATGCCTAGGTACTTTATTTTTCTTCTTGCTATATCGAATGGTATTTTTTTTCTGATTTCTTCTTCTATTGCATTGCTGGTGTACAAAATGCCTTTGATTTCTGAATGTTGACTTTGTATCCTGCTGTTTCGCCAAATTCACTTATTAGGTTGAGGAGTTTTTTGGTAGAGTCTACAGGGTTCTCTATGTACACTATCATGTCATCTGCAAACATTGATAGCTTTACTTCCTCCTTTCCAATATGTATGCCTTTTATTTCTTTTTGTTGTCTGACCGTTGTGGCTAGGACTTCCAATACAATGTTGAAAAGAAGCAGTGAGAGCGAACACCCTTGTCGTGTTCCCGATCTTAGTGGGAAAACTTCCAGTTTTTGCCCATTGAGTATGATATTGGCTGTAAGTTTTTCATATATGGCCTTTATTACGTTGAGGAACGCCCTATTTATTCCCATTTTGCTGAGTGTTTTGATCATAAATGGGTGCTGTACCTTATCGAATGCTTTTTCTGCATCTATCGAGATGATCATGTGATTTTTGTCTTTTTTTAATTTATGTGATGTATCATGTTTACTGATTTGTGTATATTGAACCATCCCTGCATGCCTGGGATGAATGCCACTTGATCGTGGTGGATAATGTTTTGAATGTATTGCTGGATGCGGTTTGCCAATATTTTGTTGAGGATTTTAGCATCTATGTTCATCAGCGAAATTGGCCTGTAGTTTTCTTTCTTTGTAGGGTCTTTATCTGGTTTTGGGATCAGTGTGATGCTGGCCTCATAGAAAGAGTCTGGGAGTCTTCCCTCCTCTTGGATTTTTTGGAATAGTCTGAGAAGGACAGGGGTTAGCTCTTCCTTAAGTGTTTTGTAAAATTCTCCTGTGAAACCGTCCGGTCCAGGGCTTTTGTGTGCCGGGAGTGTTTTGATGACTGCTTCAATTTCACCAGCTGTTATAGTTCTGTTCAAGCTTTCTGCTGCTTCTTCATTCAGTGTTTGAAGGTTATATTTTTCTAGAAATTTGTCCATTTCACCCAGGTTTTCAAATTTCTTGGCGTATAATTGTTCATAGTAATTTCTTACAATCTTTTGTATTGCCGTGGTATCAGTCGTTGTTTCTCCTCTTTCATTTCTGATATTATTTATTTGGATCCCCTCCGTTTTTTTCTTGATGAGTGTCCTTAAAGGTTTGTCAATTTTATTTATCTTTTCAAAGAACCAGCTCCTGGATTGGTTGATCCTCTGAATTGTTCTTTTTGTCTCTATGTCATTCAGTTCTGCTCTAATCTTGACTATTTCCTTCCTTCTACTTGCTCTGGGATTTATTTGTTGTTGTGTCTCCAGTTCTTGAAGTTGTAGTGTTAGCTCTTTTATTTGAAATGTTTCTATCTTTTTTAGCTAAGCCTGTATTGCTATGAACTTCCCTCTCAGGACTGCTTTTGCTGTGTCCCATAGGTCTTGGACTGTTGTCTGTTCATTTTCATTTGTTTCCAGAAATTTTTTGATTTCTTCTCTTATCTCATTATTGACCCATTCATTGTTTAATAGTCCACTGTTTAGTCTCCATGAGTTTGCAAGTTTTTGAAGTTTCTCTTTGAGGTTGATTTCGAGTGTCAAGGCCTTGTGGTCTGAGAAAAAGTTTGGTATTATTTCAATTTTCCTGAATTTGCTGAGGTTTGCTTTGTGTCCTATCATGTGGTCTATCTTTGAAAAACTGCCATGAGCATTTGAAAAGAATGTGTATTTTTCTTCTTTGGGATGTAAGGTTCTATATATGTCAGTTAAGTCTCTTTGATTCAGTGTGTCATTCAGTGCCAGAATATGTTTATTAATGTTTTGTTTGGAAGATCTGTCCACTTTTGACAGTGGAGTGTTGAAATCCCCTACTATCAGTGTGTTGCTGTCTATATCTTTTTTGAAGTCATCCAACAATTTCCTTATAAACTTGGGGGCTCCTATATTGGGAGCATATAAGTTTACAATGTTGATGTCTTCTTGATAGATTCTTCCTTTAAGTATTATAAAGTGCCCCTCTGGGTCTCTCTTTATGGCCTTTGTTTTGAAATCTATTTTGTCTGATACAAGTATGGCAACCCCAGCCTTTTTCTCACTCCCATTTGCTTGGAATATTTTTTTCCATCTCTTTACTTTCAATCTGTGTAGGTCTTTTGCTCTGAGGTGGGTCTCTTGTAGGCAGCATATGTGTGGGTCATGTTTTCTTATCCATTCAGCTACCCTGTGTCTTTTGATTGGGGCATTGAGTCCATTCACATTGAGAGATATTACTGATAGAAACTTACTCATCTTTTCTCTTTGTACCTGTGTTCCTCTCTCTCTCATTCTTTTCCTTCATCTGCTTAAACCAGTCCCCTTAGCATATCTTGGAGTGCTGGTTTGGTAGAGATGTATTCTTTTAGCCTTCTCTTGCCTGGGAAGCTCCGTATTTCCCCTTCCTTTTTAATGGAGAGCCTAGCTGGGTAGAGCAGCCCTGGCTGTAGGCCCTTGCTTTTCATGGCTTGGAATATTTGTTGCCATTCCCTTCTGGCTTGTAGTGTTTCTGTTGAGAAATCAGCTCCTTCGGGGCCCCCTTGTATGTTACTTTCTCCTTCTCCCTTGCTGCCTTGAGGATTTTCTCTTTGTCTTTGATAGTTGCCATTTTAATGATGATGTGTCTTGGAGTGGACCTCCTTGAGTCCCTCTTGAGTGTGGTCCTCTGTGCCTCCTGGATCCATGAGAGCCTTTCTCTCCTCAAATTAGGGTAATTTTCCATCATTACTTTTTCGAGGACGTTCTCTATCCCTTGCTCCTCTTCTTCTCCTTCTGGTATCCCTATTATATGGATATTACTGCATTTCAGGTTGTCCTGCATTTCCTGAAATATCTCTTCATTCTTTTTGAGTCGTTTTTCCATTTCTTGTTCTTTCTGGGAGCTTTTTTCTACCTTATCGTCCATCTCACTGATTCGATCCTCAGCTTCATCCAGCCTGCTTTGGATTCCTTCTACTGTGTTCTTCAACTCAGAAATCGTATTCTTCATATCCTCTTGTGTCTTCTTGATAGTTTCTATGTCCTTTTCCAGGATGATATAGTTTGCTGTAAGATCCTGATAGTTTCTCTGTAGTTTCTCATAGTTCTCTTTGAGCTGGCTGAGCTCATTGAGCTTCCTTAGAACCATTGTTTTGAATTCAGAATCTGATAGTTCCCTTGCCTCTATTTCATTTAGCTCTCTCTGTGGGGAGTCTCCTTTTCCACTCATTTGGGGGGAACTTGTTTTTCTTCCCATTTTTGTGAGAGTCTGTTAAGTATTTTTGTCCTTTACTTTTCTTTCTGGGCCTGCCTCTGATGATGTCAGTTGTTGACCCTATATGACCTTGGGTTGTTTGTTTGAGGCTTCCAGGTGTCTACTCTCTGTGTCTGACTCCTGCTTGAAGCAGCTCCGTGACCCCTTCGGTCAGGGCTGAGCTATTTTTTGGGATCTCTCTGCACTCTCACGTGGGCTCCTTGAGCACGCTCCGGGCGTGACAGGATCCCCCGCCTGCCTGGGCTCACATGTGCTTGCCCCAGACCAGGGGGCTTATTCGTGACTTTGCATACTCATCTGGTCCCCCTGGCCAGCTAGCTCCAAGCCACTGGTCTGTTTAGGGTCTTCTGTTGTATATTTTCCCCACTTTTGGCTCTTTGGGTGTATGCATTATTTATTGTGTTCCTATTGCATCCACTGGTAACTTTGTTACCCTTTAGATATTTGCATTCTTTTTTCTGATTTATATCTAATTGTATTAAAAATATACTTTATAGACAGGAACTTTATAATTTTATTAATTGAGTTCAGATATGCTAATAAAAATATTAAAGATATATGAAAAGACAGTTTACAAAAGAGGAATTATAACTGGTTAACAAAGGAAAATTAATCAACAGTTTTAAAAATATGAAATACTGTTTCTCAGCTAATAAAGGGGAATATTTTTAATGGATTTTGACATTTAAAAAAATGAGTAAATAAAATCAATCTGCATTTAAAAAAAAAGAAAGAAGGAACTTCTAAAAAATATGTGCCATTCTTATAATGATGTAAAAATAAAATGCCTGGTAGTAAACTTAACAAATAAGAGTGGGATTCTTTTTTTTTTAAGGGGAATATTTTTTAGTGATAATACTTATTACTGGAAAGATCTATAGATGCTGGTATATTCACACATTAAATTTGACAGGAGAAATAAGAAGAGCTCTTTTGTAAAAATCATGGGGATCTTCATAAAAATGTATGAAAACTGTCATATCTTTTGTCAGTGATCTTACTTTGGGACTCTAACTTAAGACTATAATATGGAAAAAATGTGTAAGGAATGTATTAATGATGGCTTTATATGAGTGAAAATGCTAAAACTCACCTGAATGTCCAACAATAAGAAAATGAATATTTAAATTATAAAACATCCCCTGAAAAAACTTCTAAAATTATCAAAATTCATGTCAATGAAGACTATAAACATGGGAAAATGTTAAGTTAAAATATGGCTTAAGGACACAGAATGGCAGGTTTAGTGCTACCATAAAAACATAAAAAGAAAAAAATCTGCTTATATAATATTTTGAAACAAAATATAAAAAATATTAAAGTAATTTTGCAGGTTTGAGGGTGCAGGTTTCCTTTGCTGCTTTTTTTCCCCTCTACTTTCTGGTTTTCCTTAATCATGCTTATTTTTTGTAGTAAGAAAGTTTTAAATTGGTAAATATTTATCAGGCATTTACTATGTGCTGGGCACTATGCTACTTAGGCCTTGGAAATACAGAGGCAAAGAAGACAGATGTGACCCCTGGCCCCACAGAGTACAGGACCATCAAACTTTGGATACGTGGAACCATTCTTGACTCAACAATTCTTTCTCTCTCTTTCATCACATCCTACAGTTAATCCATGAGGAAATGCTACTTGACATTAATTTCAAAATAATAAGTACAAATCCACCTATTCCTCACTGTCCTCACTATAACATCCTAGTCCAAGTCACCATCATATTCTGCCTATGTTGCTAGTACAGCCTTCTGACAGACAAAGTAATGCTTCCCTCCCCAACAAGATATCTATGTCTTAATATCCAGAACCTGTTACTATGTACCATATATGCCAATAGGAACTTTGCATATATGGTTAAGTTAAGGACTTTGAGATGGAGATATTATCCTGGATTGTCCAGATGGGCCTAATGGGATCAAAATAGTACTTATAAAAGGGAGGAAAGATGACAAGATAAGTCAAAGATACAATGAAGAAAGACTAGGTAGGAGTGATGTATTTTTGGAAGGAAGCCACAAGTCAAGGAGTGTGGGCAGCCTCTAGAAGCTGTACAACAGAAGGGAACAGAGTCTCCCAAGAGCCTCCAGAGGAAACAGAATCCTGCCTACACTCTGACTCCAGTCTGGATCTGTTACATATGTTTGACCTCCAGGACAGTCAGATAATAAATTTGTGCTGTTTGAAGCCACCATCTCTGCGGTAATTTATTATAGCAGCAATAAGAAACTAATACTAACTCCTAACAGATTTTCTTGCTTTTGTCCATGCTTTTCTATATCATGTCCTTAATCTAATAGCCTCAATAACTTTGCTAAAACCAAGGTCATATTATTCTTCTGCTTTCCATTTTACTCAGAAGTAAAACCAAAGTCCTTACAATGACTTAGGAGGTCTCACTTGGTGGATTTCTCTCTTCTTTGACATCACATTTTAAAATTCTTACTTCTGTGATTCTGTTCTAGTCATACTGACCTCCTTGGTTTTCATCCAGATCCTCAGGGATACTCCTGCCACAAAATGCTTGCACAGGTAGTCTCCTCTACATAAAATATTTTGTTTCCAAATACTTGCTCAAATGACCATGTCTCCTGTTTTCCTCAGTCCTTTGTTCAAATGTTTTTCATCAATAAAAGCTACCCCAACCACCTTATTTATTGAGACAATCTGAACCCTTACCCCTAGTACTCCAGTCTTGCTCTATTTTTAACAACACATACATCACTTTCTAACATGCTATATGATTTATCTGTTCATTTTGTTTGCTACTTACTTGTCACCCAATTCCTTCCCTACACACACACCAACACATACACACACACAGGGGGAATATAAACTCCACAAGAACAGGGATTTGGTCTGTTTCATTTTCTGATATATCCTGAGTGCCTCACATAGGATCCAGTACATGACGGGTGCTTAGTTAATATTTGCTAGATAAATAAATAAATCTTTATAATTAGTGCTTTTGATACACATTTAATTTTCTCAAATAAAAATGTTAAGCCACAAACTAATGACTTTATTAAATAAAAAATTTATTCAAATCAGAAAGAAAAACACTGTCTATAATAGGAAAATAACAAATTTACAATTTACAAGAGAAGATATACAACTAATTAACAAACATTTGGGCAATAATTCAAACTCTTAAAATGTCGGTAGGGTGCTTGTTTTGCTTATTAACGTCCATGTACAACAAAAAAATTTCTAAGGACATTTTATTTTTTACTTTTTTCCCTAAGAACATTTTAAACCCTGTGATGATTTTGAGTTTCTGACAAATGATTCAGGTCTTATATGGAAATATTGAGCCTTGCTCACACTCTGTGGAGCCCTTTTGTGTAAGCATCTGGCTAGACAGTTATTGCATTTTTCTTCTGTACTTTTCAGACTTTATGGTTTTAGGTAAGAGTTCCAGTTACTTCTTTGATAGACTGAGATGGACTTCCTTTAGATGTTTCTTGCCTGCTTTTAGATGTGATTTGTGGCCTGATTCAAGTAGTCAAACATGCATATACTATCTGTGGAAAAACGAGCTCAGTTGTGTTTTTTTCTTGGCTTTATCTTTTGTTTTATGTTCTTTTTTGTCATCTCTGAAGTGTCATCAATACCATTGGAAGGATAATGAATACCCCTAACATAACATTATCAGTAGCTGTTGCACTTAACACACTTAAGTGAGCACTTAAGTGAGCTCTCCAGAGTTTATGACAGGTCCCAAAGCCTAAGAGATCATGCCACACATGATTTAGTAACAAGCTTTACGACATGGGTAAAGAATCACTCTTCTTCATTTCAGAAGATTTTAAAACATGGGCTCTTGGACATGTGAAGATACATTTAACTTCAATCATCTAATTATAATCTTAATGTCCCTGTCTTTTCCATTTAACCACTTTGTTATACAACAAAGACTGCTTTGTTTAGAGAAATAAATAAGCTAAACACTTAGCCTCTCTACTTTAGGGTCAAGTAACCTAGGCTGGTTGACTAAATTTGTTTGCTCCCATGATAAGACCAGGGTCATCACAACCTCCTCTTTGGGCACAGGGATGAGAATGCCTGATTGTTTATTCAACAAACATTTATCGAATGCAACTAAATGCTCCAAACCGGATGATGCTAAGAAGAATAAGAAACAGTCCCTATGTTTAAGAGTGTATATTGCAGTAGATGAGACTAAGAAGCTATCAGGAGATTTATAGACCAGCACTAAAAATAAAGCAAGAGAAGCTTATGTGCCTTGAATACTATGGAGCAAAAAGAAAGGACAATTAATCCAAATGGTGGAACAGACCATGGGGACAAAATAGAGAAAGCAGGAATTGAATTCTTAGAGACAAGTTAAAACTCAGCAATGAGGGATAGAAGGAAAGGAGACAAAAGGGGTAAAGGTTATAAGGAGCCTGAGCCAAAGCTAGGAGTAGGAGAAAACATGGAACCAGACACATTCAGAGAACTGTAAGTAATTGGGTATGGCTAAAATGTAAGGCAAAGAAAAAAACGTGGAAGATAACGAGCCAGACACCCAGGCAGACAACACATTATGGGGGCATATATACCATATTAAATATTTCTTTTTTTATCTAGAAGGTACTTTTTTATTTAATTTTTGTACATCCCTGAGTTTTCCCCCTTATTTATATCATCTTAGACATGTGGAAATTGGTGTACTGAGGTCTGTCCAGAAAGTATCCTGCAATGTGTAAAATAGAGACATTTATTAAAGAAGATACAAGATAAAAGAAACATTGTACATAGGACAATGATGTCTCAGTCCCCCTCAGAATTATGACCTTCTTAAAGAAATCGGGTTCATTGGTAGCAGTTTGAATCAAGTCATTACCAAATGCAACATGATGTTCCTTCTGCTCTGCTGGCAGAATCTGTGGAACAAATTTTGCCATGAACTCATTTCATGTCATCCTGCATCAAAATCTCAGACACTGTAGTTTTTGAAATCCCCAGGTCAGCTTCTAGTTCTCACACTTTCAGTCGCTGATCTTTGTTGATTGCAGCCTGTACACATTCAACATTCTCAAGTGCTCTGCTTGTTTCAGGCCTTCCAGAACAGGGATCCTATTCAGCAGATTCTTAACCATCTTTGAAGCATTTCTGCCACTCTTCTTATTTGTGTTGCACTTATTGCATCATCCCTGAAAGCCTTCTGAATGATTCAAAGAGTTTCTGCAAAGGAACGTTGAAGCTTAATACAAAATTTAATGTAGATTCATTGCTCTACTTGCTCAATCATTTTGAATGCCACACAGTACACTTGTTCACTCAATGGTGTCTACTACCCCTACAGACTACTATAGTGAAATCATCAGTGTTCACATGTGTGCATTGCAGTCCACTCTCCTTGGCTGCCCAGTTACATTGATGCTGTGCAAACCATTCTCATTATATTAACAATGGGTGGACTTTTTATGGACAGATCTCAGTATATACAGAGATTGATTGATTCAATCCAGGGATTTTATGTCCAGACAAAATTTAATATTGCCATTTCCAACCTTGAAGTATTTCTTCTATTTACTCAATCATTCTTTAAAAATAGCTGTTTCACTAATACATATTTGCTAATTACAGTAGTTGTAGATAAATAATATCTCTTCTTCATTTCAGAAGATTTGCAAACGTTCTTTTGCAAGTCATTTGCATGACGTGATGATGTGCAAATGTTCAAATTTTTTCAATGCCCTTTGGCATTGTTTAGGTCAATAGTTGATTTATTATTTCTCAATGTTGCGATTTATCTTCTTGAAGATAGATTTGAAAATGAGTTCATCCTAAGAAAGTGTTTTAATCGACATTAAAATTTATCTCCTACTCCATTTATTAGCAGAATTTTTTAATGTGAGATTTCCTTTCCTCTAGTTAAACTCTATTTCTATGAGAAATGGGAGAGGTTTACTATTATTTTTCTTTGTATTATTGCTTTATTTTTTTGCCAAGCAATCACTCTTCCAAATTCTTTATTAACCATTGAATCTGGTAAAACAATGCACTGAGATAAGGTTAGCCCCTTTGACTCCAATCTTACCTCTGCAAATAGCTAGCTATTTGATCCTGAGCAATTTACCTTTCTCCACATCTGCAAAATGCAAGGGTTAGACTGGATCATCTGAAAATGCCCTTCTAACTGAGAGTTTTCATTGTCGTGACTAAGCATTAATATATGTAATGGACATTATTTTTGTTCATTCCTCTTCTTAGCTCATCTGTACATTTCTTCACTCATAAATCTGTATAGTTTGCTTTTGAACTCTCTTGTCTACAGACTGGTGCTGCCTGAGGGGCCAGAACTGAGTCATCTATTTACTTAGTTAGCCATCAGAAATACTACCAAAGGGCCTCAGCTTGTAGGAGTTACTCAGTGACTCTTTGTCATGACAAAAGCATCATGGAAGTTATTATCTGTGCTTTTGTGTGCCTTGTTATGTGTTTTAGGTTTTACACTTTTATTTTTATTCCCAAATAAGCAGCCTGGTTTCTTTGTTATTATGAAGACTATAAGAAAATATTCAGTTTATAAAGCATACAGTCCTGTTGCTTCTGTACCATCAGCTCTCAAGTATCCAGGAAATGTTGGCCACCTTGACCCAGGGTTAAACTAGTTCAGCCTACAGCTATGACCCAAATGGTGTGACTTTAGAGAGTTAAGTCTGTTGTATCATTGGACTAAGTCATATAGAAGTGCAAAAACAAAACAAACTGTGCATTCCAAATACCGACATTGTGGATTTTAGATGACATCCTCATGAGATGATCTTCCTCTTTGCTTCCTTCAATCTACTTCTCTTTTCCCCTTGTCTGCTACTGAGGCAGCAGTTTCTCCTTGTTATTTCTTGGGATAGGTTCACTATTATGAAATGAAAGTTTATTGTCCTTATACCAAATCCTATTCTGTGCTTCCTTATTATAAAACCCCCTTCCTCCTTACTAATGCTCTGAATCTTGGCTTGCTAGCCTGCCCTCCTTTGATGAGACAGGGACAGATTTTGCAGAGAGCAGAACCAATAAAATGGCATCAGTCTGATCAGAGTAACAAAGTATATAAAACAAAATGGAGTCAACTTATGTCAACCAAAAATGGTCGTCAGCCATGACATTTTGGTTCAAGAAACTACCTAAGTCAGGGCAGACACATCTGGCAAAGAGACACACCCAAGGTATCTGCACATGTGATCAGAACAGCCATGTCTGCAGTGCAGAACCACCCAGAGATAGGCTCCTGGGGAAATTCTATACCTGGCATCAGGGGTGCCAAGATATTTATCAAAAAGACCCAGAAGGGTGGAGTATGCCATTTTCAAGGTAAAACTGAGGCAGGTTCCAGACCATTGCCGAGATGGCCAACCTCCACACACCGAAGTGTTGCTCCATGCCATGCTGATCTCCCTTGGCATCAGCTGCCAGAGGCCCTGCCCTGTTGGACTGAGGACTTCATCTCCCCTGCTGCCCACCTGGCTCTAGAGATCCTTCCTTGCCAGATACTGACAACTCCCTTTCCCACTGTCTTGTCTCCCAGATCTGCAGACCGAGACTCTGGGACTCAGATTCATTGTCTCCCATTGATTGCTATGTGTGTTATAATTCTTTTAGATTGTTAGAGTATGAGTAAGATATTAATGTATGTTAATGTTCTACTTTGAGTGAGCCTGTATTCAATGAAAGCTGAGTGAATAGCATAGTTACTATGTATGACTCTTGCCTATTCCTTTGTGCCAAGCTGCTTAACAGGCAGCTAGCTGAGAAGTTGCCTGGCTGACTTATAGGAAAGACTGTATCATGAACATAAGCTTGTGACAGATTTCAAAGAATTGTTTTGCCTAAAGCCAGTTCCTTGAAGAGGACTGGTAGGCTGGGGCACAACCTCCTCAGAGGGGAGTTCAGTGGGGGAAGTTTCAGGGGTTTCTTGGAAGAGAGTAGCATCCTGAAAGTACAGTGTTTCTATTAACAAGAAAAAGAATCATCCCCAAATTGTAAAGTTAAGTGAATTTTGGCTTCAAGACAATTTTATCTGCATCTGGACCTAAAGGTCTTTCTCCATGGCCCCACTCAAGTGAGACCAAGAAAATATCTTGGTCAATTTAAAAAATGAATAGTCCCATGAATCTTTGCATGGAACATCCAGCAATGTTCCTTACAGATTAGATCTTCTGGAACAAAATTAAGAACACATGGCTTGACAATATAAATATCCTTTTGAGATCTATCAGAAGACTGGAAAGGCTGGAAGTGAGCTAGCTCACAAACATCCCTCTCGTATGGAGCTGGAATTAGGTACTCACTTCTTTAAGGTCTTTTTTTATAGGGCCAGAATGTAAATGTGAAAACTGTGGCTAATGCAGATTACTGAGGCTAAGCAAGAGAAGTGTGCATTGAATGATTCATTACAACCAGACACCCAAAGAGATTGCCTCCCAAGTTATAGAGAATATCTGTATATTATTTTGGCAAATGGAAGGTAGTCTGGATAGAATAAAGGAGACTAAGTGGGATGCCTGTGGTTGATTTTAATGTGCTCATTTGACATATTGGCCTGGACAAGCAGAGTCCATTTACAGCCTCTGTTACAGACTAGAACCAGACAGGTTAGAAATTATGAATTCAATGAACATCAAAGTAGTAATGAGCTTTGGAAGTATTTACTTGTTATATCCCAGACCCTGAAATGATCTCATTCTGCCCTGTTGATCAGCATACACTCCACTGCCACCATGAGAGAAATATGAGAAAAATCAGTGTTGTTTTCTTACAAGCTGCATGAATGACAGATCTATTCAGGCAATATGCTATGGATTATTTTCATCATCCTTTGTCCTACCAAGAACTTCTGTTTTCTTTATTTTGAATTCTATAGGTTCTCAGCCCAAAGGTGGACACCTTACCTCTGAAACTTACTGAAGCTGAAATTTTTAAATAATATACTTATCACTATGAATGACATGTAGGTATATATCAGTAAATGAAGGTTTAAGCAAACAAGCCAAAAGCTAAATAACCACAATAGTTAAATTTCATGGTAAATGGCCCTAATATGTTCCATGCTTGCAAAAGACTTAAATAAGAATAGCTAATGATTTAATGAGCTTCTCCTCTGTATCAGTCTCTAAATAATTATCCTCTTCAATATCTCCAAAACCCTGAAACATGGGTATTATTATTCTCCATGTTTTTAATACAAGGAAAGGGATTTAAGAAAATATCACTAATCTAATAAATGACATGAATGAGATTTGAACCCAAACCTGATTCTAAATTTTTTTACTTCCAATGGTACTAAATTAGGAATGGTCATTCAAATTAATTGGAAAGCTTTAACAGCTATAGGTGCCACCACATGCAAAACAAAAATTTGATATGAGTCAGAGACCTAAATGTAAAAGCTAAAAATAATCAAGCTTCTAAAAGAAACACAGACAACTAAAATCATAACTATTAGGTGGACAGATTTCATAGGCAGGATTCAAAGTATATGGGCAAATAAAGAAAAAAATAACAAATTATTAATATTAAGATCTGATCATCAAAAGGCACTATTGAAGACAGTGAAAAGGTAAGCTACAAACTAGAAAAAGTTATCTCTAACACATACATTTTTTAAAAAAAAAGAGTTGGGTCCAGACAATAAGTATTTAGAAAGGTATTTACATTTAATCATCAGAGAAAAGCACCTACTTGAATAACTAAAATTGAAAAATCTTACAAATACTAAGGGTTAATGATATTACAGAAAAACAGACTCTCTCGCACTACTGGTGAAATTGTTAAATTGAAGAAATACCTTGAAAACCTCTTTTTCAGTATCTTTAAAAGTTAAACATGAATATACCCTAATGATGCAGAACCCTAAAGATGCAGCACTTACATTTCCACTTGTGGATATATATCCATGAGAGATAAGTTCTATGTCCATCAAAAAACATATACAAGAATGCTCATAGCAATTTTACCCATAATAAGTAAAAACTATAAATAACTAAAGTATTCATCAAAGGTAGAGTGGATCAACAAATTGTGATACATTCATGCAATAGAACACTACATAGCAATGCAAAAGAACAAAGTCCTGATACATTAAAGAACATGGATGAATCTCAGATATAATGTTGAGTAAAAGAAGTCAGAGAGAGTTGGCTGTAATAGAGAAACAGGGAAGTGAAAACTGAATTCATACCAGGACTGAATCATTCTTTGAAAGTAATTTGCCTGACAGCTTTGAAGGAGAGAATCAAAATAGCAGAGGAGTGAGTGGAAGTCACACTGACCTCCTCCCAGGACCAATCTGGAACTACAACTAAACTGTGGAGAAATCACCTGGAATGAACAACTGAACAATAGCAAGAGAGGAACCTTATAACTTCAGACAGACAGAAGAATCAGCTTTAGCACAACCTAACTGGTAAAGCATGTGGTAGAGACTCAAGAAGGCAGGTGGGGCACCCATGGGCAGCAGCACCAGATGGATATTGAAACGGCAAGTGGGATCCCCCTGAGAAGAGTGGGGTCTAAATCATAAGCAGGGTTCCCCAGCCCACAACACCAGAGCCCAGAAAATACACAGATAACAGCCAGCTGCAAAAGCGACAGGGTTGCTCTCTGCTAGAGACAGGTGGTTGGAGACGCAAGGAGCTGTTTAAAGAGCCAACGTATACATTTTTATTTGCAGCCACTTACCATGGGCTTTGACAAAGGTGGGGACCGAGAGGGCTAGAAATGTCTGAGGAGAGACTGGGGAAGGAGATTTTGGAAAGAGAACTGATAGAGTAGCTGGCGGGATCCAGGTACTGACTCCTCTCCTATACGGCAGCAGCCATCTTGCTCAGGCAGTCCACTCCCCTGAGTAGCAACAGCATGAGAGGACCAAATAACGCCACCCCCAGGAGGGCCTCAGCTCCATGCTGTGGTCTCTCTAAGCCGGCCTGCTAAGTGCACAGTGGCAGCCACAGATAGTAGATCCCTCACTAAAGGGGATACAAAGTGGTCTAGAGACACTGGAGGAGAGGCTGAAGATGGGGGCTTTGGGAAGAGAACTGAGAGAATAGCTATCAGGATCCCGGTGCTGACTCCTCCCCCATACAGCAGCAGTCATCTGGCTCAGGAAGACCATTCCCCTGAGTGGCAACGACATGTGAGGACCCAATAACCCAGCCCCAAGTGGGGCCTTGGCCCCACTCTGTGGTATCTCTAAGCCAGACTGCTGAGTTCAGAGTGACTAGATTAACAGCTGAAGGGGACACCCACAGACAGTAAATTCCTGAAAGTCTCAAACAGACTACCTAAGTTCAGACAGGGACAACATCTGACATCATCAGAGGCAGATCCAGAAAGAAAAAAAAAAACAAAACAGCAGTCTCCTACCATGGATGTTCACACCACAAACTCAGGAAACCAAGACAGATCAATTTAAGAAGCAGAAGCAAAAGAGAAGAGTATCACAAATAATGAGAAGAAAAAGAAACATCCCACCAGTCGAAGGGAAAGAAGGAATCCCCAGAAAGAGAACTAAATGAAATAGAGGCAAGTGAACTACCAGATGTTGAGTTACAAATAATGGTTCTAAGGAGGCTCAATTAGCTCAGTGAGCTCAGAGAGAATTACCAAAATCTACAGGGAAACTACAAAGAACTTACTGCAAAATATATCAGCATGAAAAAGGACACAGAAACTATCAAAAGAGACAAGAGGACATGAACAATACAATTTCTGAATTTAAGAACACAGTAGAAGGAATCAAAAGCAGGCTAGACGAAGCCGAGGATCAAATCAACTCGCTGGAGGACAAGGTAGAAAGAAAAAAAAGAACTACTAAACTTCACGACAGCATGGATGGAACTGGAGAGCATTATGCTAAGTGAAATAAGCCAGGGGGCGAAAAACAAATACCATATGATCTCACCTATAAGTGGAACCTAACCAACAATACAAAGATGCAAGGAAAATAAGACCAGCAACACTGAAAGGAAAAGAAATCAACAGAGACAAGAGGGAAGGAGGGGGGAGGGTGGGGAAAAGGAAGGGAAGGGGAAAGTCAAGGAACATATAGCAAGGATTCATGGACAAAACCAAATGGGAAGAGCTGAGGGAGGGAAGGAGGGAGGGGGCAAGGGAAAGTGGTGGGGGGGAGGCAGAGACAAATGTATTTGAAAAAATAAATTAATATTTTTTTAAAAATTAAAAATAAAAAGAATTCACTGAGAACATCTAAATGAAAACAAACCCTTCTGTAATTTTTCCTTTTCCTGCTTTTCTTTGTTTTCCAAAACTGTCCAAATATTATAACTTTTTTAATCACAAAAAAATGTTATTTTTAAATCATCCTTGAAAACCCGAGAAAGTAATAGTAAATAAATTGAAAACCAATAAACATACCAGGAGGGATGAGAATAATCTTTTTTAAAATAAATGTGTAGCTAAAACCTGAAAAAAAAAAAAAGAAAAAAAGAAAAAAGCTCCCAGAAAGAACAAGAAAATGAAAAAAGACTCAAAAAGAATGAAGAGGCATTTAGAGAAATGCAGGACAACCTTAAATGTAATAACATCCATATAATAGGGATACCAGAAGGAGAAGAAGAGGAACAAGGGATAGAGAACCTGTTTGAAAAAGTAATGATGGAAAACTTCCCTAATTGGAGGAGAGAAAAAGTCACACGGGTCCAGGAAGCACAGAGGGTCCCATTCAAGAGAAACACAATGAGGCCCACTCCAAGACACATCATCATTAAAATGGCAAAGGTCAAAGACAAAGAGAGAATTCTAATGGAAGCAAGGAAGAAACAGGTAGTAACATATAAGGGAGCCCCAATATGGCTAGCAGCTGACTTTTCAACAGAAATACTACAAGCCACAAGGGAATGGCAAGAAATATTCCAAGTCATGAAAAGCAAAGGCCTGCAACCAAGACTGCTCTACCCAGCAAGGCTCTCAATTAAAATAGAAGGTGAAATAAGGGGTTTCCAAGACAAAAGAAGGCTAAAAGAATACACCTCCACCAAACCAGCATTGCAAAATATGATAAAGGGACTGTTTTAAGATGAAGAAAAAGACTATTAATACCCAGTTCCTTTCACAGTCACCAATACTTGATATTACCAATACTTTCAATGCTTATTAATCTGTGACAATGATGTATTATTTTAATTGTTACCTTATTATTTGTTGGGATTAAACCTGTTTTTTATATATTTCTTGCTGATTTCTATTACTTTTAAAAAGCTTTAAATGACTCTTTGGTATTCTTTATTCATTTTTTTATTAAAGATTTGTAGAGTTTTTCCCTGAAAAAAGCTATTAACCCTTTTTTAGATGTGTTGCAAATACTTTCCTATTCTATTACTTGTCCTTCAACTTTTTTATATGTATATTACTGTATAGTCTTAAATGTTTAATATAGTCATATTGTCAATATTTTACTTTATAGCTTCTGGTTAGAATATTTTACTTCGGGGTAAGAAAAATATTATTTTGTATTTTCTCTTAAAACTCCTTGAGATTTTTACATATTGATTTTTAACTCACCTGAACATATTTTGTATAATGTGTGATATGGGGCTCTATATTTGCTTTATTTCAAGTAATAGTGGCTCATGCACCTTATTTTTTGAATAAGCCTCATTTTCCCCATTGATTTGAAATATCAATTTAATCATATATTACATTTTTAGACAGATATATCTGTTTCTAGAATTCTCATTTTATTTCATTGATCTACTTGATTATTTCTGTGCTGGTGTCATGTTTTAATTGCTGAGACTTTATAATGTATATAAATTTCTTAATATTTTATAGTGTATTTTGACATTTAAAAAATAAATAAAATCAATCTGCATTTAAAAGAAAAGAAGAAAGAAGTAGGACACAAAATAGTATTCATTATATAAATCCATTTATATTATGTTCAAAATAATCTATTGTGTAAGAGGTAAATTATCCTTGGAGGAGGGAGGATGACTGACTAAGAAGACTCATAAATGAGTTTTCTGGGATCTGGAAATCTTGATTTTTATATTAATTTTAGGAGTGCTTATGTGGGTATGTATATATTTACATATGCCTGTGTGTGTATAATTAATAATAACCTTTACACTTGACATGTACATACTTCATTGTATATATGTTATATTTCAATCTTTTAAAAAAGTATAGTGGCTGGACATATTGTCTAGGCCCACAGAATCAGAAGTAGGGTTGAGAGGGGAAGCACACAAGTATACATATTTTCAAAAATATGTATCACCTGGATAATCCCAGGTTATATACATGTCCTTATTTTCAAATTCCTTTATCCCTATACTCAGGTAACTGAAGCACTCTGTGAAGAGTCAGCCCTCATGGGAAAAACTTCTGGCTCTGCAAGTAACAAGCTGGGTAACCTTTGAGAAGGCAGCCATGAAAAAAGCCTAGATGAGCTCTCAAATCCCTTTCCACACTAACGTTATAAATTCTATGACATAAATCCATACCAATTGGCCAACACACACAAATAAACCCAGTATTAAAACCGAAAGGAAATAGATGATTGAATAACATGATACAATTTCAATTATGACTGCTCAAAAGTTCTTTCACTCTAAGAATATTTTACATACTATATTAAGACTTTCAATCTTCTATATTATACTTAGGTGCTGGTTGAATGGCAAATTCTTAAAAGATGGCAGGACATTAAACTATTATCGGTCATTAATACTTTATTATGGATGTGACAATAAATCATTTTCCATTTGATAGTTACCTAAAATTCTACCCTTTAAGAACAGGATGTAGAATTAAAGACAGTTTGGTATACAGTGAAAAGAACGTAGAACTGAGTAATAGCAATCTTTCTACTCACCCTTTTCTACTAATTAACTGTGTACTTTTAAATAGGTCCTTTCCTGCCCCTGGACTTCAGATCTTCCATCAGTAAAATCTAAGCACTGGAATACATAATCTCTAAATCTCATGAAGATTACATAACTCTATATGATTCTTCTTAGGTCCTCTTACAGGAAAAATTAAATATAATCTTGAGTTCTGATTAAAGGCACTGATATCCTGTCACTTCTAGGGAAAGAGCCAGAAAAACTGAGGACAGTGGCAGGAAGCCAATGAAAAACACTGAGATCAGTGTTGGGTGGTTTATCTTTTTTTTGCTTTTGTTTTTTTTTTTGTTTGTTTGTTTTTTTGTTCTTTTGCTTTCTTTTGTTTTAAGTTCAGTTTGAGACCTTAGGCGAGGGCAGTGGCAAATACTTTGGGCAGCATGTATACAAAAGGCACATTTACAGAGTATTGGCTGTCTGGTGGGAAATGGGGCATGGAGAGGAAAAGGAATACACTGGCTTTTTTCCTTAGGACCATTCACGCAGGATGTATTTATAAACCACAAGAAACTGGGCAGAGGGCGCAATGAGCTGATCAGCCTCCAGGAGCACAGAGTCCTGACGGCCAACATTCTCCTATTCTCTGTCCCTCACCCACTAGCTTTGCTTATCCACTCAAGGAGGTATCCTGGGGCTGGGACTGGCAGGGGGAAGCCAGCCATTTCCAGTGGTAAGACAACAACTCAAATGAGGGAAATCAAATAGCCACCTAGAAGTAGTGCTCAAGGGGAAAATTCAAGAGGGAGAACAAAGGAGGGCATGGCTTATAGGGGCCCTCCCTTGTGAGACTGGGAAAATGAAACTCAGTCACAGGAGAGTCATTCAACTATGAAGCCATGAACTTCAAATTTGATTAGCACAATCATTCCTGCTTCCCTAATGAGATTGGAGAGGACCAATTGTATAATAATGAGACTTACTCAAAGTTAGGAGTGTTTAAACTTTGACTTCCTTCCTCCAAGTAGACAATCTCAGGACAATGCCTGGGATGTCTGGTTTTGATAACTGCAAGATTTATAAAGAACACAATGTCTTTCACGTTGTGCCTTTCGGTCTTAGGAAATCAGCCACTACTTCATTTTTCATGGCCTCTTCCAGGGGAAAATCCTGCTTGCCCAGAAGTCATCGGGCCAGGAAATATAATTACATGGGCCCATGTTTCCTAGGAACTTGAATGGATATCTGTAATTTCAAGTAGTCCAGGAAATGGACATTCAGCTAATAATGATAAAAGATTGCCACTGATAGCTGAACTGGGGCTGTCAGGGTGGCGGTGGGAGAATTTCCCTTTGTAGAAACCTGCCTCATCCTCATTTGCTTTTAAGTGGCTCCTTTCCCTGCCTCTCCCCTCCCTCCTCCCTCTTTCATCTTCTGCCCTCCTCATTTTCTTCCTAAGCTCTAGATCTGCCTCCACCCCGCCTTTAAAGAAATATTTAGCTTATACTTGTAATGAGTTTCAGGAAGCTCACTGGGACCCTGCCTGAACACTGACTGTAATTTAGGGTGAGTTATGTTTCAATTACCTCTATGTTATAGCATACTGGTGAGGGCAGGCATTATGTCATGTCAGGGATAGAGGCGAGAGAAAATACGGACACCCCCATTACAGGCAGTGATGGAGCAGTTTTAATAATATTGGGGGAAAATGGAACATAAATGCCTTTCCAGCTGCAACATTACTGCGCATTAGCAACACCACGTGGCCAAAGTCAGGGACAGGAGGCCACAGGGAAGAAGGGGTTACAGGCATGGTGATAATTGGAGTTTTTTCTCTGCATTTAGAAAGAGGCAAAAAGTCCTATAAAAACCTTGGAAATGTTCGCTTTTTCTCCATGAATAATGATCTCACCAATGATATAAAACACTAACTTTTCAATAATAAAAAAATTCTAATTTCTAGTGAGTTTTCCCATTTCATATGAGAAGGATAACTCTTACCTGTACTCTTATTCTCCCTCACAACCCCTTTCCCTCATTTTCTCAGCCTTTTTATTTCCTTGGCACAAATAGCAGTCATTGCTCAGAGAACATGCAGGGATTAGGCTGCTTTGTAATTCAAACCTTTTATTAAGGTTACCCTTTTGTACTAAAGAGGAAAATATGTATTGGCTAAATGGCCTTGTTATGAATGGTTCCCTTGTGAATGGAAGGGTGGCTCCTTCACACACAAACCTTTCCAAACCATGACTCCATTTATTACTTACAATGGAATTTAGCTAATACTAATTTCCACCTTTTACTTTTTCAGATGAGGTGAAGAGAATATTTTGATATTTTCTTTTTGGCAATGATTGGTTCCTTTAAAAAGAGGAAGTGACAAAAAATGAGCTTTCACAGCCTGGTGATGAACTGTGCTTTGAGGATTGGAGGTTTGCAGGTGTTGAGCTTGATGAAATACAGTAAGAAAGATGAGAATGTAGATGACATTGGTGGGTTGCTGTTTCCAACAGCTGTTTAACTTTGCTCAGTGAAAACAAATACAGTCAATCAGAATTGTCTCTTATTTAACCAAAAAGAAACAGGTTCAGTAACTAAAATAAATAGTATATATGGTTGGTCTAACTTTCCTCTAATCAAAATGACAGTGTAAGCCTAAAAGAAAAAGAAAACAATGAGATATAGCAACACAGAAAAAACACTGGGAAATACAGAGAATTTAAGACCAACAGGGACTCAGGAAAATAACATGCTAAAGAAAGATAATTGTGTGTATGTGCTTAATGATCTTTATCTCCTTGTAGATGTAATTCAAACTTGCTGGAGGAAATTTGAAAATTTCATATAAATATGAAAAAGTACTTTGGTTATTTTGGTCTTTTTCATGATTCTATCTAATGTTTCAACAAAATCGCTCCCTCCTTCACTCACTAAACAATTCTTCAATAAACATCTACTATGCAATAAGCACTGTTTTGCTCAATATAAAATGAAGATATCTAGTGAACAAAATAGGTGTGGTAAATACCCTCCAGGAGTTTATGTCCTATTGGCAGTGTTAAGAATAAGACAACAGGTCCATAATGGAGTTGTTCATGCTAAGCCCCACAGCACCAGAGACTTAACAACTGACTTTCAGTTTCTGCTCTCCCAGAAATGGAATCTCATTCAATCAGGGATCCCTTGATTAGTTAGCATTTACTTAGGGTATCTGCCTGACAGAGCCCTGCTGCCACCTAAAAGAAAGTAACTTTGCAATAACCAACCCACTTTTTACCTAGTATAACTTCCTTGTTCTGCTCACTTCCACCTACAAAAGCCTTTCATGTTATACAGCTCCTTAGAGCTCCTTCCTGTCTGCTAGATTGGATACTGTCCAATTGGAATTGATTTTTACTCAAATAAACTCTTAGAGTTTTTAATATGCCTCAGTTTATCATTTAGCAGCAGAAATAGACAATAAAAAATCAAATATCTTTGTAATATATTCAAGGAAGCAACATGTTGTATCAGAGCACAACACTAGAGAAAGTCTTTAGAGAAATGAGAATTATATTGTGTATGTGATTTTGCACACTGCTTTATTCACTTAACAAAGTGTTGTGAATGTCCTTGTGTCACTAAACACTCTGAAAACAATTTTAATGGCTGGACAGTATGTCTTTTAAACAAACCTTAATTTATCTACTGATCTTTTGTTGTGTTTTCCTTCCATGGCTTTTATGCTGAGAAAATATTTTTGCCTGAAAATCTGTTAACTAGTCATCTATGTTTTTCTTTTGCTATTTTTAGATTTGTTATATTTAATGTTTTGACTTCATCTGAAATTCACTTTGATGTAAATAATGGAAAGAACAATAAATTAGTCTTTCCACATTAAAAACATTAAAGTAACAATTCCTGAATTGCACACAGCTTCTTAATTATTTTATGATTCACTATTTGTCACATATCAATATTTAAGAATATTAGAGTTTATTCCAGGATTGCAAGTTTTATTGATATGTCTGTAGGTATTTACATCAAAGGATTTAAAATTTCTTTAGCTTTATAATCAATTTTAATGTTCCGTTGATTCTCATTATCTGTGGTAGTGTGTATAAAGTTGTTGTGAACACTGAATTACATAATTATCAACCATTTTTTAGAGGAAATATAGAGTTAAGTTCCTATATTTCACCATTTTTAAATTTTTCTTTGATATATTCTTACTTGTTTGCTTTCCAGGTGAATTTTAGAATTATTCTTTTTGAGATCAACTACAAAAAAAGTATTAGGTAGTGTTAGTGCTCATTACTCATAAATATCACATATGTAAATTCATCTATTCATTATAATTTATTTGTAACCCCCAAATCAATACTCAGGCACTTTCATGGTTATTTGCAGATATGAACATAACAGCAAAAAATGAGTTGCCCAACACTCATTTCCAGCTGAAACTGAAGGAAGCAATGCTCTCTCTACCTTTGTGTCTGCTCTCATACTGTGGTATATTTTGTGCCATGTTTTTCACACTTTTGAGCTTTTTGCAGATGAATCCATTGTTTAAAATGGCCCCCAAGTACAGTATTAAGTGCTGTTTACATCATTAAAGCTATGCCTTACAGAGGAAATACACATGTTAGATAAGCCTGGTTCAAGCATGAGTTATATTGCTGTTGACCATGAGTTCAATATTAATGAATTAACGATATATATTAAATAAGGTGTCTTTAAAAGAACCATACATAAGCAAAACCAAGTATTGTTTAGTTGGTGAAAACATTGTGACCAGAGGCTTTCAGGAACCTAACTCTATATCTCCCCTAGGATCAATGGTTCAGAATTATTTCATTCAGCATTAACAGCAACTTTATACATACTACCACAAATAATGAGAATCAGCTGTATTATTACAGATATTGCTTTAAATACATGTATTAACTTGAGAAGGATACACTTCTTTAGAATAAAGGCTTCTCATCTAGGAATATGCTATGTTTGATATTTCTATCATAATGCCTGTTTATTTTATTATGCTCATTGGCAGCCAGTAAATATTCTTATTTACTATTGTGAATGGAATTTTTTTTCTTGCATCTTCTAATGAATTATTCTCAGTTTATAGAAGAGTTACTGCTTTTCACAAAATTATTTTGTATCCAGTCACTTTGTAAAACCCTTATCCCAATTTTAAGTAGGTATTTTTCCTCAGAATATTATGTAAAAATTACTAATTAGAATTCCTATCCCAAAAGTTTTCCTCTTGTTCCTGGTTTTTCATCTTATTTTATTACAAAGAATTTTTAAAGCAGGAAACTGTCTCTCATTCTTAGTTAAAATGAGATAATTTCTACTGTTTTGCCCAAGTATAAAGTTGGATTTTATCTAATATGGTAAGAAATATTTTTGAAGAGTTTTGATGGAATGAGTGTTAAATATGATCAGAAGGCTATTTAATTCTTCTTGAGGTAATCATTTTCCCTCTTTGCTTTCAATATAATCAATCATTCTCTTAATATTACAATGCATTCCAAATATGTCTTGCATTGCATTTATGGGTTACATTTAAGGTATATATGTATTCTATTTACTCATAGGTTATTGGGGTTTTATCTTTCCATAAGTGAGATTTTATTTAAAAATAAAAACACAGGTAGCTAGGTGGTTTATTTTTTTGTTTTGTTTTGTTTTGTTGTCACTGTCGGGTTTGGTATCTGAATCTGATATATCATTACATGAAATCAGTAACTTTATATCTTTAAAAAAAATTTCCCTAAATCTTTGAAAAAACTGCCATACATGTAAACATTGAAAGTTGAAATTTTGAAAATTTATTTCTGTGATACATTTTCAGTTTTTCTAATTTTTAACAGTCTATGCTTCCCCCTAGGCAATTGTTATAATTAATTTTTCTTTTTGGAAAATTGTTCCTTGTATTTACATTTTTTAAAAAATTATGAGCATTATGCTATGGTCCGAGTGTGTGCCCTCGAAATTAATATATTAAAAACCTAATGCCCAAAGTTGTAGCAGTAAAAGGGAGGCTTTTTGGGAGGTGGTCAGATCATCAGAGCAGAGTTCTCACGAATGGGATTGGTGTTTGCCCTGATAAAAGAGACAGCAGGCCACAGGGAGAATTTGGCACTTTGCAACCCAGGAGGAGCCTTCACCAGAACTGTACCCTGATTTTAGACCTTCCACCTCCAGAACTGTAAGAAACACATTTCTATTGCTTATAAACCTCCTAACTGCGGTGTTTACTACATTGGCCTGAATGGACTAAGACATAAAGTATTATTTGGGAACTTTTAAAATTCTCTATTCTTTTTAAAATCACTTTCTTTATTTATTTTCTTATTTATTTCATATATGTTCTTATTATTAATTAGGTTTGCCACAGTGTGTCTACTTTTTTGTTTTCAAAATGATCGCATTTATTTACGGAGGAGAAACCTGAGAGTTCTTTTGAGGAAATTAAGGACACTCTTCTGTAAAGGAGTGGCCAAGGATGAAGATGAAAGTCCAAGCTCATGCACAGCACAGCATCAGGGAATGAAGGCAGCACTCTGAGTCAGGGGGTCGGGCGGGGAAGCTGGCACGCTTCCTTCTCTGGAGGCACAGAGACAATAGCTAGATGAAGCATAGCATGCACAGTTATGAAACACAGTCGGCAGCAGGCATCTGTAATGGTGATAAATAGTATGCCATTTCAAAATTTTGAGCAACATGTTGAAGAATCAACATTGTGCAGTTTTTTAATTATTCTAGGAGGAATTCATGAAAAGACTTAGAGATCAAGACAGTAAGGCTTTCCAGGTGACTATTAAAATCCTGGCCAAGGTAATGAGTAGGAAGAAACAGATAAAAAGAGTCCATGGTTCTGGTGAAAATACACTATTCATCCAAAGAGGGGACATTAATCTTCCAAGTATGAAAGTATTTATGGGAATGTAGGGACAGCCTATTAAGAATTGTACCTGTTTCCAAAATCTGGAATATTTTTCTTTGGGTTTCTGAAGCAAAAAAATTGGTACTGAACTTCAAAAATTCCTATTCAATATAACCAGTGTCTTAAACATGTGCGACATGGGACAGAAAGAAATAGAAATTTACCCCATAATTATTTTACATAACAATGAAGAAGGAAATTGGGGAAGGCTGGAAATATTAATGGGGAGAAAAATTAAGCACTTTTCTGATTTATTAGGAATAAGAATATACATGCAATTCCCTATTGAGCTGCCCCAAGAGATTAACAAACACAAGTAGGGATGGAGGGAGGTATGAAGTTAAGAACTAAAGAATAAAATAATAATAGTTATACTAATAATAATGTCACCTATTATTATTTTTTATTTTTTTAATTAATTAATTTTTTCAAATATATTTGTCTCTGCCTTCCCCCCACCGCTTTCCCTTGCCCCCTCCTCCCTCCCTCCCTCAACCCTTCCTCTTTGGTTTTGTCCATGAGTCCTTGCTATATGTTCCTTGACTAGCCCCTTCCCCTCCTTCCCCTCCGCCGCACCGCCCTCCCTCCTTCCCTCTTGTCTCTGTTTGGTTTCCTTTCCTTTCAGTATTGCAGGTATTTTCCTTGCATCTTTGTATTGTTGGTTAGGTTCCGCTTATTGGTGACATCATATGGTACTTGTCTTTCGCCCCATGGCTTATTTCACTTAGCATAATGTTCTCTAGTTCCATCCATGCTGTCACAAAGTTTAGTAGTTCTTTTTTTTTTTTTTCTGCTGGGTAGTATTCCATTGTGTAAATGTACCATAGTTTTTTGATCCAGTCATCTACTGATGGGCATTTAGGTTGCTTCCAACACTTGACAATTTTGCTGCTATGAACATTGGGGTGCATAGGTTCTTCTGAATTGGCATTTTGGTGTTCTTAGGGCACAGTTCCAGCAGGGGAATCACTAGATCAAAAGGCAGTTCCATTTTCAGCTTTTTGAGGAAATTCCACACTGCTTTCCACAATGGCTGCACCAGATCAGCATTCCCACCAGCAATGGACTAGGGTTCCCTTTTCTCCACAGCCTCGCCAGCACCTGTTGTTTGTTGATCTGTTTATGATGGCCATTCTGACTGGTGTGACATGGTACCTCATTGTGGTTTTGATCTGCATTTCTCTGATGGCTAGTGATGCCAAGCATCCTTTCAAATGTCTCTGGGCCTTCTGTATCTCTTCCTTGGAAAAGCGTCTGCCCAGGTCCTTTGCCCATTTTTTGATTGGATCATTTGTCTTCTTGGAGTGGAGTCAAGTGAGTTCTTTATATATCTTGGAGATCAAACCTCTATCTGATGTATCATTAGCAAATATATTTTCCCATACGGTTGGCTCCCATTGTTATTATATAGCTATCATTTTGAATGATTATGTTACAGGTGAAGTGCTATTTTACATGCCTTATTTAGAGTCATTGTCCTAATGATACTAGAAGGTAGATTTTACTACCAACACTTTAGGAAAGGAAAATAAGGCTTAAAGAGTTAAAATCACTTATTCTATTTCATACAGATAATGACAGAAAGAACCAGTATCCGAACCCAAGACTTTCTGTCCAGATCATGAGTTCTTAGTCACCATATTACATGGAGTCATTCTTATCCAGGTAGCAATTTAGACCTGGAAAGAGAAAATAGGAAAACCCACCTTAGGAAATAAGAGATAGTAGGATTAGAATCTCAAACAGCATTTATGAGCAAAAGAGAAAGAAGAGTTGTAAAATAGTCTCTTTATAGCTATGAATGAACGAAGAACAAATAAGGCTTAGAAATGAGCTCTTTAGTTTTATCATTAGAAGAGAGTGACACTCAGTATTCACCTATCAGATTAAAAATAAAAATAAATATTATGTTTATTTACATTAATATGGTCAAGTAAATGACATAAAAAGGATAAAAGAATACAGCTCATCATTTGATTGAGCAAGTATTTATAAAAACTTTACAATTGCCCAGATCCAATTCCAGGAGTTGAGGTTTTAATAGCAACTATGAACAGAGATGAGACCATTTTTGTAGTTTTCAAAATAGTTGAAGAATATGATATCAATAACCACACAAATAAATGTTTAATTACAAACTAGTTTAACACAATGAAATAGCAAGACCACGCTATAAAAGGGAGCTTGTGACTTAATCTGGTAAGTCAGAGAAATGTTTGCTCAGGAAGCATCATGTGGGCCAAGGTAGGAATTATGAGGGGAAATGAAGAGGATGAATGTTCTAAGCAGTGGACCTATGTGCAGAAATCCCAAGACAGCGAAAGTACAGCATGCTTACGAAAGGAGGCATACAAGCTTAAGGACTGGCGCACAGTGAAGGGGAGAGAGGATAGGGCTGAACAGTAGTTCACTCAGGCCCTGGGAAGGAATTTGCTTTTTTTTAAATTTATTTTTACAGAGAGGGGAAAGAAGGGAGAAAGAGAGGGAGAGAAACACTGATGTGCAAGGGATACATCGATGGGTTCTCTTGCATAACCCCATCTGGGGAACTGACCCACAACCCAGGCATGTGTCCTGACTGAGAATCAAACCTACCGCCTTTTGGTTCTCAGGCTAGCACTCAATCCACTGAGCCACACGAACCAGAGCAGAATTTGTTTTTTATTCTAAAAGTAAGGGGAGGTGATTGGGAAGTTTTTATCAGAACAGTGTGTTCAGATTGAGTATTAAAAAGATCTGCATTTCTTCAATGTGGACTCAGGACAGAAGAAGGGTCCCAGTGCTTGTAGAAGTCCCAGGAAACCTGCTGGGGAGCACAGGTGAGACTATAGCAGCTCTGACAAGAGGGTGACTTCTGGTGGAGAGGGAAAATACTGACAGATTGCAAAGACAATGAGAAATTCAGCAGGACTTGGTTTAGCTCAAATGCTGAGGTGGGAAGAAAAGGAAATATTAAATACTACTTTTATGTCTTGTAAAATTGGATAGGTGATGGTGTTACTGCACAAAGTGGGACTCAACCGCCTGCCGTCATACACCAGGGCAACAAGCAATAATTGGTGGAAAAGAAAAAAGGTCTTTATTAAAAGGTTGCCCAATTTGGAGGAGCTGGAAACTCCCCCTCCAAACCATTCTCTTCTGCAAAGCACAGAAAAAAGCCAGCTACCCCAGGACCAGAATAAGTGTCCAGACACCCCACTCCATCCTTATCTGTCCTCCCAGATGAGTTTCCCTGTGCCCTCCATTTAAATTTTTCACCCCAAAATCCTGTGCGCTGTGGAAACAAGTAGTCTTTTCTTCTGTCCAAACATTTTACTAGCCTGGTGCATACTTTGTGCAAACTTCCTTCTGCTATGTTATACCACACTGCTCGGTTGCCAAGACAACACATGCTGGTGTGCCACGCTAGCTTGTTTACTGTTGCCTCAGGCAGCCTCCTCCTGTGGCTCCTCCCTTCTCCAGGGAAGGCAGGCTCTAACACCACCTCAGGGATCCCTTCTCCCCTCTACCCAGCAATCTGACCAGATCCTCACTGTTACAATGATACCATTCATCAACATAAAAATATTTTATTGAATACTTACTATGAGCTAAGGACCCTACTAAGTTTTTCTGTTTGTTGTTTTTTTGGTTTTCTAACTCAGGTGTACAGAACAGTATTAATTCCACAAATTATCATGTTAGAAATATTATACCATTTAGGTCTCACCATCCTACACCCTCCTCAGTGCTCCCTCACTAAAAAAATAGGCAATATTATTGTCCACATTTTGTGTAGGAGAAGCTAAAACTGAGAGACAAAGTAACTTACTCAAGTCATACAGCTTGTGGATGACGGAGATTCATCTTACTCCAGAGAACATGCTGTTAATGATTATATTCAATACCTGCATAGGATTAAATATGAGTTGATTGGTTAGAATTTGGCCTGAGATAAAGACATCAAGGAGAAGGAAATCAGTAAGGATAATGCAGTCATGTAGGAGATGGGAATAGGGTAAATTTGGCCACAAAGAAGTATAGTGAAAATTATAGACTGAAAATAAGTGAACAGATATTTTTAAATGCAACACATTTTTAAATTTTTTACTCTTAAATTTAATCCGTAGTCAACTTTTACTGTAAAGTTTGGAAAATTTTATATAGTTTTAAATAAATACTTTAGAATTCAAGCTTTGGATGATTTATTAATTTCCTAATGTCTCATTTAAAAGAATCTCTTACTATGAAAATAAGGATGAGTTGAGATATGTGGATAAAAAAATAAATAAAATTAAGGCAGGTTCTCATGCTTCCAGCAGACATTTTTCAAAGCCTCTTTTACCTATAATTTGTGTCTAGATATTTATGTACTTATTTTCTCCCTGGATATTCTCATCCCTGTCTCCTCTCACTGGTTTCAACCAGAGTCTGCATTCCCAGGAGTGCATCCTGGGTGAACCATCTGAGAGCCTGTGTATGACCACCCCAATTAACTGGAAAATGAGGAGAGATCTAGGGCCTGTTCCCCACTGTTTCCCCCTTCTCTCATGAGAAAATCAAGCCCTGCCTGTGCTGGTTCACTTCTCTCTAGTGTGAGGCAGTACACAGTAAGGCAATACATTTTCATCAAGGCTCAGGCACAATTGTGCTCTAGAGAATTGGGGTTTAATATAATTTATGAGGAGCCACTTCCAAGGGAGATCATAGAACCTCCAGTTTAATTGGGGTGATCTGGAAGACTCTACATCTGTCAGTGAGCAAGGAGATAGTGATGCATGAATAGAAATAGAAATCACTCTGCACGCCCTCCTTATTCTATATACATTTTCTGTGAAACTCCCAGCTGTGGTTTATGTTACTGATTTTCCATTTCTCTTACTCTCCTTTTCAATCTTTATGTGATTCTCTCCTATTCTTTATCAAATATGTGCACGTAGGGAGGAGTAACTCCTTCCTGGGAGCGGGAGCCACCCATCTGTGCCTTCCCATCCTGTCCCACAAAAACCCCAGTGTGAATAGAAGGGAAGGGGTTTGGTGACTTGGTGCTGCTACCTTCACCAACTGAAAAGCAGTTCTAATTATATCTGTAATATTTATTCACTAACAAAGTTTGCAAATATTTATTAAATACTTACTGTAAGCTAGACATTCTTCCAGGCATTGGGGTTACAGCAGTCAATAAAATAGGTTTTATTCTTGTGAAAGAATAAGTGGAAGTGAAATAAAAAAGTAAAACATATAGTATTGTCTTTGGTGACAAGTGCTATATATATAAATAAAGCAAGAAAAAGGGTAGGGGAAATGGGATGGGAAAGTTGATTTTAAACACTGTGGTCGGGAGAGGTAAAGACCTCCAGCAGGTAAGGTAATGAGTAGCTAGCTGTGTAGGGAACAGTATCCCAGACAGGAGGACTCGTGAAAAGGTCCTGAGGCAAAAGGAAGCCTTACCTGTTCAAGGAATAACAAGGAGTTCTGTGTGAATGGAGTCAACAGCAAGTGAGGCAGTAGCATAGGAGGTGTGTAAAGTGGGGGTACAGGCCATACGGGGTCTCAGGTCACTGCAGGGACTCTGACTTTTATTCTGAGATGGAAACCGTTGCATGTTCTGAGCTGAGAGGTAATGCACTTCAATTTAAGTTTTAACAGAGTCAGTATAAAATAAGAATAACTTCAAGATAAAGTATATTCATTCAGGTTAAAGAGTATTTAAATTTTTCTTTCTGACAGATATTGTGTAGGACACAAAATTGTTTAAGAAAGTACTTTATTTTTTCAAGGAGTTGGCTGGCAGTCTCCCTAAAGAGACAAACCAAATATTTAAAAGCAGTCAGTGCTTCAGAGAGAGAAAACATTCTGATATGAAATAAAGGCATTTGAACTATCAGAGGTAGTTAAACAGGCATAAGCAGAGCAACGAAAAGACAATGGACTGGCTACAGAAGGTCATCAGGGCAGAAAACTCTGGGTGCCTAGCAATGGGCAGAACTGGGAAAACTAGGACCTCACCCCCAGGGTGACTTTTCACCCCCTAGCATACCGCTGGTCATGCAGTTTAGACCCCCTGACATTTCATCTCTCTGGTCATGTGGTTCAGATCCTCCCCTGGCCTTTCCTCCCTAGCATGTTGCTGGTCACGTGGTAGACCCCTTAGAAGAGGAACAAGGGGGCAGGGGAATAGCCTCACATGACTCCCACATGAGCCCTTGCATACCACTACCTTAAGTATTAAGCCCTCAAGAAGTTCTGACCCATATCAAATAATCTTAGGAACAAAGACTTGCCCCTGTTGACCACAGAGACAGAGTTTTTGTCAAGCTAGAGATAACTTCTAGGTCTCAGTTGTTTTTCAGCTCCAGGTCCAAAACAGCAGCAAGGCCAAGTGGAGTGACACCATGGCTGATATCAGAACCAACTGCAATGACTAATGGCCCCCTCCCCTGGTGCTGACCAATTAGTAAAGACCACAAGCCTGAAAGGACACACCTGGAAAGCTGATGAATATTCTGTTGAGAACTGAATATTCTAATAGAATATTCTATTATGTTTTTCCATAAAATGATGTATACATCCTTTACAGAAGTTTAACCAAGTACAGTTTAAAATTTTAAGAATTACTCCTAGGCTAGTTATCTCAGTGGATTGGAGCATAGTTCCACTGTACCAAAGCTGAGGGTTCAATTAATGGTCGGGGAGCATACAAGAATCAACCAATGAATGCACAAATGGGTGGAACAATAAACCAATGTTTCTCTCTCAGTCTTTCTCAAATAAATAAATGAAGAAATGTATAAAATTTTAAGAATTACCTATATCATGTGTTGGGAAATTCCACATCTGGTTTCAGGGACTGTAGCCCCGCCAACAGGCAAGAGAGCCCCAAGGCTGGAGCTAATCAAGCAGGCCTTGGGAAAACAGGTCACTGAGGAGACGAAACCTGTCCCCCTGGCAAGGGTACAGCCCCTGCCTCCATCACATCACCCTGCTTGGACCTGTGATGGTTGGTTGTTGATGACGAGTAAGTTCTCTTGCAAGGAGGGACAACCTAAGCCACACATCAGCCAGTAAGGGCAGCAGACAAGGACTTGGGGGACACGGAGAAAGGGCAAAAAGGCCCATACCCCTTAGCTCAGCTTGGACAAAGCTGGAGTCCTCAATCTACCTGAAAAAAGTGTCCTTATCTCTTGGTGGCTCTGATCCGCCTGTCTGGCTCAGACTTGAAACAATACTAAAAGCAGGCACAGCCTTAAACTGGATGGGGCCTTTCCCAGGGCAAATCAGGCCTAGAAGCAAGTTCCTCTAAGCATGTTTGTTCTTCCCTCAAAAGTGATGCTAACCAAACAGGCTCCTACTGGGAAGGAGATTTACATTATTCATAGACCCTGACCTGAGGCAGATCTCTTTTGTTCCTTCAATTGTTATCTATGATCTCTATTTGTTTTCTGTAAACATAGACTTTTGACATTTATTGATGAGCTTTGCATCCATACCCCTGTGCATACGGTTCTCAATAAAAGCCTTTGGACATGGGGGTTCAGAGCCTTCTCTCCCCTAGAGGAAAGAGCCATGTCCCCACTCCTGGCAAACAGAGAAGTGTTTGCGATGACTCTTGTTTATTCCCCCCATCCGTGATATCACCTGGATGGGCTCTGTGAGATCCAGAGCCCCGCCCCCTTCTCAGCTGGCTCGGGACCAGTAACCCTCAGATCCAGGAGCCCCTGTGCTCCACCACGTCACTCTCTGTGATAATCTTCTAGTAATAATCTTTTTTAATAGTAGGTAATCATAATTCCAGATACAGATAGAAGAATAGATAAAAACATGAGTGAGAGATGGATAGATAGAAAAACAGCGGCAGAAATAATCCCTTAAAAATGGTATCACACTAAAATATGCTACTGTTAAATTTGTATTTAAAATAAGTTTAAAACATATAGGTATACTAAAGGAATTGCTGGAATTTGCATAAATATCTATTTTTTAAGATAAGAAATATTGTTTTCAAAAAGCTAAAACCAAATTTAAGTAAAAAATAATAGGAGAAATATAAGTTGGAGTCATTATTTTTCTTCTGAATTAAATGTGTCAAATTTGGTCAATATTGATTGATTGCTTGTTCTGAAAAATGAGAAAATTAGCACTCCCACGCACCTCCCCTTCCCATCACCAGATTTTTATTATGTTATTTTAATAACATCAAGTTATATCTCATTTGCCTTCTGTTCTGAAATATATTACCAGCATCTTCACAGTTATGTATTAATGTGGACTCAGTATTTCTACCAATACCTTTACCACAACATTTCTATTTTGAGCTTTTTGGTCCACAAGTTCTTGCATATTTAGTGATGTCTACCTACTCCTTTCAAACCTAAACAACAATTTTAATGGTTATAAAATCTATATATCACATTGCCCCCTCCTCAGAATCTTGTAAACCTCTCTCCCTCTGGCACACTCGTGCTCGCGCGCTCTCTCTCTCTCTTTCTCATTCTCACCCCTCACTCCTTCCCTTTCTCAGCATTTAATGTGGTTTTAGAGAAGTCTGAAGCTTATAGATAACTTGCTTTTTTTTTCAAATCCTGATGTCTGAGGAAACTTTTCCTTATCAGCAAAGAGAATCTATTAGAATTGATAAACGCTCTGTGAGAAAAAGTGTAAGGTATGGATAGAGCTTACATGATCAAGATAAAAATATAATATTTTACATGGAAACGATCCAAATATAACACAGTAAAAAAATTAAAGAAGTTGATGAAAAAGACAGATAAAGAACCTAGTATGGAAAACAGCACAACAAAAAATAAGTGGTAAATTTAGCCACATCTACAAACACTTTTGTTGTTTCCTTTCAACATGTTATTTAATTTTTGGCAGTTTTGCTACATTTCAGTTATATGACCCCAAGAAACCAGGCTATGATTTAAAAGTACAAGATATAAGCCTAATGATTTTGCCCCTGCGTTTGCAGATGTTGCAAAGGATAAAGTGTCCTCAAACCTCCCTGAGCTCCTATACCAAAGATGAGAGCTCCCTATATTTTAATAACCAGCCCTGAGGGACTTCGTGACTGCCTCTCCACCAAAAAACATAGACACCAAGTACCTGCAGGCCCTGCTTCACTCTGCTAGGAAAGAGACAAACCATCCCCATACATAGAGAGCCACAACCAGGACAGACTTATTCAGAAGCAAAAGGAGCACAGTATGTGAATCGATGGCTTGGCCAAGCCCTCCCCTCTGGTGACTCTGCCCGCAAAGCCTTTGCATTTGGTCCAGGGATAACAGCTAGGTAGTCACAGTGGTGCATTACTTTTATTTATGGCCAGATTCCATTGTGACTGACAGTGCTCAAGCTATCCTAATTTTTAAATAATTATTAAATATTTTTCATAATCCCTGTATTAGTTTTATATTGCTGTGTAACTAATTACACAAACTTAACTGCTTAAAACAATACCCATTTATTAATTGTAGTTCTATAGGTTCAGAAGTTCAGGTGGGTTGAAAGGAATTTTCTGATGAGGGTCTCACAAGTTTTAAATCAAAGTGTCAGCCAAGCTGGCCTCTCATCTGAACTTCTAGGTTCTCTTCTGAGCTCATTAAGGTTGTTGGCAGAATTCGGCTCCTTGGGGGTATAGGACTGTGGTTCCCATTTTCTTGCTGGCTGTCTGACAGGGTTGCTCTCAGGTCCTAGAGGCTTCCTTATGGTCCTAACCACATGGCACTCTCCCAACATGGAAGCTTACTTCCTTTGAGCCAGCAGGAGACTCTCTAGTAGGAAAATACCTCTACCTCTAGCTTTAGTGGGAAGATTACACAGACACTGTCTATATAGTCTTCTATAAGGTAATATAATCACAGGAGTAAGTACCCCATTGCATTTGGAGATCCACACTCAAGAGGAGGGGATAATATAAGGCACATACAACAGTGAGAGGAAAACTCAGAGATATCTCAGAATCCTGCCTACCCCATTCTTTACTATATTGCTTGCTTTGATTCCTTGATGGTCCAGACTTGAAAGACATGTCAAACAACTAAACTTTCAGGTTTAACTGCACTTCCATGCCAGACCTTTTTCTGACCCACTTTGCTCTGTAGGCTGGGCACTCAGAGGCATAGGTGTAACATTTACTTGTCACATGCTTTAAGAAAACAAATAAAATTGAGTTTAAAAACAAAAGAAAATGAGCTGATGTACTACTTCACACTCATTATGATGGCTCTAATTTTTCAAAAAAGTAACAAGAGTTGGCAAGGATATGAAGAATTGGAACACTTGTACAAAGCTGGTGAGAACATAAAATAGTTTATCCACTATAAAAAACAGTTTGGTAATTCTTCAAAAATTTAAACATAGAATTACCATATAACTCAGCAATTCTAGTCCTAGGTATGTACTTAAAAGAATTGAAAACTGATATTCAAGCAAATACATGTATGCCCGTGTTCACAGCAGCCCTATCTACACTAACCAAAAGGTAGAAACTCCTTAAATGTGCATCAATGGATGAATGATACACAAACTTTGTTATATACACAAATGGAATACTATTCAGCCATAAAAAACAATGAAGCACTACTAATAAATTCTACAGCATGGATTTAAAAAACATTATTTCAAAAACATGAAAGAACAAGGCTCAAAAGACCATGTATTCTATGATTTCTTTTATGTGAAATATCCATAAAAGAAAAATTATTAGAAAGAGAAAGCAAATTGGTTGTTGCCAGGGGCTGCAAGGAGGGGAGACTGAGGAGCAATTGCTCAAGAGATACAGGATTTTCTTTGGAGTGATGAAAATGCTTTGGAACTAGAGGTAGTGATTGTACAACATAGTGAATGTACAGAATATCACTGAATTGTTTGCTTTAAAATGGTTACTTTTATGTTATATAAATTTCATCTCAATGAAAACATTGGGAGGCAGGTCCATGGATACCAGAATTGGTGTAGTGATTATACTGTAAAGTATATAAATGTCAAATCACTATATTGTACACCTGAAACTAATATAATATTGTATGTCAATTATAATTAAATTTAAAAAAATAAAATTAAAAAATAAAAACAAAAAACAAAAGGAAATATCCATTGAGGTAGAAAATATGTCAGTGTAGAAATTCTTCACAAACCTTGTATTGTTTTTCTTATGATGTTTCTGTTTCTACTTGGGCTTAAAAAGGATCAGAGCCACATAGGAATCTGACATGAAGATGAGAGAAATGGAAGGACAGAGTATTTGGCAGTATCTTTCTTCTCCATTAAGAAGAATTAGAGAAATTCTGGTAAGCATTTGAGCCTATATTATTGCAACAGATATAAGCAGCAAGTTTTTACACTTCTTTTTTTAACATAAACATGAATCAGAATTAGAAAGTCCAAGAAGAAGGAAAACAAAGAGCATTATAGAAGTTCCAATGTGAGGTTAAAAAATATATTCAAGAATAGAAGAGAAATAGAAATAAACATATATTTCTATTTGAAATTGGAGAAAATACAAGCAGTTCTGCCTCCGTGGCACTTCTATTACTTGCATAACATCCTACTTTACCCAAAGATAACATGCAAATAGACATGTTCAGTGGTTACTTACATTTATACTTCTATCTGAATGGTAATTTTAATAAGAAAAAAATGAAATAATGTCCAATTATACTTCTCTTTATTTATGTTGATACTTTTGACCCAATTTTATATATTAAACTTGGATTTTCTTTAGTTGAAGAATGAGCATTTCAAAGTATCAACATGGAAATGATGTTTTCTACAAATGATCCTGTTTTGGCAATGTTACATCTGTCATATTTACACAATAAAGTTTGAAAAGAACTGCAAAGATATGCAAGGGGGACCCAAAAAACAGAATTTATTTATAAAAAATTATGTATTTATTCTTGCATGTTTAAACTTCAATCTCCTTCAAAATACTATCCATTTGATGCAATACACCTATCAAAACTTTTTTCTCCACTGCTCAAAACAGTTTTTGAACTCATTGATTTTGATTTCTTTCAGGGTTTCTGCTATTTTTTGTTCCCCTTTGAGGATTTTTTCTTCCGGGGAAACAAAATAAAGTTGTTCAGCATAAGTTCGGGTGAATAGGGAGGGTGGGACAAGGGGGTCATGCCATTTTGGATCAAAAACTGCTGAACACTCAGCAGTTTTTCCAAAAACACCCATCATGAAAGGGGCAAATGTTGAGTTTTAAAAATAATTCACTGAAGCCAAATGCAGCCTCTCACAATAACACCAGTTGGTGCATTGATACAGATGGGTTCCTAGACACTCACCTAGCAGGAGAAGTCTATACTATGAGAAGCCCAACCTCTAGAAGATAATTCCAGGTTTTGGGGGGTCCTCTCTTGTTTTCTAATAACTGTGTGCATGTAGTTCATTTCACACAGGCGGAGAAATTCCTTGGGGGCCACCACAGAGAATGATGAGGTGAAGAATAGAGAAGACACCCTAGTTTCAGAGCTCCAGAACCCATCACCTTTATTGTTTACCCAGCACATACTTCCACTTCCTATCTTAGATATTGTGCTTCCTGATGCTACTTGAAAGACATTTTTAAAAGTTTGACATGCAGTTTTATAAAAACAGGTGGAAAATATAAAAATGTACATATGAGTGACAAGACTTTACTCTCATAAAATTAATAATACTGAAAAACATAGAAATCATGAGATACACTGAAAACAGTGAATCTGAGTTGAAGCTGGATGCTCATTAGATTGAATTGATCAGTTGGGAGTGAAGCCAAAGAAAGAAAAGTTTTTTTTTCTTTATAACATATAAAGCTCTGAAAATATTTCCATGAAAATTATGCCTGGAAGCCTAGGTCAAATTATCAATTTTATACTATTTTGTAACTCCAAGAACCAAAATCAACCATGAAACATGAAAGTTTGTTGATCAACTTCAGCTCATCAGAACTTTAAACATATTCTCAGAAATATATTATGCACAAAACTAGAGGACTGGCTTCATGTTTCTCAGCCAGAGGGAGAGACAGCAAAATCACTTGACCATGCCTCAGTTAATCCAGCTATGTGTCTGACACCCATATGCTTATGTCAGTCATGCTACATGAGCCAAAGCCTAAGAAAAGTTTTCCATTGACTGTGTCTGGGTCTCCAGTACAGTTCTAAGAATAATCCTGGTTCTGAATCAATGATCAATGACCATAAAAAACAGTGGACAATTTGCTGATGTCAGAGATCCTGATCACAGTAGCCATCACAATGGAAAGTACAAGAGTCCAGAAGGAGGACTCTTGCTATCAAATGGAACAGAGACAAAATGCTGACTATGTATGAACACTTATCCTGACATCAGCAGGAAACACAAACGGGCATAAAATAAAATCTCTCTGAAAGAACAAACATGTGATGCTACTAGGATTAAAAACTTTATGCCTAAAAGCCTCAAAGCTGTCACAAATAATACAACTGACCAAGTACCAGATACAATCAAGTACCAAAAGGGCAATTTGCTGCTGAGGGCAAAGATTTAGAACTGCAGAAGAATCTGGCCAGATTTAAATAATGGCAGAGGGATCAAGAATAAGAGAAGGCAAAGGATCAACTGATCACCTAGCTTGCTGATCCGTAAAGCAGAGTGGAAAAGATGCCAGGAGCTAACTTTGAGTCCAGTTATTTAAAAAAGAACATTGAGTTCAAGCTCCCATGTTCTCAAGCTTCAGTTTTTTCAAAGGCCTTTTCTGCCACAATAATGCTCCGTGGTCACAGGCGGGCTTATCTTCTATCAGTTCACTGCTTCTCCTCTAAAGACAGGCTCTCAGATCCCAGTGTGCTGGACCCACTAATGCCGCACAGGATAAGCTGAGCACTGCTTGGAGCCCTCAGGTACAGGCTGCTTATAGCACTGCCCACCCTCAGGGCTGGGCTCCCATTCTCTTGCCTATTTTGTGACTTTCTTAGTCAGGTGCAGCACTTCAGCTAAACAGTCTATGGCTCTTACACTACAGCACTTGTCTTTTCTCCCCTCTTCTTTTTATGTTTGTTGTCTTAGATTCATTGTTTTCAGATTTTCCTCTTTCCCATCTCCTCTCCCTCAGGCACCCACACATCTTCTCCCCAACTATGGCAACGATGGGGGAAAACACCCCTCCCAGCCTTCTCCTCCCCACACCTTAACCTCTTTAAAATGTTCAGGATTGAGAAGTTCTCTTCAGCATTCATCCGAGTGTACTTATCCCTTGGTTCCTTTATGCTTTTACATCTTTGATTCATGTGTGCTCTAAATACCCTCATCAAATTATAAAAGCATAGAGGATAGAAACAGCACCTATGATGCCTGTTGTAGCTTCCTTCCACTATTTTTCAGGGAATGGTTCTCTGCATGCTGAGCTTTCCTGACTTTCCTTACGCAGCTCACCTTAGAATAAGAGGAAATGGAGAGCCTGGCTTCCAAGCTACAAACACAATGGAACTGCTCAAATAATAAGCATCCTTTTCAGAAGGATGAATAAATTGAGCTATGGGTCCTCTCAAATTTAATTAACTTACACTGCCACCTGCCTTAGAAATATCCCTTTTCTAGTAATTAAATACACATATAAAAGAATCCATCTATAGAATCCAAAGAGACCTAAAAGTAGGGAAATCTAAGCTCCAATCAGGCCTCTGCCCCTTCCTAGCCCTATATTTTTGGGCTGAGATTGAACATCTCAGAGCCACAGTTTCCTCATCAGTAAAGTGAGAATCATAAGGACACAACTTCAGAGTTAAATAAGGTAATGTAAGCCAGTGCATGACCCATATTAGGTGCTCCAAAATGTCAGTAATTTTATGATTTATATATCCTAGAGTTCCACTTTCCAGTGCTTAAAGAAAGTTAAGAAGTCTTCCAAACAGTTCCTTTATGATTACATGGATCTTGTTCCAAACAATCCACAAAGAAACTCACGGGTAGAATATGGTCAAGTTTACATATTGAGCAGCCTTTCTGGCAATGCAACAATAAAAGTGCCCTAAAAAAGAGGAGAGGAAATATGAAAAAAGATCTCTTTGAAATAAGAATTCCACCTCTTTTTTTCAGCCTGTCTCAGGATAAAGAAATGCCAATTCAGAAAGTCCCTGGAGCTAAGAAAATTCTCTACCATCAGCTCCTGGGCTGTGTCAGCAAAGACAGGTCTGCCTGCAGGAAACAGGAGCCCAGAACCTCCCTGAGGCGCTCTCCCCTCTGGTGGTACAGCTCTGCAGCACTCCTGAAGGCCATGGAGGACACTGGGACCACAGCCAGGTCCTGCCCTCCTTGGCATGAAATCCCAGGCAACAGCCTCTCTCCTTCCCTAGTTTTCTCTCTCTCTCCCTCCCTTCTGGATAGGAACTATGGTGGTTGCATCCACTTTATCATCTCATTTGCTTTCTGATTTGATCCTGGGCTGCCATGCGACTGATCAAAGCCAGATATGAGCTCTCATCTTCACAAAGAAGCCCCTGCATTCAAACAAACATGTTAATTCCTTGTCTTTTTGCCTGCAGTTACCTTCCTTTGCTCCCACTTTCTATTTCTCAATACTGAGGTGGGTAAAAGTAGGTTTGCAGTTGTGAGTACGTGAAGTACAGAGTTTATGCTTGTATTATTATTTATTAATTGCTGTATTATTTATTTGTATTACAACTGTAAACCTATTTTTGCCCACTTCTGCATATTCCTTCACTTCCTGTGCCTCCTCCCCCTATTGAAGCTTTCTTTCTCCCCTCTCTGTATGACCCTTTTATTCTCCTTTCTTTTAAACCTATTTCTTCTTGAGTTTGTACCCTATTGCAGGTTAAAATAATAAAATTGCTTTTATCCCCATCTCATCCTCCTCATTCTTGGAAGAAAAAAATTGTAGTTTTTTCTAAACCTCAAATATGCTCTTATTTTCAGCAGCCTAATTTGTTTTTAATGGTGGCATATGTTACAAAACTCCAGCTCTGTTTTCTTCTTGCCTGCCTTCCCTTCTCTTTCCACTTTTCTTGCCTCTCCCTTCTCTATCTCCATGTCTTCCCTCTCCTTTCAGGATGTGTCCTTCTCCCTTGTCCTTCCTTTTCCCATCTTTCTTTCCTTTTTATGTCCCTTCCCTCTAAGAGAAAGTTTTGAGTTTTTTTAGACTCCACCATGCTGCTGCCTCCCTCTCTGCTGACTTTCTGCTGAGCTGCTACTTTCAAGGTTTTGAAGTTCAGTAAATCCTTGAGAGTTTGCCCTAATTTGGAGAGAAGGTCAATCAGAAATAATAAGCCTGAGAAACAGAATGTTTTACAAAAATCTCCAGTGAAGGATATTAAGTGGACACGATATAATTGTTGACAAAGAATGAAGAAAGCTATTCACAGAACTACCAATAACAATTTACTGAGTTCTCAGGGCTGTGGGAGTTGAGATGAACAAGGTTTGATCCCTGCCCTCAAGGAGTTTAAAATATAGAACAGAAAACACAGCATGCACCTATATGACCTTAATAAAGGCAGAATGTGTGAGAAGCTGATTCACTTGACAAACATTAACTCCTGCAATGTGGTTAGAGCTGCGGAAAACTCAAAAGAGAATCTGACATGGTCTTCACCCTCAGGTCGCTCAGGACTCTGGTGGAGAATCAATTTATACTTAAATGATTACTTTACAAAACAGAAAACAAACACAATCCTTAAGGTAAAGGCAATAAGCGGTTCCTAGGCAAAAGTAATCAATTTAAGCAGCAAGATGGGGAAGGTGCCACAGCAGAGATGCCATTGGATCTGGGTCTTGAAAGACTACTTGTCTTAGAGAATTGGTAAAGGGGTCAAAACCTTGCCAGAGCCAATAGGGTGGCGTTTATGTCAATTTCAGTTTACTCTGAGAAACAAATTCTGGTTGAGGATTCTGCATCTGAGTATAGGCCTGTTGAGACAGTATTCTCTGATTGATAGCAATTTCTCCTTCAGATCCAAACAGGGGTAGTAGAGTCATGTATACCCACTTGCAAGACTCAAAGGTAGGAAAGCAATTGGGACATTGAGGGAGAGAGGGTGTAGCCCAGTGTGGCTGTTGGATAGGTTGTGAAGGGGGGTAGCCAAGGTGACATGAAGAAGTCAAGTGCAGCATTGTGGAGAGCCTTGAACACCATGCACAGAAGTAGAACATGCAAGATTTTTTAGCAACAGAGAATAGAACTGAATTTGTGTCAGGTCTATGGACAAGGGGAAATATTAGATGAAATGGGACCAATTAGGAGGTTATTTCAATAACTCAACAAGTGACAATAATAAGCTGTGTTAATAAGTACAATGACAGTGGAAAGAGGAATTTCATTCAAGCAACATAGCTATGGTAGAACCCCTTGCAGAAGAAGGGGAGATTAGAAACATAGCAGACTGTCAAGAATAATGATGCCAGTAACCAACAGAGGGAAGACAGGAGGAAGAGTTTTTAAAGAGAGGAGCTAATAGATTTAGTTTTAGTCATATTGAATTTGGGATATTGGTGAATATAGAGGCAATAGTAAGAGGAAAGCATAGAAGATGAGACTCAAACCACTTGAACACATTTTAGGGACAAAATTATATGTGTCCAGAAGCTGAAAATCCATACTTTCATTCAGCAAATATTTATTGAGCACCTACTACATACCAGTGAGATAAAGCATGACCCTAGAAAGTAGGATATTGTTGATAAAATCCCAATGGCTAAAAAAAGCAAGAGAAGTAGAGCTTGAAGTGAGCAGAAGAAGTTGACAAATATCTGCTATGGGAAAACTAATTCCATCACAACTGAAACCACTGCAATGTGTCCCAGAGACTGTGAATGACAAAACTAAACAGGGAAAAAGAGTGAAAAGAAATCAACCCTAGAAGCCACAAAGGTTTTATAGAGTTCAGCAATTCATTAACAAATAGATAAGAATCAGTTGTGCTTAGCAAATGTATTATTTAAATGCAAATGATGCTAATTGTCTTTACTCTTAAGTAGGCTAAAGAGGAGGCATCTAATGCTGGAGAAAGCAAGGAAGCTGGGGGACCTGGTTTTGTAATTACTCTGCCATTTAGTAGCAATACAATTATATTCTGTGGGCAAGTTATTTAATATCTCTGAGTCTCATTTTCTTCCTCTGAGAAACAAGGAAAATAACATTTAGTTCATTGTGTTATTGTGAGGACCAAATAAAATCAGTGTGTATAAAATGCCTGGAACAATAAATGGCAACTATTATTATCATTCTTTTTTTTAATTTTGATATTCTAACACTTCCCGTGCTTTGAGCCAAGTTCTGTCACCAAGTTTCCATGTGAGTAAACTATTTGCAAATCCTAACAAATAATCTCTAGCAATAGCATTTTGTTGGTCTGATTATAACACATCCTCTAAAGTGATAGTCCCTGATTCTGTCCACTTTGCAATAATTCTATACTACAAATGCATGTTTATGTACTTTTCACTGGAGGAGGAGACGAGGAGAGTTGGGCTGACAGAAGAACTGAATGCTTCTTTGTTTTCACATCAAATACAAATTGTCCATCAATCTCACCCTGCTTTACTCACCCTGCTTTGACCAGATAATCAAATCAACCTTGCATAGAAATACTTCTAAATTTTTATACTAACCATTATCTATAATTCTCAACCTCGCTCTCATCAACCCAATTCACTCTCCATATTCTCGATACCTACTCTCAGAATCCTAGCATTCATGATGCCCTCTCTTCCTCCAGGTCACATCTAAAGGGTCCTGTCTCTTGAATCAGGTCATTTCTTCCGCTCCCATTCTGCTGCCCTGTTTAAGACCCTCATTACCTCTAACTGATTTTAAGTCTACCATCTGTTCTCTATTCCAATCTGCCCTTCACACTACAAAAGAGATCTAATTATATCATTCTTTCACTTGCTAACTTCCATTAGCTCTGTACATTGCCCACAGGATAAAATCTATACATTTTAGTTGAACATGACCTTTTATATTCCCAACCTTGCCACTGAGCCCATCCTTTGCTCTCGTTTCCCAAATACGTACTATCATTCACTAACCAAGTGATTGTGTTGTTCTTTTCACATGAAATACCTTTCTACAGCTCATTTTACAGGAAAACTCTTAGTCACCCTTTAAAACCCAACTTAAATGTAACTATAAGGATAGGTTCCTGAATCCTGGAGTTCTGTCATTAATTAGCTACCTATAACCTTGACAGGTTGCGAAGGGAACTACTACCATGTATGTTAAGACTAAGCCAAAGATCAGTTTCAACTGAACTTTGGCCTAAAACTCTAAGGGAAAGCTCTCTGTTGGCTAATGTAGCAAGACTGCCTTGAATTCAATTATTTTACTTGGATAGAGTAATTGACATTTTTGGTGGGACTTCAGTCTAGTTTCTAGATGCCTTTGTATGAATCAGAGAGAAAGGGAATGGTGGAAATTCTTTTTTGTTAAGCCATGGGTCCTGACTTTTCCTCATAACATTGTGGGAGAATAGATACAGGGCTATTTACCCCACTGGAGATTCATGTTTTATATCTGACAGTATGACTCCATCTTTAGAAAACCCAGTTGAATAAATATTCCTGAATGTGAAAAATCTCTAACAGCTCATGCCAACAAGGTGCAACAGCAACTTCCCTTGAGATTTCTTCCTTTATTATCTCTCCACTTCCTACTGCCCCATATGTACAAATTACTCCTTCCTTCATCTGCGTTCCTTTAGTAATTTGTTCATCCTGCTCTGATATTACTTACATTTTCTATAATTATGTTTAATATCTATCCTTCCCACTCAATTATCACTTTTTAAAAATTTTATTTATTTATTTTCACAGAGAGGGGAAGGGAGGGAGGAAGAGAGGGAGACAAACATCAATGTGCAGTTGCCTATTGCCCATCCCCTACCAGGGACCTGACCTGCAACCTATGCCTGTGCCCTGACTGGGAACTGAACTGGTGACCCTTTGGTTCACAGAACAGTGCTCAGTCCACTGAGACACACTAGCCAGGGCTCAACTCTAACTTTTAAGAAGATAGGAATTGTATCTATCTTCTGGCCCTGTAGTGTGTCCAGTGCCTAACACGGAAAACCACTAGCTAATATGATACCTTAAGGCCACTTCCTCCAAGTGGACTTGATCTGTGCTGGGTGAACAGAGTGTGGACTGTATCTTAGTTCCCCACCGCCTCTCTGGACGCCTGGTACAGGGCATAACTTGGACAACTGTATCCCGCGACCCTAGACGAGCACATAAGAGAAGCACTTAATTTTTTTAAATTTTATTTATTTATTTTAAGATAGAGGAGAAGGTGGGGAGAAAGAGGAGGAGAGAAACATCAATGCGTGATTGCGTCTTGCATGCCCCCCACTGAGGACCTGGCCCGCAGCCCAGGCATGTGCCCTGACCAGGAAGTGAGCATGCAACCTTTTGGTTTATAGGCCGGCACTCAATCCACTGAACCACACCAGCCAGGGCCTCTTAAAATATTTTTGAATGAGCTAATAGAGCATAAAGGAATTGTTTTGGAGTGTGAAGAATACAGTGACAGTGTAAAGACCGAGAAACTATGAGGCATAAAACTTAATAGAATTTGTGAACAGGATCATTATCAATCCATAAATTATAGAATGTTCTTAAATATACAAAAACAAAAGGAGGGCCTTAAATCTCAAAGAATTTTATAACTAGAAATAAGGCAGCCATATGTTCCAGATATTCTAGGATAATCTGTATTCCAAATCTCCTGTCTTATTGTCCCTACAAGTATAATTGTACTTGTCATAGCATATGTCCTAATTTGGGGCTCAAAAAATATGGTCACTAACTAGAAGGTGTATTTACTTTTGCTCAACCTTCTCACTCTACAGACAGGGAAACTGAGATCCACAGAAGCTAATGAAGTCACCTAAAGTTATACAAGAACTTAATTATAAAATCTGACTTCTAATCCATTGTAATTTTTGTATTATTTTATGCTGTGACTTAACACAGCTCCCCTCAAAGCCTTTTGTTTGCAATTAAACAGACATTCTGCTCCCACTGTTGGAGCCTTTCCTGAGATAGGAAACACTGATCTGTAGCATCAACCCACCAGCAGTCCTTCCATGTCCAGATTATATAGTCTCTGATGTCCTACATGGCCACATGCCTAAGAAAAACTCAGCCTCTATTTTTGGGATGAGTGTTTGCAGGGCAAGATGAAGGAGGAGATATTGAATGACTTCGTCAGAGCCGATAGTATAGAAGGGATATAATCACTACACAATGTTTCTTAACCATTATCCTGAATGCTAGACCTCAAAACCCCTGGCTTCCTGGTATCAGCAGCATCCAAGGTGACTTTCTGGAATAAAAGAGGAATGTGAGAACATCTGGCAAGAGATGGCTCAATAATGAAAAAGTACAGGGAATACCCAACAGCCAATGTGAAACTGCCGTTTGTAAAGAACTCATCACATCAGAAAAGTACATATAGAGTTATTAAGAAAAAGGTCAGAAAGAGTAGAGAATTTGAAAATAATTAATATGAACATACAGATACTGTGGTGCAGTAACAATAATGAAGTGCTTCAAATCAAGGTGAACACACCAAAACTACTGACTGAGGGACTCATACAGGTTAAAAACTTGAAAATGGAGAGAGAGTAGTTTCAGAAACAAAGGAGTGCAGGCAAAAAGGAATATGGAATGCTTCAAAAGGTGCCATGGCAGAACATGGATCAAGCCTTCAATCTAACTTGATATGTGACTTCAGCAAGTTCTTAGTTTCTCTTGGCTTCAGTTTCCCTACTTATAAATTTAAGAATTGGACTCCATGATCTCCAGCACCCTTTCTAGCTCTAATTTTTCATGATCTCAACTGAACCATTATTCTTCTTTATTTATTTTAAGATAATTTTATTTGTAATAAAGTAACTAATTATGTAGAGGGTTGTATTTAACACATCAATGAAAAATTACTATTTCTAGTGTATACTCTAATGTACAGATTGGCAAACTTTTCTTGTAAGGGGCCAAACAGTAACTATTTTAGGCATTGTGGACCATCTGGTCTGTGTCTTAAGTACTCAACTTTGCCACTATAGCATGAAAGCAGTCACAGACAACACACAAACAAATAAGTGTGGCTGTTCTCCAATAAAACTTTATTTACAAAAACTGGTAGCCCACTGGATTTGGCCCACAGGCCTTAGTTTGCCAATTTAAGTCTAGTAAATGGATTATATGTTATTTAATGTAATGCTTATATTTTGTTTTTTTATAATTATTCCATATATATGTATGTATATGTATTACAAATGGTGAGCATGTAATAAAAAGTGTTTGAAAAGAAACAATTATGTGAGAGACAGGCAGCCAGGGTGGAGAGGACCTGCAAGAAGGTGGTGGCGGTAGACCGGGCAGTCCCATATTTGAATGTGGATAAGCCAGAGGAACAGCTGGGGAGTAAGACAGACGGCGCAATCCAGGGTTCCAGTGAGGGAAAGAAAGCCTCAAAACCTTGGAGGTAAACCCCTGAGGGGGTTTCTGTGGCAGGAGAAATGCCCCGCTTCATAGGAGAGTCCGTTGGAGAGACCCACAGGGTCCTAGAATGTACGCAAACCCACCCTGGGAATCAGCACCAGAAGGGCCTTATTTGCTGGTCAGTAGCAGGGGAAGTGAATGAAAGCCAGCGGAGAGCTGAGTAAGTGACATTGCTCCCTCTTGGACCCCTGCCCAACATACTGCATCACAAGGCAGTGACCTCAATTGCTCCACCCTGGTGAATACCTAAGAATCCGACCCCCCAATATAACAGGTGTGCTGAGGCAATGAAATATGGCCCAAATGAAAGAACAGATCAAAGCTCCAAAAATATAACTAAGCGATGAACAGATAGCCAACCTATCAAATGTACAGCTGAAAACACTGGTAATCAGTATGCTCACAGAAATGGTTGAGTATGGTCACAAAATGGAGGAAAAAGTGAAGCTACACAAAGTGAAATAAAGAAAAATATACAGTGAACTAACAGTGAAGGGAAGGAGACCAGGACTCAAATCAATGATTGGGAGCAGAAGGAAAAGATTAACATTCAACCAGAACAGAATCAAGGAACAAGAATTCAAAAAAATAAGGAGAAGCTTAGGAACCTCTGGGACAACTTTAAAAGACCCAACATCCGAATCACAGGGGTGCCAGAAGGATAAGAGAAAAAACCAAAAATTGAAAACTTCATTGAAAAAATAATGGAGAACTCCCCCAATCTGGCCAAGGAAATAGACTTCCAGGAGGTTCAAGAAGCTCAGAGTCCCAAAGAAGTTGGACCCGAGGAAGCACACACCAAGGCACATCATAATTACATTACCCAAGATTAAAGATAAGGAGGGAAACTTAAAAGCAGCAAGAAAAAAGGAGGCAGTTACCTACAAAGGAGTGCTCATAAGGCTCTCAGCTGATTTCTCCAAAGAAACCTTGCAGGCAAGAAAGGGCTGGCAAGTAGTGTTCAAAGTCATGAAAGAAAGGACCTACATCCACAATTACTCTATCCAGCAAAGCTCTCATTTAGAATGGAAGGGCAGATAAAGTGCTTCCCAGATAAGGCCAAATTAAAGGAGTTCATCATCACCAAGCCTTAATTATATGAAATGCTAAAGGAATTTATCTAAGTAAAAGAAGATCAAAAACTATGAACAGTAAAATGACAACAAACACAACTATCAACTACTGAACATAAAACAAAACAAAACAAAAAAACTAAGCAAACAACTAGAACAGGAACAGAATCATAGAAATGGAGATCAGAGGGGAAGAGATGGGGGGGAGAATGGGGGAAAAGGTAAAGGGAATAAGCAGCATAAATAGTAGGTACAAAATAGGCAGGGGGAGGTTATGAATAGCATAGGAAATGTAGAAGCCAAAGAACTTATATGTACGACCCATGGACATGAAATTAGGGAGGGGAATGCTGGGGGATAGGGTACTATAGGGTGAAGGGGAATAAAAGGAAGAAAAAAATGGTACAACTGTAATAGCATAATCAATAAAATATATATTTTAAAAAAATATACAACTAATAATACAAAAAGGTAAATTAAAACAATATGCATAGACCATTAGTACGTAAGAATATTCTTAGTGATTTTAATTCTCAACAAATTAGTCTATTGAGCTAATTCAGAAATATTTTACAGGATTAAGATTTGTACACTATAAAACACGAATTTTAAGGATTAGACAAAAAAGTAAACATACAAAAACAGGTGAGTAGCCTATTTAAAGATATTATGAAGCTATGATAATTAAAAAGCTGAATAGATTAGTTGATTGGACAGAATAGAGTCCAATTAAATGTATGTGGAATATGATTATAAAATTTAGCATTATGCATGCACAATATGCATATATATGCATGCACAGTGGAGAGTATTTCCCCAACAGAGTGCCAGGGAAACCAGTAGCTACCTGGAAATGGATCAAGTTAAATTCCTACCTCACTCCTATTAAAATAAATTGAGTAGATCGAAAGTTTTTAATAGTTGTAAATACACATATTCTTTCACCCAGCAATCCCAACTTTAGGGATGTCCAATTTATATATTTCCTAATAATTAATACTTGTGTCAATATTAAATAATTTCTAGATCTATTTTTGAATAAAAAAGAGGGTACAAATTATGTCCAGCATGTTTGTACTTTGTATAGAGATATATTAATATGTTTGTGTATATGTGTATACATACATACAAATAATATATTACATACATATAAACAAAAAATAATAATTTCTTGTGACCATTAAACTAATCTTTTGGATTATCATCAAACAATTTAGCTATAATTTATTTTTTAAATGTTTATACTTTTCAGTTACTATTGACATACAATATTATATTAGTTTCACGTATACAACCTAGTAATTAGACATTTGTACAACTTAATCCAATTAGTCTTGTATCCATCTGACCCTATAGATAGTTATTAAAATATTATTGATTATATTTCCAATGCTACATTTTGCCTCCTCATACCTGTTTTTATAACTGGTGATTTGTACACCTAAAATAATTATTAGACCCTGGCTGGGTAGCTCAGTTCCTTAGAGCATCAAGCCACATAGAGTGCCACATTGCACAATTCTAGGGTGTAAAATTCACAGTTGACTTTATAAAGCACTCAAAAAAATCTATACAGCTTAATGTGAATGAGAAAGCGGTCTAATCTCTATGGCCCTGCTAGAGGTATTGATACTTCAGTAACACTAACAGCCTGAAAGGGAGAAATTGGGTGCTAAGGAATCTGAAAAAGGAATGAGGTGCAATAGAATTCCTATTTCCTACTCCTTTCAGGAACTCTGAGTCTACCTTCTCCATCCTATTTCTTTCCCACTCCCCAGACAACAGGTTTTTATCTCAGGAAAGAGAGAACAAATAAGTTATTTAAACTTGAAGTGAATTGAGCAATGAGTTACCTTTCTCAGAAGTGTTTTCATTTAAAGATTCTTAACCATTACAGGTAGTCCAAGGAACTTTGAGAAGATAGAGATTGCTCCTGAAAGAATACCACATTAACTGCTTGCTACTTGCCCTGCTTTATATCGTTTACCTGTTGTTGGGATCTCTTCATCCAGAAACAGCACTTACTTATTTTGAGGTCTTACCCTCACATTTAATCATAGGTTCCAGTAGAAGTTACTAATAGGAGTAAATCATAGCTGATCAACTCAAAGAGGACTTAAGCCAGGCCAATCAGAGTTCTTCCCTGGGATATTGCAAACCAGAACTCAGGAAAGAAGAGTACATTTGTCCTCTGTTAGGGAAACTATAAAACAAATTCTCCATATGCCCTCCAAGTACATGCAGCAGGTCTGAGAGAATAAAGCCAATAGGCAGTGAGAAGCTGAAAGAAAAAATAAAATTTGGGAGATGTTCTCATCAGTATGTTATCTCTACTTCAGGCCCTGCTGCACCCCTATCTGTCTCAGATTGTGGGAATGCCCTTGGTATCCTCCTCATGAAGTATCCTTTGTCCAGACTAATTCAAATAGAGTGTTTGCTACTTATAAACAAAATAAATATGAAAAATACAGTCCCATTTTTCTCCCAGATCTATACTTTTGTTTCATATTGTTAAGCATCCCTATCCTTCCTTTCAATCCTGCTGACTGAGGAAAAGTTAAAATCTCTGCCCTACGCCATACTTGTGTCTACATGCTAATATGGATTCTGTAGTATGGGCACTTTTGTAGTTTGGCCAAAAATTCTTGATCTACTAGCTGTTAACCACAAAGATTCCAATCTGCACCCGTCCCCCAACAGCCCTCAGATATGAAAGACAATATGATAGCAACTAAGCCCATGACAGGGCACCCATTTCACCAAAAGGCAGAGAAAAATCATTAAAATTTCAAAAGCTTTAATAGTAAAATTCTGTGTTAGCCAATCATAGGAACCGCAGGGTCCCAGAAAGATCAGTCCCACACTTTGTTTTGTTCTAATTGCTTCAGTAATTGGTAAATTGTTGTTTAAAGAGGCAACACATGTACATGGCACAACCATAAAAGGTTACAAAGTATTTATGGTGAAAAGTAAATCTCCCCTTACTCCTTCCCATACCCTAGCCACCAACTGTCCCCCCAAATGGCTACAGCTCTTACCAGTTTCTTGAATATGTTTCCAGAGTTACTGTATATATTTATAAACATGTATGCACATATATATTTTCATACAAATGTTAGTATTATAATACACATTTTTTTGCTGTTTGCTTTTGTCATATAACAATACATCTACTCTCACCACTTGGATGAGTCATATGCTATACGAAGAATAGAAGGTTCTGGTCACATCTGCTTGGGAGCAATACATAACAGTGGCAGCTGAACAGAGATAAACACTTTCTAAGGTCTCTATTAGAAATGCTCCTTTGTTTATCTTAGCACTGTTATAAACTGAGGCATATTAAAATTTTTAAGAGGTTTTTTTTGGGGGGGGTGGGTAGACGGTTAAGTATACATTAATTTGAATCAGGCAGTGCCAAACCAGAAGTGGTCAGGAGCACTCCACCTACAGGAACTAAAAAAAAGGCTTTTATAGAGAAGACATGGAAGCAAAGCAAGGAAATTATTTGATTGGCCACAGCATAAATCATTGCTTTATTCAGGAAAGTTTAGTTGGCTGTTTGTATTGGCTATCCCTAAGTTTCAATTTCTTTAATCTTGAGGCATATCCGGTGAATGTTTTTGTTTACTTTACAAACATAGGCTGCCAAGGCATTACAGCCATCTCAGGCTATTGCCTCCTTGTGTAATTAATTTGACATCACCAACAAGTCATCTAAAGGAAAGCTCAAATGGGCAAAAACACAATATTGAAATTTGGAGATAAGGTAAATCTCCAGATGCTCATCAGATCTCAAGTGCAAACCTTGACTACCAAAAATTTAAGTTTGAAGCAACACATTTCTTTATATAGGTGAGTTGTGAATTTCAGGATCCTATGAAATAGAATAAGGTGTAGCTTATGGGTTCCCCTTTCATTAAATTAACAAAAAACGAATTCAACAATGTGTCATTGAAAAGATTAGAGATTTCTACTAAATTTTTGTGATTGGTATCATGACAGAATAATCTGCCTTAATCACAACCAAATCCAGGACTGGATGGAACATTGGTTTATTCTTATTTAATCATTTATTTGTAGGTTGTCTTTAAAGGGCTATGTAGCTCAAGAGACTTATAAGACAGTCTGAATCATCGATTTTAAGTAATTTTTATCCCCTCTTTGGAAAAGACAGTTTGAAATCTTTCTCTTCTGTTGGTCAAATCACTCTATAAAGGAGGGCAGCTCTGACATTTATCATCATTTAAATAGATTGGAGTTTCAAAGCAGGCACTGTCCTAGATCTAAGTCCATCATAAATTTTGTGTAAGTTTCTTTGTCTGCTCTGAGAAGACAGTCTGACCCTTGCCAGTGCTGCCCTGGTCTTTCCTTTTAAATTCCTCCTTCACTTAAGCTTTTCTCTTCCTTCATTTTAAGTCATGCCTTTACTCTAATTGGTCTTGCATGAATCATAATATAGAAATATTTATCTTATAGCAATGGCCAAGAAAGTGGTAACAGCTGCCTGATCTGTACTGACTCTATGGAACTTCTTACCAAGTTCAGCTCCAGAAAAAAATGTCCTCTGATCTTCCTTTTAGGTTTCCGTCTTTCTCTTTCCATCTCCCCTTTTCTATGCAACACAATGACCTCATATTGCATTGGATTGACCAGGATGCTTCACTGTAAGGATCTAGGTAAGCTTGCATTTCCTCCCAGGGAATCTTGACAAATCTCTCAACTTTCCTCCCTACCCAAATCTATTGGTTATATAACAAAGCCAACAGCAGCATTCCTCAGCATGGCTCTATTGGCATTTTAGATAAGAGAAATATTGATGTCATGATGTTCAGATTACTTCTCTGAAGACAACACTCATAAGATTCACAACTTCTTTTCCAGAGCTATTCCGTAGTATAATCAGCTCAAGATGCATAAATTGTTTTATTGCATTGAGCTGGAATCTCTGTGTTAACTATATTGAGGTTATATGTCTTATGTTTCTAATTCCCCTTGGAATTAATTTAAACATGAACCAGACCTTCTATCCCCTAACATTTTCTTCTAGGCAGAAGACTCCTACTCAAGGACACTACATTTTCTAAGGCCTTTATGCTCAGTCAGGCTGTTTTCTTTCGCTCCCCTTTGAATCAATGATCCTTCCTCTCTGAACCCTCAGATTTATACTTTCTGCTCAAGATCAAAATTATTAACAGGTTTCTAAATTCCTTCATTCAGCTAGTGCTTCTCAGAATCTACCCAGAGGAAATTCTGGATAGATTTTTCTTTGTTCCTGAGATCCAGTATCCTACACAGCACTACTAAATGCAGCCTCCAACTTTGGAGTTTCCCTTAGCTACTCTGTGATGATCTGTCTCCTACCAGTGTTTTCATTAAAAGTGCCCTCTACGAGACTAACTAACAAGGCCCTCCCATCTTAACTGGCCTGTCCAAAGTTCACTTTTCTATAGATAGCCCCAGAGTCTCTCAAACCCCCACTGTTCCTCTACAAAACCCAGCCAGCATCAGCAGCCTACCTGGATACCACTTAGCTCAGAACTACCACAAGCATAAACATAGTAAAGCACAATTATATCTACACACACCCAGAGTTGCCTTTCCCTGGCAACATTTACTGTATAAAATTCCCAATGACATTTTGTCTCAGCTGCTCCAAAGTCCAGGGAAAGCCAAATGACTTTGGGAAAATTTGTTTACCTTACTGAGTGATTCCAAAAGTTTGTATAATTAATTTTAAGTATCTAATGACATAGTTCATAATAAAATGTTAGTAATAGGCTTATCAAAATTTTCTATTCACACAGACCTGGCTTTTCATCTTGGTTTAGCTATTCTCTAGTTGTTTAAACTTAGGCAATGCAGGAAACTCCTCATCTTCAGATTCATCATATTAAATGGAGATTCTTACTCCTCATCTCTTAGCAGTATTAGCAATAACACTGATGTTATAGCTAGTTGCTATTCAACTGTTACGTCACATCTCTCCTCTCCAAGGTATTTGTGCTATTTTAAGGGGGCACAATGTCTTCCTCAAATGAATGGTTCTATGAAGGTTGCAGAAAGATTCCATTTGAGGACAAACTTTGGAACAAGTCCTTGCCTATGTTTTTGATATTAGGCAACACTCTGGCTAATGAATGAGGATAGCTCTGCTTGCTATTAGGAAGTTCACTGGCCATTCTCTCCTATCACTGTCAAAAAAATAAGTTTTTACAGTTACTTTTCCTAAATTTTGTTTCTCATTATACAGTGTTTCATAGAAATATTTCAAAATTTAGAAATTTGGACTTTCTGTGTAATTGATGACATTAACTCATTTGACACTCAAACTGCATCCAACATAAAGGACTCTACTATGTTGATTATGTTAATATCCCCACAAGAATCATTTTACTTCTCTGTCCAAAACCTACTCCACCTCTCTGGCAATAGAGTTTGTGCTCTTGACCAGAGAAGCGGGCACATGAACCAAGCCGAGTCAATAATATTGTCTAACTGTTTGGCCACCAAAATTGGTCTGGACAGACACATAACCCATGCAGAGACCTGCTCTAGAATATTTCTGGCTTGAAGGAGCAGAAATCATATCTTTCCTCTCTGCTGGCAGAACTGGGAAGTGAGTTCAGAGCTGCAAGTGGCCATGTTCCTTGCCAAGTGGAGAAAGTTTGTCTTTATTAGGAAAACATGAGGTCAACTTATGAGAGAAACTAAAGAATGGCAAAGAGAGAGAGAAAAAATCGTAACAGTAACACAGGCCATAGATCGAGTTTTTCTTGAGGCCGATGACACTGTTTCTGTGATGTGTTCCATGAGCAATGAATTCTCCCTTACCTTGAATGAAAGTCATGTTATTTGCAAGTAAAAAAAAAATTATTAGTAATAAAATTTCTATTATCTTGTACCAATTTAAAACACACACACACACACACACACACACACACACCCATCAAAATAAACAGACTGGTCTCTGCTATGGGAATCCAGTCATAACGTTGAGAAAGAGATGACTTTTATCCTTCCCTGCTAACCTGCTTTATAATCCTCCCATTTCTTCTGCTGCCTTATTTCATGAGCTTACACCTTCTGCCCTCCATTCCATTTCTTTTGGTGTTTTTTAAAAGATTTTATTTATTTATTTTTAGAGAGGGGAAGGGAGGGAGAGAATCACCTATCAGTTTCCTCTTGCACGCATCCCAACCAGGGACCTGGCCTGCAACCCAGGCATGTGTCCTGGCAGGGAATAGAACTAATGACCCTTTGCTTTGTGGGACAATGCTGAACCAACTGAACCACACCAGTCAGGGCACTTTAGGTGTTTTAATCTCTATTCTCAAACTCTCTTGGTTTTCATCTATTGTAAAAATACCTTTCTTCAACCCTGTTGCTGTCCAACCTACCATGTCATGTAGTCAGAGTATGCTAGGCTATGCTGCAGTAACAAACAACATAAGCATCTCAGGAAATGACAAAGGCTTATGTATTGATTATAATAAATGTGCAACAAGGCAGGGTATCTCTCTAGAACAAATATATTCTACATTGACAACTTTATGTCTCAAATACAGAATATTCTACCATAATATAATTGTACAGTATATAGCAATTATAGTGTACATAGCTTCTGTGACTAGCACAAGAGGGAGAGGATAGAGAACTGTGCACCAACTCCTTAAATGCTTCTACCCCACACCTTTGCAGACATTTTATTGGTTAAAGCAATTTCTATAGCCATGGCTAACTTTAAGGATTCTGTATGGGGAAAAGAATTGGATGTAAGAGAGTATTAGATATTTCTACCACATCTCTTTCCTTCTTTTTAAACTAGAATTCTCACAACATTAAGCCAAATTCATGGTAATTTTTTCACAAACACTCAGGTTAAGTGTTCTTAACTACTTGCAAAATTTGCTTCTGTGCCTGTAACTTGAATTAGTCAGTTTGGGTGAAGTAATGACCTCCCATTCATCTCTCAACCGCCAAATCTCAGTAAGTTACAATAAGAAACACTTTTTTCTTTCTTATGTCATATTCAGACTGCAGGTTGGTTACAGCTCTGGGACAAAGGCTAAAGTAACAGCTCTCACACTTCTGCTTAGACATGACGTTCTTCATTACTCACATGCTGTTAGCCAGAGAACAGTGGCCAAGCCCAAGTCAATGGAACTGGGATATAAACTCCTTCCTCAGGAGGCACCAAAGGTCACATGGTAGGATCCTCCTACAAGGAAGCAGATATGAATTGTCAGCAATAATAAAATCTGTCACAGCGCTCTACTGGTACTGCTCTGTTGGCACTCTTCGTGTTCTCGTCACCTTCTCTTACATGGTTTTAACTATAACATCTGTAAATATGCATACAAATTATACTTCTAATACTATTTATATCTCTTATGATTTAATTTTAAATTATCTGCTGGAAACCTAAATTGTCTATTTTGCAATTCCCATAAACACCTCACTAGATATACCTTAAATTTATTTCCTCAGGGAAGCACCCTCTCTACAGTCCTATTTCTGTCTGAAGCAACATTATTTCTCTGATCCATCCCTTTCCATATAACCTCAGTGTCTTTCTTAAATCTAACTTCTTATTCTCCCTCACATTTTGTGAGTCCTCAAGCACTATCTATCATTCCTTATTAGTTTTTTTTATTCTTTCCCATTATCTAAATCTAATCTTATCCAAGTACCTCTCACCTAGACTATTACCTATGATATAACCCAGAAACTCTATTCTTTTTTAGTTTAATCATTATTGTATTTTATTTCCATTAATAGAAATTCCAGTCTTAAGTATAATGCTCTTAAGGATTCTTACACACATTCACCAAAAAATTACAAAATGTTCACTTCAGTGTTGATCAGAATAAGAAAAAACTTGAAGACATGGATATGCCCATGAACAAGAAAACTGATCAATTCTGGTATAGTCATATAATAAAATAGTATATATCAGTGAAAAAGAATAAATTATGGGGGGAAGGCATAGACAAATGTACTTGGAAAAAAAATAAGTTATAAAAAAAGATTTTGGAAACAAAAAAAGAATAAATTAAAACTATGTATATTAGCATGGGTGATCTTCACAACAAAATGTGTGCTAAAATAGCAACATCCCAAGAATATATTCAATATGATATCCTTTTGACAGATATTTTAAATCATGCAAATAATATCATTATTTAGTAAAAAAAATTAGTAGAAGTATGTTTTAAAAGCATGGAATTCATAAATACCAAAATTATTTATCACGGTTACTCCGCATGGGATGAGGATGGAGTGACAAGGGGACCTAGAGAGTTGTACACAGAGGGCTTCAGCTGTGTTTACGTTTTATTCCTTACGAGGAATTATGGATACACAGGGAGGTTTTGTTTATTCCTTTGCTTGTTTATTTCTTACTCTTTGTGAATTTAACCTGTCAGAAATAGTTAATGATACACTACATAATTTTTAAACATCTTCTAACTAACCTCTTCACTCTAGACTCTCACTATCTCAAAGTATTTGGCACGTGGGCCAAATTAATCTTTCTAAAATACCATATTGCTTTATCTTCCTATTAGTAAGTCTCCAACTATCCCCTAAGGCCTATAAGATAATCTCCATACTCTCTGCATGTCATTCAAAGCTCCCAAGAACCTGGAACCCTCCCTGTCTCCATTTTCCTTACTCCCTTACATGAACTATCCTCTCCCTTCCTACCTATTTACTTAACTATTATCTTACCATCAATATCTAGTCCCCCCCGCCCCTTTTCTCTTCCAGCTTGCCTCCAAGAGTGGCTTAAATGACCCTCTCTCAAATCCAGGGCTGTTCCTCTATACATACTCTTCAGGCCTTTCCTTCCACATCCTTCAAGAACATATTCCATCAACTCTTTCATTTTTTTTAACTCACTATATTATCTGTGTTCCTTTCTTTCCTATAAAACCTCTTTATCAAGTCTTCTCTCCTAGTCAACCCAGGAGTTGAACATTTACCACTTCGCATTCTCAGTGTATTTTTAAAATATTGTTAAGAATTATGAAGGGTCAAAAAACTTACCATACTTGCAAGCTAGACACAGATTCAGGGATATTGGCAGAAACCATTAGATGCCTGGTCAAAGACAAAATATTTTATTACTCACAGAAAAAGCAGCATCCAGAACATCAGGTTTTCTTGTGGTAATTCTCTGATTCCTAATTCTCATTGGAAGATTCAGAGACCATGTAACACCAGAACATGTATTGGATTATATTTCAGGAAAGAAACCCTGTGCTTAGAGATCTCAATCTTTTTATGATAATAAGCATACCTGCCTTTCCCTTTGGAAGAAGATACAATCTATACCTTCTAAGTCTGTTTGCTATAAAAACTTCCCTGAAAAGAAATATATATATTTTTCAAAAAGACAATCAATGACTATGTTCAAAAGATGAGCAGAAACATGAGACCCATGGAGAACTGTCTTCCAAAAGTACTAGTCATATTTCCCCAACTATATTGTAAAATTCTTGAGAGCAAAGTTTGGCAACACATTTTCTGAAAGGGGCAAATAGTAAATGTTTTAATCTCATGGAGTACATATCTCTGCCATTGTAGCTCAAAAGGAGCCAGAGACAATATGAAAAGTAATGAGTGTGACTATATACTCTATTGGAAGAACACAAAAACAAAATGAATAAGTAAAAGATAGTTTGCCAGATGATTATAAATGTTATGTGAAAAAAAATCAGAAAACATGGAGATCCTAAAGGAGGTAAAATTTTACGTAAGGGGTAGGCAAGGCATCAATAGAGAAATTGACATATAAGAAAAGACCTAAAGGAAGTGGTAATACCTAGGAGAACAGCATTCCAGGCAAAGTAACAAATGCAAATGTCCTGCTGTGAAAGTGCTCCTGACATGTTCAAGGAGCAGGTGGTGGCAATGATGGTGGAGCAGAGTGAATGAGAGGAAGAACAGTAAGTGAGGAGCTTGAGAGTTAGATGGAGGATTGGACAGAGGAATAACCTGTACTGACTTGTATTTTCAGAGATACAAGTTCTGTCCTGGAAAAGTCCAGCCATTGTTAATATAACGAGAATAGTTTGTGCAACATCTATGTAACCTGGCAGCCAAGGGGAGTGGACTGGAATGTGCATGCATGAACAATTACAGCTTTACTGTACTAGTCAGTGGGGGTGGTAGACACCATTGATTGAGCACATGTACTGTGTGGTTGTCACACTCAAAATGACTGAGCCAGTAGAGCAAATTTGGTGTTACATTTGAACATTGCTCCATGGAAACTATTAGTATGCTTCCGAAGGCTATTGGGGATGATGCAATGAATGTAGTGCAAATAAAAGTGTAGCACAAACACTTCAAAGATGGTTGAGAATCTGTTGAAAATCATCTCTGTGCTAAAAGCCTGCAACAAGGAGAACATCTGAGAATGTTGAATTTGTACAGGCTGTAACCAACAAAAATTGGCTACTGACAGAGAACTTGAAGCTGATCTGGGGATACCAAAAACTACTGTGTCCAAGATTTTGATGCAGGATCTAGGCATCAAATATGTCATGGCAAAATTCATTCCATGGCTTCTGCTACCAGGGCAGAAGGAATATTGGGCTGCAGGCTCTAATGACTTGATTCAAACTGCTACCAATGAACCAGATTTCCATAAGAAAGTCATAACCGGAGATGAATCATGGGTCTATGGCTCTACATATTATCTGGAAATGTAGGCCCAGTCATCCCAGCGGAAGTCACCTGGTTCTCTATGCAAGAATAGAAGGCATGACAAAACCACAGCAAGATCAAGACTATGTAAACTGTGTTTTTCAATTGGGAAGGCATTGGCCATCACAAATATGCCGCACCAGGCCAAACAATTAATTAGGAGTACTACCTCAATGTTCTTTGTCCATTGAGAGATGCAATATGATGGATATGACCACAGCTATGGACAACTGGTGATTGGCAGCTTCATCATGACAACATACCTGTTCATGCATCACGTCCTGTGCAGAGTTTTTTTGCAAAACATCAAATCACCCAGGTAACTCAGCCCTGCTACAATCCAGATTTTGTACCCTGTGACTTCTGGCTTTTCCCAAAACTGAAATTACCTTTGAAAAGGAAGAGATTTCAGAACTTTGATGATATTCAGGAAAATACAATGGTGCAGCTGATGACAATTGGGAAAATTGTGTAAGGTCCCAAGTGCCTACTCTGAAGGAGACTGAAATATCATTGTCCCATGTACAATGTTTCTTGTATCTTGTATCTTCTTCAATAAATACCTCTATTTTTCATATTATATGACTGGAAACCTTCTGGACAGATTGTGTGTGTATTTCCTGCCCAGAAATGGACATGAGCTACACAGGAAGAATGGAGTTGTCACAGACTGCAATGGGAACACTGAGAGATGAGCAGGTTTAGGTTTAGATTTAGATATGAAACATATCTGCTTCAGAATGTTAAGTACATGTGAAATAATATGTTGATGATAACAAGCTACCTACTTAAGAAAGTTGCCTAAAGCCAGCTTTTCTGCCCAGCAGTGTCCATTGTGAAACTACAAATGCTAATAGCCAGCATCCTCCCCTTCCCTCTATATAGTGTGGCCCAGTGGCCTCTACAAATAGGTCAACTGAAACATTAATTCAGATGGCTTCTCTGGTCAAATAGATGGAGAATGATGACAAGGGTTCTTTGTCCAGACTTCACCCAATGAAGGACAAATCCAGCAAAAGAAGAAGAGGCCGTCTGCTTATCAAAATGCATATTCATTAAATTCTTTATCAACTGTCAGTCCAGAAGGGGAAATGGCAGATTTTTAACAAGATAATTTCAGGAACATTCCCTAAACATATTGAACAAAATTTTCCCTCACGTATCACGGCTGGTGTCCAGCAGTCACTCTCCGCATCTTGAATTCTTCCACAGTCTGCTTCATGGGGTCAGCTGAAGCATCCTCTTACACTGTTGAAAAATCAGCTCACAAAGTTCACTTGGAGGAGAATGCAGGGGTTACTTGCTCAAAAGTTAAAGAATCACAACACCACTGCTAAGCTCATTCCAGCCCACCTCTCACAATTTGGCCATATCCCACTCTGTGAAAAACTCAGTAGAAGTCAGCTTTGCTTGGCTCATGCTTGATTTTACACAGGCATTTTTAAGTGAAAGCAGAGTACCCACCTAGTGTGTATAAACAAAGTAATTAATACACATGTAATTTCACTTTGTTGTGCAATTTTATATCTTTTTGTGAATCTCTTCAGTATTTCTCACAGAGAGGTAGAAGGGATAACTTAGAGGAAAAGGTTCCTAGTTACAGAACCCTGCCCTTTCTCAGGCCTCAGTGTTGGAGGAGGTCAGGCTGGCTGGTCACTAACCAAAGGCTCAGTTTCAGGTGAATATTGGATGCCTCTTTGAAATATTTGAGGAGGGAGGGTGTATTCATCTGGAGGGAAATATAAAACCTCCTTGACATAGGGGAGAAAAAAAAACTACTCATGGTTTGACAGAAGCGTAATGAGGCTCAACCCAGGAAAAAACAAAGTTGACAGTTTTAGCATTGGAGGCAGATACAAACAGGACAGAAGAGAAAAGTGAAAAAAGTACTGAAGGAACAAAGGTAAGCTTTGTTCTTGGAAATAGAAGACATCAAAGCTGTGCCATAGAATGTCTTCACAGAATGTGAGCAATTGGCCCAGAGAGAAGTAATGTGTTTTCCTTAGAAACATCAAGATGCAATTCAAGTTTACTATATCCATTGGAATATGTTTTGCTGCAAATAACAACTCTTGATTAAAAGTGATAATAATAAGGATCCATTATTACAAATTATAAGAAATCCAGGGTTAGGAGGATTGAAAAGTTGGTACAGAAGCTTAACAATATCAGTAAGAAAATACTGCTAACCTGTTGTACAGTCATGTATGTATTGGTGATTTCTCTCATTATCACGTCAGCTGCAACAATTCTTGTGATGTCATCTCACAAAAGAGTATCTCAAAAATTAGAAAGTGGGTGGGAACATTAAAGGTGTGGTTCTATCTTTTAGTGGAGGTAAAAAGAGTGATAAAACAATTTCCCCAAAGACTTATTCTTATAACCTAATGACCAAATCCAAGTTATCTATCAGAGGGAATAGGATTGCTGTATTTGGCTTAAATTAATCAAAATCCCATCCCCTGGGATTGAGTACATTGAGATTCTATTTGTAAGTAAGGGAAGATACCTGTTGGGTAAAAAACCATGAGAGTCCACCATATTTATCTTTTTGCATTTCTCATGTTTTATCTCTAAAAAATGCTGTAGGAGGTAAGAGCTTCTGTAGGAGGGAAGTTTGAGTAACTGAGGTTCAGATGACTTAGAGGAAACAAAATGACAGACTAGAATAAAAACTTCTGTTTCTGGTAATGTGGTATAGGTAATTGAGACCAAACATCTCTAGAGAAATAACAAAAAAATAGTAAACTAGATAAAATATTAAAATCATGTCTTTGAAACTACCTAAGAGCTAACAAAAGAGTGAACAATTTTGAGGCCACAATTAGAAGCAAAGGTAAATCAAGAGAAATGAAGTTGGCACTTAGGACCAATATACTCTAGGAGTGTCTGCCAATTCTGAAAGAAGAGGCAGAAAGGCTCAGAAGCTGAACAGGAACATAACACTTGGAGTTCAAAGCCTTCCATGAGGAGCCTGATAAAATCACCAGGCCCTGGGTTGGTAACATGAAGGACTAGGCCCTAGGAATAAGGGGTAATTAAGAAGTAGACTTGGTCTTATAGGTTCTTCAGCTTCAAATTACCTTATTCCTTGACACTGGTAGGAAGATCTGGGATTCCTAGTATCTCTACTAACTGTATGGAAGAAGCAAACAATATTTTTTAAACAAAGATAACATGATTTTAGGCCAGACTCACATATTTTTAATTTAAAAAAATTATACATTGTTATACATTTTCACCTGCTGCTATATAAACCATAAATAAAATATCTCGACATGTGAGAGTGAAGATATATAGAATTTAACTATATTTAATGTGTTCAAAGAAGAACTGAAAATATTGAGAATTTTTTAAGATAACAAGAATTTTTGTAAGAGTCTGATAGATTCTAAAATAAAAAACAGAGACTCTGGGGAACAGTGGGAAGACTGTGGGAAGAAAAAGGGAGAAAGGGCTCTTGCTAGTGGACCATGAGAAGGTGCTACATGGTTTTGTATTAAGAACTGGAGATCGTGGTGATGCAGAGGATGGTGCTGGGAACCATGAGAGGACTGCGTAGCCGAGCCCTGGACTTCTGTTCTTTTTCTTCTGAAGAGTGGTACCCCTGACTGGCCTGACTGGGAAAAGAGGGGAAGGCAGGACTGTGTGTGTTGCAAGTTGTCCCCCAGTTGTCATCCTGATGCCAAATACTTCAGTTCCTCCCCGTATGCCACTGGTACCCCACAAGCTGCTACTCCAGTGCTGGAGCTCAGAGGAAGTGAATCTGAGAGATACAGCAGGAAAAATATAGCTACATGCAACCTCTGAAATTTTACTGCCTATGTTTTCCACTAGGACATTCAAGAAGAGAAAGAACCTGATTGCCCCTGGATGTCACTATCCTATGGGAGATGGTCATGAGATGAAGCTGGCACTCTTATGTCACAGAATGGAAATAGAAAATGAAATCAGGGCACTAAATAACACTGTCTGAACCTGAACACTTTATGAGAGCAGTAAAAAATAAAGTGGATTGGATTTATTGGGCTGCTTCTGCCAGTTTTTAGCTCTTCAGACCATAAAAATGCCATGAGAAGATGGCGGAGGAGTGAATGGGAGTCACGCTGACCTCCTCCTAAGACCAAACTGGAATTGTGACTAAATAGTGGAGTAATGACCTGGAAAACAATGGAACGATAGTGGGAGAGGAGCCTTGGAGCCGCGGACAGACAGTGGATTCGACTCTCACACATCCCAACGGGTGAGAAGTGGGTGGAGGCTCTAGAGGGTGGGCTGGGTGCCCACAGGCACTAGCACCAGAGGTACATTGAAACGGCCAGTTACCTTCCCCCCAGAAGAACGGGGTCTGAATCATAAATGGGACCCCTAATCTACAGCAGCTAAAACCAAGACAATATAGACAAAACACAACCCTGAAAAGCTTAGGGGTGCTCTCTGCCAGAGACAGGTGGCTGGGGATGCAAAGAGACATTTAAAGGGCCAACACAAAAATTGCAGTGGCAGCCACCCTCCTTGATCTCTGGGTACAGGCAGCAGCAGGGCGGGCTGGTGCCTGGGAAAAAAACTGGTGAGGAAAACTTTGTGAAGAGAACTGAGACGGCGGCCAGTGGAGCTCGGGTGATAATGCACCTCCCACTCTGCAGCTACCATCTCGCTCAGGCATAAGGGAATCAATTAACCTGCCTTTTGTGCTCTCTGTGCACAGCTTGTACGTGTGTGAGCTGCGGGGCTGAGTGCAGACTGGCTGGGAGAGCCTTGAGGAGAGACTGGAGTGGAGGTGTTGGGGAAAGAACGGGAGGAGGAACCGGGGAGTCCTGACTCCCTGTCCGTTCTGTAGTCTCCATTGTGGGCTGGAAAGGCGCTACCCCAAAGAGGCAGAAACGTGACGCGCATGAACCAGACTGCCTGCGATTGAAACGCAGGCCGCACAGGTGGTGGATCCTTGACTGAAGGGGTCACAGAACTGCCCAGAAACCCCTGAGGAGAGACAAGGAGTCATTGAGGAAAGAACGGGAGGAGGAACCGGGGAGTCCCGACTCCTTCTCCTTGCCATAGTCTCCATTGCGCGAGAAGAGGCCAAACCCCCAAAGAGCCAAAAACCGAAAAGCACACATAGACACTCCAAAACCACCCAGTGCAGGCACGCACACTTACGCCAAGTGACCAGCGAGGGTTGGCGAGCGTGTGTGACCCGCGCAGGCTGGCGAATGCTTGCACCAGGCCGGCAAGGCCTCCCACAGATTGGCACCGATCCGGCCTGCAAGGGAGTACACAGAGTGGCAAGGGCAGGCATAAATTGACCCGCCCGCCAGCGATTGTGGAGAGGCCCACAAAATTGGTAGAGCTGCCCAGAGTACCTGGAGGAGAGACCGGAGACAGGATTAACCGGAGAGCCCTGGAGCCTACTTCCTCCCATTTCCGTAGTCCCCATTTGGCCAGGGCAAGCAACGCACCCAAAGAGCCAAAAGCCGGGAAAACACACAATAGAAGACCCTAAATTGACCAATGCCGCGGAGCTCACCAGCCAGGGGGGCCAGATGAGTATGCAAGGCTGCGAATAAGCCCCCTGGTCTGGGGCAAGCACATGCGATCCCAGGCAGGCGGGGGATCCTGCAACGCCCAGAGCGCACTCAAGGAGCCGGGGGGGCGTGAGAGTGCAGAAAGGTCACAAAAAATAGCCCAGCCTTGACCGAAGGGGTCACAGATCTGCTCCAAGCAGGAGTCAGACACAGACAGTAGAATCCTGGGAGGCTCAAACAAACAACCCAAGGTCATATAGGGTCAACAACTGACATCATCAGAGGCAGGCCCAGAAAGAAAAGTAAATGACAAAAATATTTAACAGACTCTCACAAAAATGGGAAGAAAAACAAGTTCCCCCCAAATGAGTGGAAAAGGGGACTCCCCACAGAGAGAGCTAAACGAAAGAGAGGCAAGGGAACTATCAGATTTTGAATTCAAAACAATGGTTCTAAGGAAGCTCAATGAGCTCAGCCAGCTCAAAGAGAGCTATGAGAAACTGCAGAGAAACTATCAGGATCTTACAGCAAACTATATCATCCTGGAAAAGGACATAGAAATTATCAAGAAGATACAAGAGGATATGAAGAATACCATTTCTGAGTTGAAGAACACAGTAGAAGGAATCCAAAGCAGGCTGGATGAAGCTGAGGATCGAATCAGTGAGATGGACGATAAGGTAGAAAAAAGCTCCCAGAAAGAACAAGAAATGGAAAAAAGCCGCAAAAAGAATGAAGAGGCAATTAGGGAAATGCAGGACAACCTGAAATGCAATAATATCCGTATAATAGGGATACCAGAAGGAGAAGAGGAGCAAGGGATAGAGAACCTCCTTGGAAAAGTAATGATGGAAAATTTCCCTAATTTGAGGAGAGAAAGGCTCTCATGGATCCAGGAGGCACAGAGGACCACACTCAAGAGGGACTCAAGGAGATCCACTCCAAGACACATCATCATTAAAATGGCAACTATCAAAGACAAAGAGAAAATCCTCAAGGCAGCAAGGGAGAAGGAGAAAGTAACATACAAGGGGGCCCCGTAGGAGCTGACTTCTCAACAGAAACACTACAAGCCAGAAGGGAATGGCAACAAATATTCCAAGCCATGAAAAGCAAGGGCCTACAGCCAGGGCTGCTCTACCCAGCTAGGCTCTCCATTAAAATAGGAAGGGGAAATACGGAGCTTCCCCAGGCAAGAGAAGGCTAAAAGAATACATCTCTACCAAACCAGCACTCCAAGATATGCTAAGGGGACTGGTTTAAGCAGATGAAGGAAAAGAATGAGAGAGAGAGGAACACAGGTACAAAGAGAAAAGATGAGTAAGTTTCTATCAGTAATATCTCTCAATGTGAATGGACTCAATGCCCCAATCAAAAGACACAGGGTAGCTGAATGGATAAGAAAACATGACCCACACATATGCTGCCTACAAGAGACCCACCTCAGAGCAAAAGACCTACACAGGTTGAAAGTAAAGAGATGGAAAAAAAAATATTCCAAGCAAAAGGGCAGGAGAAAAAAGCTGGAGTTTCCATACTTGTATCAGACAAAATAGATTTCAAAGCAAAGGCCATAAAAAGAGACCCAGAGGGGCACTTTATAATACTTAAAGGAAGAATCTATCAAGAAGACATCAACATTGTAAACTTATATGCTCCCAATATAGGAGCCCCCAAGTTTATAAGGAAATTGTTGGATGACTTCAAAAAAGATATAGACAGCAACACACTGATAGGAGGGGATTTCAACACCCCACTGTCAAAAATGGACAGATCTTCCAAACAAAACATTAATAAACATATTGTGGCACTGAATGACACACTGAATCAAAGAGACTTAACTGACATATATAGAACCTTACATTCCAAAGAAGAAAAATACATTCTTTTCAAATGCTCATGGCAGTTTTTCAAAGAGAGATCACATGATAGGACACAAAGCAAACCTCAGCAAATTCAGGAAAATTGAAATAATACCAAACTTTTTCTCAGACCACAAGGGCTTGAAAATGAAAATCAACCTCAAAGAGAAACTTCAAAAACTTGCAAACTCATGGATACTGAAGAGTAGACTATTAAACAATGAATGAGTCAATAATGAGATAAGAGAAGAAATCAAAAAATTTTTGGAAACAAATGAAAATGAACAGACAACAGTCCAAAACCCATGGGACACAGCAAAGGTGGTCCTGAGAGGGAAGTTCATAGCAATACAGGCCTACCTAAAAAAGATAGAAACATTTCAAATAAAAGACCTAACACTACAACTTCAAGAACTGGAGAAGCAAAAACAACAAATAAATCCCAGAGCAAGGAGAAGGAGGGAAATAATCAAGATTAGAGCAGAACTGAATGACATAGAGATGAAAAGAACAATTCAGAGGATCAACCGATCCAGAAGCTGGTTCTTTGAAAAGAGAAATAAAATTGACAAGCCTTTAAGCAGACTCATCAAAAAAAAAAAAGGGAGAGGACCCAAATTAATAATATCAGAAATGAAAGAGGAGAAATAACAACTGATACCACAGAAATACAAATGATCATCAGAAACTATTATGAACAATTATATGCCAAGAAATTTGAAAATCTTGATGAAATGGACAAATTTTTAGAAAAGTATAGTCTTCCAACACTGAAGGAGGAAGAAACAGAAAGCTTGAACAGACCGATAACAGCTGGGGAAATTGAAGCAGTAATCAAGAAACTCCCGGCACACAAAAGCCCAGGGCCGGATGGTTTCACAGGAGAATTTTACAAAACATTTAAGGAAGAGCTAACCCCTGTCCTTCTCAGACTATTCCAAAAATTCCAAGAGGAGGGAAGACTCCCAGACTCTTTCTATGAGGCCAGCATCACGCTGATCCCAAAACCAGATAAAGACCCTACAAAGAAAGAAACTACAGGCCAATTTCGCTGATGAACATAGATGCTAAAATCCTCAACAAATTATTGGCAAACCGCACCCAGCAATACATTAAAAAGATTATCCACCACGATCAAGTAGTATTCATCCCAGGGATGCAGGGATGATTCAATATACGCAAATCAATAAATGTATATACATCACATAAATAAAAGACAAAAACCACATGATCATCTCGATAGACACAGAAAAAGCATTCAATATGGTCCAGCACCCATTTATGATCAAAACACTCAGCAAAATGGGAATAAATGGGGCATTCCTCAACGTAATAAAGTCCATATATGAAAAACCTACAGCCAACATCATACTCAATGGGCAAAAACTAAAAGCTTTCCCACTAAGATCGGGAACATGACAAGGATGTCCACTCTCACCGCTTCTTTTTAATATCGTATTGGAAGTCCTAGCCACAGCGGTCAGACAAGAAAAAGAGATAAAAGGCATCCAAATAGGAAAGGAAGAAGTAAAACTATCATTGTTTGCAGATGACATGATAGGGTACATAGAAAACCCTGTAGACTCTAGCAAAAAACTACTCAACCTAATAAGTGAATTTGGCAAAACAGTGGGATACAAAGTCAATATTCAGAAATCAAAGGCATTTTTGTACACAAGCAATGAAATAGAAGAAGAGAAATCAGAAAAAAATATAATTCGATATAGCAAGAAGAAAAATAAAGTACCTAGGAATAAATTTAACCAAAGAGGTAAAAGACCTGTACGCAGAAAACTATACAACATAGAAGAAAGAAATTAAGGAAGACACAAATAAATGGAAGCATAATCCGTGCTCATGAATTGGAAGAATTAATATCATCAACATGTCCATACTACCCAAAGCAATTTATAGATTCAGCGCAATCCCTATTGAAATACCAATGAATTTCACAGAAATAGAACAAACATTTCAAAAATTTATGTGGAACCATAAATCACCCCAAACAGCCACAAAAACTTTAAGAAAGAAAAACAAAGTAGGAGGGATCACAATACCGAACATCAAACTGTACTACAAAGTCACTATACTCAAAACAATCTGGTACTGGCACAAGAACAGAGCCATAGACCAGTGGAAGAGAATAGAAAGCCCAGAAATAACCCCAGGTCTATATGGCCATCTAATATTTGACAAAGGGGGCAGAAGCATAAAACGGAGCAATAATAGCCTCTTCAACAAATGGTGTTGGGAGAGCTGGATGACTACATGCAAAAAATTAAATTGTATCATCAGCTGACACCATACACAAAAATAAACTCAAGATGGATAAAAGACTTAAATATAAGTCGCAACACCATCAAAGTCCTCGAGGAGAACATAGGCAGGAAACTCACATATCCCACAGAGCAATTTTTTCACTGTATGTCTCCTAAAGCAAGGGACATAAAGGAAAGAATAAACAAGTGGGACCTCATCAAAATAAGTAGCTTCTGCACGGCAAAAGAAAACATCAGCAAAATGAAAAGGGAGCCCACCATATGGGAAAGTATATTCGCTAATGATACATCAGATAGAGGTTTGATCTCCAAGATATATAAAGAACTCACTTGACTCCTCTCCAAGAAGACAAACGATCCAATCAAAAAATGGGCAAAGGACCTGGGCAGATGCTTTTCCTAGGAGGAGATACAGAGGGCCCAGAGGCATTTGAAAGGATGCTCAGCATCACTAGCCATCAGAGAAATGAAGATCAAAACCACCATGAGGTGCCACCTCATACCAGTCAGAATGGCTTTATAAACAGATCAACAAACAACAGGTGCTGGCAAGGCTGTGGAGAAAAGGGAACCCTAGTCCACTGTTGGTGGGAATGCAGACTGGTGCAGCCACTGTGGAATTTCCTCAGAAAGCTGAAAATGGAACTGCCTTTTGATCCAGTGATTCCCCTGCTGGGACTATACCCTAAGAACACCAAAATGCCAATACAAAAGAACCTATGCTCCCCAATGTTCATAGCAGCACAATTGACAATAGCCAAGTGTTGGAAGCAACCTAAATGCCCATCAGTAGATGATTGGATCAAAAAGTAATGGTACATATACACAATGGAATACTACGCAGCAGAAAGAAAAAAAGAACTACTAAACTTCGCGACAGCATGGATGGAACTGGAGAGCATTATGCTAAGCGAAATAAGCCAGGGGGTGAAAGACAAATACCATATGATCTCACCTATAAGTGGAACCTAACCAACAATACAAAGATGCAAGGAAAATAAGACCAGAAACACTGAAAGGAAAAGAAATCAACAGAGACAAGAGGGAAGGAGGGGGAGGGCAGGGAAAAGGAAGGGAAGGGGAAAGTCAAGGAACATATAGCAAGGACTCATGGACAAAACCAAAGGGGAAGAGCTGAGGGAAGGAAGTAGAGAGGGGGCAGGGGAAAGTGGTGGGGGATAGGCAGAGACAAATGTATTTGAAAAAATAAATTAAAATAAAATTTAAAAAAATACCAATGATGGATTTCACAGATATAGAACAAACCTTTAAATAATTTATATGGAATGATAAATAACTCCAAATAGTTGTAGTAATTATGAGAAAAAAAGAACAAAGTAGGAGGGATCACAATACCTGACACCAAACTATATGTACAAGACCACTGTAATCAAAACAGTCTGGTACTGGCATAAAAACAGATGCATAGATTAACAGAACAGAATAGAGAGCCCAGAAATAAACCGATGTCTCTATGGTCAATTAATATTTGACAAAGAGGGCAGAAGCAAACAATGACATAAAAATAGCCTCTTCAACAAATGGTGTTGGAAGAGCTGAACAGCTACCTGTAAAAAACTGAAATTCGACCACTCACTTATAACATACACAAAAATAAACTCAAGATAGATAAAAGACTTAAATATAAGCCATGACACCATAAAAGTCCTAGATGAGAACACAGGCAGGAACTCTCAGATATTGTATGCAGCAATATTTTCACCTATATGTCCCTTAGAGCAACGGACATAAAGAAAATAATAAACAATTGGGACTTCATCAATATAAGAAGCTTCTGTATGGCTAAAGAAAAGATCAGCAAAATGAAAAGGGAGCCAACCATGTGGGGAAATATATTTGCCAATGATGACTCAGACAGGGGTTTGATCTCCAAAACATATAAAGAATTCACACAACTCCAGTCTAGAAAGACACACAATCTAGTGAAAAAATGGGCAAAGGACCTGAACAGACACTTCTCCAAGTAACACATACGTGAGGCCTAGAGGTGTATGAAAGGATGCTCAGCATCACTAGCCATCAGAGAAATGCAAATTAAAACCACAATGAGATACCACTTCACACCAGTCAGAATGGCTTTATAAACATATCAACAAACAAAGGTTGCTGGCAAGGTTGTGGAGAAAAGGGAACACTAGTACACTGTTGATGGGAATGCAGGTTGGTATAGCCACTATTTAAAACAGTGTGGAATTTCCTCAAAAAGCTAAAAATGGAACAGTCTTTTGACCTAGTGATTCCACTGCTGGGATCATATCCTAACAACCCAAAAACACCAATTCAAAAGAACCTTTGTGTCCCAATGTTCATTGCAGCACAATTTACAATAGCCAAGTGCTGGAAGCAACCTAAGTGCCCATCAGTAATTGAGTGGATCAAATAGTTATGGTACATTTACACAATGGAATACTATGCCGCAGAAAGAAAGAAGGAAAGAAAGAGCTACTACCCTTTGCTATAGCATGGATGGAACTGGAGAGCATCATGCTAAGTGAAATAAGCCATGCAGTGAAAGACAAATACCATATGATCTCACCTACAAGTGGAACCTAATCAACAAAACAAACAAGCAACAAAATATAACCAGCAACCCTGAAAGAAAAAACAAACTGACAGTAATGAGAGGGAGGGAGGGAGGATTGTAACGGGAAAAGAAGGAGAAGGGTCGTCAAGGAACATGTATAAAGGACCAATGGACAAAGCCAAAGTGAGGAAAGATTGAGCGTGGGAGGTGGGTTAGATGTGGCCGGGGACTGTGGTGATGGAATAGTGGAGGCAAATGTATTTGAACAATAAAAAAATTTTTTAAATAAAAACAGGAAAACAAAAATCAAATGCGCATTTTCTCAAAGTTACAAATTACTGCAGATTATAATAATAAATGAGCAATACTGTATGCTGTTGACTGAGCCAACTCTTTATATACATTATTTCATTTAATGCTCACAATAACCAGCAAGAAAGGCATTCTAATTCCTCTCCATTTAAATTATGAAGACATCTAGCTTCAGAAAGGTAAACTAATTTGCCCAAAGTCACACACCCTTGATTTTACTCCAAATATGACTTAATGAACAGTAGGCTACAGTGACTCTGTGGCATTGGATATCCATCTAGATAATTATATACATATCTTCCCTGCTCTCTACCAGTAAATAAACTCCACAAAGACAGATTTACCAGTGTCCACACAACACTTTGAACATAATTATATGGTAGGCCTCCAACAAATTTTTTGAAAGAGTAAATAAATGACAAATGAATGGATGTATGAGGAAGAGGTAAATAAAAGTTTGAATTGAGTTGAGGAATATAGAGTTTGTGTTTGGTTGAATGGTGATGCATTTGTCTGAAAGGTTTTTTGTAAGGTTTTGTAATGAATTACAAGAAGGTAAAATTTGGACTTTCAGCAAAACAGAGAAGTTGTCCATGTAGAAATAAAATTTGACAGTACCAGTTGGAGCAAAAGAAAATTTTGGTGATCTTATAGGTATTGTAGAATAAGCACCTATATAAGAAAACTCAATAATTTAGAAAATACTTTTCGCAAGTTAAAAATCTGGAAGAATTAACTAATCTCACCATTTTGAAGAACTTACAAATCATTGATTCTGCTTCTCAGTTTCAATGCAAAGAAATGGAGCCTCAGAGAAGCTGACAGTCCTATCAATGGTCACATGGTTTTCAGTTAAGAAAAATCCAATGGATTCATTCACCGTTCAGTGCTCATTCCTCTACTACACAGTCTCTATGTGTATCCAGTCACAGATAATCTTACACTTGTTATGCAATGTAGACAAAAAAGGGACTTCTGCAAACAGGATTAATGTCTTCATAGTTCTCTAGAGAGATGAATGGGAAAGGCCTTTTAGAAGAAAGAGGAGCAAATAAACAAGGCTGCTGAGAATTGAAAGAAAGCTGAAAACACGTGTCCCTCCTATTATTAGCCTTCCTAACAGTTTCAATGAAAGCAACATTTCCACAATATTTAAAAGAGAAACTAAGAAATTCTCTTTGCCTTGGGTTGGTTCTAATTTGGATATTTTTCTATAGGAACCCACAGCCATTTGGCCATATTACTTGGTTTTATTTTAGCCCAACCCTTACTGCCCAACTAGTTCCCTCTATCCCAAAGATACCACACACTGATAATATTTACACCTGGGGACCTGTATTGGGCACTATGTTCATTATCTTTTATTTTTCCTACAACCTTGAAAATTAGGTGTGATTATGATTCCTGCTTAATAGATAAAGTAACACATCATCTCTAATAAATAAGAAACACATCTAAAATAGCATTTTAATAAGATATAAAGCAAAAAAAGAAAAAAATCCCAGATTCTGGTGATGCCAAAAATCTTTACTCTTCCCACAGTGTAGAAAGACTGACTGATCTGAACCATAAATTCTCAGCCAGCACTTACCGCTGACCAAATTGGTCAGTGCATGTTTTGGTTTGTTGGACAGGAAGAGTGTCCTTCTTGGATGTCTAGAAAAATCAATGGTTAGAAAATCACTCATTAGTAAATAAGAGGGATATAAAAGCAGGATAATAGAGTCAGAACAAATAAAAATTATGAAAAATAATAAGTAACTTATGCCATGCACTATTCCACAGACTTTACAAAGGAATCAAAGAAGACTTTACATTCTTGTTTAATTCCTACAACATTAGGAAATCATTCCATTATGGATGAGGAATGGGAAACTTTTAGATGTAGATAATCCACTCAAAGTCACACAGATAGGATTTAATGAAAGTCTTTTTTCAGAGCCCACTTTCTTAACTCAGGGGTTAAAAATCACCTGAAATGGAAAGAAACAGAGACAGAAAAAAATCGCCAGGCAACTGGAAATTTAACAAGACAAAGTAAACATCACTTGAAACATTTTAAGTGATGAAATAATTAATAATAATTATAATAAAAAATAATAAAAAGAAATAATTATAATAAAAAGAATTAATAAAAAGAAATAATTGCTGTTAAAGACAAGCCTCAAAGATCTATAAAGTACCTTCTGAAGTTCTATAAAGCTAAAGTTAGATTTTTTTACTCCAGATAGAAATAAGAAATTATGTTGTTTGTTTCTGCAATATAGTTTGTTTGACATGAATTTGAGCAGTGCAATTGTGTTTACTATTAATGACTAGGAAACAAATTGTTGTGTGATTCACATAAATGATAATGGAACATGAAAAATGTATGACCATTGTTACATGGAGATTGTTCAGTCTCCAAAACCAAATCACATTGAGAACAAGAGTGAGATACAAATCATGGCAAATCTGTTTCTGACCTTCATAAGAACACTGGGAGTTTCCAACACCCCTCCTGAGTTCATCGGTGACCTAAAGCTTTTGTTCAAAAAAAGAAGGCTCATGGGATACTGAATAAATTTAGTTAAGATTATAAATCCCTTACTCTTTATCTTGGCCTCTCTTCCAAACTTGAACATCTCACCATGAATAATCTAGGTGTTTAGGAAGCATGGGCTCCATTGCCTGTTAAGAGAGCCAGATTAGATTTTATTTTGGCCCCATAATGCACTAGCTGCTTGTAACCTTAGGTAATACAGTAAGAACTTTAATAATGTCCAGTAACAATTCTCACCATTTTGCATAATAGGATTTTTAGTTGGACACATTGTTACCAGAATAGACTGTATTCGCTAGCTTTCCTTGCAGCTAATTCCATTATTGTGTCCCATATGACTAATACTGTCCAGTTTAAGTGAAAGTGTTTTATGAGCAATTTCTGAGAACTTACCTGAAAAGAAGGCTTATATACAAATATATTTCGCCTCTTATTTTTCATCCTTTCCTCAATCCTATTGCCTAAAAAAATGGATCCCACCATGAACAATGAATCTAAAGGTCATACCCAATGGATAACAGAACAGGGAAATGGTAGGAGTCTCCAGTCTGAAGACTGGCAGCAGAGCTACAATATGCCATCCAAACTCTGCACAAACATTCTGCACATTTACATAACAGAAAAACAGACTTCTGACTTGACTATTATTTTAAGGTTTTCTCAAATTTGCATTCAGACCTAATCTGAACTAATGTAGACAAGTTATGTAAAATGAGAATAATAATATGTACAATATGTAGCTCAGAGGTTTATTCTGAGGATCAAAAAATTATGGAACATTTACACAATGGAATACCATACAGCAGAAAGAAAAAAAGAACAACTATACTTCGTGACAGCATGGATGGAATTAGAGAGCATTATGCTAAGTGAAATAAGCCAGGGGGCAAAAGACGAATACCATATGATCTCACCTATACGTGGAACCAACCAAACAAAGATGCAAGGAAAATAAGACCAGCAACACTGAAAGAAAAAAGAAACCAACAGAGACAAGAGGGAAGGAGAAAGGGGCGAGTGGAGAAAAGGAAGGGAAGGGTCAAGTCGAAGAACATATAGTAAGGACTCATGGATAAAGCCAAAGTCAGGAAGGATTGAGGGGGGAAGGGAGGCAGGGGAAAGTGATGGGGGAAGACGGAGACAAATGTGTTTGAAATAAATAGATAGATAGATAGATAAATAGATAAATAAATAAATAAAATAATTCCTAACCAGAGCAAGTAAGCAAGGGGGGGAAAAAAGGACATCCAAATATTAAAGGAAGAAATAAAGTTCTTTTTACCAGGAAAAAAGAAAAAAAGAAAATGCATGTAAATATAAGATCTGAATAATAAGTACTAAATATTTGTCATTAGTAATGTTATGATAGCATTTTTGCCTAATGAAGACAATTTTTTTGTCTCAGGCTTAGTCTAGGAACTATGATATTTGAAGTGTTTCCTCAAGTTAGACATTATAAGAAAAGATATAAATGGTCTTATAGGATCACTATGGTCCTCAGATCTAAGGACATTTATTTATACTAAGAGATTATTTTAGGTAAGAAATATAGGATTGGGGTCTAGACTGCCCAGAAAATAAGAATATTGGTTTTTTTCTCTTCAACTCATCTTTTCCAGTATTCATTATCAGTCAGTAAATGCTCTTGCTAGTCAGAACATTACCACATGGCATTGTACAGTTTCAAGAATTCAGTCTATTTTAAATCAGTCATATTTTAGAGCTATCAATGCCTTGCACCTTTAACTCATCAGTAAATTATTTCCAAATCATAACATAAAAAGAAGTACAACTGAGGAGGGTTCTGAATATTTGTGTTGACTTTCTTAATTTTGTTACTAAATAATTTGGAATATAACATTTCTCTCTACTCACCACAGAGGTAGAATATGATAAGTACAAAATGAGTAGTGCTGGATTCTGAGATAAAAAAAAAATTGCTGAGAATTACATGAGCCAAGGAAATTGACATTGAAGAGATGGAATTTGAAAGAAGAGCAAGATTTAGATTAATAAAAAAAAATTTAAGGGAGGAATTCTAGCTAAAAAGACTGACAAGTGCAAAAGTATGGGGATAGAGAGTAACCCAATCCAGAGAATGAATGTGGAGAAGTAGATAAAAGTGTCAAAAAAAAAAAAAAAAAAGCACATTGAGATTGGGACATGAAGATCTTCAAATGGCAAATGAAGGAACTAAAGACTTTCAAGTCAATGGAGAGCAACTGATGGGTGCTGAGCAGAAATGTCAATGTGTAAAATGGTGGGTGAACTAGTGGGAGCAGGTTGGATGGATTAGAAATAGAAGAGATAAAAAGAATGATCTAGAATCCTTTTAAAAATCTGCTTTATTGAGATATAATTCACATACCATAAAATTCATTCATTTGAAGTAGACAAATCAGTGATATCTAGTATATTCACAGGTTGTGCAGACATCAGCACTAATTTTAGAACATTTTTGCTTTTCTCCTAAAAAAATCTTGTACCCATTTGCAAGCCATCTTCATTACTTCCTCTACCTCCTCAGTCCTTAGCAACCACTAATCTACTTAGTGTCTCTGTAGATTTGCATATTATGGACGTTTCATATAAATTGAATGATATAGTATGTAGTCTTTTGTGACTGGCTTCTTTCACTTACAATGTTTTCAAGGGTCATTCATCCATGTTGTAGCCACATTTTATTTATTCACATTTTATTTATCCATTAATCAGTATAACACAGACTGATTCTACTTTTGTGCTCTTATAAATAATGCTATAAATATTCTTGTGCATCTTTTTGTGTAGACATAGGAGTGGAATTGCTGAATCATAAGATCACTTTATATTTAATATTTTAAGGGACTGTCAAACTTTTTCTTTTCCAAAATAGCAACACCATTTTATATTCCTACCAGCATTTTATGAGTGTTTCAATTTCTACACATCCTTGCAATACTTGTTATTGTCTGTCCTTTGGAGTATAACCACCTTAGTAGGTATGAAGTGGCATCTCATTGTATTTCCCTAATAACTAATAGTGTTGAGAATCCCTTCGTGTTTACTGGTCATTTCTATACCTTCTTTAGAGAAATTTCTATAAAATCATTGTGTTTTCTCTTTATTACTGAGTTGTAAGAGTTACTCAGATATTTATATATTCTAGATGTAAGTCCCTTATCAGATAGATGATTTGCAAATATTTACTCTCACTTTGTCTTTTTACTTTCTTGATGATGTCCTTTGAAGCACAATATTTAAAATTTTGGTTAAGTTCAACTTACCTATCCTTTCTTTTTTAATTTTTGTTTTAGGTTTCTGTACCAGACAGCTATGCTTATCTTTGTTTTCTCCTAGGAGTATTATAGAAGCTCTTACTTTTAGGTCTATGATCCATTTTGCACAAACTTTATTATGTACATGGCATTATCTAGAGATACAACATTATTTTGCATGTGGACATCCAGTTGTGCTAGCACCATTTGTTGAAATAGTAAAAATTTTTCCATATAATCCAGACATGTAATAATAAGGTCCTAAACAAAGATGATACTCTGCAAACCACTAGAACTCAGGCTATGAGAAAGTAAGAGAGTGGTATCACTGAGTAACCAGAAGAGTAATGTTATTATCATTGATATGAATAGGACAGTCAAGAGAGAAAATAATTTTTAGTGTAAGATAAGCTCTATTTTGAATATTTGATTTTACATTGTCCAGGTGCAAATGTACAGAACATCTAAGGAGATGCTGACTGGTCAGGTAATGCTGAGAATATTCTTCATAGAGATGTTAATTTTACTTCCTCCCCAAAAGAAATAAAAATTAGAGATTAAACAATACTAAGAAGAACAATTTCAAGTAGAGAAGAAGAGGTTCAATAAAATAGATTTTTTCAAGTAATTTATTTATTCATTCTTTCAACAAATATTTATGGAGCCCCTATCATGTTCTGGGAACTACACAAAGCTCCTGGAGCTAGAGGAGGTAACAATTACCATGGTCTTGTCCTTCATGAAACCTTCCATCCAGAGTACAGAGATAGACAGCTAAATAAACAATTGCAATACAATGATAATCCCATGATAAAGGAAGTCTAGGATTCAACAGAAAGCATCCAACTCAGTACAAGAGTGTCATCAGAAAATGTTTTGGATAAATTGTTATCTAACCTTAAACCTGAGCAAAGCAAAAAATAAAAATAAAAAAGAGGCTGAGAGAGGGGTAAAGCATTCCAGGTAGATGAAAATACAGGCAAAGAAGAGATGAGAATTTTGCTCATTTGAAGAAGCACTGAAATGGTGTCTGGTCCAAGTCCTAGGAGAGGTATGGAAAAGCAGCTAAATTGTGAAGGAAGTGGCTGGCTAAGCCATCTTCATACCTCCTGAGCCTCTTTCCTTTACCATAGAGTCTGATCATTTGGCCTTTACCATTTCTCACTCACCTGAACCAATGCCTAGCTTCAAACTCAGGCTCTGTCTCTCTGAGCATCCCAGCTGCCTTCTCCTGACAGGTCCCTCTGCTTGGGTTGCTGTTCTCATCTGCTCCATTTGTTCCCCTGCTAATGCTAAAGAGTAGTTGCGGAGCCATCACTAGAGTTTTAACTTCTCCTACCATGGCGGCTGGACAGCTCCCCACAGTAGCTTACCTACTGCAGTGCTATATTTGCAACCATTTTCTGGTGTTTCCTCAGCTGACCCTGAAATTCTAGTCCCACTGCATCACTAACCCTCTCTATCTTTTAGCAGAGATACTTGCCTCCCCCCATCCTCTACTGGATATAGTTTTAAAGGGCAAAGAATTTTGATTTTGGATTAAGATTGACTTCTAATATCATTTCTATAATCATTGGCTATCTGGCCATGGATGACTAAATCTATTTGAGTCTCAGTTTCCTCACTTGTAAATCCTGGTAATGCTTACCCAAGGATGAGTATTTCAAATAAGATATATGCAAAATACTTGGCATCTGGTAGTTATTCAATTTATGCTGGTTTGCTTTCATTCTCTTTCTCTACTAAGTATACAGTGAAGAATTTCCTTTATGTGCTTCATATCTTTGCCTGGGCTCTCTATGCAAGGGATTCCCTCCTCTGAGATTTGTATCTCTAAAGTGCACACCTTTATTTTTCATTCTTCATTGTGTCTTGCCATTTAATAACACACACAAGCCTCCTCTCTCTCCCTCTCTGCCCTCTGTCGCTCTCTCACATTGCTCAGCTTCTCAAATGAATTTTCCATACTCGCTGCCTGCTTCCTCACTGCCCTCTCACCTTTGATTGCTTATAATCAAATGTTTTCCACATCACTGTTCTGAAACCTTTCTGGGGAGTCATTAGAATTCGCTTAGTGCTAAAATGAATGGTTTTTCCTCTTGGTATAAATACATAGGTAAATATTTTTCCTCAAGGTTATATATATATAACCTATACTCTATCTATCTATCTATCTGTCATCTATCTTACAAGATATGCCTTGACATTAAGACAAATAATCAGGAACAAAGTCCCTTGTTGTTTGATACCTTGCTAAGTAGTTGTTGCCTGTTCTGAAAATATACACATTCTTCAATTCCAAGTTAATAAACTGATGCAGATTCCTAGGCCTATAAGAAAATGGTCCAACCCTTGATACAAGGATTAACAGAAACTTCTACAAATGAGTAATAATTATGTGAACTAAAAACAAACAAAACAAAACAAAACAAAAATATAAAATAAAGTAAAATTTGCCTTGGAAGTATGATTTAGGAAAGAGTGTTAAAATATATGACAGATTTAGAAGTTAAAGTTGAAAAATGGAGGTTTCTGATAAGGAGAGCTCAAGTTGGAAATGTCAGATTTTCACCACTATCTTCTTAAATTTTTTTTATGTAAAAATGATTGAAGATAACTTATTTGTTTTGAAAACCTACCCCCTACCTTTGAATTATACTTTTCCTGGGAAAGAGATGTAAAAATAGCTCACTGCCACTTGCAGAGACTAGACTATGGATTTCAATGAGATGGCAGCCCTTAGGCATCCTCTATGCCTCAGGGTCCCTGCACTGTGCTGCATGGGACAGTGGAGAGGCCTGGTGGCAGGAAGAAGTGAGAGGAAGAAGTCAGACTGGAGGAGACAGATGGCACTGGGTGGGTTCTGAATGAATTGGAGTAAACTGCTCTTGTCACATCCTGATGAACACATAGGCAGTGGCTTCAGAATAATTTATCACTGCCCTTCAAAGTTCTCATTAGCTCAGCAATGTCAGGTGAAGAGGTTTGGGGCCTTCCTGCTAATGCCCAGGGGAGGACATGATCTGAGCTAAGACACACTCAGAGGTAAGGTTACCAGACCAGGGGGTGTGGGGTGGGGAATGGTCAGAAGTGCTGACATTTGAATCTGAGTTGATGCAGACACAGCAAGCAGACAGTGATATCAGAAGAGATTGTAAATCCATAATCAGGAACACAGACAGGGAAGAGAGAATTTCTAAGCTATAGTCAGCATCAGAAAATATCATGAAATTTGTTCCAGAGAGCAATGGAATAAAGCAGAAGGGTCAAGTCAAGGAGCATATAGCAAGGACTCATGGACAAAGCCAAATTGGGGAAGGGAGAGGGAGAGAGGGGAGAGGAACAGGGAAAAGTGGCGGGGGGTAGGTGGAGACAAATGTATTTGAATAAATAAATAAATAAATAAATAAATTTTTTTAAAAAGTAATAACTTAAAAGTCTAATGACTGGGTTCCATCAAGTACCATATATGTGGTCATGAACAAGTCATTTAGTTTTTACACATCACTATTTTTTTTTTTACCAAGGTCTTTACTTCTCTAAGCCAGAATGTCTTCATCAGCAAAATGAAAAACATAATTTTTCTCATTGAAATGTTTTAAGAATTAAATGAGATAACCCATATAAAAAATGTAGCACATAATAAACATTCAGTATATGTCCATTTTTGTTCCTGTGGTTACTCTTATTATTATTTCTATCTCATAGGGATTATGTGCAGACCAGTCAGATGCAATAATATGTATAAGCCTGGGGACTGGCTACACTAGTTCTCATACCCTAAGCTTTGCTACCTGACCTATTTATCACCCTTGTTCACACTCATTTGATGTCTCAGTAAACATCAATCTCAAGCCATGTAACAAGCTGCTGACAGCCCCAGACACTGATGTCACCAGCAGTGAATTGTCTGAAAAGGCAAGATGGCAATCACTCAGGGAGATGAAAGTGACAGAAACATCAAGGGTCACAAGGGCTACCTTGGCTGGGACACCAGTAACATGCCCCATAATTGCCCAGTTCAGATCAAATCCAGTGTGGTCAAAGCAAATTCTGACAATTTCAAGTAAAATTAAATATATGAACATACAAACACAGATGCAGAAAAGAACGTAGAGAAGTATATGCCAAATTTGATTATTTTATCTGGCCAGAAGAACAGCTTTTATTTTATTCTTTGTCCCTTCCTGATTTCCTAACTCTGCAAGCACAGGTATTGGTATTATCACCAGAAAAGATAGAAAAAACAAAAATTAAAGGCTGAGGTCCCTCTAGGTAGACTCTGATAATGTGAAGAGAAGAGACATAGACTATATTATAGGGGGAAAGGAGAGTAGGGAATTTGAAGCTACATCCGAAGTAAATTTTTATTCTTGCATTTCTTTTTTCTGTTTTCATAGTCACTTACCTCCCTATGCTGAATCCATCACTAAATTACTGTAAAACTATCTTGCAATTTATTTCCTCACTTCGAAGCTCTCCTTGAGGCTTTCCCTCCCACACAATAAAAGCTCATCCTGCTGCAAACACCATCATTGCCAGTCAACCTCCTGTTCAGTCACTTAAAATGATGTGCTGTCACATCAGATATCACTCAGCAGTTGTCCACTGTTCAATATCTTAACTATTTCTTTTCTGTATTTTCTTCCCCACTACTCCTTCTCACTAAAAATTAATGAGGCCTCTCTGTTTCAGCTAAAACAGGGTTCTCAAAGTATGGTCCCTGGACCGGCAAATGTCGACATCACCTAGGAACCTGACATGCCATTCTCTGGCATGTCACAGAATCAGAAACTCAGTTTTTTCCAGCCATCCAAGTGTTTCCGATAACATGGCTGAAGTCTGAGAGGCAAATTTGAAGCCCTGAGCTCAACTGACCTGCAGGCTCTTTTCAAACCTTGCTTGTTCATGCACACCTCATCACCTTTATATTGTACACTACATGGTATGGGGCTTCGTAATGAATCAACTTAAGTAGGATAAACTACATTTCCCAGAATTTCCTTACCTGTAGGTTTCTGGTTAGGCTGGGCCACAAGAAATTTGTGTGCAAGATTTGGAGGGTGGAAGTGAAGCAGCAGCCGTGTTGCAGCTCACATGTGTCGTCACTCATCTGTCGATTCACTTCAGGGGTAAGGGCAGCAGCTGGGTCTGCAATTTCTCCACCTCCCCCAGAATCCTCCTTCACCTTCTCTAACTCCTGGGCCAGATGAGCATTTAGCTCACACCATCAAAGTCAGAGGCACTGAGAACAATAGGCTCAGTTTGTGGGTTTCAATTTGTCTTTGCTTTCTCTATCTTATACCCATCTTCTCCTCCTCGGTGTAAGTCCTATGAACTCCTATCTCTTGAATCAAATGCAAAGACTGCAGACTTCTATCATGAGCCATTAATGAAGTAGGTATCTCTTCCTCTGCAGGAAAGGTAAAGAGCAGAGGCATAGGAAGAGAGGTTTCCTTGACCCCCATCACAGGCCTCACTAAGTCTTCAGTTTCTCATCTACGCTATTGCACGTTCACAGAAACTCAGCTTAAATCTGAGCTCCAGGAAGTCTTCCAGATTAATCCTGTTCCAACTCTTTTCTTCTTCCAAAAGATGTGTTGTCCTTTGCATTCTGTCTGGTAATCATCTGCAAGCTGTTTCACATATTCTTGTTATGTCCCACATCCTGACTATGAACAACAATGCTAACAACCACATGTTCTTTTGCCCCCTCCATGCTCATCCCAGCACCCAATAAAGCAAATTCCACCTTATATGTTTTTTAATGTCACCTTCTCTTCCTAGGCTTCATATTATCCTAGATATTCTTCATCACACCTAGCATTTCATATCCAGGCAGATAATATTCAAATATATATCTCGACCTCTTTCCTGAACTTCAAGTCATATATCCAATTGCCTATTGGACATCCCCATGTGGATATCCTTCATATCATATTTTCAGCCAACAAGACTAAAACTGAACTTGTCATTCAGCCAAATCTACCATTATTTGTTTTCAACCTAAGAGAATTGTACCTCCATCCCTGTTTGCCAAACTCAAGCTATGACTTTAGTGTTATCCAAGATGCATTGTGTTTTCTTTCACCCAAAATGTAATCCTATTACTGAATCATCTAGATTATTCTTCCATTAGTCCATCCACACCTTTCCTTGTATCAAGTATAATGTGCATAATAGTTAAAAAAAATGGACTGCAGAAACAGGCTCAGGCAGACTTGAATTCCAGTTTTACTGATGACTACTTATCAAGCCTCAGTTTCCTCATATGGAAAGTGGAAAAATAATAGTATTTATCTCAAATGAATGTTATTTTTATTAACACAGACAATTCTTATTAAGCCATATACGCTTCCTGTCACATCGCAAATAATAAATATCAGCCATTATGATTCCTTCTGCTATTACTCTAAGCCATGTCACTCTTTCCGTTAGTACATCATAGCTTCCTAATTGGCCTCTTTGCCACTATGCTTTCTTCTCTTCCTTGATTATAGGTGTGGACTTTATAAAATGTCATAATCAATTTCCAAAATACCACCAATTAGTCCCTCAAACTCCACATATATTTTACAATGGTATTTTAATGTTTCAGATGGGATAACTTGATTAACAAATATATATGGTCTCAGTGCCAAGAGTTTGTGGGTTTGGCATGAATCCCCAATTCTCACTTTTGGAATTTTAAGAGAGGCATCAGTGCACACAGACTTCCAGGAATATCCAAGAAGACCCCCAATATTCCTTGAGGTAGATATTCAATACTGCCATTATGTTATAAAACAGGTCTGCTTTTCTAGTGCAGCACACGTTTGTGTGTGTGACTTTTCTACTTTTTTCCACCACTCAGATTAGAAAGTCCTAGGATTCTGGTAAGAAGATTCTCCATATCCTTGTGAAGAGATGTGCCTTCCCATGGCAATAAATGATTCTGACAGACAGACTTAACAGCTGCATAGCAGATGGCCCTCAGTCATGTTTTAGGTAACTGCTTCAAGTGAATATTATAAAATTGGATGAAATTCTGCCAATTTCCCCTTGCAATTATAAAAGTATAGAGTGAGAAATTAAAAAGATTTAGTATTCATTAAAGGGAGTATACGTAATATAGTCTTCACTTTCTATTTCTGAAAATTTCCATGTTTTGTTATAGGACCAGAGCACTGTATTAGTTCTTCTAATGAGCTGTGGACTGTACTTTCCCCACCAGCCTGTGAGTGACTTGAAAGGAACTCTATGTCCAATCCATCCTTGTATTCCAACACCTTGCACATTCTCTTGCCTACCGTATGTACTCACTGAATACTGAATTGATGAACAACCAGATGGGTAAATATGTCATTGAAACTTTCATAATTAAACCACACTTTATAATGAAGTGGACTTTCCTAATTAATCCATACTTTATAATGAAGTGGAAAAAGTCACTATATAAAGGTATTCTGTGTAAAGCTGTTATGTAGTGCCAGGTCTCCTCATTGTTTATCATATATTTTATATATCAAGTTTACTTACTCATTACAATTCAAAAATGTGACAGATTGAGCATCTGTTACCAACCATAGACTGCTGAGGTGCTGAGATACAAAAAAAGAATGAGATGTGGTCTCTGTGGCAAATTTCATTTTTTGTTCCTTTTACAATGTGATTTACTGATACTCTTCCCACAGAGTGGTAGGGTCTGTGACCGATCCCTTGAATCTGAGTGAGATTGTTTTGACTGCTCCTTCTAGTAGAGCACAGTAGAAGTGATGTGACCTCTGAGTCTAGGTCACATAAAGAACTCAGATTGTCTTGCTCTCGCAATCAGAACACTTCCCAGCTTCGAAGCCGGCTACCATGTAATAAAGAAGCCCAATCTATTCCATATGGAAAGTGGAGAGGCCACACAGAGAGGTCTATATGACGAGGGACTCAGACCCTCCCTGAAGACATGGAATCAACCACCAGACATTGAGTGACAAGACTTTATATAAGTTTCTCAACCTTGGTACCACTGATATTTTGGGAAGAACAATTCTTTTGAGTTCAGGAGGGTCTTGTGTATGATAGAATATTCTTCAGTATCCCTAACCTTCATCCACTAGATGTTAATAGCACACCCTTCAAAATGTGACAATCAAAAATGATTCTAGCCATTGCCCATAGCCAGTGGGGATAAAAGAAAAATCACGCCCAGTTGAGAACCACTGCTTTAGATGATTCCAGCACCCAGCCTTTGATTTGCCCCAACAAACTTCACATGGAGAAGAAATGAGCTGTCCTCACTGATGTCTTCACATCAAATTGGAGATGTGTGAGCAGCATAAATAGTACTGTTATTATAAGCCACTAAGTTTTGGTGCAAAATATTAAGTAATAGGAAGAGTCCCTTACTTCAAGTGACTGTTTTTCCTTTCTAAGGTGGAAAGCAGCTACATAACCAAATAATCACTGTTCTATAACATGAGCTTATAGAATCTACTATAAACTTTGGTTGGTAAGGCACACCTTGAATAGTTGTATTGTGTAAGAGAGGTAGCTCTCTCATACTGAAGTCTTGGTCTGTGGTCATACAAAGCTATTAGAACATTTATGTTAACCTAATTTTAATACATATAATTATATCGTCTTCTTAATATGGTCATGTACTTTCAGCTGGAAGTGGTGAACACCAGATTCTTAAATAACTCCACATCATTAGGTTGCTTACAGTACCACACTGCTTGTTTTCTTATAAACTAAAGTAGATGACTCAGTCCCAGGTTATTTGGACCAATCATGAGATAATGATATGAACAGAGCTATGACAGGGTCTTGTGTAGTCTGCCTAGTACTTATAGTTTATCTTCAGATATCAAAGAAAAAGACTGGATACAAACTGTGGATATGTGGTGGCTCAATAAAAAATATATATGCTAACTTTATCTTTTTTAAGAATTTAAAATAAAGATAAGACATGATATTATAGAGAGAAAGAATTTAAGATTTTACATAATGATAATGAGTAACATAAGCTCCAGATAGGAAGCTTTGTCTCATTTATCATAATGGCAATGTCTACTTATTGAATACTTACCCTTGCGTCCTTGCGCAGTACATGCTGTGATGTTAATCCTCACCACGGCCCAGCAACTGCAGTTCAGAGGGGTTAAATAACTTGTCCAAAAAGCTCATGAAGGCTTATCTCTCTGAATCCTAAGCCTGTTGTCTTTCTACAACACCTGCTCTCTTTATCTTTGTATCCTCACTAATAAACATGGTGTGTCGTACATAGATAATCAAACAAGTTTGTAGTTGTTGATTAAAAATAGTAGGCTGACAGCTGTCTTAGGCAGAGGGGGTGGGTTGGTTAGAGGAATTAATCAAAAAATAAAACAGGAAAAATTCATGGATATAGACAACAGTGTGGTGATTGCTAGGGTCAAAGGTGTTGAGGAGGGTATAGGGAGACAAATGACGATGGACAGAGACTTGACTGGGGGTTGTGAACACACAATGCAGTGTACAGATTATGTATTATAGAATTGTGCCCCTGAAACCTGTATAAGTTTGTTAGCCAGTGTCACCCCAATTAATTCAATAAAAAGGAAAATAAGATTTAAATCTTCATACAAAAAAATAGCTTTGAATCACAAACGCAATAGTTCAGTATATAAAAGAGAAAATATAGTCTATTAAATGCATCATTATGTTGGTAAATCTGTGTTTGTTGATTGCCACACAACAGAGGAATGATCAAATAAGTAATTATTCTAGATGTTAAGCCAACACAACTGGTTTGACTCTGTGCAGTATAACTGATTGTTTAGTAGTCAGCCATTGAATGGCAAAACTCATCTCCTTATGTAGATACAGACTTAAAGGGCTTGCTCTACTAAGTCATTATTTTTCTGTTTCTTGGAGGAATGTTGTTTCAGAAAGGGGAAATAGAAGTCAGCATAAGCTCTTTCTCTTAAAGAAAGTAATAAACTGGTTAAGAGGCTGAATCTAATAAATGCATGAATAAAATATGCTGCATGTAATAGGCTAACTAATAAAATTAATTGCAGTTGGATTGTGGCTTGTTATTAGTATAGGATGATGCCCACAAAAGATAAATAAATAAATGAATAAATGATATATAAATAATAAAAATAATAGCCCACACTAGTCATAGGCATTGTCAAATGCCATCCAATAATATAACTGTGAAATGAACTTGTTAGGAGAATATGTACACATAGACCAATTGCAAACAATGGCTATTAATATTACAAATTGGTTGATAATTGGCTATTTGAACTATGCCTTCTTTTTTCTCTGAACTGCTTCCTGTTTCACATGGATTGCTATGTATTTTAGATTTCAGGCTTAAGAACCATGCTGTGTGTGTATGTATGTGTGAGAAATAGAAGAAGATAGAAAAAGAGAGACAGAAGGAGAGAGGAAGAGGGAGAGGCAGAAGAGAAAACAGCAGGGAGAGAGGGAGACACTAGCCTAAGAGGTGCCTCTGCCAGATCCACTCTTAATTTTTCATAACCTTAGACTCTTTCAGGTAGTTTATGGCCCTGATCTCATAGTTTGAAGATACACAAACCAGTATCTTTTCACCTGAGCAGGAAGCTACAGTTAAACCTCTCCTCTCCTCTCTGAAATAGCAAAAGGTGAGGAAGCAAGACAGGCTTAGTAGTTATCAATTGGGTGTAGGAGTGTTCCAGCCTCCTCACGGTGTCTGGAAATGTGTGGGGGCTTTGGAGTTGCCACAGTGACAGCAAGCATTTGACAAATAGAAGTCAGGAAAGGAAAACTTCCTGTAACATACAAGATAGTTTCGAAAAGGAAGAATTTCCCTGCCTCAAATAATTATTTCTTTGAGAAACATTTAGCCACTTTTCTTTTGGAACTTCACATGACACTGTTCAATGTCAGCAAAGAAAACCAACTCTACCCATAGTAACATACAGGAAATGCACCAAGATTTGGCTGAAAGGAAAACTTCTGATCTGAACCAAAGAAAATCCCTTATGGCCACTTACAAAAATAACCTCTAAATTCTTCTCAACTTTAGGGACAGCACCTGAGTCACCACAAGAAATAAAAATTTCAAAGAAGAAAGCCAAGAAAAAAAAATGCTAAGATTCTCTTTAACCCCAAAATTATCCCTATTCAGACATAAACTTGAACAAGCAGTATATTAACAAAGGGAATCAGGTAGGTTGCAGGATGAAAAGCTCACTTAAAAATGCTAAAAAATGTCCCCTTGATCCTACCCTCAGTCTTGGGAGAGACTGTACATTTCTGGAAGACAATTAATGTTGTTCACTATGCAGGTGGGCTGAGGATTTTAGCAGATGGTGACAGGATGGCTGTAAAAGAGGAAAGAGCTCTTGCAGATGGTATCTATATTCCTTTTTGTGTTTTTTTCTTTTTGAAGGGAGCAGGAAGAGAGTTGCAAGATGGCAAAATCATGCTGCAAATTTCCAAAGTATTTTTTTTCTCATATGTTTTCTAAAGTCACCAATTATTGTCTTTCACCACATATCACAGAGGAGAAATCAAGCAGGAAATGGGAAAAGGACAACAGGAAAAATTCCTTTAACATGTACAACTATAAATTCACCATCCTGTAGAATTATCCTTTATTGCAAAGCCTGTTAGTGCTGTAAATTTCTCCTCTATTTTCCTTCTCCAGGTGAAATAAGCTAATTGCTGTAACTTTTTCTCAAAGTCCATTTTTTTCAATGTTGGGCAATTATTTTTGGTGCTTGACTTTCAGCTATATACATTCTGCTCAACATGTGATTCTGAGATGCTACAGGTTGGTCATAATATTCTGATAATGGCTTGCGAGATGGGAGCTGCCTTAGCTGGTAATCTCCTGTTAGATGGCAACATCATCTCCTTTGGCAGTTTTCTCCAAGGGAGAGAAAATAGTTAATGAAACCACTCCTTTTTGCAGCTTCCGCAGTATAGGCACAGGTTTCCCATCATAAGGAGCAGCCAAAGACATTAATTGGACTGCAGGTCTCTGAGTTTTCCAAGCCTACTTCTTCAACCCCTGTTGTCATTATAAAGATGGCAAGCAGTAAGTTCTCTGAAAACTTTTGTCTCTCACAAATGTGATCCTGGGAAGTTCATTCTCAAGGATTGCTATCTGTTCCTTTCCCAATGCTGGCTTTGGATGAGAGTGTCCTCAGGGTATTTTCTCTGCCTGAATTTTTATATCAGAAAGGAGAGATAATGATAAAGGGTCTTGAGAAGGGTTGATATCTTTAATTATTACCCATGAGTCACTCATATATTCATTTGTCCATTCATCAATTTAGTAAATACGTATTAGTAACCTATGATGGACCAGTCCTAGGATGGTTACCAAATATAAGACAAATGAGATCAATTTGAGGTCCTGAAGCTCTAGGAGAGGAGGTCAAGAATTATAACTCAGTAAGTATATTACTGTGTTAAATGTATAAGGTCCTATGGGAATGCTATTTCTGCTTGGAGGGTCAGGATCAGAAAAGCTCATAGAGTACATCATCATTAAACAGTCCTGAAGAATAACTAGGTGTGACTCTATCAGGGAGCCAAAGATAGGAGGAGCATACCACAGAGAAGATGGAACCCATGCAAAGGCACAAGGACACGAGAGAACACTCCCAAGTACCAGGTAGGAAAACTGCAGCCTATAGTACAGGTGGAGTATGGCAGTCATGAATGTGGTGAAAAGGGCCAGAAGGAATTGGGACTTAACTAGAAGCTAATTAAGAACCAGCATAGCAAACTGCCACCCTGGTACAAGTCGCTCAGCTGCTTCAGTCTAAGGGACTTGGGTTCAGAATGGGGAACTATGGTGCAATGAAACAGACTTTATTTTCTTCACGATTTACCTATGATTCTCTGCATTATAATGCGGCACAATGTGAAGAGAGCTATTGCCTGTTAGACAGTGGGTTTAGTTTCTTCAAGCAACTAGAGAATACAGCCAGAAATTTAAGTGTCTCCTTATAGCAAAAATGTATTGCTTTGGCTACCCAGCACTGAGTCCCCTTCTTTTATGGAATTATGACCCCATATTTTCTTTGGAGAATTACCCTATACCTACTTTCAATCCATGTGTGGTTCCATTCCTACTGAAGTGTAGTCTATTGCTCGGCTTCGTACATCAGCACACCAAATCACCCTAGTCATAGTGACCGGTTCTGAGATAGACTCCCAGCCTAACCTGCTCCAATCAAGATAAATCCTGGAATTTATTCAAGAACTGCAGGGAATATTTTTTTCTCTTGTTTGTTTACCACTGGATGCAAACATTGGAACATTTAAGGTCCAGCGTTCCTGCCAGGTGTCTTGCTCATTTTGGGGAACTTGAGAATGAACTCAATACAGTAAAGAACAGAGTCAGGAAATGGAGAAAAACTAAGTCTCCCTGACATATTTTGAGCATCTTGGATCAAGCCACAGTTGAATCCTGGACTGCCTAGAGATGTATGTCCAAAAAACATTTTCCTTTTTTATTAAAGCCAGTTTGAGTTGAATTTCCTGTCATTTGATATGGAAAAAAAATATCCTTAGTGATATAATGCTAAAATTCTTCGCAAACTATCCCTTTAAAAATGTAGTTTCTTGAGGAATAGAATATGCTGAACATTGAACAGGTGAAGAATAATGGAACAGGATCCATAAAACCTGTATTTCAGGTCTGGCTTTGCCACTTAGTAGTTATATAGTTTGGGGCAAATTACTTCATCTTTCTGAGTTTCAAATTTTCTACATCTAAAATACATAATAATTCTAACCTTTTTCCCATATTGCAGCCTTACAATAAAAATCAAATAAAATTATGGAGGAGTAACTTGTCAAATCTAGAGTGTTAAATGAATGAAATAGCTATTAAAGTATTCTTTTTTTTTTTAGTAAGCCCTTAAAGATGTTACTTTCACATTAGGAATCAATTTCATGTTCTCCAGTTGTCTAATAGGTCTAAGGATGTTGACATCCAACTAGCACCTGCCATAAATCATCAGGTTCCTAAAAGCTAAATGGAAATCATCATTTCCTCAGGTCATGAGCCAGCTAAGCTTAAAATCTCATGGTGCCCATGGTAACATGGTATGTGTTAATTGGCATTATGTTGGCACTCAGTTGGCCCAAAGAAGAAAATGTAAGAAAGCTATGTCTAATATCTACTTAGATTCTAAAGAGATCAAAAAATAACAACTAATAAAGAAAACAAAACAAATCTAATTGAATTTCCCTTTCAGATTGTTAACCACATTTTCATATTTTTTAACCTGGTTGGTGTGGTGACCTGTCCCAGAGTGACCAAATTTTGCTTGAGTACTAAATATGATCTCTGTCACCAAGGACTGTCAAAAGCTCCTACTCAGTCACCCATCCTCTTTCTCAACAACCTGCAGTTGATCACTGGAAAAACAGGTTTTATGGATTCTGTCCTTACAAAAAAGGACATTTGAACACAGAGATATGTATAGAGGGAAAACAGCCTTGAATATACAGGAATACCATATATAAGCCAAAGAATGCCAGAGGCTACCAGAAGCTAGGAGAAAGGCATGGAACATATTCTCTAGCACAGGCCCAGAAGGAACCAATCAGGCCAACACCTTAATTTTGGACTCCTAGCTTCCAGAACTGTAAGACAATAAATTTCTGTTGTTTAAGCCACCCAATTTGTGGTACTTTGTTATGGCATCCCCAGGAGAATGCTGGTAACACAGTATTCCTCCAGTGAACTTCAGAGATAAGTGGGTTAGAGGACTGGATTCTTATAGTCACCTAGAAAGGATTTTCAGATCATTATAATTTAGATATTAAAGGTGGGGATGAAAAACTTAGTAACATTCAGAGAGATGAATCTCTGTTGCATTCAGAGTGGAGTACTCCAGCTCTTTTATTATATCGCAGGAGTTAGTTTTGTGACCCAGCTGTAGTTAAACTCTTTCATGGCATATAATATAATACTATACAATATAAACCCCTTCTTGGTCCATTTCACTATCTACATAATACCTAGCAAGCTATTGGAACTTAGTATTAAATAAGTATCCTATGAATTATGCCTATTTCAAGGCCTTTCTATATTTGGGGTTTCCAAAAATGCCCAGTCCCTCTGACTCCAAACGTGGCCAAATGTGTCTGCCTGCAGAATATCTAGGCAAGGAAAATAATTTCCTAAGAACCTTGGAAGAGTGTTGTTAAGAATAGGATGAGGTTGTTCAGGGTTCTCAGTGATCTAGAGATAATGTTGAGCACATTCTTCTGAAGTCTTCTTTTTAACTTGGCAATAAATCATGAACTTTTCTGTGTGAATAAATATTCCTCTACAACATGATTTTTAATAAGTACAGGGATTCCATTGTCAGGAAGTACATTCCATAATTCACTTAACTAATCCTCTATTCTTTAGATGAGTCAATGAAAAAATCAAGATAGTGAGTTGAGTCCAGAGGTATGTGTGCCCTAAGGACTAGCTTTGTGATCATCTGTTTCATATTCCTCTATAATTCTATAAATCTGATGCTTTCTTTGTCTAAGAGAGTGCCTCACAGAATCCCATTCACCCATCTGTGGGCATTTCTAGGACACTGAATTAAAAAGCTTCTGAATACATCATCCATCCATTCACTTAGAAAACAAATATTTATTTTGCATTTAATATATGCCAGACACTATTCTGGTGCCTGATGATAGAGCAGTGAACAAAATAGATATAGACCCTTCTTTCCTGGACTTTAAAAATCTAAAGAGAGCACACAAATAAACAAGATAAATTCAAATAGCTGCTGTGAAGGAAGACAGGTGATGTGGAAGGAGCTGATGGGAAGAGAGTAATTTAGATGAAGAGAAAGGAAATAGCATATTTATTGAGGCCCAAAAAAGGAAAAGAGCTATCCATATCAAGAGCCGGGGAAAATATCTGATGTAGAGAAAACAGCTGAGGAATAGTATGACATGTTCAAAAAAATAAAAGTTATCTAGAGTGGCTGGATAGAGTGAAATAATGGATGACAGAGAGAAAAGTTCGAGAAGTAGACAAGTGCTGGATCTAGTCAATCTTCCCAGGACATGACAAGGCAGGAGGACTTTACCCCAAGTACAGCAAGTACAACGAGCTGGTAGTTTGGAAGGTTTTAACTTGTGAGTGTTATATGTCAGCTCTGTTTTAAGAAGACCCCTCTGGCTGCAGTCAAAAGGAAGCATAGTTTATAAAGAAGCATGAGAGGAAGCAGAAAGAGACCAGTTAGCAACCTACTGCTGTGGTTTAGTGAAGAGATTTGTTGGTACCTTAGACTGAGTTGATGGCTATAGGAATAGAAAGAACCGAACTGGTTCAAGGCATACTTTGATAATAGAATAAGAAGGACATACTGATAGAATGAGTATGGGTAGATGAGTTAAAGGAAGAAATCAAGGATGACAACACTTTATCATAAATATTTTCAAACTTGCAGGAATGTTCAAGGAATTGAATAACAAATACCTATATTCTCACCACATAGATTGTACAATTAGTATTTTACTATACACTTTATATACTTTATCACATAACCATCTATCTATCCTACTGTACATGTATCAATCTATACTGTTTGTTTTTGGTTTTTTTTTTTGTTTTTTTGGTGTTCTTAGGATGAAGGGAAAAGTTGAGAACATCAAAACACTTCACCCCAACCCCTGCTACAGTATGCATGGTATTAATTAGAATTAATATGTGGTTTGGGTTCTTCTATTTTTATAGAAAATTTTGCATACAATGAAATCCAAGTCTTAAATATACCATTTAATGAGTTTTGAGAAATGCATTCACTTATGTAGTCCTGACCCAGGGTTTTAAAACGTGACACTAGTCTCAACTTTAGATAAGTTTGTGTTCTGGAAGCTGTCCATGGCATTGTTGAATGTTTAGCAGCATCCCTGTCCTCTACCCACTGGATGTCAATAGCACTACACATACCCTCCTCCAGTTGTGACAACTAAAAATGTCTTCAGACTCTGCCAAAAATAACCTGGAGGGCAAAACTGTCCCCAGCTGATAACCACTTTCTTAATTCCTATCAAGGTACAGAATGTTACCATCATCCAGAAAGTTCCCTTATATGTATCTTCCCAGCAAATCCAGACCCCCCTCTCAAAGATAACCAATATTCTCATCTTTTGCCACATAGACTAGTTTTGCTTGGTCTAAACTTCATATAAGTGACACCATAACTTATGTGCTCTTTTGTGAAAGGCTTTTTCAAACAAGCACAGTGTTTTTGAGATTCGTTCCTGTTGCTATATATAGTAATAGTTTGGTCCTTTTTATTGGTAAGTAGAGTTCCACTATATCTGAGTTTATTTAGTCATTTGGTAGTAGGTGGACAACTGGGCTTTACAGTTTTATACATTAGGAATAAATTTAACATAAACATTCTCATGTAATTATTTTTATGGACATGTTTTAATTTCTCTGGGTAGAAACAGAACTGCTGAGTCATAGGATAGGTATATGTTGTTAAGAAATTTCTTACAAAGCAATTATAACATTTTATATTCCCATCAACAGTGTATGAGGACCAGTTGTTTCATATCATTGTCATCACCTGGTTCTTGTCAGTGATTTTAATTTTAGCCATTTTGGTCTTTAACATATTTCATTGTGGTTTAAAGTTTTATTTACCTGATAACTCTAATGTTGAGTGTTTTCTCATGTGTTTATTGACCATTCACATGGCTTTTTTTTTTTTTAATGAAGTATATGTTTAAACTCTTTACCCATTTTTAAAATTGAGTTGTAGTTTTATTATTGAGTAACAGGATTTCTTTATATATTCTGGATATCAGTCCTTTATCTGATGCATGTTTTAGAAATATTTTATGCAGTATAATTAAATTAATATTAATTTTATTAATAGTGTCTTTTGATAAGACCTACTTAATTTTGATAAAATAAAATTTATCAAATTTTTTTATTATTTTCTGTGTTCTGTCTGAGAAACTTTTGTCTACTCTAAAAATCTCAAAGGCGTTCTCCTGCTCCTTCTCCTATAATCTTTATTGTATTACGCTTTATGTTTCGGTCTAAGATTTATGTCAATTGTTAATTTTTTTATGGTGCGAAGTATGAGTCAAAGTTTATTTTTTTCTACACAGACATCCAGTTGTTCTAGTGTATCATTTCATTTCTAGTGTATCAGATCATTTCTTTGCCCTGTAATACAGCTATGGTGACTTTGTTGAAAATCAAATGATTATATCAGTATGGGTCTAATTCTGGACTCCCTATTCTGTTCCATTCACCTATTTGTAAATCCATTTGCCAGTATTACACTTTCTTGATTACTGTAACTGGGTAGTATATCTTAAAGTCAGGTTAAGTCCTTCAAATTTGTTCTTCAAGATTGCTTTTGTTGTCCTGGTTCTTTTGCCCTTCCATATAAATCTTAGAATCAACCTATTAATTTATTTTAAAAATCCTGGTAGGATTATTACTGGGATCACATTGAGTCTATAGAGAATAATGGCACTTAAAAGTACTATGTCTTATAATTAACATAATAGTATATCTCTCCATCTCCTTCTCTAATTTTTCTTAGGAGTGTTTTGTAATATTAAATGTAGTGATCTTGTTAAATGTATTCCTATGTATTTTATGCTTTTTTATTTTATTTTAATTGTAATTTTTTTCTAAATTCACCTTCTCCATTTATGCAGTTAAATATAGGAATGCAATTGATCTTAGTATGCTGACCTTGTATCCTGAGACATTACTAAATTCACATATCAGTTTTAGTGGCTTTTTTGAAGGTTCATTAGTCCCTTCTACCTTGCCATATGTATCATCTGTGAAAAAAGACACAGTTGCTTAATTTCTTACTTGTGTGCATTTTATTTCCTTATTTTTTATTATTGTCATATCTAGAATTTGCATTAAAATATTGATAGAAGTGGTGACAGCAGGCATCCTGACTTTGTTGGTGGTCTCAGGAGAAAGCATTCAATATTTCACCATTAAAAATGATGTTAACTGTTGGTTTTTCATAGACACCTTTATCAGAGTAAGGAAATTTCCTCTATTCCTAGAGTGCTTAGAGGTTTTTCTGTCAATGAATAGGAGGTTTTTCTATCAATGAATAGATATACATTTTTTCAAATATTTTTCTCCATCTATTGAGATCATCATATGCTTTTTATCTTTTATTAAAATAGTGAGTTACATTAATTGACTTTTTAATATTAAACCAAATATTACCAGGGATAGACTCCACTTGCATTGTCCATTTTATGTGCTGTTGAGTTTTATTTGATAATATTTTAAAGATTTTTGCTTCTATGTTCATGAGGTACGCTGGACAGTGATTTTATTTCTTTGTAAAGTTTTTGTCATGTTTTCCATTCAGAGTTTTTCACAGTTTTTTAACTTGGGAAAGTGGCTGAATAATCTTCAAAGATGGAGAAAAGATTGGCAAGAACACACTTGGGGGGGTGGAAATCATGAGTTCCAATTTAGACGTGTTTAGTTGAAATCTTATTTAACATCCAAGGGAAAATGTCAAGTAGGTAGTTTTATAAATAAATTTAAAGCTTAATGGAAAGGACTAGTGAGTTATGTGTGAAAGTTACTGGTATCTAGATGATGTTTAAATCCACTGAAATGGATGAGACAGCCTACTATAAGAGTATAAATGGAAAAGAATGCTGAGGAGAAGCTCTGAGACACTTTAACATTTAGAGATTAGTTAGGGGAGTAGGAGATAATAAAAAACTGAAAAATAACAGCCTGTAAGGGAGAAGGACAACCAGTAGTTTGTGATTCACAGATTCCAAAAAAGGAAAGTATTGCACATTGAGCTCAATAAGATAAGGAGAGAGGAGCAACAATGGATTTGACAACATTGAATCAGCAGTGACACTCATTCATCTTTCAGGGGAGTTGGAGGTGGGGTGGAATGAAGGTAGATTGGAGTGAATTAAAGAGCAAATGGAGAGTGAACTAATGGTGAGGGTAAATATAGCCAAAGTGTTGTAGAATTTTTCCTGTGAAGGGTAGCATAAAAATAGGGCAGAGGAAGAGGTGGAGTAAAAACCTAATGGAGAAGGAGTATTCCAACCTTCAATGCAGGTAAGTAACACAAAAGAGAGGACAATTTCACTTAAAATATGTGTGATAGTTGGGGGAGCTGTGGACCAGTGATTGGACCAAGGTTCTACTTCTTGCTTTGAAGTTAACCAATTACATGACTGAGGACAGGACATTTCCCTGTCTCAGGTGAGTTTCAGTTTTCTCATCTGTAAATTGACATTTGTTGAACTGGATACAAAAAAATGAAAAACAGTGTAAATATTTCTCCACTTCTGTGATTTCTCTGACAGGTCTCATAATGAAAATGGCCTCTAATTTGTCATGCTTACATCTTAAATCTTATGGTAATTTTGTTTTATCTATTGTATCTCCTAATTGTTTGGCTTGTTTTGTATCATGTAAGTAGTATTAAAATGGTAGCCCAAGTCTATTTGATTAATCTACAAAGGAAGATATACAGAGAAAGAAAATTCTACTTATGTGAAAATAAGTTGTAAAAAGGAGATATGGCCGGCATTAGAAAGTTTCAGGAAAAGAGTGGATACAGAGCCAGAGGAATTTCCTGAACAGAGTAAAACAGCCACAGATGGTTTTTTTAGATCTTTTTTAGTTTCCATAGCAAGTGAGAAGAGAGATAATAAGGGTACTTGAAGGTTAATCACAATCATCCAATCAAATCATGGTAGATGAAGCACATTTGATAAACTATAATAACTACTCACTAAAATAACTAGGCCACATCAAATTATCTTGTTTGTTAAGATAAATATATTCGATTAACCATTTTACTAAATCCATGGACTGATATTTAACTAATGAAACTCATTTCTTCTAAAAGAAGTAATTGTGTTGATGATGCAGTGCCACATAAACAGGACAAGTTGATTTGGAGAGAAATAAAAATTAAATAGATTTTTCTGCAAAAAATATGTATATTTAAATAGATTCTGAAGTCAAGCCATCATCAAGGGTTTGTTGAGTTTCAACAAGTCAATCAATATGTTGAGTTTCTACATTTATTTGACAGTAGGTAGGAAACAAATAAATATAGAGAAAATGACTCCTGTCCTTATGTAGCTTCTAATTGAATTGAGGACATATGGCACAATAGTGACTATAGTGAATAACATAACTGTATGACTAATTTAGGGAAAGACTTAGAAAATCAGTATCTATGCTAAAGAAATGGGGTGTTACAGGCAAAGACGTCAGAGAAGACTCACAGAAGATGTGGATTTTAAGTTCATTAAAGGTAAAATTGTGAATTAGAACACATGTGCTTCAAGGGACAAAATCCAACATGAGCTATATCAGGCATAAACTGGAATTTGTAAAGTCTAAGTAATCAAAAGAAGAAAATGGGTAACTAAATTGGCAGGTACAAAAGTACATTCAGGATGCCTTCTCTTCCTTATTTCTGCCTGTTTTGGTTTCTCAGCCTCAAGTTTCAATTATTCTCCAATGGAGGGTCAGAGAAAGAGAAGCAAGGGGTAAAGGAGTAATTAGTACCATAAATTGTACTACGAACAGAGGTGTACCGTTAAATGTTTAACAACTGGTTCCTTAATAAAGAAAAAAAAGACTTGATTTGTAATATTTGCCTGTTTCTATGGCATGCACATTTTTCCTTTGACTGATTTCAGGCTACCAATGGTTTAACAACTGGCTGGCAAAATCCCTAAAAATTTAAAATTTGCCTCTAATGAGCTAGTATAAGCTGACTCCAGAACACCACAAATGCTATAAAACTGGGGAAAATATTAAAGAACATTATTTTTAGGCTTTGGAAAATAGGGAAGCTCACAAAGTGACTATGATATGTAACACCTACCATCTTACTCTGTTTTCCACCAAACAGGTGGAGCTGGACCTGGAGTCCAAACACAGCACAGCATTCCAACTGAACTAAGGAGCCTCACGTCAGTTTAGAGATACAGGAGGGGCTGGAATCTAAACAGCATCAGTAAATGGGAGGCTCCAGAACTCTAAGTGTTGTGTTCTGGGTAGTTCTTGGCTGAGAGTTGCACTGTTCATGTGCAAGGACCGAGAACAGGAGCTTACAAGAAAGTGTTATGAGGCTGAGAGTAGAACTGAGGTACTAAAAGTCAAGCAGAGTTGTGAGTTACATTAGAGTTCTGGAGCAGCTAGAGTGGGCAGACCTCCTTAGCACTCCATTAACACCTTGTTAGCACTCAGCATCTTGCTAAAACTTCAGAAAGACCATGCATTAGCAGTAAGGAATGACATAAAGTTCTGGAAAAGATTTTCTTAAAAACAATACCCAAAATTCTACATCCAGCCAGCAAATAATTCTTTACAAAATGAAGATAAAATGAAGACGGTTTCTTTGAAAAATTATCTGAGAAAACCTGATGCCTGAAGATCAGCACCAAAAGAAATATTGAAGAGTATTTTTCAGGTTGAAGGATATGATATTAGATGAAAATTCATATCTACAGGAAATGAAGAACTGTAAGTAGTAAATATGTGAATAAATATAAGAAAATTTTTCTCTTAATTTCCTTTAAAAAACAACTTATTGATTAAAACAAATCAGACAATTTTGTAAGTTTGCTTTCTAACATATATACAAGTAAAAATTTGACAACATTAGGACAAAAGATGAAGGAAGTGGGTAAATGAGATTATATTGCTGTATTAGTGATTGTATTAGTGATTATATTAGTGAAATTGGAAAAACAAAGTATGAAGAAAGAATTGAGAAATGTGAAATAAAAAAATGTGAAGTGATACATTAACTAGAAGTAAACTCTGAAAGGTAAAGATAAATATTGTTTTCTATAGAGGAAAAAAAAACTAAAAAGAGGTAGTTATAAAGCCAATATCAGAAATATAATGTAGCACTAAAATATTTTATTAATTCAAAAGTAGCTTGTAAAAGAGTAACAGAAACAAAAATACAAAAAGGACAAATGGAAAACAAATACAAAGATACAAATTTAAATTAAATCATATTAATAATTATATTAAATGGAAATGAGTAAGGAAAAGACAGATTCTTCATACTGGATTTTTAAAAAACAATTATATAAGAAGTGCACTGTAAATATGAAGAAAAAGATGGGTTAGAAATAAAGCAGTATGAAAAGATATACAACACTAATAGAAAGTATAAGATAGCTGTTGTGCCTGTATTACTATTTGAAAAAGTGGACTTCACAATGAAGATTAATATCAGAAACAGGGAAGGAAATTCATAATGAAAAAAGCACCAATTTATCAGGAAGGCATAACAATTATAATGTCATATGCACCTCATATGTGACAGAACTAATAGAAGAAATAAATAATGTATAATCATGGCTGGAGATTTTAAAACAACATCTCAGTAATTGATAGGCCAGTTATTCAAGACATTGGTATGTATATGGAAGGTCTGAATATCACTAACAACTAATACAGACTAAATGATATTTTTTAGAATACTCCACTCAACAACAGCTGAATCACCATTCCTAGAATTGTCAATGAAATATTAATCAAAATAGACCATGCCAGGTCATAAAATAAATTTTTTATATTTCAAAAAATTAAAATCTTGCCCTAGCTGGGTGGCACAATTAATTTCAGTTGGTTGGAATGTCGGCTCTACGCCAAAAAGGAAAGGTTGCAGATTTGATCCCAGGTTGGGGCTTGTGCAGGAGGCAACTGATCAATGTTTCTCTCTCACATCGATCTCTCAATCTCTCCCTCTTCCCCAATTCTCTATCTCTTCCTCCCCAACCAGTTCCTCTCTCTAACATATCCTCAAGCAAGGATTTAAAAATATAAAATAAAATCTTACAGAGTATGTTCTCTGACCACAGCAGAATTAAACCAGAAATCAATTTTTTTAAAAAGTACTTAGAAAATTCATAAATGTTTGGATATTAAATAATACATTGTAAATAACCCATTAGTCAAATAATTCAGAAGTTAGAAAATATTTGAACAAATGATAATGAAGACACAAATAGAAAAATTTGTGAGATGCAGATGAAGAATAATTTAGAGAAAAAAATGTATAACTTTAAGTGTTTGTATTAAAAAAATGTTCATATTAAATTATATAACTTAAGAAGCTAGACAAAGAAAATCAAGCATGAAGTAACTAGAAAAAAATTAAAAAGAGGGAAGTAATCAATAGAAAACAAATAGAGAAAGTTAACAAAGTCTGGATCCAGTTCTCTGGAAAGATTAGTAAAATTTATAAGTACCTAGTGAGGCAAACCAAGAAATAATAAAGACACCAAAAACTCCCAGTATCAGCAATGAAGGAAGTGATATCATTGCAGCTCCTAAGGTCATTGTGAAGCTGCAATATTAGATAGAGGTACTATTATAAATGGCGTTATACTAATAAATTCAAAAATTTAAATGAAAGTGATTACTACTTTAAAAAACAAAAGTTATTTAAACTGACTCCCAATGAAATACAAAATCTGGGAAGCAAATATTCTATTAAAGAAATTGAACTCATAATGAAAATATAACTTCAAAGAACGCACCATATCCAGGTGTCTGTTCTGGTCAATTTACCAGATGTTTCAAAAAGAAATAATGCCAAATTAAAATTCCCTTTCAGAAAATAGAAGAGAGAGGAATGCTTACCACTATTCGTATGAGGCCAGCATAAATCTGACACCAAAACTCAAGCAAGATATTAAAATATCAAGAAAAAAGGAAGAAAAAAAAAGGAAAAAAAAAAGAGGGGAAGGAAAAAAAAAACGTGGGGGGGGGGGGGGGGGGGCAAGGAAAAAATAAAACAATCAACAACCAAAACAAAAAAAAAAAAGAAAAAAAACAAAAAAAAAAAAAAAAAAAAAAAAAAAAAAAAAAGGGGGAAATTAAAAAAAAAAAAAAAAAATTTATATATAAATGAAAAAAAAAAAAAAATTTTTTAAAATTTTTTTATAAATTAGGAACAGCCATCATAAACATAGATGCAAAAATTCTTAACAAAATATTAACAAATCAAATACAGCATTATATAAAAGAAAATTATATAATGACCAGGTGGAAATTATCCCAGGAATGCAAAATATGCTCAATTGTGAAAGTCAATAAAGTAATTCACCCCGTAACAGAATAAAGGAAAAAATAATATGATCAGCTCAATAAATAACAGAAAATTTGACAAAATTCAAAATCTATGCATTGTTAAGAAAACTTTTAACACTCTCTCCATTTAAAGGAAGTTCAGCTACAAAAAAAAGTATATTTAATATTAGACTTAATGATAAACTATTGAATTATTCTTAAGATCAAGAACTATGCAAGGTTATCCACTTCAACTGCTTGTACTCAATATTTTTCTGGAATCTTAAGTAGTAAAATGCAACATGAGAAGTAAATAAAAGGCATAAATATTAGAAAAAAGGAGTAAATCTGTCTTTATTTATAGAATGTTGTTTATATTAAAAATACTTAGAATACAATGTGGATATATAGAAATTAATTTTCTATATACTGAGAAAAAACAGTTGAAATTTTTTAAATATGACTATTTTAATAGCATCACAAAACATTAAATTCTTTATTTTTAAAAAGTATTTATTGTTGTTCAATTACAGTTGTCCCCATATTTCCCCCCGTTGTTCTCCCCTGCTCTGCCCACTAGATAGCATAAACTAGCTAGTTTCATCCATGCTGTCACGAAGGGTAGAATTTCCTTCTTTCTTTCTGCTGTGTAGTATTCCATGGTGTAAGTGTACCACAGTTTTTTGATCCATTCATTTACTGATGGACACTTAGGCTGTTTATAGCACTTGGCTATTGTAAATTGTGCTGCTCTGAACATGGGGGTGCACAGGTTCTTTTGAATTGGTGTGTCAGGATTCTTAAGGTATAATCCCAGCAGTGGAGATGTGAGGTCAAAAGGCAGTTCCATTTTTAGTTTTTGAAATAACTACATACTGTTTTCCACAGTGGCTGCACCAGTCTTCATTCCCACCAACAGTGTACCAGGGTTCCCTTTTTTCCACAACTACATCAGCACTTGTTATGCGTTCATTTGTTATTGATGGCCATTTTATGAATGTGAAATGGTTTTTCATTGTGGTTTTAATGTGCATCTCTCTGATGGCTAATGATGTTGAGCATTCTTTCGAATGTCTATGGGCCCCCTGTATGTCCTCTTTGGAGAAGTGTCTATGTAGATCCTTTGAAATGTTTTAATTGGATTTTTTGTCTTCCTGGTGTGGAGTCATGTGAGTTCTTCATATACTTTGGGTATCAAATCTTTGTTGGAGGTATCACTGGCAAATATATTTTCCCATAAGTTTTGTTCCCATCTCATTTTGCTGATGTTTTCTTTAGCATGCAGAAGCTTTTTAATTTGATGTAGTCCTGTTTGTTTATTCTTTTTCTTATATCCTTTGCTCTAGGAGACATATCAGTGAAAATACAGATGCACGGGATATCTGAAAATTTTCCTGCCTGTGTTCTCCTCTAGAACTTTTATGGTGCCATAACTTATATTTAAGACTTTTATCCATCTTGAGTTTACTTTTGTGTATTGTGTAAGTTGGTGGTCTAGTTCCATTTTTTTGCATGTGCCTGTCCATCTCTCCCAGCACCATTTGTTGAAGAGGCTATTTTTACTGCATTTTATGCTCCTTCCCCCTTAGTCAAATATTAACTGACTGCATTGACATGGTCTTATTTCTGGGCTCTCTATTCTGTTCCACTGATTTATGTGTCTGTTCTTAGGCCAGTACCAGACTGTTTTGATTACCATGGCCTTGTAATATAGTTTTATATCAGGTATTATGATCCCTCCTACTTCACTCTTCTTTCTCAAAATTGTTGTGACTATTTGGGGTTATTTATGATTCCATATAAATTTTTGAAATGTTTGTTCTATATCTGTAAAAATATGTCATTGGTATTTAAATAAGTATTGCATTCAATCTATAAATTGCTTTGGGTAGTATAGGCTTTTTTTTTATTTTATTCTTTCATCTCCTACATTTTTATTTTCTACCAAAGCATATGAACTCTAATAATAAAAATATTAACAGGTTATTTTTCCATATGTAACAATTTACAAAAAAATGCTCAAAAGCATCATTTCTAATCCCCAGTAACCTTTAGCTATCTTTTTATTTAATTTTTCATTCATGTGGTTTTGCTTTCTAAAATATTCATCAGTAGCTTTAGATGAAGTTATTTTATATAAAAACAAGAAAGATTGAAAAGCTTAAATATCAAGATCTTACAAGTTCATAAAAAGATACAGTCAGTGTAGGAACTAACCCCAGAATTGATGAATAGATACAGAACTTAGCTGGCTCTTGTTTCACTGTGAAAGACAAATCAAATAAATAAATGAACGAGTGGTTTCTAGAGGAAGGACACAGATATTTCTCAAACTCTTTATACTGGAAGTCTTAGAAACAGGACTTTGAGAGACCAAGAAACTGTATTTAGAATCAGTTTAATACAGTGGGAGAATACATATCTTCAGATTATTGTACTTAAGCTATTCATTCCTTCTGATTTCTCTCCATTAATTCAAAGTTTCAAAAATCATTGACTGGTAAGATTTTTTTTTTCATTGTTATCGTGACTTTATAGAACATAACAACTGCAAATAAGAATCTATTGTATACACTACATTGAAAATATTAAAAGTACAGGAATATTACTGACAGCAAATATTACTGTTAAGTATATTATGATTGCTGTGATTTTATTGTATATAATTTCATTTAAGTTTATTATATTTGCATTTGCCATGTCATTAAGTTCATGATCACTTGATTTTTTTAAAGAATATTTTATATATATATATTTTAGAATATTTTCTCTTTATTTTTAATTTTTTTATTGTTCAAATACATTTCTCTCCATTTACCCGCCACCACTCTCACCTGCCTCACCCATCCCCTCCTTCCCACTCAATCTATCCCCCGCTTGGCTTCATCCCTGTGTCCTTCACACCCATTCCTTGATCTGACCCTTCCCCTTCCCCTCCTTGCTATGCCCCTTCCCCTCTCCCTCCCTCCCATCCCTTTCAGTTTCTTCTTTCTTTCAATGTTGCTAGTCATATTTTTCTTGTCTGCCTGCTTTGCTGGTTAGGATCCACTTACAGGTGAAATCTTATGGTATTTGTCTTTCACCTCCTGGGTTATTTCACTTAGCATAGTGTTCTCCAGTTCCACCCATGCCAATGTGAAGGGTAGTAGCTCTGTTTTTCTTTCTGCTGCATAGCATTCCATTGTGTAAATGTACCACAGTTTCTTGATCCACTCAATTACTGATGAGCACTTAGGTGGTTTCCAGCACTTGGCTATTGTACATTGTACTGCTATGAACATTGGGGTGCATAGATTCTTTTGAATTGGTGTTTTGGGATTCTTGGGTATAATCCCAGCAGTGGGTGAAAAAGCAGTTCCATTTTTAGCTTTTTGAGGAAATTCCAAACTGTTTTCCACAGTGGCTGCACCAGTCTGTATTCCCACCAACAGTGTACCAGGGTTCCCTTTTCTCCACAACCTCACCAGCTCTCATTGTTTGTTGATATTTTTATGATGGCCATTCTGACTGGTGTGAAGTGGTATCTCATTGTGGTTTTATTCTGCATTTCTATGATGGCTAGTGATAATGAGCATCCTTTCATATGGCTCTGGGCCCTGTGTATGTCCTCCTTGCAGAAGTGTCTATTCAAGTCCTTTGCCCATTTTTTAATCTGATTGTTTGTCTTCCTGGAGTAGTCATGTGAGTTCTTTATATATTTTGGAGATCAGACCCCTGTCTGATGGATCTTTGGCAAATATATTTTCCCATACGGTTGGTTCCCTTTTCATTTTGCTGATGTTTTCTTCAACATCATCAGAAGCTGCTTATTTTGATAAAGTCCCAATTGTTTATTCTTTCTTTTATGTCCCTTGCTCTAGGGAACATATTGGTGACAATATTGCTGCATGGGATATCTGAGAGTTTTCTGCCTATGTTCTCCTCTAGGACTTTTATGGTGTCGTGACTTATATTTATGTTTTTTATCCATCTTGAGTTTATTTTTGTGTATGGTGTAAGCTGGTAGTCGAATTTCAATTTTTTGCATGTAGGTGTCCAGCTCTTCCAACACCATTTGTTGAACAGGCTATTTTTATTTCATTGTATGCTTCTGCCCCCTTTGTCAAATATTAATTGACCATAGAGGCATGGGTTTATTTCTGGGCTCTCTGTTCTGTTCCCTTGATACATGTGTCTGTTCTTGTGAAAGTACCAGACTGTTTTGGTTACAGTGGTCTTGTAATATAGTTTGATATCTGGTATTGTGATCCCCCCTACTTTGTTCTTCTTTCTCAAAATTACTGTGGCTATTCAGGGTCATTTATGGTTCCATATAAATTTTTTAAATATTTGTTCTATAACTGGGAAATACATCATTGGTATTTTAATAGGGATTGCATTGAATCTATAAATTTCTTTGGGTAGTATGGACATTTTGATGATGTTACTTCTTCCACCCATGAACACAGTATATGCTTCCATTTATTTGTGTCTTCCTTAATTTCTTTCTTTTCAGTGTTGTATAGTTTTCTGCATACAAGTCTTTTACCTCCTTGGTTAAGTTTATTCCTAGGTACTTTATTTTTCTTGTTGCTATAGCAAAGGGGATTGTTTTCCTGATTTCTGATTCTGATATTTCATTGTTGGTGTACAAAAATGCCTTCAATTTCTGAATATTGACTTTGTATCCTGCTGTTTTGCCAAATTCACCTATTAGGTAGACTAGTTTTTTGGTGGAGTCTATGGGGTTTTCTATCTACATTATCATGTCATCTGCAAACAATGGTAGTTTTACTTCCTCCTTTCCAATTTGGAGGCTTTTTATTTCTTTTTCTTGTCTGATCACTGTGGCTAGAACTTCCAATACTATGTTGAATAGAAGTGGTGAAAGTGGACATCCTTGTCTTGTTCCTGATCTTAGTCAGAAAGCTTTTAGTTTTGACCCATTGAGTATGAGGTTGGCTGCAGGTTTTTCTTATATGGCTTTTATTATGTTGAGGTATGCCCCCTTTATTCCCACTTTGCTGAGTGTTTTTATCATACATGGGTGCTGTACCTTATCAAAGGTTGTTCTGCATCTATTAATGTGATCATGTGGTTTTTGCCTTTCCTTTTATTTATGTGATGTATCACATTTATTGATTTGTGAATTTTGAACCATCCATGCATCCCTGGGATGAATCCCACTTGATCATGGTAGATGATCTTTTTAATGTATTGCTGGATGAGGTTTGCCAATATTTTGTTGAGGATTTTAGTGTCTATATTCATCAGCAATATTGGCCTGTAGTTTTCTTTATTGGTTGTGCCTTTATCTGGTTTTGGGATTAAGATGATGCTGGCCTCAAAAAAAAATAGATTTTGGGAGTCTCTATTCTTCTTCAATTTTGTGGAGTAGTCTGAGAAGGATAGGAGTTAGCTCTTCCTTAAACGTTTTGTAAAATTCTCCTATGACACCATCCCATCCAGAGCTTTTATGTGCTAGGAGTTTTTTGATTACTGCTTCAATTTTCCAGCTATTATTTGCTCTTCAGCCTTTCTGCTTCTTCTTGTTTCACTGTTGAAAGATTATATGTTTCTAGAAATGTGTCCATTTTACCCACATTTTCAGATTTTTTGGCATATACTTGTTCTTAGTAATTTCTTACAATCCTTTGTATTTCTGTGGTATCAGTTGTAATTTCTCCTCTTTGGCTTCTGATTTTATTTATTTGGGTCCTCTCCCTTTTTTCCTTGATGCGTCTGCTTAAAAGTTTGTTGATTTTATCTTTTCAAAGGACCAGCCCCTGGATTTGTTGATCTTTTGAATTGTTCTTTTAGTCTCTATGTCATTCAATTCTGTTCTGATCCTGATTATTTCCTTCCTCCTACTCATTCTGGGCTTTGTTCATTGTTGTTTCTCCAGTTATGGTAGATGTTGGGTTATGTTGTTTATCTGAAATGTTTCCACCTTTCTTGGTAGGCTTGTATTGCTAGGAACTTCCCTCTCAGTACTGCCTTTGCTGTGTCCCATAGGATTTGGGCTGTTGTATGTTCATTTCTATTTGTTTCCAATTTTTTTTAAATTTCTTCCTTGATCTTATTGTTAACCCATTCACTGTTTAATAGTATGTTATTCAATCTCCATGAATTTGACTGTTTTTGAGTTTTTCCTTGAGGTTGTTTTCATGTTCAAGTCATTGTGGTCTGTGAAAATGCTTGTTATGATTTCAATTTTCTTAAATTTCTAAAGGTTTGTTTTGTGTCCTCTCATGTGGTCTATCTTTGAAATATTCCATGTGCATTTGAAAAGAATGTGTATTTTGCCTCTTTGGGGTGAAAGGTTCTGTATATATCAAGTAAGTCCATTTAATCTAGAACATTGTTCCATGCCACAATATCCTTGTTGATGTTGGTTTAGAAGATCTACCCATTGTTGACAGTGAGGGTGTTAAAAATTCCTTACTATAAGTGTGTGTTGTTTATATCTTTCCTGGAGTCCTCTAAGATTTTACTTATATATTTGGGTGATCCTATTTTGGGTGCATATATGTTTACCTTATTTATGTCTTCTTGGTGGATTCTGCCCTCAAGTATTATGAAGTGTCCTTCTGGGTCCCTTTTTATGGCCTTTTTTTTGAAATCTATTTTGTCTGATATAAATATTTCTACACCAGCTTTTTTCCCTGTCCATTTGCTTGGAATACTTTTTTCCAACCCTTCACTTTCAGTCTGTGTAGGTCTTTTGTTCTGAGGTGGATCTCTTGTAGGCAGCATATGTACAGGTCATGTATTCTTATCCATTCAGCTACCTTATGTCTTTTGATTGAGGCATTTAATCCATTTACATTTAAGGTTATTATTGATAGGTTCTTATTGCTATTTTTTCCTTCTGTACCTGTGTTCCTCTTACTCTCTTTTTCTTCATCTTCTTAAAACAGTCCCTTTAGCATGTGTTACAACGCTGGTTTGGTGGAGGTGTATTCTTTTAGCCTTCTTTTGTCTCAAAAACTCATATTTTACCTTCCATTTTAATTGAGAAAATTGCTGGGTACTGTAGTCTTGGTTGCAGACCTTTGTTTTTTATGACTTGGAATATTTCTTGCCATTCCCTCCTGGCTTGTAATGTTTCTGTCAAAAAGTCAGCTGTTAGCCTTATCAGGGCTCCCTTGTATATTACTACCTGTTTCTCCTTTCCTGTCTTTAAGATTCTCTCTTTGTCTTTGAATTTTTCTCTTTTAATTATGATGTGTCTTGGAGTGGGACTCTTTAGAGTCCTCTTGATTCGGACCCTCAATGCTTCTGGAACTTGTATGACATTTTCTCTCCTCATTTAGGGAAGTTTTTCATGATTGTTTTTGCAAACAGATTTTCTATCCCTTGCTCATCGTCTTCTCCTTCTGGTATCCCTATTATACAGATATTATTATGTTTCATGTTGTCCTACAGCTCTCTAAAACCCTCTTCATTCTTTTTGAGTCTGTTTTCCTTTTCTTGCTTTGTCTGGGAATATTTTTCTACCTTATCTTCCAGTTCACTGATTTGATCATCTGCTTTATCTAGCCTGCTCATAATTTCTTTTACTGTGTTCTCCAATTCAGAAGTAGTATTCTTCATTTCCTCCTGGCTCTTATTGAGAGTTTTCATGCTCTTTTTAATGTTGATATAGTTTGCAGTAGGTTCCTTGTAGCTTCCTGTAGTTCTTTGGAATTCTCACTGAGCTCATTGAGTTTCCTTTTAACTACTGTTTTTAACTCAATGTCTAATAATTTACTTGCCTCTATTTCATTTAGCACTCTTTTTGGATATTCCTCTTTTCCTTTTGATTGGGTTTTTTTTTCCTTCATCTCCTCATTTTAGGGGAGACTCTTCTTGTTTGCTTCTGCTTCTTAAATTGATCTTCTTTGACTCCCTCTCTTTGTGGTGTGGAATTCATGGTTGGAGACCTGTGAAATTCATTGGTGCAGTATCCTTGATCTCCTGAACTTGTTGCTCTTAGGATGTCTTTATGCTGTTTATGTTGGCTCTCTGGTTATAATTGGGTCTTGATTGTTGTTGGGTCATTCTTTGGTGGGTCTTTTCCTCCAGGTGGTTGACTAAGGGTCACTCCACCCACCATGTATTGCATGCTACCAAAATGCCTAATAGGATTTTTAATAGGATTCTGCAGATGTTGCCAGAACAAAACCACGCAGCCCAGGAAGCAAATCCATGCCCAGAAAAATAACTCCAACCCACAGTCCCACTATTCACAGCAAATGAACCAGTATTAATAAGAGTATAAAGAGATTAAGACTATTCTAAGAAAGGAGAAGCAAATATGAGATGACTAACTGAAAGAAAAATGATTTTGACAAGATAATGAGTAGGGAATCAGAGCAATGCAAAGAGAGAAAGTAAAATACACATCATTAATAAAAAAGGGAATGAAGAAGGCAGAACAGAGTGAGAGAAAGGAAGCTATAGTATTAGGTTTAAACAGAAATTTTTAAAAAATAAAGTGAGAGAGAAAAAAGGAAAAAAGAAGTTAATAAATAATAAAATATAAGAACCGAGTTGGAGAAAAAGATCTACCACAACATTATCAACAAAAAATGAGCTAAGAATAATATAGGTGGGATGGGAATATAAGGGGGGAGAAAAGAAAGAAAAAAAAGAAAAGAAAAGAAAAAAGAAAAGAAAAGAAAAGCTTAAGAGATGTCTAGAAGAAAGGGAAGTCATTCAAAGATGATAGAAGGAGAGAGAATACTAAGAGTGAGGAATGAAAACCAGGTTAAGACAAGAAAATTTAAAATTTGAGGTGAAAAAAAGAAAGGGCAGGATGAAAGAAAAAAACAAGAAAAACCAGGCTAAGACAGGGAAAAATTAAAAACTGAGACAAAAAAAGAACAAGCAGGATGAAGGCAGAGTGGAGTTGGAGAAGGGAATGGTAAAATTTGAGATTTGAAATACAAAAGTAGTGAATATCTAGAGATAAAATTCAGAAAATGCAACAACTATCCCATCCACAACCAATGAGCAAAGATTGATAAAGGTGGAAAGAGAACATGGGTATTTTAAGAGTGGGAAAAAGAAAGTGAGATGACCATTGACAAGAAAATTAGTTTTGAGAGGCGGGATGGGGAAGAAATAGTAAGAGTGTGGAATGGAAACAAGTTGTATCAAAAGAGAAAACAAATTTAAAACAAAAATAATAAGAGGAAAGAAGAAGGTAAAAATGGGGTGAGAAGGGAGGAGCAAAATATGAGAATTGAAATAAACTGTAATGTATCTAGTGACAATATGCACAAACACAAAAGGACAAGAAATGAATGTTAAAAAAAACCTATGTAGGAAAGAAAATATCACACATCACAGAGAAGACTATGGTAGATTTTGTTTTTGTAGCATTTAGTATTTATCGCTGTTTTTTCTTTCTGGATCTGACTCTGGTGATGTCAGATGGTCTCCCCGTCTGGCCTTAGGCAGTCTGTTCGAGGTCTTCCATCTGTGGCTGACTACTTCATTTGTTAATCTAGTCACTCTGCAATCAGCAGTAAGGCTCAAGCACCACAGGTGGAGCAGAGTATCACCTGGGGGCAGGGCTATTGCTTCCCCTCAGTCTGATGCCCCTCAGAGGAGGGACTGCTCTGCCTGAACAAGATGGCTCCTGCAGTAAAGGGGATGACTCAGCACCAAGATCCTGGTGGCTGCTCTCTCAATTCTCTCTCCAAAGCCACCATCCCCAGTCTCTCCTCAAGTGTCTCTAGTCCACTCTGCCCTGCCCCTTGCAAGAGCCCTGAGTAAGTGGCTGCATATAAAAATGTATGCATTGGCCCTTTAAATAGCTATTTGCATCTCCAACTCATCTCTGGTAAAAAGAAACTCTGCCACTTTTCAAAGCTGGATGTTATCTGTGTACTTTTTGGGCTCTGGTGCTGTAGGCTGGGGAGCCCAGCTTGAGGTTACAACCCACACTTAGTGGAATCCCCCAGCTGCTGAAATATCCCTCTGGTACTTCAGCGGCCACCCATGGGAGCCCAGCGAGCCCTCTCACTCCTCTTCCACACGCCCTGCCAGTCAAGTTGTGCTGAAGCTGTTTTTTCTGTCTGTCTGTGGTTATAAGGCTTCTCTCCCACTATTGTTCAATTTTTTATTCTGGATGATTTCTCCACAATTTAGTTGCAATTCCAGATTGGCCCTGGGTGGTGGTCACTGTCTTTCACTCACGCCTCTGCCATGTTGGGTCTCCACAGAACATTAAATTCTTAAGAATAAATTTAACAAAAGATGTGCGAGACAGTGATTCTGAAAACTGTGATATATTTCTGAGAAAAAAAAACTTTTTTTCAATTTAAATAAATAGATGTATAACACATTCATGCATTAAAGGACCTAATATTAAGATGTATACTTTTCTCAAATTGATCTGTAAGTTTAATTTGATTCTAATCAAAATCCTATTAGGCATTTTGGTAGAAATTAGCAAGCTAATTTGAAATATTATATGGAAACATAAATGACCTAGAATAGCCAGAAAAAAATCCTGTAAAAGAGGAACAAAATCAGAGGACATACACTATCTTATTCCAAAACTTATTATAAAGCTACAGTAATCAAAACAGTGTAGTACCAACATAGAAACATACAGATCCATGGAACATATCAGAATATTCAGAAGCATAGTACAACATACATACACCCTCATGTTCAATTGATTCTGACAAAGCTTCCAGGGGAAAAGATATTCTTTTCAATAAATGATGATGGAATAAATGGAAAGAAATAGAAAATGGGGGTAGGGAATGAAACTAAACTCCAATTTATCAACAAACATAAAATAAACTGAAACAGATTGTAACAAACATAAAATCAAAACTTATAAAATCTCTAGAAGGAAGTAAATGAGCTAATCTTCACATTTTAGAGTAGGCAAAGACTTTTTTGATGACACCCTATTATCACTGACCACTAAAACAAAAATAAAAAAGATAAATTAAATTTCATCAAAATTAAAATCTTCAGTTTTTCAAAAGATACCATTAATAAATGAAAAGACAAACCACAGACTTGGAAAAAATATTTGTAACACATACATCTAGCAATGGATTTGTGTCACAACAAATTTTAAAAACTCTTCTAACTCACTACTAATAATTGGACAAGCTTCCAATTTATGAAAGTGTTTGCCAGGCACTTCACAAAAGATATGCAAATAGTCAGTACACACATGAAGAGAGCCTGAGCGTTACTAGATGCCAGGGAACTGCATATTCAGACTATAATGAGATACCATGTCATTGGAAGAGTTAAAATTAAAACTGATAGTACCAAATGTAATATGGTTGTAGAGTAACTGGAATGTTCATATGTTGCTGTTTGCAGTGTAAAATGGCATAGCCACTGCAGAAAACAGTTTGGCAGCCTATTAATAAATTAAAGACACACTAATCATTTGATGCAATAACTATTACTAGGCATTTCTCCAAGACAGAAAAATATATTTGTCCATAAAAATTCTCATGGATGACTGTTCATAACAGCTCTATTGTTACTAAAAAAAAGAGTTAGATACCCCAAATGTCCATCAAGGATGAAAAGATAAATTATATATATTTACACAAAACAAACTGTGTATATTCATACAAGGAAGTACTCAGCAATACAAAGAATGAGCAACTGTTACATTCAACAACATAAAAGATTTTTTAAAAATTGTGCTGAGCAAAAGAAACCAGGCACAAAAAAATACATATTGAATAATTCCAACTATATGAAATTCTAAAACATGTAAAACAAATCAAAAGTGATAGGGATTTACCTAGAACAAGAGGTGGAGAGAATTGATTGTAAATAAACATGGAAAATCTCTGGAGTAATGGTAATGTTCTGTTTTAATTGGAGAAGTGGTACACATACTTACAAAGCCTCATCAAACTGTACACTTAAAATTTGTACATTTTATTTTATGTAAATTGCACCCACATAAAGTTGATTTTTAAAAAATTAAAATGGAAGCACTAAGCTTAAGAATAGCTACTATTTATCAGCGTTATGTGTGTCCCAGATACTGTATAACATGCTTGTATATATTATTGCTTAATTCTTAGAGCATCATTCAAGGTGGGAGTCATTATGAAACTGAGGTTGAGAACAATGAAGTACCTTGTTCAAGGTCACACAGGAGGGAACTGACCCATAAGAAGGCCCAGGGGAAGGATTCTATGGAAAAAAAGAAATGGAAACTACTAGAAAGGAATGATGGGAACAAGGCCATGATGTCTAAAACTAGAGGGAAGAATTAAAAGGTGTTTGCCTGCTGGAGCATAAGAAAAATTCTAGAATGGTCCCCAACAGAAATAGCAAAGAATTGTTGGAGAGCAACAAAGACCCTCTCTGAATAAGAAAAAATTAACCATGTCATAGGCAAGCTCTAGAGGACTCTCCCACTTCCACTGGCAGATTCTCCAAACTAAGAACAGCAGTGATGAGTGCGACGGTGGACACAGCCTGAGAGTGTGTGTGTACCTCCATCTCAGGCAGGAACAGCTGACCCAAAGGCCCCTAGGCTTGAGCAAGCAAAGCCTTTCCAGGCAACATTAAAAACATCCAATATCTCATCCGTCCCAGCTGAAGGAAAAAACTGATAATTCTTTCTCTCTTTTTAATTATAATATTTGACTTACTGTGATTCTGTCAGGCTACTAAATTGGAAATAGAATAAAATATAGTAAAAATTTTGGCTGAGCCAATTAAAATATTCCATAGGGAGTCTTTCTGTCTAAGCAATATTATGAACCTCTGAATAAATTGAGTCTGGGCCCTGGTTTGTTATTTTTAATTTGGATTAATGGAGTGGATATGAGAGACTAAAATTTGGAGCTTATTCAGTCATTCACGTTCTTATCAAAACTCCAGCATGTCAAAAATTGACATCACCTTCACCATCTCGATTCCCTTTATTACTACTGCCAGTATCTGCCCCATTCTCTTCTTTCTCAGACTTAAGACATAGAGCAGTTTTTACCTTAGAACTATTCCTTTTCACCTCTTGCCCTCTTTCTTCTATCCTCTGTCAAGAACTAATGCCACACCTTGTTAATAGGTGCTATGCATAAAGGTGGTTCTATAGTCTATGTTTGGGAAACATTGTGTTAATAAGCATAGTTTCAAGTTTTTGCTGCAGAACCTCTCAGAGATTTTAATGTGTTCCTGTGCACGTCATTCTGGAAACAGTCACTTTCTTCCACTGATAGCATGTGACATCCTTGTCAGCTCTGTGGCTGCTGCTGCTGCTGCTGCTGCTGCTGCTGCTGCTGCTGAGATGGATCAGGTTTCTTCTCACTTTTGAGTCTGAAGAGATTTGCAGGTCACACTGAGAAAGTCTTGGATACAGCATAACAGTTACCATATGTGGTCACTAAAACTTATACAGTTGAGAACCAGCTTAAGGAAAATGTGGACTGAGGGAATTTCCCACCCCTGTGTTCAAGATAGATTGGAACAGACTGAAGGCAGAGAAGATGGCTAAGGTGCCATTACTACAATTTAGGCCAATGTTTCCCAGGGTGGATTTCAGAGTTTACAATTTAAGAGTCCACATGCATAAATACAGGGACAAGTGGAAAAGGGCTGGATGTCCCCAACTTCTACAGGAATAGGAAAACTAAGCTCTGATTTACCCATGAATGTTGTCCTGATTCTAACTTCTGTGAGTTTTATGCTGACCAGCAGATAAGAAATGGGTCAGAACTGGGACCTAGAGAAATCACTTGCCAAAATCTTCTGAGTTCTACCAACAGCAAAGAAGACTCCCTCATTAACCACTTTACTTCATTCAAGGGTAAGCCCCACCCCCACCTTAAATAACTAAAACTAGATAAGTTTTCATAACTGAATCATGGAGGCAAACTCAGCAGCCTAATTTTGCCCCTTCGAAGAAATACTTTGCTATTTCATTCATTATATATACCTTATAAGTTATCTAGGATCCACACCCCCAGACTTGCTTCCAAATACTTTGACCTGAAATTATTTGAATATTTCAGGTCAAATATGGTTTGGACCTGAATTATCTAAATAATTAAATGTATACACAAGTGCTTAGTTTCAAGAGCGTATGGCTAGAATAAAAAGAGCCTGTTTCTTTAAGTAATTTTTACAGAGGCTTTTTAAAGCCCTCTCCTGTTTTGTTGATTTATTTTTTTAAGAGAGAAAGACATGTTGATGAATGAGTTGGACTTCTGCAGGATCCCAGGAGAGCACAGGAGGGGCTTGTAGGAGAGGGAGGGGTGGGCAACTTTCTTCTGCTTTGCAAACACTCCAAGGCCCCAGTCCTCCCTGATTACTCTCCAAGATGCTGCACTCACTGTCTGAATTGACTCCATGCCAAGAAAACCCTTCTTTCAAGCCTTGGAGAATTCCATACTGTGGGATAAAACAGAAAGGGATGAAGGGTAGGGAGTGGAAGAAAAAGAAAGCTGAGGTAATGAGTATATTTGCAAGCTGGGGGATTTCTACCTCCCCATCCTTGCTAGGCTCCACTAAGCCTTAGAAATAAAAGGGGCAGCCCTAACATAATATGCCCCCATCAGAATCTGCTCTTGAGTGGGAGGTGTCCATGCAGTTTCTCTGCCGCTGGTCTGGCAAATAGCAGGCCTTCAATAAGAGAACAAGCAAGTGAATGTCCCGAAAATCAGCTGAAAATCACAGTGCCCACAAGCTGCTTTCTAGGGACTTGTGTGTCCCATAAGATCCTTTTCTTATAATTGTATAACCAGAGACATTAAATCTCTCGTTTATGCCAGTATAGTAGACAATGGAGCTATCTTGTATTACCCAACCAGCAGACTCTAGGGAGTAGCAGGTACCCAGCAAAACAAAAACCACCAAAAATATGTTTTTGATATAATGTAATATTTGCTATTTTAAAAAAAATAATTCAAGTAACCAGCATGGGAAACTAGAACAGTTTCTTATATAATAGTTTAATGTGCTTCGGATCAGTTACCTATTGCTACAAAAATATTGCCTAGCTGAGTCTAACCCAGACTAACAAACCAACCCAGACTAACAAACCATCCCAAAACTTAGTGACTTAAAACATCAGTAATCTATAAGCCAGTTGGGCATTATCTCATCTGGGTCAGACTCAGCTAGACAGCTTTGCTTTGGCTGGAGTAGCTGGAGCAGCTCTACTTCTCAGAATCAGACTGAGAGACCACTGGATGGCTCTGCTACATGTGTCTCTCCTCTTCCTTGCACCACTAAGGTAGCCTGGGCATGTTTTATTCTTGGCATAGACACAAGTGCGAGATGGGGCAAGCCCCAGCGTGCAAGCACAATTTAAGTCCCTGTTAGAATCTTGTCTAATAATATCCCATTGGACAAGGCAAGTCAAAGAGCCAAGTTCAAATTCAAGCAATAGAAAAGTATACTCTACTTTTTGAGAGACAAACTGCAAAGTCACATGGCAAATGTTGTAAATACACGAGAGTTGAAAAATCAGGATCAATATATTTCCACCTATCTCTTTTTATTTTTAATCCTTACCCAAGAATATATTTATTGATGAGAGAGAAACAGAGAGAGAAACATCCATCAACCACCTTCTGTACCTGCCTCCACCAAGCATAGAACATGCAACCTCAGTATGTGCCCTGACCGGGGATCAAACCCACAATCTTTTGGTGTATGGGATGATGCTCAGACCAAGAGAAGCAGCCAGCCAGGGCAATAGTTCTACCTATCTTTATGCATCATAATATCTTCAGGTTTTAGGGCCTCTGAAGATCTCTGGTTCTTCACCAATCAGTAGCTAGATAGTTTGGGGGATATATCTTTGGGACTCAGTTTCCTTATATGTAAAATATGGGTAGGTTTTCTCTGCCTGTCTTCACAGGGCTGGGGTAGAAGCCAAATGAGATAATGGATGTGAAAGTTCCTAGAAAGCTGTAAGTGCAAGCTATTACCACAGTTACCAAAGATAACACTCTTTGTGTGTGTATTGGGCTTCTGGATTATACATTTCTCTGTCATAACTGCTCAACTTTGCTATCATAGCATGAAAGTAGCCATAGATAATATATAAATAATGGGCATGACTGTGTTCCAACAAAACAGTATGTACAAAAAGGGCAGCTGGCCTGAAGGACACAGTTTTCTAGCCCTGATATACAACCATGAATTGCAGGGAATGGATATTAGGAGATACTTGGGCAAACAGTCCTTCAAGAGATTCCCTACTTTCCTCATCAACTCATCTTAGGGTTTAACAAACTTCATCATTAAAAGACCCATTATAATATGTCAACTGTGCCTCAATAAAAAAATAATTTTTTTAAAGAAAAGCATGTACCATATTATCAAAGCTCCTCACCCTGGACTTTAAGTTCTCTTATTCTGCATGGGGGATTCTTTTATTAGTTCTATATCAGGTACTTTGCACACAAAGGTACTTCTTATAAAGCTAAGTTATTTGGGAATTGATGAAATTTGAATAGAAAGAAAACTTTTTCCATTTTCTGTGAACATGATAGGATCCCTGGCTCCCTCTTTCCCCACCACAAGTTCCTGTGTGATACTATCCTGTAGAGACAACAGGCAGAGTGAAGATATGGATCCTAGGACATTCTTGCAGCCCTTTTCCAAGGACAGCCCCTCCATTTCCTCCGAAGAAATAGCTGCTGCCCCTGAGACCTCTTTACAACCCTCTTTGCTGTTTTCAGAACTGTCTTTGAATTTTCATTCCCTGTCAGCCAGAGGATTTATTCTCCATGGCACTAAGGCATAAGTCTGGCTCCAGCCAGCTCTCTTGGGAGACAAGGGTAGAGGGAAGACTGTTTTTTCACTTCTAAGCCCTGGGAGGTCAGTAGGCCCACCTTGAGTGAGAAAGTAAACTGAAAAGTAAGCTGAAGAAAATCAAGAATAGTCACACAACCTTATGATTTTTTTTAACCTGAACTCTACATTAAACATTCACTTCCACTTTGGAAGTGAAAGCTGGTGAGAAGCCTACAAAGGCTAGTGCGGGGGACTTGTTTTTATGAGAAGGCAAACAAGTCATAACTTTCCACAGGATGCAGACTGAGTCAAGATCCCCAAAAAGGCCGACTGTGAAAGCTTCATTGTCCTGGAATCATCTTCTCTGCCTCAAATGAGGTTCCAATAATAAGCAAATTACCCAAAATGCCTAGTGAGTCAATGCAAGTAATGAGGACATTTTGGATCACAAAGCTTGTTTCTCCTCACTTGGTATGTAGTTTAGGAAGCAGGCAGAACCCCATATTGATTTTGTGCCATCTCATCCACAGAGCCGGAAAGGCTGTCAGGGCACATCAAACTCAGTGCAGGCATCATGGGGACAACCTTTGCAGTACCCTGGAGCTTTCTGAGGTCTGAGCTCCATTTACAGTTGGCAGATGCCCAGTTTTCTTAGGCTCCTCTGAGAAGCATCCTTTATAGCAGAGACCAGTCTCAAAGAGTTCATGTTCAAAGGGAATATTCCCTTTCTTTGTGCTCATCTGAGAATGTGGATGTGCTGAGGAATTGCCTCCCTGGGAGCTGGCACTCTGCATGGGACATTCATCCTGCCAGTTAAATCCAGGCCTTCCTGCCATTCATAGCACACACTGTCCATATGACTGAATCAGCCTGGTGAACTCATGCCCTGGCTCTGCACGCTGTCCGCTAGCCGTCCTTCTCTGCCCTCCTCTCATTCATGACTTTCAACTAAATGCTGCCTCCACATTTCCAGCCTCTCTTTACCTGCAAATCCACCTTATATGCTGGCCCCTCTGTAACCTTCCCATAGCTTCGATTTAGTTATTCACATTCCTATTTTTCTAAACACATCTTTTACTGACCCACTTGTACCCTATGTTCTAGCAAATGGTGTTAGTGTTTCCCAAACTCAACTTACACTTTCCTCATGTCATTTTCTCAGCCTGAGTGTCCTTGCTCATCTATACCCACTCAAGTCTTTCAAAGTTTAATTTATATATTATTTCTTCCAGAAAGTTAATCAAAAATAGTACTCTAAATTCCCCTAAACTCTGGACTTCACTAGTATTTCTCTTAGGATGCGAATTATGTTCTTCCTCATATTATAATAAAAAATTTCTGTCATTTTAGATTGGAAGCACCATTATCGCTACACTGCCTTCCTTTTCCCAAAATATAATTCATAACAGATGCTCAGTTAATACTTGTTACTGAATTTATTGGTCAATTGTAAGACTCAAGGCTTGAAAGAGCTTTCTAAGCATCAAAAGCATAACCAGGAAATGTTACAATATTGTATAAACAGCTTGTCCTGTCTCCTGTAGAAGGTAGGAATGGTATTTCACAACAGTTTTACTGGGTTGTTTACCAGGTTGTTTACTGAATCAGAGCCCATAAGCCAAAGAGAAATAAGTTAAATCTTATTTTCCCATAAAAACAATCATATAAAATGAGTTTCTGTTCTTAACCAAGGTCTGGTACCCAACTTATTTATATGAATGGTCACAAGCATGATATTTAATCAATTATAAATGTTACACCTGTTACATTGTATGATATAAAGCATTCTACAGTGTATATAAATCAATTAAAGAAGGCAACACAGCAGCATGTAAAATAAGATTTTATTTAATATGGCCTACCATAAAGGTCTACTTACAATTTTCATCCTCTTTAAAATCCCTGCTAAAATAAATCAGGAGGTGAAAATGCTCCTTTGATAGGGTCATGGTTTCAGAAAGCTTTCTTTGAGGCAATTTTGTATGGTATCTTAGGAAAACTATAGGGGATTAAAGACTGAAGGAGTTTTAGAGAAACTAACGCAGGGATATAGATCTGGTTGTCCCCATTTCTCCCTGACAATTTCCCTACAGTGAACACAGATATTAGCTAGGAAGCTTGAATTTCTCTCAACATGGAAACAGAAAGTTTGATGCATTTTGAATAGTCCTCTTATCAATACTAGTTAATTTTCCTTCTTATGTGATGATAACATACTTGGCCAAGGAGACTTCCCATTAAAATATATCTATCCATTTAATCCCACATGATGGTGTCATATTTTTCTTATCTGATTTAAAAAAATACTTGATCCTAGGTTCCTTTTAGTTTGATGGACTAAATGTCTACAATGCTAAGAGCCATCTCCATGCTACCTCTCTGCAATAACAAGCCTCAAAGCTGCCTTTGATAACTAAAGGTGGTTTGACTCCACATTATTGATCTACCCCTGATTTATGAGCACAATGCCCAGGCCTTTTCTCACAGTTACTGTGTCTATGCCAGAAGTGCCTACACATTAAAATATCACTGCTATTTACTCAATGGATGAAAATTTATGTCCACACAAAAACCTGCACAATGATGTTTATAGCAGCTTTATTCATTATTGCCAAAATTTGGAAGTAATCAAGATGTCCTTCAGTAGGTGAATGGATAAATAAACCATGATACCTCAGTAAAAAGTAAAAAGATCAGTGACTGCCAAGGGTTAACAGGAAGGGAAAGACGAAGAGGCAGAGCACAATGGAAGGAATACAAAAGGCCAAACACACCTGAGATGTTCAACACCACTAATGCTTAGAGAACTGCAAATCAAAACCACAATGATGGATGGAACTGGAGAGCATTTTGCAGAGCAAAATAAGCCAGAGGGTGAAAGACATACCATATGATCCCACCTATAAGCAGAACCTAATCAACAAAAAAATAAGCAAGACAAATATAACCAGCAACATTGAAAGAAAAAACAAACTGACAGAAACGAGAGACAAGAAGTGAGGGAGGCGACAGGAAAAAGAAAAGGAAGAGTCATATCAAAGAACATGTATAAAGGACACATGGACAAAGCCAAAGTGGGGAAGGACTGAAGGTGGGCAGTGGGGGTGGGTGGGGCAGGGGAAAGTGGTGGCAGGAAAATGGAGACAAATGTATTTGAACAATAAAAAATAAAATAAAATAAATAGATATATTTCTATATTTAAAAAAAAAACATAATGAGATACTCCCTCATACTCATTAGGATAGCTACTATTAAAAAAAAAAAAAAGCAAGACCTGGCTGGTGTGGCTCAGTGGATTGAGTGCCAACCTACAAACCAAAGGGTCACTGTTTCTATTCCCAGTCAGGACACATGCCTGGGTTGCAGGCCAGGTCCCCAGTATGGGGGACATTAGAGGCAACCACACACTGATGTTTTAAAAAAAAGACAAGTGTTGGCAAGATGTGGAACCCTTATGCATTGTTGGTGGGAATGTAAATGGCACAGCTGCTATGAGAAATAATATGGTGGTTTCTCACAAAACTAAACATTGATTTACCATACAACCCAACAATTTTACTACTAAGTATATATCCAAAAGAACTAAAAGCAGAGCTTGAAAAGATTTGTGTACACCCCTATTCATAACAGCATTATTCCCAGTAGCCAAAAAGTGGAAGCAATATAAGTGTCCATTGACAAATGGATGGATAAACAAAATGTGGTATACACATACAATGAAATATTATTCGGCCTTAAAAATAAAGATTCCCCTTTCTCCATATCCTTGCCAGCACTTGTTGTTTGTTGACTTATTAAAGTTGGCCATTCTGACAGGTATGAGATGGTATCTCATTGTTGTTTTAATTTGCATTTCTCTGATATTAGTGATGTTGAGCATCTTTTCATATGTCTATTGGCCATCGTTATGTACTCCTAGAAGTGTCTATTCAGGTCCCTTACCCATGTTTTAATTGGGCTGTTTGATTTTTTTTGGTGTTGAGTTTTGTAAATACTTTAAAAATTTTGGAATGCAGAATGGTGCAGCCACTGTGGAAGGCAGTATGAAGATACCTCAAAAAATTAAAAAAGGATCTGCTTTTTGACTCAGCAATTCTACTTCTGGAAATATATATGAAGGAATCCAAAACACTAATTTGAAAGAACATAAGCACCCTTATGTTCATTGCAGCATTATTTACAAGACACTAAAGCAGCCCAAGTATATGAATGAGAAGATAAAAAACTATGGAACAATTAAACAGTGGAATACTACTCGGCCATAAAAAGAAGAAAATTTGACCTTTTGCAACAGTGTGGATGGACCTGGAGAACATTATGTGAAGTGAAATAAGTCAGTCAAAGACAAATACCATATGACTTCACTCATATGTAGAATCTAAAGAACAAACTGAACTAACAAACAAAACCTGAGACAGACTCATAGATAGAGAGCAGGTGACATCTAGTGACTGGGGTTGGAGGACAGGTGTGGAGGTTAAGGGGCAGAGGGATTGAGAAAAAGGGAAAAAGGACGCTTGAACATGGATAACAATGTAGCGATTGCTGAGGGTGGGGGGGTGGTATAAGGGGACTAAATAGTAATGGAAAAAATACAATAAAGATGAAAAAAGAAAAAAAATGTAGGACATTCCAATATATGTTACACCATTGATAAATCTTGAGTACATTATTCTAAGTGAACTAAGCCAATTACTAAAGAACAAGTACTATATAATTCCACTCATGTGAGAGACCTAAATTGTCAAATCCGTAGAGATAGTAAGTATAATAGTAATTGCCAGACTGGGGATAGGAGAAATTGGGGAATTGTTGCTTAATGGGTACAGAGTTTCAGTTTTGCAAGAAAAGTGTTTTGTGGATGAATGGTGGTGATGGTAACACAAAAATGTGAGTGTCCTTGAAAGCCACTAAACCATACTTAAGAATGATTAAGATGGTAAATTTTATGTTATAAGTATTTGGCCACAATTATGAAAACCAGTATGATGCATGCATACTATTTAAATCAAGACACTTATCAAATAGTTAGTAAACACATATGTACGTATGTGTCAACTGGTATACCAATGCATCCTGATGATGGTGAACTAAGACTACATAGGGCATTGATATTAGGAAAGACAAAAGCTAACTTGACATTGAATTTTATATCAATTATTTTAAATTATCATTGAAATATAAGCATTAGCTGAGATTTGTCTGCCAGTTCTGTTTGAATAAAAGAAGAGATTCTTGCTGAATATTGCGATCTAATGTAAAGATGCTAATACATGAGAGGTTTGCATATAATGTAGAGCATAGATGTACATGTGTGTTCACTCTTTTGTAGGTGGGATAAAGCATTATTTTGCTGAATCTGATATATAGAATCTGCAAACTGATGATATCACTATTAATCTAAAACAAATAGCAGTTATACATAATTTATTTATTTTTTAAAAAGATACTATCACGTCACCACAAGAGAGCAAATTTCCATCTTTTGAATGTGCATAGCTGAGTGACATTTAGACCAACCAGACTCTAAATAAATATAGTCATCTAGAAAACTGCATTACTGCCAAACACACTAGGTAGCTGAACTTGGCAACTACAGTAGCAAAGTGGTGCATTATAAGTAATATAGGACACCTGCAGAAGTGAATTCCTATAGTTATTAAATTTTATATTTTAATTTAATTTTATTTATTGCAAAAATCACAAGTTGGTAAGCATATAACAATAGTAGAAAACTCCAAATCATTCTCTCACGCTCTTTCCCTCTCTCACACATGCTCACACACACCCAGTTTGGTATGGTTTCATCTCTCTTTTTCATGAAGGTAGAGACTTTGTTTTGCTCTCTGCAGTATCTTCTGTATTTAGAATAGCTAAAGTGAGTGTAAAATATGAATAAAATAATGAAAAAAAATGTAGCCCTGGCTGGTACAGCTCAGTATATTGAGCACCGGCCTGTGAACCAAAGGACTGCTGGTTTGATTCCCAGTCAGGTCACATACCTGGGCTGCAGGCCAGGTCCCCAGTAGTGGGTGCACAAGGCAACCATACATTGACGTTTCTCTCCTCTCTTTCTCCTTCCCTTCCCCTTTCTTTAAAGATAAATAAAATCTTTTTTTGAAAAAAAATGTGTATAGTTTTAACGGAGAGTCTCTGGCCAGACATCCTGAGCAGAGCATATGGAGCACACACAGCCAGTGGATAAGATGAGCCAGTGAAAGGGAACTAGACCAAGAATTCCCTTCTCACCAGAGGGGGAAGAACAGAGGAAAATACCTCCCATAAAGCATAATGGTTAGGGATTATATCAATTTCCTGTCAAAGCTAAGAAATGAATAGCAGTCCTCAATATGAGGGTACAGAACATTCCAACATGAAACGTGAAAAAAAGTGATAAGAAATTTAGAGTAGGCTATCTTCAGAAGTCCAGACAAGAAAGCGGACACTAAAAGGTAGGAGAACCTCAGTCACTAAATTCCTAGAAGAAGGCCTTATGCCAGTCATTCCAGAAATCAAAGCCAAAACTCCAATTAAGCAAGGTAAGAAGAACTAGGTTGAAACCAACAAACCAGAAACTTACACATTCAAGTGGAGGCATATAATTAGGGTTAGATCAGCAAGATGGTTAGCACCTCATACCACATCTCTATTCTTGGAACTGGAAATCAAGTTCAGATGCCTGATGTGTTCATGTAACCCAGTTATGAAAAATAAGGGGATTCAGAAACCAGAGGACTAGACTTGCAATAACCTGTGCAACCCATGTTCCCCCTCAATACCATAGGTCATCTGTGTGTTTCCACCTCAGGTTTTCCACAGTAGCTCTTCAGCACAGTCAAAGAAATGAAGTTGGGAGGAAAGGAAAGGTAGAACAGAGGAGACTGGACATCTACAGAGAGAATGCACAATGGGAAGGTTTTCCACTACAAAGAGAATTGCACTAACAGGACACTTCGAAGACATGAGCTGTATTCACAGAAATATTTCTTCCATGAAAATGATTCTAAGATTCTTTTCCCCTTGCTTATTGCAGTAATACAATTTCTCTAGCCTGTGTTAACCAGCCTAACTGTCCATTCTTAGTTGGTGGTTTCTCTAACTCAATCAAATTAATGTGCTCTTCAGTTCTCCATTCCTTGTCAATTATGGTTGGGATAACAATAATAGTAATAATAATATATAGTAGTAATAATAAATAGGGTTTTTGAGTACTTATTATGTCTTTCCATTTTCACCTGACCATATTAATATATGTATTGCTAATATCCTAATTTTATTGATGATCAAACTAAGACATGGAGACCAAAAATTCATTTGTCCATGGTGACACCTCTAGTATCTGGAATTCAAATTCAGACAGACTTTCTGATTCTATAGCCCCCACTCTAAACCACTAGATATACTGAGCTACTTTCACCAACCTCCTTTGATAAACTTGTACTTTCTGAGCATGATCTTTGATCTACTATGAACTCTTTTCAAAAGACCCATATCCTTTCCCACAGATGTTAATTTTTCAATACAGTTTTATAGTGCATAGCAGAGCTATAAAGTAAAACAGTGATTCAATCTGATCTATAGGGTCACACAGTCATAGCAGAGGGCAATGATTTCCTATCATTTCATTTAAACTTCCCTCTCCATGTGGAGAAAAGCACATTTCAACAATCTTCAGGGAGAAAACCCTAGGTACTGGGTGGCAGGGGGTGGGGGAGACAATTTAAGCTGTCTGCAGGGGCTATGAATAGTGAGCTTTCTTGAAAACCTAAAAGACAAATACCATATGATCTCACCTATAAGTAGAACCTAATCAGCAAAACAAACAAGTGAGCAAAAATATAACCAGAGACATTGAAATAAAGAACAAACTGACATTAACCAGAGGGGAGTGGGGAGGAGGATAACAGGGGAAGGGGAGAGGTCAAGTCAACGAACACATATAAAGGACCCATGGACAACGCCAAAGGTGGGTAGGATTGAGGGTGGGAGGCAGGAGTTGGTGGGATGGGAAGAGTGGTCTGGGTAAAATGGAGACAACTGTACTTAAACAACAATTTTTTTAAAAAAAATATATTAAAACAAAAAGGAAAGAAAATCTGAAGTACTCAAACATTGTGAAACCCATGCCATTTCAGGGAGATTCTGTTCTAATTACCATGCCCTGGAAAAAACTGGAATTAGATTATGCAGTGATATATTACATATAACATGTACTTAGAAGTACCCCAATGTACCTAAATACTTTATTTTCTTTAAATAATATTCTGAACTAAGTACTCTAATTAAAATATTATACTTGTTTTGATAATCAGTTTGTCTGTGTATTTTTAATTAGTTACCTAAATCTATCAGGAGTGTGACAGAGCAAATGAGCAAAGGCATCATGCTGAGTGGTTGTAACTAGCTCTAATAGTTGGCTAAGAATTAAGAGAGAGAAATACAGCAATCCTAAAACAGCAAGGAACTACAAAAGCTAGAAGTACATTTTACAATGAATCAAACCCCTGAAATGAAAAATGGGCCTTCAAAAATTAGCCTTTCCTATTAAGAAGTTGATGAAGCAGTAAGGACATGTGCAACTGCATTCTCCATATTGCATTAGGAGCTGAGGATTACAGAAGCAACTGCCTGTTCCCTGCTCCTAAAGAATTTTGTTATCTCTGGAACTGAAATGCCCAATAGAACTTCCTACAGTGATTACAAAAAAAAAATACCCCACGCCTGCTCTATTTAATGTGGAAGACAAGAACTGCATGTGGCTATTTCAATTTCAATTAAATTAAATTAAAAATTCAGTTCTCTAGTCACGCTAGCCACATTCAAGTGCTAAATAGCCAAATGTGGCTGTTTAATCAAATTTAAAGAAAATTAAAAATTCAGTTTCTCAGGTATACTAGTCATATTTCAAGTGCTTAGCAACCATACATGACTCATGGCTACTGTGTTGGACAGTACAAACATAAAACATTTCCCTCATCACCTGAAGTTTTATTGGACAAAGCTACTCTAGAAAATGTCAAAATATGAGAAAGCATCATGTTCTTATTCTTAAGAAGCATTCATTGTATGGGTTTATTCTAACGAAATCTTAAGTCATTGTTAAAAGAAGAAATAAACAAGACTCTAAGGTGAAATCTTAACTGAAGGCAAGCTATGTATATTTAACAACACAACTATAACCAAATGAATATTTGAACTTAAATTGGCTTTGAATTTATATATAATACTGTTAAGCAATTTCTTTAGCAATTGAGGGTAAACCATTAGGCACAAAATGTTTTCACTTGAGAAACTTTCTGTTAAAAAAAAAGTTAAATCTATTAAATTCTTGACTTTGTAGTCAAAGACAATCAATGTGCATGGATGTAGCAGACAATTGGGGAAAGAATGAAATTTGGGATAATAGAGATAGCAGTGAATTATTTTACTCCAGCAAATACCATGCTGAGATTTATCTCTTCTTGGTGATACCTAACAAAGAAAGTTGGGTGTGGGCTTGTATCAGTAGGACCATTTAAGCTGATGCATTAGAAGACTACTAGTGGCTTTCACCTCATTCTAGCTATGGGCTTATTGATGTTCTCATTAAAAACTAATATTCTCAGTGATTTGAAATTCATCATAAATATTTAAGTGGTATTACTTCTAAAATGAGAGCTTCTTCTCTCCCTTCATTCATAAAAGGGCCTCTACCCATTTGAGACCATGTTTCCAAAGAAGATCATAGCAGGTACCCACAATGATGAGCCCCCAATAGTCATGTAGATTCTGATATAAATGCCATGAAAATGGAACACATTAATTGCACATAGTAGATACATGTGCCTTCCATTATCTTGTTTACATACCTAGATGAAAGATTTATATACTTGGGGTTGCTTTTTGGTATCATCTTCAGAACTCTGGTCTTTAATGACTTTGGCTTACAAAACACTCAACAAAGCAATTTAATTTCTGAAAATTGGCTTCTTCACACATGAAATAATTTAATTTAATGACAATGATAGTAATCACATTAATTGTAGGAAGGAAATTCACTGAGCAAAGCCATATTAATGCCTGGCCTTATTTTAATCTGTTCAGAATTTGTGAATTTAGAAGGCTACGTCTTGGCTTCTGGAATGCTCCATCCTAGGTTTGATTGAAGCAACTGGGGTGAGCACTGTTCACCTCAAGGGAAGAGATCGCTGTTCTGGTCAAGGAGTTTAAACAACAGCCTGGCACAATACCTAAGGTCAAGTGGGCTGGCTTCCCTTTTCCATTTCCTTATTCTAAACTCCTCTTTATCCAGGGCTTTTTTTCTTTTCCCTTCTTTAAAAAAATATTTTGATATAATTTTAAACAGTCCTTTTCAAAATAGCCTCTCATGCCTCCTTCCATTCACTGATCTATAGAAATCTTCAGTATAAACACCCAAACCCCAGCTCCAGTAATAGTCTAACCACTATCAGCATTGTTAGCACAGCCATCAGCCATTTATCAGCTCCTGCTTGCATGCTGACTGGTTTCAGTATACTGGTTAAAACTAGCCCACCAGTACTGCAGCTAATGGGGTGCTTACCATCTCCTCTGGGAAATGAGTTGCTCCCAGGTACAGGCTGTTTTTAGTCATGGCTGATTGAATTAAGAGGGCACATCTCAACCAAGATGAACTAGTCAAATGATTGCTTCCTAAAAATTTAGATTAGAATTAAGAGTCAGTCAGTTTGACCTGATTTTTAAATGAAGCAGTTGCAAACTTGGGAGACCTGAGTTGGCTACCTTCTCACTAGCACATGATGGAGGAACAGAAAAAAATAATAATAATAAAAACCAATTTCAGTAAGGAAAAAAAGTGAACTTCTGAAAGTTTTGCAATTCAAGCTCCTGTCTCCCCAGTCTTACCCATCTCCAACCCCCCAACACACACTCCTCATGGACACATGCATATAATCATGATCCTCCTTCAAAGAAGACTGTCTCATCTCTGACATACACATCTCTTTTTTCCTCTCTCCTTTTCACTTTGAAATGACAGTTTTTGTATGTCCTCTTCTTCCATCTTCTATTCAGTAAAAAGATTCCCTCTCTCCTCCTCTTTAAGGCTAACCCTTCCACTCAACTTGGGCCCATTCTATTCTATCTCCCGAATTACTTTGAACAGCTTTTCTTCAATTACCCGCTCCTCCACACACCTTTTCATCTCCCACTTCTATTTATCCAGGGATTCCTCTTAGTCTTCAAGCGTGTTTCTGTTTTCCTTCATCTTGTCAACAAGCTACTGTGTGTGGATAGAGATCTGTACTTTATAAACAAGTACTGAGCTCTGGCTACCTCCAAGTCACTGTGCCGAGCATTTCATGTTTGTCAGCAACAACCCCACAGCCCTGCCTACTGCATGACTCTAATTACACTTCCTGTCCCCATTCACACTCCATTAAAGCCAGCAAGCTTTGCCCTCAACATTCCATGGAATCACATATCCCAAAGGGTACTTATAGATTCCCAGTCACCAAATCCTAAGTTATTTTCTTATCTCTCACTCTATTTGGCTTCTGCATTACATTAAAATAATGGTTTATCTTTTGCATTAGGCAAAATAATGATTCTCCCTAAATACCCACCTCTCTATTTTTGGACCCTGTGTATATGTTACATTATATGGCAAAAGGGACTTGGCAGATGTGATTAAGGTTACAGATATTGAGATAGGAAGAGTTTCATGGATTATCCAGGTCTAAGTATAATCTAATCACACAAACCATTTAAAGCCAAGAATCAATCAGAGAGATTTAATGGAAGAAGCAAAGGAGAAAATCATAGCCACAGCCAATGAATATAGAAAGCCTCTAGAGCCTGGGAAAGGCCCTTAGGTAACAGCAAGAAAATAGGATCTCAGTCCTACAATCACAGGAAGTGAATTCTGCCAACAGGCATAAAGAGCAAGGAAACAGATTCTCCCTTGGAACTTCCAGAAAGGAACATGGTCCTATGGCATCTTCATTTTAGTCAGGGGAGACACATGCAAAACTAAAGGTAATAATTTTGTGTTGTTGAAGCCACTAGGTTTGTGGCTATTTGTTAAAGTAGCGGAAAACTAAAACACCCCTTTCTTCCTGAAATTCTCTCCTTGGCTTTTGCAGTAATGTTTTTTGTGGTTTTACCCCTATCTCCTTGAACTCTTTTTCTTCAACTCTTCTTTACTCCCATTCTCCCTATACATAGGTAACTTCTAAAGTTCTGTTTTCATTCCTATTCTTCTCCTGGCAATCTCATAAGATTTTGTAATTTCAACAACTATTTCTACTCATATGACACCAAGAGCTAAACTCCTTCCTTTGAACTTTCTCCCAGCTGTCTGGTGTTCATCATCATCTAAATAACCCACCCATCCAAAATATTCAATATGTCCAAAACTGCATTCATCACCTTTCTCCAAGGGTTGCTTCTCCTCCTTATTGTTCTATTCTTTACCATATTGTATTCACTGTTACCCATATTTAAAAACACCGAACCATCTTTGATATCTGTTGATATTCTAAAATAACCACCTCTATGATTTTTTTCAAAGTCCTGTGTGTTTATTTTTTATGTGTTACTTCTTCTCTATTAGTCCTGGTCTTCTGCATGAGAAAGGATTGAACTACAAAAATAGAAACCATGCTAGTTATTAAAAGTAGACTTCAATACAGACTTTTAGCTCTACAGGTGATAGAAGAACCAAGAACCTAAATAAGGAATAATCAAGCAATCCAGAAAGTAGTAAGATAGTAAGTTGCTACCATCCCTACTTTGGAGAGGCAAAAATAGAAGATAGGGTTACCAAACCTGGAGCCACAGATAAATTACTGCTGCTGCCAGAAGCACCACCTAGAGCAGAGTGAAAGGGAACTACTCTCCTCTCCTTCTTTCCACTCTTCCACCAGCGCCTCTCATTGGCCAAACCAGCAAGAAGTCAGTGGAGCTGCTAATGAATCTGTGTGGGAAACACAGACTGCAGGAGTCAGTTCCCTTGTGATCAGGGGAAGAGAAAAATATAGATCTGAAATTACAGAAGCAATAGGCTGATATATGCCCTATTCCGCCGTTCACCTCCTCTCACCTTGACTATCTGTAATAGTCTATTAATAGTCTTTCTGCCTCCCAGGTCTGTCTCCACACCATCCCATAACACTACTGCCAAATGAATCTTTCTAAAGCAATCATCTAATTATGTCACTTTTCTCTCCAAGTTTTTCAATTGCTCCCTATTACCTACTGGGAAAAAAATCCATGATTCCTTTGCTTGGCCTCGTAGATATTTACTCTGTTGGCTGGTAATGCAGCACATCTCTCAGCATTTGTGCCTTTATGTAGTGCCCTCCTACACTGACTCTAGGCTTCACTACTGGGATGTTAGCAAGCATGATGCAAACAGAGGCCTGATATGGATTTGAGCACTGAGGCTTATCTTACTGAATAGTTGCTCTTGGGATTCATCCACAGTGCAAAACATAAACTAGGCACATGATAAGTACTATGTCAAGAGAGAGAAAGAGAGGTCACAGCTTCCCAGCCATCCATGCTAAGCCCAAGATATGTAAGCAAAGCCCTCTTGGACATTCCCGCCTAGCCACATGAGAGATCCCAAGTGAGACCAGCGGAAGAGCCACTATGCTACGTCCTAGCCAACCCATAAGAGCATGGCAGGTAAAATGATTGGTTTTTTGAGCCACAAACTTTTGGGATGGTTTGTTACAGAGCAATAGAAAGCTGAAATATTCCAGCTCCTCTCACAATCAGGTAAGGTTGAATTTCTGTGACAAATCGCTATTCCACAATATCTGTAATGATTTTGCTTCTCTGACCAAACCCTGACCACTACACCTGGCATCAAAAGCTCTCTGCAAGCTGGCCCCAGCAAGCCTTTCCCTGCTCACCTCTGACTACTGTTTTCAATCACCTTCTACTCCGGCCAGCTAAATCATAGGTCCTCATACATACTCGTTACTTTCTAGATCCACACCCTCTTTACCCAGAATGTAGCCTCCTGCTAGTACTCACGTAAGTAAACACTGATTTAATGTCACCTCCTGCTGGAAGTATTACCACATCTCCACAAATAATCTCTTTCCTCTTTAGCACTCTCATATATTATGTTTGTATGGTACCTACCTCACATTATTGTTAATTAGGTCTTTGCAAAAGTGGTAGTTACAAAAGGATAGGGTTGAGACTCTTAATGCTTCTTTCTCTTTCCTTAAATGTTTGTGGACTGACTCAATTAAATATCAGTTAATCTTGGGTGACTGGGAGGAAAAAAGAAAATAAATTATGCATCTACCACTAGAATGAAAAACTTTGCTGGACACTGAAAAAAAAACTCAGAAAAGACTTTTAAATTGGACGACATTCATGCGACATGTTAATATGAATTTTGTATTTCAGGGACATCTTCCTTAAACACTGTGTAGTTTCCAAAATGTTTGAAACATTTAAAGTTACAATTACAATTTTTCCTTTTTTCCCAACAATTCATTTTCTTTTCCCTCTCTCTGTATTACTTTCTCTCCCCAGGCCCTGCTTTTTTCTTTTATCCTAGGGAAGGGAGGCTTCCTTAGGCAGGCTGCATGCTGCCCAGACCCCGTGCCCAGGTTCATGGACAGGTAGTGGTCCTCACAGTTATATTAACTTGACCCCTTTCTTTCCACGCAGATTCATTTCCTGGCCTGGGACCAACAAAACAGTGTGTTTTCAGAGTCTTAATCATTCAAGGCTAAATTTTAATTTAATCATTTTTTAAAATGATAACAACCAAGTTCTTGGTTAGCACAAAACATCTAGGAAATTGTTACAAATATTTGGTAATAGTCACTTGAGAAAGAGCAAAGCATGTTAGGCCAAATTGGTTATAAATGCAAGGCAACTTTCATGGAAAATTAAAAACCAGAGGTTGACAATGAAGTGACACCCTGTAACATAACAACTCCTAAGAGTACCGTTTAAAAGAATCTACCCACCAATATACCCCCCTTTTTTCTTCTTTTTTATTTTAAAGAAAAAAAGTAGGGCTTGTACAAAATTCTAAATAATAAATCAGATTCATACTCCATACAAATAATAGGAAAAGCCAGAGTTTTGCACTGAGACACCAATTTGAATGCCAGTTCTAAGACATTTACTAGGTTTGTTAACTTCAACTCTCACACCCTCTAAATTTCCTCAACTGCCCAACAGTGATCACAACCCTGGCCACACAGGATTGTCATGAGAACTACTTGTATGAACATAGGAAAAGCCACACTACATAGAGCTGCAGGTGCTCAATTGCTCAAGAAATGGCAGGCTTAGAATACCTAATGAATCTGTTTCTCTCACTAGCACTCAGAGCAGGACCTTATATACAATGTGTGCCCTGCAGGTGGCCCTTCCCCGGGGAGTCATTTCCATATTTACTTACTTTCACTAAACCAATTATGCAGTTTTCTTTTTTGAGCCATAGTCTTTGAAAGGTGGGGGTCATCAGACTCTTCCAGACTCAGCAAGCACTCACAGCAATGTACGTTCAGGTTGGCAGGTAGGTGTCAAGCCCCAGCCAAGCTCTTCTCTGTCCTTGGAAATCTGAGGGATATGTGAGATCCAGGGCTCTTGACTACTGGGACTTTATAACCTGTGGGCAGCACATACACTTAAGAAACAACAACAAATCCACCACACTTTATAGCACTTTTATAATATTTTGTGTACTTTCATATGAAGCTTTCCATTCAATCTCTTTCAAAGCCCCCAGTGCTTCTGAAGTAAGCAGGACAGGAATTAGTATGCTGATCATAAAGCTGAGAAAAATCGACACTCGGAGAGCCCAAGCAGCATGTCAGGGCCACAGAGGTACTTAGTAGAGAACCTAGACTAAGCTTTGGATCCCCAGACACCCTGCTCAATGCTCTTCCCAGTAGACACACATCTTCCTGTGCTTCCCTTCTCTACCTTCTTATTTCTTTCTTTTTAATATACTGAAAGAAAGAGATCTTCAGATCATTAATTCATCCAAAGTCATTTCCTGAGCTCCTCTTTTGTACATGACTCTGTGCTGGGTGTTTTGTAGGGCACAGAGATGTCTACAGGAGCCACACACAATACTTCAGAGAGAATCAGTGTCCTGGGACAAGAAGTGGAGAGTGCTTCCATTCATGATAGTCTAGCAAGGCTTCTGGAAGGACATGATTCTGAACTGTGCCTGTGAAGGCTGGATATAAAGCAGGGGAGTCAACTCAGGCCATAGACTCAGATCTGCAAGAAATGCATCTTCATTTTTTTCTAATATACTTCTGTTCAATTTCTATTGTGAGCACCATTTGCACATAGACAGTACCCATTCTCTGTCATTTTGAGTAATCTCTGTCCATTCAGGGTGTGATGGTTAATTTAATCTGTCAACTCGACTGCACTACAAGGGACCAGATATTTGGTTAAGCATTATTCTGAGTGTGTTTGTAAGAGTTTTTGGATGAGGTTAACATTTGAATCCATAGACTGAAAAAGTAGACTGCTCTCTCTAATGTGCGTGGGCCTCGCCCAATCTGTTTAAGGCCTAAATAGAAGAAAAGGCTAAATAAGAAAGAATTCTTTCTCACTGGTTGTATAGAACTGGGACATAAGCCTTCTCCTGACTTCAGATTTGGACTGGAACTTACATCGTCAGTTCTCCTGGTTCTCAGACCTTTGGACTCAGACTAGAACTATGCCATCTGTTCTCCTGAGTCTCTACCTTGCCAACTGCAGAGCTTGGACTTCTCAGCCTCCATAACCATGTAAGCCAATTCCTCATAGTAAATCTCTCTCTCTTTCTCTCTCTCTCTCTCCTATCTCCCATAAATATCCTATTGGTTCTCTTTCTCTGGAGAATCCAGACTAATATGCAGGGTCTTCTTTCCCCTCCTCACTGATGGGAATAGCAGCAGAGAGACTTACTTAGGACCAAGAGACAGGACCTAAGAAAAATTGGTCATAATTTTTCATGACCTATATTGCCACTAACACAATTAGGGCCTCACATTCCTGGAATGGGTTCTTGCAAAGGGTTGTTACATTTTAATAGTTCAAATCACTACAAGCCCCAGAACCAGCTCTCACAGCCTCTCCCACAACTCTCCAAGGTATTTGGGAAGCATTTGGCTGTTCCCATGTCCATGCCAGATATCCAAGAAATTTGCCGAGGCTGCCTCAGACCCATAAGTGTGCACACCCCACATTGCTATGATGCTCCATACTCGGGACTGGGAAACTCTGCAGGACTTCCATCTCCTCAGGTCACATCCATCTTAGATCTCCACAAGAAATTTAGTATTCCTATAATGGTATGTTCTCAGCATCCCACAACTTCTACTCCTTCCTAGCTCCCTCTAATCACGTTGCCTCCCTCAACCTGTGAAAACTTTATCTGAAAAGAGAAGAGTGGGAGTCGGAGAGCAAGAAAAAAACTGAGTGATCATATATTCCTATTTCAACATGAACGTTAGCTTTCAATCATCCAAAAGCTAAAAATTTGACTCATATTTTCTGCAAATTTGGTTATTTTTCCCTTGTTTGCTTTCTGTGATTCCATCTTCCCCTCAGGTATTAAATACTTCTGACTAAATGAGATAAAATTTGAAAGGAAAAAAATGAAATCAGATCATGAAACAATCTAGGTAATATTTACCACTCTTACCCTACACAGTAGGATGTGCTGATTGGCATTGGAGAAGGGCATTCTAGGGAGCAATGTGAGAGGTACAGTGAAAGTAAAATTCACAGGATTCATTATTTTTATTTCTACAAAACTTTTCTGCTCCTGAGCTTTTATATATGAGAATTAAATAAATCATTAAGCAACTTATCAAAACTAGCCAATTTTAAATAATGGAGAAACAGAACTGAATTCTACCCCAAACTTCACATTTTCCTTTTCTTTTCTCTTCATTTTTAACCATGCTTTGTACAATCTAAATAAACTTGCTTACTTAATATCCCTCACTCATTTCCAGACCCATGCATTTGTACATCCATTCTCCTTAAAGTAGCTCTGTCAGAATAAGAATAAGCGTGGGCAGGGCTCAGTAGTCCCTGAGGCCTGGCTGGGGATAACTGGAGCTGTTTTATTGAAGGTTGTGCCAAGACCTCTCTTACTTTGCTGTCATGAATGCACAGACTCAGAGCTGGTAGCTGGCATGAGTCAGATAAGACGCAGAGATAAGCCTGGTCTGGTCCATCTGGCAAAGCAGAGATCAGGGATATTCCTGCTGGAGATGATAGAGCAGAGTGGACAGAGCAGTGCATGGTTCTGAGGGATGGCCACTCACAGTAATACCTCTAGATGGTCCCTGGGAGAGGGAGGGCAAGAACCAGGGAAAAGATCCAGTCTCCTGGGGAAGGGCCAGCAGGAGCCAGGCAGGACAGCAGGTGCTATAGCAGTCTGGGATACTCACAGGATGGGATGTGTGGAAGCCTGTACTTTGAGTTAGATCCCCTTGGCATAGGGTATAGCTATCACTGGCAGCCTACCAGAGTGCCCAGGGTAGGTGCCTCACATAGAAAGCTGGTCTTACTAGTATTCTGCCTCAATCCCAGGCACTGCTGGATCAGGAGGAAGAGCAGTCCTGAGCTTGGGGCTACAAAGAGCTGGAAAACTCCATGAAAAGCGTTACAAATCATGGAGGTAGGAGACCATAATAAGCAAGAGTCAAATAAATGCCGTGAGAATATAAACTGCATGAGAGCCGGATTTTTTGTCTCTTTAGTACTATGGTTTCTGTGTTTACAATAGTTACTGGCACATGGTGTGCACTCAGTAAATATTTGTGGAAACAATGTATAAAATCATGGTTCTGTCTTTTGCCAACTGTATAATTATATGCAAGATAGTGAGCCTCTGTTTTTCTTAGATTCAGTTGTTTAAGACAATATGTATCTTCCTAGACAGAATTCTGGCCTCCATAACTTTCACTCTCAGGTGTTACTTCCATGAAGATGTTATGTTACTTGTCAAAAAGGAACATTGCCCTAAGAATCCCAAAATGCCAATTCAAAAGAACATATGCACCCCAATGTTCATAGCAGTACAATTTACAATAGCCAAGTGTTGGAAGCAACCTAAATGCCCATCAGTAGATGATTGGATCAAAAAATTATGGTACATTTACACAATGGAATACTACGCAGCAGAAAGAAGAAAAGAACTACTAAACTTCACGACAGCATGGATGGAACTAGAGAGCATTATGCTAAACAAAATAAACCAGGGGGTGAAAGACAAATACCATATGATCTCACCTATAAGCAGAACCTAACCAACAAAACAAAGATGCAAGGAAAATAAGAACAGCAACACTGAAAGAAAAAGAACAGTAAAGACAAGAGGGAAGGAGGGAGGGGTGGGTGGGTGGGGGAAAAGGAAAGGAAGGGGGCAAGTCAAGGAACATATAGCAAGGACTCATGGACAAAGCCAAAGTGGGGAAGGATTGAGGGAGGGAAAGGGGGAAGGGGGGCAGGGGAAAGTGGTGGGGGGGAGGTGGAGACAGATGTATTTGGAAAAATAAATTAATTTAAATATATATATATATTTTTTAAAAAGGAATATTGCAGATGTAGTTGATTACTAATCAGTTGACCTTAGAGAGATTATTCTGGATTGAGTATGCCTATTCTAATCACACAAATCCTTAAAAGCAGAGATCTTTCTCCAGTTACTAACTGGAGAAAGAGAAGTCATGGAGGGATGTAGACAAGTGTATGGAGGGGATAAATGGTGATGAGAGGAGACTAGACTTAGGATGAACTCACGATACAATACACAGATGATGTATTACAGAATTGTACATCTGAAGCCTATATAATTTTATTAACTAATGTCACCCCAATAAATTCAATTAAAAAAGAGAAGTCAGAGGTTTGAGCATAAGGAGGATTTGATGTACCATTTGGTTGACTTGAAGGTTAAGGAAGCCATGTGTCAAGGAAATGGTGAATTCCATTCTACAATCACAAGGAACTGAAATCTGTCAGCAACCTAAGTGAGTTTGGAAGTGTAATCTTCCCCAGTGCCTAGCCAACCCCTTGATTTCTGCCTTACAAATTTCAGCAGAGGAGCTGATTGAGCCATGCTATACTCAGACTTGTAAGCTACCAAGTGGGTGGTAATTTTCCATTGCAGCAATAGAAAACTAATAATGTATTTATATATTTATGTTTACCTATTATTATATATAAATAACTCAGAATGCACATGCAGCATATTCTAAGTACTAGTAGTGGTAACTAGAGCTGGAAATCTCCATGGCTTATGTCTGAATTTCCAGGTTGCTCTTCAACCCTCTTTTGGTGACCACCTCCTAGTCCTAATCACTTCATTACTTTTGTAATGAAATGGTACCATAGACCTAATTTTGAGTTAGTCTGTTAGGTAAGTTTCTCTTGCTGAAAATAGAATCAACACTGAAGGACCACTTGTGCATGAAAAGCCTTAGTCTACCAAAGCAGACTGTCTCTATTGCATATGAGGAAGGTTGAAAAGAAAGGGGAAAGGAAAGCAATGAGTGAACCTGAATAAATGGGTCTGCAGGCTTCCATAAGGAGAACGGAGGTTGCTGCTTTCTAAATATACAAGTGAATCATCATAGATGGCTTTAAAAAGTGAAGCTCTCCCTCAACAAAGTTTTCTGCATGGCTGCTCATGACTGAGCCTGTCTGTTGTCAATCCCAGCATAGATCAAATACCTCACTATTAAGAGGAGAAACCTACAATATCAGAGATGGCTGGGAGCCTCAGAGGTCATCCAAATCAATGGGGTTCATCTTCAGAGAACAGAATTCACTCTAGCTAGTTTGAACAATTCTGAGATTATTATATTGTGTATTGAGTTGAACAGTGTCCCTCCAAAATACATGTCCACCTCGAACCTCAGAATGTGACTGTATTTAGGAATAGGATCTTTACAGATGTGATTATTTAAGTTAAAAATAGGTCATACTGAAATAGAGTGGGACCTAAATCTAGTGACTATTATCCTTCTAAGAAAACCATGTGAAGACGCAAAGACACACATAAGGAGGAAGGCCATGTGGCAATAGAGGCAAAGACTGGAATGATGCACCTACAAGCCAAGGGATGCCGAACATTGCTGGCAACCATGAAAAGCTAGGAAGAGGCAAGAAAGTATTCTTGTTAGAGCCTTCTGAGGGAGCATAGGCTTGATGATACCTTGATTTTGAACTTTTAGCATCCAGAACTATGAAAGAATAATTTTTTGTTGTTTCCAGCTATGCAGTTTGTGGTGATTTGTTAGGGTAGCCCTAGAAAATAAATACATCCTATGTTAAATGGCTCAGAGAATTATTGTGTTGAGAAGTTGTTGAAAAAATTTACCATAGGCTTAGGTTCTAGGAGTAACCCCAAAGCCACACTATGGAAGCAGTTAGATAAATGAGCTGCTTCCCCTGACTCACACAGGAGGCCACTATATCTTCCAGCTGTAGAACCACACAGTCTCTGCTACTATGGGGCATAAGTAAAAAAGAACACCCGAGGCTCTGCTTCTCTCCCTTATTAATTTTGTGGTGTATAATGAACACCCACATTTTTGGCTCAAACTTTCAAAAAAAAGTCATTCATTTTAATTTTTTAATTCAATTTTTATTCATATATATAACCAATTATTGTATTCTGGGGTATTATTTTGCATATGGATATTGTGATTGCTTTCTAGAGTTACACTTTTAATGCATAACCATAAATAAAAGAATTAAAAATATTTATATAGATATGGAATTAGCACTACCCATGTATAATGCACATCCTTATTTTCCCTCAAAAATTTGGGCAAAACAGTGCACATTATGCAAGGCAAAATACAGTTAGTCTCTAACAAGGGAACTGAACCACTAAGTCTAGCTGCAAGGGATCTGGAAATGTAGGCTTTAGCTTTCCAGCCTCTGCAGCCAAGAAGGCACAATCCACAGAAACCACACTAGACACCAAAGTGTCTACTCCCAATTCCTCACATAGATCCACACTCAGCTAACCTTTACTGAAATCTTCACATGAGCCAGGCATTAAATTATAGGACCCTTCCTATATTATTTTCTTCATATTCTTAAAAACCTTTTAAGGTACCTATAATTGTCCTCATTCTATATATATGGAAACTGAAGTTTAATTAGGTTTTTCAATATCATTGATTGCCTCACAACAATTTAACAATCAAGAGATATTTATTACATACCTGTAATGTGCCAGGCTTGCTGGAAATAAAGAGCAAACAGGAAAGACATAATCCCTAACTCCAGTTATTTAAAGTCTAATGCAATAGTTTTAAACTTTAGCATACATAAGAGTTGCCTGAGACCTAAGGTTTTCAGAATGGTTGCTGAACCTCCATCACCAGAAGTCTGGGAAGAGAGACACAGCCTTTATCAAGGTGATGATCTCAACCATTGTCCCTTGATTCCAGGCCCAGTAGCTCTACTAATATCCTAAAATTTCCTCTAGGTGCCAGGCAGGTAAAATAGATATGTGCAGAAGGTAGGTATAAGCCAATATGTGTTAAGTCAGTTATGTGTAACTGAACCTGGCATGACAGCTGCCTAGTGATGCATAACACGTTCCTGGATTATTTAGGGCCTTTGAGTATTCAGGCTGTGAGTAACGCAAGGCTCCCCCCTTCTCCTGTGCCTGGCATGAATCCCAGTGAGGCGGAGAAGCCAGTTCCAAGGCAGTCTCCTCTCAGGGCACCTCTCACACTGAATGCTAACTGCCTCTTGTCTCAGCTGTCAGCTCTGCTGGGCTATAAGTAACAGGAGGGTCAGGGATTGAGTCTGCCTTGCTCACAGTCATATTAACTATGGGCCAGGGACTATGCTAAGCTCTAACACACAATATATATTTGTGGAAGAGAGAAAGAAAGGGGAGGGGTGGACAAATCATGTCCCCTCACACCTATGGAATGTATGTCCCCTAGCCTCACCTTTCATAGAGAGGAACACACCTCCTGGATTCAGAATGGTCTGTGCAATGCCCTTCTTCCTACCATTGGCAAAAGAGCCATGGCATCTGCTCTGTATACTGTAGGTGCACTCACACTCCTTTGCCCCCACAGGAGGCACCCCCAACTCCAGGAGCAGCTGGAGCTTCACTCTCATACCCCACAAGTTGCAGAGGCAGCAAGAAGACTTTTTTCAATTCTTCAATCAGTAAACAATACTTTTTCCAGGCTTTGTTCTAGGTGTTTGAAGTACAGCGATGAACAAGGAGTTTTTGTTCTCATGAAATTTATATTCTAGTCCAACAGTAAAAGAGCATGGGTATACAGTAATCATAGGCTATGATAAGCATTAGGAAGGGAGAAAAAGGTAATGTGATAGAGTAATTGGGTGATTACATAGCTGGTCAGAAGATGCCTCCTGCATAGAGGAAATTTAAGCAGAAGCCTGAAGGATAAGATGGCACCATGAAAAGACCAAGGGGAATACTCAGCTAACGTTTAACCTGTCCCCCAAAAAAGCAATACTAAACGCAAAATTTGGGGTTGGGGGGTGCCGGTAAGTTTGCTGTTTTAGGAACAGAATAAATCCAGTGTGGCTGGAGTTTAGTAACTGAATTATGATAGAAGACTGAGAATGTAGGCATGAGCCAGATCACTCAGGACTTTGTGAGCTAAGGAGCAAATGCAGTTAAGTGACAACCCCAGGGACCTTAGAACTCTATTCTTAGAACTTCTTAGAGGGCTCTAGGCACATGCCATGGCTGGCAGCCAGATACGGTAACAACTCTTCCCTTGTATATGGATGCCTTAGATCCACAACATTGAGGAGAAACCTAGAAAAGCCTCCTTTGCCCTCTGCTGTCAGTAAACATGTTCCCGAGGACACTCAAGACACCTGTCTTATTAAAATGAAAACCTACTCTAATGTAACAATTGGGAAAGTATCTGAAAATTACTAGATTTGTTAGACTATATTCATATTTATACTCTCAATTCAAATGCACTGAAGCTATAGCTCAATATATAATTGTTCTTACTGCCTTGCAACCTATGCTACTTGGAATTTCACAACCCATCTTACCCTGATTCATTCCTACTCTACTACCTCCTCACCTCGTGGTTATCTCAGTTTGATTTGTCATAGATTAGCTTAAAAGGGTTGTTTATACACAGGCAGTGGGAAGGAATACACGCCCCCTACCAACATGCACAGGGTGCTGCTCGAAGAACCACTCCAGTGTGGAGGCAGCTGTCAAAGTGTGGCCTGGTTTGAGAGAGATTTCTGAAAGACACATGTAGATTCACTCTCCCATATATTGTTTCTAAAAGTTTTTTTATTTGAAATAATTTTGACTTGCAGAAGAGTTGCAATGATAGTAAAGAGAGTTCTTATATATTCTTTACCCTGTTTTCCCAGACTTTAGCATCTTATATAACCATGGAACAATGATCAAAATTAAAAATTTAATACACTATAAACTAAACTATAGATATTGTTCGCATTTCCCCAGTTTTCTCCATTTTCCAAAATGTAACTGGTTTGAACTAAATCCTCAATCCCCATCAGATCCAGTGAAAATGGAGGGATTTAGGATGGGTAGAACCCTGCTGTGAATAAGGAGAGTCCCAGAGAGATGAACGACTCTGGAAAGTCAAGGAGAAGGGAGGAAGCACACTTTCTGTGAGAATGTATATGATCAGGGAAGGAAGGGGCTGCCACCTCAAGGGGAAGTCAGGTGCTGTGAGTTTGCAGGGCGTAGGGAGAATGGAAGAGGTGGCCCCAATGCTTACCTTCCTTTGAGAACCAAGGCCCTTATTCACTTTTGCTGGGCCTGTCTAGCCCTGGGAGACCAGGGCCAGCTTCTCTGGATGGTGGCGATGTTGGCTGCAGAGAGATTGGAGGCCTCCCTCTGGGGGGGCTACTGGTGCTCAGTATAGCCTACATCAGAGTCTACATGTATGACATGCCCTAAGATCCCCAGTACCTAACCTGAACGGTCGCACAGGGCAGGACCCAGTCCTGGACCCAGCATGGTATTGCCATGTTTAAAAGCATTTGAGAAGCAACAGGATGTGTTTGGAGCAGGAGTGATTGATTGAGATGAACAGAAAAAGAGGACAGCTAAAATTGCAACAAATTACCCTGGCTGAAGCTCGTCAAAAAATATATCATTTTTATTGCCACTGGGGAGTTAACTATCCTTCTTCATACCTGCACCCAGGCTTATGGGTGGATAAGCAATTCTCTCCAATATTTTCCTGTCTCCCATGAAATCTGGAGAGATGTAACTAAAGGAACATAAGAGTATTTGCAGGAAGTACATTAATAGTAGCTGTTCCCTCTTTTTCTGCCATGGGAAGTCACTGTGAGAAGGTGGCTGTCTACAAGCCAGGAACTAACACTGCCAGAGCTTGATCTAGGATTTCTGGCCTTCACATCTATAAAAAAATAAATTTCTATTGTTTAAGCCAAGGCTGAATATAAGATATATATCTTATTTTTTATCTCATATATCTTATCTCTATATATCTATATCTATCTATATCTATCCATATCTATATATGTACCTATATAGCTATATGTGTATCTATATATCTATATATGATCTATATATATATCTATATAGAGAGATGTGTGTGTGTCTGCATGTGTGTGTGTGTGTGTGTGTGTGTGTGTGTGTGTGTGTAGAGAGAGAGACAGAGAGAGAGAGAAGCTGTTCCCACCACCACTTCGACCCTATCCCTGCAGGGGTTGAAGCTGTTTAACCAGTTGGATCTTCCAACTTATGAACCAGAGAAAGGATATACTTAGGCTAAGAGTAAACATCCCTGATGTTTGCTTGAATATGCAAGGAGGGAGAAGTTGGAGGAATGAGAGGAAGGAGAAAATTGAATTCCTTGCTTTCAAGGAATGGGTTTTCTGCCTACATAGAGGAAGAGACTCAGCTGAACACAAAATATGCTGCATAAATATGCCTGTCTCTTCATTGATAAATGAAATGGAACTGAAATCTGGATGATTAATTCAGTAAGTCACAATTCCTTTAATTTTAGTGTTTGATATTCTTTTTATGGTTTGTGGTATATGGGGCAAAATTCTTTTCTGAAAAATAACATTGAGTGTAGAAGGAGGTATCAGAGCAGCCAATGCATGTGAAGGAGAGGGCTACCCTTCTCTCTGGGTGATAGGGCAAGTCCAGTACTTAAACTTGGACAGTGGAAAAGCAATGCTGGCTCCTCTGGACAGTATACAAGAATAAACACACTTCTCCATCATATCCCAGGTTTTACCCTCACTCACCTAATGTTATTAATTTTGTATTATTCTAAATATGTTCTATGCATGAAGAAACAATGGACAGAACTGTGCCTCCATAAAATTCGTACATTGAAGCTCTAACCCCCAATGTGATAGAATTTGATGATGGGGCCCTTGGGGAAGCAATTAAGGTTAAATGCAGTCATAAGGATGAGATCCTAACCCAATAGGATTAATGTCCTTATAACAAGAGGAAGAGACACCAGAGACCTCTCTCTCTCTCTCTGTACAAGCACCAGGAGAAAGTCCATGTGAGGACATAGCAAGAGGCAGCTGTCTACAAGCCCCAGGAAGAGTTCTCATCAGAAACCAAATTTGCTGGCACCTCGATCATGGACTCCTAACCTCCAGAACTGTGAGAAAATAAATTTCCATTGTTTCAACTGAACAGTTTATGGTCTCCTGTTATGGTAGCCCTTGCCAGCTAATACATACACACACACACACACACAAACACACAATTCCTTTTCCCTCTTTGTTTCACACAATGAAACACACTATGCACCTTGACTTTTCTGATTAACACTGTCTTTGACATTTACATACAAGAAAATAGAGACCTTTTCTGTTTATGCATTTTTAACACTAGCATAATATTCCATTGAAGGGCTGTGCCATGATCTATTTCACTGGTCTCTTATTAATGAACATTTGAGATGTTCCAAAGTTGCCAGCACACACAATGCCGTAATAGAAAAAACCCTCATACATGTGTGATTTTGCACATATCCCAGAGGGCTTTTTTTGAAAGTATGAGTTCAGTGCCAAGATTTAAAAAGAGTAAGCTCTCATGTATGACATGTACTTGCTACTTTTCCTGAAAGATCAGAAGATATGATACACTGGTCCATTTTTTCTCATGGTGGCCACCAGTCCGAGTTGAGAAGCTGCTGCCCTGGTCACATGGCCACAGCGCTCCTGCGCCAGTCACGGGTCAGGCTCCCACGGGCACGCCAGTGTCAGCCCCAATCTAGATTTGCTGGCCCCACTGCAGCTTAAGGTAAATATCAGAAAGCACACTACATGTTAGCTTAGCTCATTCTCATCACCTTCTCAAAAAAATGTCTTTAGTAAGTTAGAATTTACTGTTATGCCTTCTGCCTCTAGAAAGTTGAAATAAGAGTTGTCTACTTAAGAAGGATTTTAGTGTCCTTTATACTGCTGTTACTGGAGATACTGTCCACTGTGTTATTCAAAGTTCTTTAAATAAATTCTCATTCCACAAATGTCTGCTTAGGACTGATTTCAGAATAATAAAAAGGTCTCTTCAGGTGAATGCATATACTTTCTTTTGTCAGAAAATGAAAATGAAATAATTCACCAACTTGTACTCTTGCATTAGTAGACTCAGTGTCCCTGGGAGTTACCACCTGGTCCCTGCTTCCTTGAGAGGTTCTGCAGTGCTTCCCCATCTGTCTAAATTGATGAGGAGTGGCCCCCATCCATCAGTCATGTGCAGCCAATCTATGTTCAAATTCCCACCTTAGTCAATTTTGGGATGAACTTAGATGGATCCAAAAATTAACATTTTAATAGCTAAACCTCAGTGCCATTTATTTCATTGGCATTCTTGCATTTGATAATGTATGTAATCTAAGCTATATAAATATACATTTCCCCTGAGGGACCTAATAATCCTATTTTCATTTTGAATGAAATAAAACTATATATAAATATGTATATTTGTCCTGGATTAGCCCTCACAGAAAAATAAAGGCTGCTTAGCATTGAGTTAGGTCAACTTGTCCCTTTTTTAAAATCTCTAAATGTCTTCTTGAGTCCCATGTTTCAATAGGAATCTGCATCGTAGAAACAGGTAGGGAAAAATTTTAACGAGACAAAGGAATGCTGACCTGATTTTTATTTAAAAAATTGACATTACTGTCATATAATGCTAAAACTACAAGCTAGATTAAAAGTAAATTTCAGATATATAATGACTTCATAAAGTTCTAAGTTTGCATAAAAATTCTGACCACAAGTCCAGTTCTTAGCTGAGCAATGAGTCTGTCATGATTACGTATTAAGTTGACTGTCGCTTGAGTCTTCAGTCCCTTCCCAGTTCCAGGATCTAAGGGAAGAACAGTGAAAGCACACTGTAAAGTACCCATGACAGTGGCTACAGCGCTGTCATTTAGTAGCTGTGTGAGCTTGCGCAAGTTCCTGGAACAATCAGTTTTCTTACCTGTGAAATGTGGCTATTGCTGCTCAGGCTGCTATGATGACAATCAAATGAAATGTAATATGTAAACATCCTTGGAAAATGGTCTAATAAATAATAGTAATAATAATAAAAGTTAATATGTATGAGGTTGCCGCCTAAGTAATTTACATATATTAACTTAGTCCTTACAACAACTCTATGAGGGGAATTATTAGTATTATAATCCTTATGTTTTACATATAAGGAAACTGAGACATGAAGCAGTCCTAAGGTTTGCCGAAGGTCACGCAAGAGCCAGAATTTGAAGCTAAGATGTCAGGCTCCAAGGCCCATATTCTTAATTACTTTTCTGCCTCCCAAATGTAAGGAATTTTTTACATTAGTAAACTCCTACAGAGCCCCAAAGGTAGACAAATTTCTTTCAAATACACATTTCCTATTTTCTTCTCACAAATTAGTTCATGTTCAGGAAAAACTAACAAACAAATCTTCCTTTGTGTCCTTCCTACAGAACTAGTTCCTACTAAACAGAATTAAATAGGGGACTGATTATTCTCTAAATTGCAATACCTTGTTTGTTCAATGTGCTAGAATTTGCAGTGTGCTTTCCCATGCATTGTCTGACTCTACCTTCACCAGGGCAAGGCAAAAACAAAAAACGGTGACTGTTTTTATTTGACTGAGGACAAAGTTAAGGTGGGAAGAAATGGTGTAAGTGTCTGAGGTCTCATAGCTAGTGAAGGCACAGCTAGAACTAGAAATCACATTTTCCTGAATCTAAACCCAGACCTCCCCCTACACATCCACCCAGGTTTTCACCAAGCTCTCCCTGACATGCTGCATGGAAGGAGCAACATAATTGAATCTCTTGGTTCCCATGTTTGCTTTCCTTTTGTGGGAGACAAGAGGTCATGGTGGGGCATAAGAATGCTGTGTTGTGAGTCAGGGCTCTGGTTTCCAGAGAACACTGAGTAAAGATGTGGTGCTTCGAATCCCTATGCCTGTGTATGCCAAGGGTGGTATGTGCTCACTGAGGACCAAGGGCACCTGCTCTGGCTACCCAGCCTGTGGGTGATGTCTTCTTTTCCCCTGAAGTGGATGGTAGAAGAGAAAGAAATGTTGGGTTCCTTCTAGTGCTTTTCCCATCTTGCCCTGTGGATGGTGGAATCTTTCCCTTAAGGGGGTATCAGGGACAGCCCTTTTCCATGTACTTCACTTCCCAAATGCGGCAGAAGATAGCTGAGAAGTGGCCAGGGACTAGGGGGATAGCAGAGAACATTAAAGAAAGACAGGGAGGAAGGTCACGAGGCATCACATTTTAGAAGCAACCGTGAAGAAAGTGACTGAATATTTACTGATAAGGAAATTGAGGCTCAGAGGAAATAAGCGGTTATCTGGCAAATCCTTCACAGACCCACAATTCTCTTCCAAAGTATGTGTTTTAAATTCAGCTAAAACTCCTCAGATCTCTATTATTCCTCATCTCTAATTACTAAAACTCATCTCTAAATCTTAAATCTCCTCATCTCTATTATTTCACAGGAAACCCAATCCCACCATTTCAGGCTTAGAGATAGAATCGAATGTGTAGGGTATGAGACAACTGAGAAATCAGACTTATCCTGAGATGAGAGAATGGGAGCGAGTATAGGCACACTAATGGCACACAGCTTTGTTCCTGGTAGTGCTCTACTCACCCAACATGGTCCCTCTGAAGACCTCACAAATGCTTTCAGAATTCATTAAACCCAAGTTTCTGTCTCTTAAAATTGCCATTCCCCCTATTTTCAATGTGTTCACTTCAGTTGTGAACATTTGATTTTCACAACACCATGCTAGTGTGTCTGCCTCCCTCCATGGGGTTGTGGTATGGAGGCTTTCCACGTTTAGATGATCTACTTATTCGATCCAAATGGATGGGGACCTCCAGTAGAAACACACACCCCTTATTCCTCTAACTCCAGTTAGCAAAGCTCACTGTCAGAGGCCTAAATGTTGGTAGGTGGCAAGTGATATGGTAACATGAAGGGCGTGGACATCAGACTTGGGATCCAATCACACTATACCCTTTCTAGCTGGGCAACTTTGGGAAACTACCTAACTACTTTGAGTACTAGTTATGAAGGCTAAATCAGATGTTTATTTAGTGCTAGAGATAGCGCCATGTGCATGGTACATGTTCAAGAAATGGTAGTAAATGTCACTATTGTTACTAATTCCAAAGTAATAAACAAAAGTTAGAAAAGTAGACAACAGAGAAAATTTTTCATAGCAAATAAAGTTTAACAAGCATCTATTCTCAATATTCTCAAACAATTCCCTCTTCTTCCTCCAAAGACAATGTGTTCCTAGCTCTCCTATAGAACTTAGATCAGTAGAACTATTTGCTAATGGGTCTGCCTCTGAACTGGAGTGTAAGCTCTGCAAAGTCAAGAAAATGTTATTCATCTTTAGATGACTCAAGCTTCTCTTGATGCCTAGCCAGAATAGAAATTAATAAATTGTGAATGAATGAAAAGCTGTCAAAAATAAAGTACTTCCTCAGAAGAAATTTATCCCACAAGTTGATTTGGAGACATACTACCAAATGAGTTTATAATGCCTTCCTAAATGTCACTAACAGATAGCCAACCAAACTGCAATTAATTAAAAGTAATCTGTAAACTTGTCAAGTGTAAACTGTTACAAAGGGATGCTAAATGAAAAAGGGAAGGACTGATGCAAAACAAAGACAAGTGACAATGGTCGTCAGACAGGGGAGTCGAGGAGCGGGGGTTTGCCTCTTCTGCTCTGCTCGGCATGAGGGTGCTCAGGCTGGAAATGTTCTGGCTCTTCATACAGAAACATCTCTTGGGACAAGAGAGACAACTCATCTAGTTATCGAGCCTTGACAGGACTGTCCCTTGAGGACACCCAGCTCTGATTCTGTATTCTCCAAGAAAACTTCTAAACTGTCATATGTTTTTCTGAGAGAACTGACAGTCAGGCCAGCTTATTCTCCATCTGTGAATTAATAAACCTTCATTCCAACTTCCATGTCAGAATTGGGGTGGTGGGAGTGTTATCATGAACCAATTGGTGACTACTTAGTTGTGCCAAGAAAAAAAATTAACATAACAAAATTGCTAGTGCTATAAAACTGCAGACTGAATGTTTAAAAGGAGGTAAAAGTTAGAAGGTCTAGACCTAGTAGCCTTACCTGTCATATTACTTCAATGGGTACAGCAAAGGTTACAAGAAAAGTTAAGGGCTGGAAGGAAGCCCCAAACTTCAATGCCATTATTCTCCACTGAGTCCTTCAGAGTACAAAGGAGCATTATATGGACTATAACAACCACCACCACAGGAAAAAAAAATGTTCTTTGCCTCAATAGACACCTAGCAAATAATCAAAAGGCAATAGGGGTATGTTTGGCAAAAGAACTGCTGGTTAGCTAAAAGAAAGGACTTCAGGTATGGCTATTGATATTAGAATTATCATAAAGTATAGCTATACGATCCAAATTCCTAATATTTCTCTCATTATAACTTTTCAATTACGGGTCTAATATAATTAACATTCAAACCTATCCTTTAGCCATTTCCAGCCCCATGACTCTTCAAATGCACTTACATGGCACCAAAATAATTTGTTGATTCAATGCAAATAAATCAAACTATTTCACTTTATAGATTAAAAAAATAACTCCATGAGAAACTTTTTTAAAACTTTCCAACAAACTGGGCATTATATATATTAGGGATAGATAATGTATGGTTTATGAGCCAAGAGAAACTCTCAATTTATTTTCATCTGGACAGCCTACAAAGTACCAAGAGGTAAAACCACCCAGAAATACTTTTGCTTACAGAAGCAAAAGTACAATATAGCTATAAAAACAACTATCTATGGAATCCTAGATTTCTATAAAATTAGAATGTCTTTCTGAAATTCTCTCTTACTCTATGTCTAAATACAACAGTCTCTGGCTATGCCAGTCCATCTGTAACTTTCATTCTCTGTGTGAAAGTCCATCTGACTCTGTAATTCTCTCACTCCTTCTTTCTCACATGATCTACCCCATTAACTGATTCCTGCCCTTCCGTATTCAATTTTCCCTCCTCTTCTTCTGATTCCCTATTTACCTTCCTTTTTATCTATCCCAATGCTGCCCAATAAAACTTTCTGCAATGATTAAAATGGTTTATATACGCACTTTTCAATACAGGAGCCACTAGCCACATTTAGCTATTGAGCATTTAAAATGAGGGTGATACAACTGAGGAAGTAAAATTTTAATTTAATTTTAAACAGTTACACATGGCCAGCAGTTATCATACTGGACAGTGAAGAACTGTATTCCACAGAATTTTCAATCATACAGTATATGTGCTTATGTGTGTATATATACCTTTTATCTCTTAAAAATAAGAAATTAAATTTATGTGGCTCTCCAATGATTTCTCCTTTTCACCCCTCAACAAACCTTGCCCTTAATATAGTCTTTTAAAATTCTCTACACTTGAAATTTCTAAGGGCTTCAAGGAAGAAAAAGTAAAAATGACACAATAAAACAAGAGGAAAAAATTGTTTTTAGGCTATAAACTTGAGCAGCAATGTAAATCCATGAACCCTTTCCTGCAAGTGGGCTTGGACCCTACCTATCAATAGAACATTAATGGCTGATTAGCAAATACTGAGGATTTGTTGATTGAGCATAAGAAGATCTGTGCCTGGCCTCTTCGATTCAGCATCCTGGAGTGCAGAGATTTCACAGGACTGCACCCTGCCATGGCCAAAGCAGACATCAGCAAAGAAAGCCGCTTTTGCCTTGAACCTGAGAGTGTTTCAGTCTAGAGCGAAAGCTCCGCCTACAGGCCACAGAAGTTAATGCAGTCTCGCTAACACAGGGTCTTCATTCATCCTGACAAGAAGCCTATACAGTAGAAAATCTCATCTCCAAATCCTGCCACAAAATCACACGTTCATGGGGGTGTCAGGAGGTGGATAAAGTGAAGCATTTGTCAATTCCATCTCACCAAAACACTACCTCCCTGATTTCACCACAGTGAAGCACTTCATTTCAGAACAAACAGCAGTTCATCACTAACCTCCTTTCTGGGTGCATTTAACTGGGCACCAGGGTCTAAAGTCCCCACACAGTTCCCAGTTCTCTGCTGAATGTACCTGCCACTGTATGCCCTTTTTCTTTTTAATTTGGAGATTGAACAATGTAAATGATTTTACTGACAATGAAGTACTTATTAAGGAATCTAGAGATAGAATTAGATCCTCCTACTTTCCCTTCATTTAATGACAATAGAATAATCAATTGTTACATTAAATGCATTAGAGATGAGCATAATAACCCTGCTATTTTTATCACTTCTCCACCACCTTTCCTGGGTTTATACTTTATTATAGACAATGCAGAACTGTGATTTTTAAGTTTCCCTTTTGACACTGTCTCCTGTGGTATTTTTATCCAGAGTGCACTGGACAAAAAGCCAACCCTGAATCTGCAGGAAGTGAGGTTGCCTGCAAAGCCTGTTGAGGTTGCTGCTCACCAAGAATCTGAGCTCCCATGAGGGGAGACTGCCTCAGCATTGAGGAATCGGGGCAGTTTGGGGCTTAATGGCACTGTGTCCAGAACTCAAGCTTTTTCTTCCTTAGAGATCAGAATACGTAGGCATGGTCAGCCACCTTGCTACCCTGTTAGGTCCTTCATGTATGAGTTCAGGTTCCTATTTATGTTGGTAGGAACTAGATAAGGCAGGGTAAGGCTATGGAATTCGATCAGAAAGCCATGCTAGACTCAATATTTTTCCATCAGAGCCATACCAGGACCAATATCTGTTCATTCAGTCATTCAAAAATCATTCAGCTTTAATAGGCAGACACAGTACCCAAACTAGAGAAAGACACGGTCAATGCCATCACCTTCTCTGGTGGTCAGCTGAAAAAAATGTGTTCATCCAAAGCTCATATTTCTGCTGATATTCTAAGATATTAATTTCAGGGGAGTTTAGCTAGATATCATCTATGTTAGAAATATAGGAACAAAAATTGGAGTTGTAGCTTAGTTGTTTCTTTCATTTTAATAAGCATCTGCTGCTATTTGCTATCCCAGCAAATTAATCTTCACTCATCAATCAATCAAATATTTATGGAGCCTCTATTTTGTGGGAGGCATTATGAAAGCTATTCTAGGTTCTGTGAGTAATGTAAACACCTTCAAGGAGTTCACAGGCCAAAACAGAAAATAAGACATGTGTATAATACAACTAACCTGAAAAAATATACAAAATAGTATAAGACAAAAAGATCAATTATTAGGAGAGATCAGGGGATGATGAGATTGCTAGAAGGATCAAGGAAGCTGGAGTACAGGGTTTGAGACTTGAGGAAAGAGTAGGATAATGACAAGTGGAGATTCTTCAAAACAAAATCAACAGAGCACTAAGATTTTCAAAATACTGTTATATTCATTAATCCACTTGGGCTTGATGACAGCTCTGTGGGATAGAGGAGTTAGTAATATTGTTACTATCTTTCTTTTTTCTAAATGAAGACACTGAGTCTTGGATTGTTTAAATGACACACCCAAAGTCACCAGACTGGTACAATGCTGGACAAGATTCATCAATCACTCAATAAGGTAGGATCTTTAGTCTGTCATTCTTTTCTCTTTTTTTCTTCCCTCATAGGGCAATCTAATAGAATTCTAGGGTTGGGTTTTAGAAAACAGACATTTTCCGTCTGCTAATGGAGGAAGTATCTGCATAACAAACAGAAAAAATGTTTCTTTTTAACCTATGTCTAAAGGCACTCAGTATTCTGAATTTTTAAAAATCCCTTGCATATCTTATTCCTTGAAAAACAGTATCATGACGCACTGAGACTTCATAAATAGTTGCAATGTATTTGCTCCATTGCTTTGGTACTGGGTGGTGGCCCTGGCCTCTGGATCCAATGAGGGAGCACTGCCTTTGGTAACCAAGGAGGAGCCAGTCCCTGACCCACCTTTGGGGTCATTCTTCCCTTTTCTCAAAGGGTAATACATAGTCACAGATAAATAGTTTTGTGGGCCCATTTTATGGGTCTAGAATCCCGGAAGTCCAACAGCCTTCCTTCATTCTGTCCTATAGCAATAGGACCTTCAATCCAAGTGGGCTGTGTTTCCACTGAGATGGTTGACTGGATCCACATCTCAAACGCTTAATCCCTTAAGCAAATAGTTGCTCAGCTACACCCCTGGTGTTCTCTCCAGTGTTTTTTGTCTTTTTTTTTTTTTTTTTTTTTTTTTTTGGCAATATGGATAGGCTGACAATTTTCCAAATCTTCAAGTCTGGTTCCTCTTTGCTTAAAAATTCTTTCTTTTATCTATTTCTTTCTTCTTCCATTTTGCATAAGCAGTAAGGAGAAATGAGTTCATCACTTAGAATTTCCACTTTCCATAAAACAGTAGAACACAATGCGGCCAAGTTCTCTGCTACTTTTTGACAAAGATCACCTTTCCTCTCATTTACAAAAACATGTTTTCTGTTTCTGTCTGAGACTTCACCAGATGCACCTCTGACATTTGTATTTCTAACCTCCAGAATTCTAACATGACTCCCAAGATTTCCTATCCCCTCTCCTCAAATATTGCTCATGATTGTGAACTGAATGGATTTCACTGCATGATTAAGTTATGTTAAATGGCACAACTGACTTTTAAAAAGGGAGAATATGTGAATAGACCTGACTTAATCACGTGAGCCTTTTAAAACAAGAAGGTTTCTCCAGCTGATCTCACAAGAAGACCAAGAGATTCAACTTGAGGGAGATTGTCAATTGCCAAGAATGAAAGATGTGCGGCAAGTTCCTAAGACCAACCTCACAGAGCTAAGAAACCTCCAACCAACAGCCAGCAAGACAATGGAAGCCTTAGTCTTGAAACCACAAAGAAATAAATTCTACCAACTGTTTCAAAGAGCTTGAGAACAGATCACTGAATCAAGATAAAGACCTTGATTTTATCCTTGTGAGATCCTGGACAAAGGACCTATTTAAAATATGCTGGACCTTGGCCAATAGAAACTATGAGAAATAGTATAAAATAAAAGTAAAGCTATTTATTAATGTGCTAGTTTAAACCACTCAGTTTGTGGTAACTTATTACATTGCAATAAGGAAATAATACAGAGGTCACCTAGAACTTCGTTGTAATCTATCTACCTAACTTTAGAACTGTCTACTTACCAAGGAAAACTTATTACTACAAGCTGGGCAATCTTTCCCCTGTTTGCTTAATATATTTTGTCCCTTGCCATCTCCTCAGCTTTGTTCATATTGCTCATCTGAAATTTTATGATCTTATGCCCTTTCTTCACCTATAACAATTATCCTTATAATTTCTAAAGCATGTGCGACAAAGGATTCATGCCTAACACATTGGATATAATGTTGTGGTAGAATACATCTCCCCAAAAATGGTTACAATGATATTTCCAGTTCTATAGTTTCATCCATAATTTGCCATTCTCCCATCAAGAGGTTGGAGTCCCTGTTTGTTCACCTTGAAACCATAAAGGTCTTTGTGACTATTTGGACTAATAGAGTACAATGGAAGTGATGCTACATACAGTATGTGACTTCTGAGGCTAGGGATAAAAGGTAATACAACTTCTACTTAATGCTACCTTTTTCTCTTGGGTGCTCATACTTGAAATACAGTCACAACACTGTGAAGAAGCCCAGACTCTTTGAAGAGGCCCATAAGAGAGATTATGAGATCCTCACCCTCATCTAAGACCTCAGATACGGATATTCTATTAAATTTTCAACTGCTGACTCTCTGGAGACGGGTGGGAGCTCTGATTTGTAGTATTTTCCAATTTCCATGCTATAAATCTTCTCACTATTGCTTGCTTCAAACTACAAACACAAAGAAGGAAAAAACATTTAATCAGAACAGCAGGAAGAAAAAGAATTCAAAAAAATGAAGAGAGGCTTAGGACAACATTAAACCTACCAGCATTCGAATCATAGGGGTGCCAGAAGGAGAGGAAGAACAAGAAATTGAAAACTTATTTGAAAAAATAATGAAAGAAAACTTCCCTAATTTAGCAAAGGGAATAGGCATACAAGTCCAGGAAGCACAGAGTCCCAAGCAAGTTGGACCCCAAAAAGGACCACACCAGGACACATCATAATTAAAATGTCAAAGGTTAGAGATAAAGAGAATCTTAAAAGCAGCAAAAGAAAAGCAGAGAGTTACCTATAAAGGAGTGCACATAAGACTGTCAGCTGATTTCTCAAAATAAACTTTGCAGGCCAGAAGGGACTGGCATGAAGTATTCAAAGTGATGAAAAGCAAGGACCTACATCCAAGATTACTCTATCCAGCAAAGATATCATTTAGAATTGAGGGGCAGATAAAGTGTTTCTCAGACAAAATAAAGCCAAAGGAGTTCATTATCACCAAGCCATTATCATATGAAATGTTAAAGGGGCTTATTTAAGACAAAGAAAAAGATCAAAACTATGAACATTATAGAGGCAACAAAATCACAACTATCCACAACTGAATCTAAGAAAACAACCAGAACAGGAACAGAGTCACAGATATGGAGATCATTTGGAGAGTAATCAGCTGGGAGGAGGAAGGGGGAAAATGGGGAGGAAATGGGGGGAAAGGTGCAGGAACTAAGAAGCACAAATAGACAGGAGGAGGTTAAGAATAGTATAGAAAAGGGAGAAGCCAAGGAACTTATGTGCATGACCTATGGACATGAACTAAGTGGAGGAATTGTTGGAAGGAAGGTAGGTACCAGGCAGAGAGAGGCAAGGGAGGAAAAATTGGGACAGCTCTAATAGCATAACCAATAAAATACATTTTAAAAACAAATAAAAAATAAAACAAACACAATGCCACTGAAAATAGATTTGGGAAATAGATGCGCACAATTGGCTTTGCTAATCAATACAAGCTGGCTCCAGCACTCCACTGCTCCCAGCCAACAGCCTGCAGTGACTCATAAGCCATGTGAGCGAACCATGTCAGAAGCAAATACTCCAGCCCTCAGTCCAGCTGCCCCAGATGACTCCACGTGGAGCAGAGAGAGCAGAGACATGCCTTCCCCTCCGGAGCTCTGCCCGAATTTCAGGTTTGTGAGTAAAATAAATAATTGTTGTTTTAAGGTACCAAATGTTGGAATAAAGTGTGCTTGTTATAAAGCATGAAGTAATCAAAAAAAATGGTTAAAAGTGAAGGAGAGGAAGACTCCTAGATGACCCTGAAGTTGTGAGCCCAAAAGATTGGAAAAGCAATTATGCAGTTGAAGCTAAGGACTCTGCAGCTAAAGTTTATAAGTTTGAAAACCACAATTATAGACTAAAGCAAAGCAAATAGATCACAGAGCAGCTGATATTGGCTAGACATTAGGTGATTATCTGATTAAAGTAATTCACACTAAGATGTTACTGGAGCCCAGCTTAACCTCTAAGGAAATGTTTGCATTTTAAAAAAAGAAGTTAATAGAACAAATTAGTAGTCTTCAAAGTAATGCTACTGTGAGGTGTTCTGCTAGTGAAATCAAATAATGGTAGTTGTTTATATCTGAACTCGCAATGAAAAGACATTTCAGTGAACACAGTTTTCTCAGTTTAAAATTTTGTCCCATTAGAAAACCAAAGAATTTCTTAACTCTTTCATGACTGTTACAGTTTTGCTGTTGGTGAGTCCTAGCAAATAGTAGCAAAATTTATTAAGTACTACATTAATGTTACCAGAAAAATTTTAAATCATCCTCAGTTCCTTAACTTATGTGATTATAGAAGTGATTTCATATCACGGCATACAATGCAGTCATGTTTCTGCTGGTTAAGTGTTCCTAGTTTGTAAATGGAATTAAGTACATCAATATTTCATGGAGCTCTTCTCAAGAATACTTCCTCCAGGTGTTTTGCCAACTGAACAAGATTGAGAACCACTAACTTAAATGAAGCTGTTATGAGTGAAATGTAAAAGAGGATATTTTTTAATAGGTGGGGAAGCCTCACTAGACATCCCTGCTCTGAACAGCTGCCATGTCTTCACCACAGGACAGAAAGAAAAGTAACCACCAACTTGGCATCTGACTTCTGAATGGCTTACTACCCTGGCCTTAAGGCAGTAGAAAGGAGCCAGAGGCTTTCTGAAGGCAAATTTAGCCTGAAGACACAGAAGTAAATGGCAGTCTAAAGAGATATGGGATTATAAGATTAGCCTGCATAAATATAAAATGAAATTAAAATCAAAGCCTGGAGATAAAACCAAGATGTTTGATAGCAATTAAGGAAAAGGACTTCCAGCAAATTGGAGGCATAGGTAGGTGTACTTTGCCTCCTTGCACAGACAAAGGAAGGGTAATGACAAATTTAAAAACAAAAAATAACCAGAACTGCCAGAAAATCGAACTGTATGGAAGTCCAACAACCAAGTAGTTAAAGAAGAAACATTCATCCAGACCAGTAGGAGGGGCAGAGATGGGCAGCTGGGACAGAGAGGATGTGTGGCAAGGTGGTAGCTAGAGGACCAGGCGGGTGAGGTGGCAGCTGGCAGACAAGGCAGTCCCATGTTTGCTGCAGATAAACCATGAGGAACTCCTGGGGAGCGAGACAGACCATGCAATCCATGATTCCAGTGTGGGAAGAGAAAGCCCCAACCGCCTCTGGAGGTAAAAACCTGTGGGGGTTGCAACAGCAGGAGAAACTCCTAGCCTCACAGGAGACTTCTTTGGAGAGATCCACACTGTCCTAAAATGTACACAAACCCACCCACCAAAGAATCAGCACCAGAAGGGCCCAATTTGCTTGTGGGTAGTGGGGGAAGTGACTAAAAGTCAGCCAGGAGCCAAACAAGGGGCACTGTTCCCCCTCAGACCCCTCCCCCACATACAGTGTCACAACACAGAGACCTCGGTTGCCCCACGCTCATGAATACCTAAGGCTCTGCTTCTTCCGCTATATCAGGTGCTGAGACAAAGAAATATGGCTCAAATGAAGAAACAGATCAAAGCTCCAAAAATAGAACTAAGTGATGAAGAGATAGCCTACCTATCAGGTACACAGTTCAAAACATTGTAATCCAGATGCTCACAGAAATGGTTGAGTATGGTAGCAAAATGGAGGAAAAAGTAAAGGCTATGCAAAGTGAAATAAAGAAAAATTTACAGGGAACCAACAGTAAAGGAAAGGAAACCGGGACTCAAATCAATGATTGGGAACAGAAGGAAGAGATAAACATTCAACTAGAACAGAATAAAGAAATAAGAATTCAAAAAAATGAGAAGAGTCTTAGGAACCTCTGGGACAACTTTAAACATTCAGCATCCAAATCATAGGGGTGTTAGAAGGAGAAAAGGAAGAGCAAGAAATTGAAAACTTCTTTGAAAAAATAATGAAGAACCTCCCCAATCTGGTCAAGGAAATAGACTTCCAGGAGATCCAGGAAGCTCAGAGAGTCCCAAAGAAGTTGGACCCACGGAAACACACACCAAGGCACATCATGATTACATTACCCAAGATTAAAGATAAGGAGAGAATCTTAAAAGTATCAAGAGAAAAGGAAACAGTTACCTACAAAAAAGTTCCCATAAGACTGTCAGCTGATTTCTCCAAAGAAACCTTGCAGGCAAGAAGGGCCTGGCAAGAAGTATTCAAAGTCATGAAAGACAAGGACTTACACTCAAGATTACTCTATCCAGCAAAGCTCTCATTTAGAATGGAAGGGCAGATACAGTGCTTCCCAGATAAAGACAAGTTAAAGGAGTTCTTCATCACCAAGCCCTTTTTATATAAAATGTTAGAGAGACTTATGTAGGAAAAAGATGAAGGTCAGAAACTATGAAGGATAAAATGATAACAAACTCACAACTCTCAACAACTGAACTTAAAAAACAAACTAAGCAAACAACTAGAACAGGAAAAGAATCACAGAAATGGAGATCAGTGTTGGGGAGCAATGGGGGAAAAGGTACAAGGGATATGAAGCATAAATAGTAGATACAAAATAGACAGGGGGAGGTTAAGAATAGTATAGGAAATGGAGAAGCCAAAGAACTTATATGCACGACCCATGGACATGAACTAAAGGCGGGGGGATGCTGTGGGAGGGGAGTTCAGGGCAGAATGGAATAAAGGGGAGAAAAAAATGGGACAACTGTAATAGCATAATCAATAAAATATTTTTTTTTTAAAAAAGAGAACAATTAAGGAAAGTGAAAAGGTACCTACACTACTAGTCCTAGTGCAATCATGCTTATTTAGTTTAAGAAAGTGCCTTTGTGTGTGTTTGTATGAGTCTTTGTGTGTGTGATTATAAAATGAAAACAAAAGGCATACCACTGAATAGTATTATAGACCTAAATATAATTCCACTGATACTCAAAATTGTGATGGCTGAATTTTCCAATATTTGGACCTCCTAATAAAAATGTCAGTTAGCAGAGGAGTCTGAGTTTATATAAAATACAAGGATAATTATTTAATGATATTTTTGTGATTTGTATCCCGCCCATTTCCAAAATGGGTTTGGATCAGCATCCCTTTCTTAGATCAAAATAGACTCTCAATCTCTCTCTCCCCCACCATTTCTCTCCTCCTTTCTCTACTTCTTCCTCCATCTCCTCTCTCTCTTTCTCTCCCATAAAATAACAAGGTTAATCAGTCTTGATTGCTCCTTTTCTTTATTGTATTTGATACTTTTTAATAATTTAAAGTATTGAGGAAAACAACTTCTTCTGATTTTCTTAGTACTTTTCAGTTGTATTCCAATACATGTTCTTGCTATAGCTATCCTGTTTCTAATGTTGGCTCTCCCTGAAGACTGTTTTTAAATTTTACCTTAAAAGAAATTAGCTTCAGTATCAAGACTACAGTAGAGAGGTAGAGGGTGGGGAGGGAATTGGTGTCCACTGTCTTTGAAGGAAACCCCTGTAAATGACTGAAAAACAAAACAAAATCCTTTGCCGGCAAGGGTATGATAAGACCTCTGTGCAAATACAATTATTGGCCTAAATGTGACAAAGCTTTAAAATTGCCCTTATTCTTAGACATAATTTCAAGTCAAGGACTGTGGTCTGAAAATTTTTTCAAAACCATTTTTAAAAATTAATATAAAAGCATACTTATTGCTAGATATAACAATTTTAAAGTAACATAAATGCCAATAATATAACAAGTTTAAATACATTCTGTTATATCTATATGGTAAAATAATCTATAGAAACCTATATACTGTATGATTCTGCTGTCCGTGGGAATTAAGTTCTTCCATGTGATCATAAGGAAAGAATTCCAAGGACCACGTGGAATGGGGCCACATGGTCCTGTGCTCCCAGGTGAGAGAGTGCAGGAACAAACGGGTGAGTGCATCACTGGGTGGGGTGTTGGGGGGAGAGAGGGAGAGAGAGAGAGAGAACTTCTTTGGTCTTTGTGGGTCATATTAGCTTGGACTTGGGAGGGCCAGCTGCCCTTTCAAAAGAACCAATCAACTTCCCAGGCTTCCGCGGCCTTTGAATGGGTCCACTCCCAACCAATCCCTTCTTTCCCCAGGCTGAACTGACAGGAGTCTTTGGTCACCACCCCATATGCTACTTCGATTTCTATTGCACTTGTGCCTGCCTTCCCCTGCTTCCACGCAGCAATCTGGTAACAGAGTGGAGAAGGGAAGGGCGCTAATCCTTTTAGCAGAGCACAAGCTGCAGCTTCCTGGCTAGCAAGTAGGCTTCTGCTTCCCAGTTTACCAAGCTCAGTGTCTAGTTCCCTCTGACCCCCTTTTCTAGCTAAATACCAACCATAACAATTCCATTTATATATGTTTGTGTGTAAGTGCACACATGCATGAATCAAAAAATTAATAGGAATCCTAACAACAGTTATTTTTGATACAGGAAAGGTAATTTTCTATTTTCTTCCACATATTTTTCTATACTTTCTAAATGTTCTGCAGGATGGATTTTTTTTAATAATCATAAAAAGAATGATACTGTAAGTAAATTCTCCATTCATATTCTGAAAAAAATCAATCAGAATATCCAATTTTCTGAATTATTCTAGTGTTTGATGTTGGGTTAATTACTTCCTTTTTTCTTGGGTGTGCTGTGCTGGGACATGGCTTTTGCTTGGTTCTTCCCCCTGCACTTCTGCCTCCATGCTACCTGCTCCCCAGAGGAAAAGTGGAGAAAGTATGAGGCTTTCCCTCTCCTGTCCACACTGCTGCTCCCTACTTCCTGCTTTTGCTCAGGCCTCAGGAGCCAGAGGCACTTCCTCTTTCTTTTTCTCTCCTTTGTCCAGGCTTTTGCCTAGCAAACATATCAGCTTTGATACTGTTCTTTTTTTCTTCCATGTAACTTCCAAACACCAGTGTTCTTCCTGGGTTCGCATGCAAGTAGAAGATGAGGGTTGCCACTAGTATTTAATTAAGAAAGAATTTGGTCAGAAATCTGAAGCTTGATCCTGCTTATACTTTTTGTGTTTATCTCCTTTAGCACCTTTATGCAGAGATCCTTAGCAAGACATTAATGCTTTGATGTTTTAGGCCCCCTCATCTCATATATGTCAAGAGGCTAAGAATTAGCCCAAAGAAAAAAAATCCAAAACTTGAGGGGGAGGGGTTGGTTAGGGAATATGCTATGAGATATTCACTGTAGCATAATTTATAAGAGCAAAAATTAGAAGGAACCCAGGTGACCTGTAACTGGGATGTAATTAAATAAAATAAGGCACATCCATAAAATATTTTTTTAATTATAGCCATTAAAATTAATGACTAAGTAGCAATGGGCAAATATTTTAATATACTTTTAATAAAAAAGAGAGCAAACCTTAAATAACTGCTAACCTAAGTAAAAGGGTATAAAAAATATCTGAGATGACAAGGAGAGAGTATACAGAAAAGCATCATTTTCCCCTCCAGATAGTTTCTTTCATTAGTTTAGGATATATTCAAACCCAATAAAAAGGTGCATATTAATAGTTCCAAAAGGTTCAGTACCAAAGGATCTTATTACCCATCTGTGGCCTGAAGTGAAATTTCCTTCATTCTCACCACACCGATCGCATCAGGGAAATGTTGACCTCTTTTCATGTCACAAACATGGTGAAGCATTTCACATTCCTCCCACACAAATATCTCTGTTTTGAATAAGGCAAAGGGAAGACCAATATTTACCACCATCCCACCAACCATTTGTGATTCAGTGTCTCTTTCTGGATCTGCCCATACCCAGAACACGATTCCAACCCTCCCCCCACACCGGCACCCCCTAATCGTGGCTATGTCCTCAACAGTGGAATCAGCAAGTCTCAGGGGCCAGTAAGTGCCAATCGGGCAGGCCTGCAGGGAGGGATTTCCCAATGTCAGCGGCCACTGCCTGGAAAGGTTTGAATAAAGCTGCACTCACTTTGGCCACTGCTGAAGGGACCCCTTTATTCCTCCTGTCACCTAAATCACTAATGTCAGACCAACTGCCATCTCGATTTTCCACTTGCTCCCTAACTTTGTTGTTCTCTTATGCCTTCCACTAGAAAGTTCTTAAAACCTCTCATTAAGGCAGCTAACCCTGTACTATTTCTCAAATTGCTTGTATCCGGAAAAAACAGTACTGTACTTTTCTTTCCTGTTGAGGCTCCCCCCAGTGGATGGCTGGAGAAAGGCAGTTCATTCATCCAGAAAGAACTCAGAACCTGCACAGGTTCCAGCAGGGCTAAGCCCTTTCGTTTTCCATCCTCTCAGTGTGTCTGGGGAATACAAAAGCCCCATATAGGAGGAGTGCATCTGGACAAGAAAATCCATATGCATCATCACAAGGTCATTTTTCAATGCTTCACAAATTCCCCAGCTTCCAGCAAGATGAAAATCCCTCATTAATGAGACCATCTTAAACTCTGCATAGAAATTGCTTTGAAGGCATTCATTCATGACTTTGCTTTGACTTTTTCCCAGGCAGCCTTCCTTGAGGCCAAGCTAAGATTTTCCTAAAGTCCTGAGCTGTTGTAAAGCCCTAGGTCCCTCACATGTACATTTTATTTTGAACTTTAGAAAACTATTTGTACATTAAAGGGGAAAAAAAGGAGTAGGAAGAAATACATTCAAATGTTCACTATAATTGTTAGAGTGGTGAAATTATAGATGACTTTTTTTAATACTTGTTTTCTAAATTTTTATATTTACTTTTTTCAACCTTAAGCATAGAGGGTAAATACAAAAATATTTCAAGTTCTTTACCATTCCCTATAAAACTCCCTACAAAATTGGAATATTTCTTCTATTTGACCTTTGTTTTGTTTTCCCCAACATCTGTCCTTCTCCTCTGTTGAGGATATCTCATTCTCGTCTCATTCATCCATCCCCTTTCCACTCCTGCCTTAGAGGAACTAAACAGGGAAGCCACAAGCTGCCTTTTAAAAAAAGCAAGAAACATTCAGCAGCAGCCACAGGCACTAATGTGAGAAGCTGGGGAAGGTGTCGTTTTTCACTCAAACTGACATTTAAGCTGTTTCATAAATATGAAATCAAACTGGAGGGTCCAGATGGACTGCCACCCCCTCCGCCTTTTGCTGGAATGACATGCTATTTACCAGCCTCAAAAAGGGGGACTGAGAAATAAAATGTTCAGATGATGAGTCACTGAGGGAAATGATTGATGAGTGATGAATGGACTGGTGGTTTTTTTTTTCATACAAGAATCAGGAGAGAGCCACTGCACAATGGACAGTGATCCCCAGCACATACTGCTGCCACAGCTGGATTTTGACAAGGAGCAAGGTGGTCACATTTTCTAGGCACTGCACAGAGAACAAGTTGTAGCTTAGGACCTAGGTACAAGGAGGCATTTCCAAGAGGGAAAGGTCACTTATATTGTGGGCAACCCCATCGTAGCAGTTGTTTCATATCATACATACATCATAAAAGAGCATCACATGAAGCCAAATATAAAATTCAAGTTTTGAGGACACAGGCATCTGCTTGGATCTTCAAATCACAAAACGAAGTATTTGTGGTACTGCTGTCCCACCAAGCGCTCCCTAGAGTACTGTTTTGGAGGTGAACCTTGCAGAGCCTTGTCTGCATCTGCAAAGCCCCATGGAGCAGGAAGAGGTCAGAAACACAGGGGATTCTAGCAACACCATGCCCTAGACAGCTGTGTCCTCTTGTTATGCTGCAAAGTTACGATATGCTCCCAAGTAAGGGCAATGGAATGTTCTCCATCATCTGGAGGACTCCCAAGATTACCCAGGCATTCGTTGCTGACTCCTCCTTGCAACTCTGATGAGTCTCAGTTTCCTGAAAAACAAACAGATAGACCTGATTTATGCTATAGCTGTGGATGAGAAAAATTATAGAAACCTTTTTTTAGATTCATATTTCAATCACAGACATCACAGAAGGAGAGTTTAAGGGAGTCTGTAAGCCTGAATTTTCTTCATCATTTGAAAGACAAGAACTTGAGGTTGTGTAGGACACTTACGTTGAAGAAAATGTTTATGTTGATGAAAATGTGGTGATGGCCCTGGCTGGGAAGTTCACTGGTTAGAACATCATCCTGCTACATCAACATTCCAGATTCAATCTCTGGTCAGAACACATACAAGAAGCAACCACTGAATGCATAAATTTCTCTCTTTCCCTCCCTTTCTCTCTCTCACACACACACATGCACACACACACATACACACACACAAAATTAATAAAAAAAATTTTAAGAAAATGTAGTGCTGATTTTTAGGCAGTAGCTGTGAGCTGGAGCCATACATTCCCCTGAATAGGCAGGACAGACCTTCTACAACTGGACATATTCCAGCTTGTTTGGTCATATACTTTGGAGAAACCAGCTTTTTGTATACCTGAGCACCCAGAGGAGAAGAGCTTTGTTATATTTCAATAGACCAGCAATATCAGAGAGCTATTCTACATGCTCTTCCAAGCATTATTCTGCAAAATAGTGTCTTCGAGTAGGTGCCTTAAGGTTAGAGTAGGAAAAGTTAGAGTAGAAAATAACTCCCTCCTTCTCGTCCTTGCTAGACCAACTACATCTGTAAGCCTCACATCAATATATCTACCCTGTTCCAATTCCTGATTTCCCTACTCCATATGCCACCTTTGCAAGACCTAATCAGAAACAACAGCACAAGCTTAGCCTTTGTCAAGCTAATGTCTCTTTGCAAACAAAGGGGAGGGTATCTGCTGTGTAACATGAAGAAGAACTAAGGAAACTGCAGTAAGAATCTCTTCTATTAGGATAAGTGAATTAGTAGGAGAGAGGAGGTCAAGAGATAGAGGCAGGAATATCTGGCCGAGCCTGTAGCAGGCTTCCTTTTTCTCTTTTAAGGTCTTCAGTTATCAGTGGATCAGTGATTTACTTGCAGACACATGTCTTGAGTCCAGTGAAGAAATAAATTTTCATATACATGTATATGTAAAATATATATGAAGTGTATACATATATATGAAGTATATATACTGACATACATTGGTATGAAAATTTATTATGTATATACATATATTCAAATATATATAGATATACATAGAGACAGATTCAAAACATCGTTATTATTTAGCTTGATTTGATTATGGTTTATACAACTCTCAAATTGTTCTAAATGAAAATTTCCCTTGAATGGGCATTGGATTTCCAGCCTGGCCAGGATTACTAATTCCACACACATTGTCTTACACTTACAGGCAGGTATCTGTGGCAGGGGCCCCATTGGGGCTATTTGCAAGAATCATTCAGCCATGTTTGGACTAGAGTTTCAGTAGTTTCCATTACAAAAATGGAAAGGTGAACACCAATTCAGGGCATATAGAACCAAAATGTAAAGCTGGTATAATAAAAGTACCACTTAAAGATCCTTCTGCTAGTTGGGATCCTAATTATTTCATTGAGATACCAAGCCATATGCTGGTTACTTCCCCATCATAAAAAACTCAAAGGCTTAGCAAAAGTAAGTTCTACCTTACTGGTAAATATTAAAACCTACATTCAGTTTAATGCAAATAGCATATCTTAATTAAATATTATGTGCTTAACCCTGCACTAGACATTGAATAGGGATTTTAAAACATTGGGGTTTTTTCTCCCTACATCTAATGTCATATATGCTTGCTATGAAAAAAATTGAACAGTAGCATAAGACAGTAAATATAATTAAGTTCTCAACTAGATCACGTTGTTGAAAAGTTTTGTTTTGTTTTTGTTTCATGATATTCATAGTGATTGTATGATCTCCTGTGCAGGACAATGGAAGCAAAGTGAGTGTAAGTAGGCAGGCATTAGGGCCAAAGTTCCTATCATTATATAAAAGAAAATGGCTAGAAATGACTCCAGTCCCACCAGATATACCCATTAGCTGCAGTGGAGAAAGAATAAGTATTTCCCCAGGTGAGCATTAAGCATCCACAGGAGATGCAATAACAGACAAGAGGCTGGAGCCAGGTCAAGCAAGAGTCTCAATGAGGCTGTGATTACAGATATACCTGAGACAGTGAAACAAAATGGGGGTGGCCCTAGGATAATGAAAAATGCAGCAAAGCCAATAGGCAGCATTAGGAAAATCTGAGAGTGGAGGCAGAATCTCAGCCATAGGGCTCGCTCACATGGTCTCTGGGGAAGACATAAAAAATTGGACATATCAGGTCTTCGATCAGGGCATAAGATCAAATAAGTGAATGAGACAGGGGCCTGGTCACCAACATAGGAGTTTAAAAGCAGGAAGTGGTCTCAAGAGCCAAAGGACACAGGATTAGAGTCAGGCATGCAGGAACAGTAATTTATATTTCCACACTGCACTGTATGGTTTCGGAGTACTTCTACTTTCAGTATCACATTGTATGGGTTCCCAGCTCACCCATTTAATTAATTCACCTACCATGTGCCAGGACCCGTGGCAGGGATGAAGCTCCCAGAGATAAGACATTGCCCCAACACTGAGGGGAGTACGGTCAAGTGTGAAGTACTGATGGGTAAACAAGACAAAATGTAATTGTTCCCGAATATCACAGAGTTCTATAGAGTAAAGGAATCCATCCTGTCCTCTGTCCTTTTCCTTATTCTTTATAACTGAATGAAGAGTTTACAGCATTAGGGGACAGCATCAGGTCTAATGATAATGACTTAGCAACATTTCACATACCAAACAACTAGCCTTTAAATTCCCACACAAGTGAACATTTAATTTCTGTCCCATAAGGCTGCACTTAAAACAAGGAATCATTTTAAAATTCCATAGAGTAGGCCCTGCCATGCAGCTCACCAGAGGACTTGGAGGGAGATGGGCTCCAATGAGCTGCCACATGACTTCGGTAATATAAGGTAATATAGAGCTCTAAGAAAGGACATTGTACAAATGTTGGGTGATGAACTAAAGAAAAAAACATGGAAACCTCTGTGTCAGTGAATGTGGAAAGCTTAAGACAATAAACGCATGGGGTTCAGTCCTAGGGGCACCTTAGGATCCCTGGAACTTTGAATAATTTGAACCCAGTTTCCATCTTTCCCCAGTCCTCCACCCAAATGTTCTGTTGCTAAGACAACAGGATGCCAGCAGGCATATGCATGTATCTGCTCCATGCATGCTGTTGCCTAGCAACAGGATTCCACAGAGCCTGCGCTCTTGCTCTCGCTCTTTACACTTACCCTACTCTATCCATTCCCTTGACTTGCCAGTTGCTTCCCCAGCCCCCAAGGCAAAGAAACAGGGAGAAGAGTGCTGGATTCTCAGGATCTGATCTTCTCATCAACATCCTATTATCAACACCAAGGGAAAACCTAAGCCTGGCTTCACTCAGCTTAACCTCTTTGACTCTACACCATGAAGTTACCGAATGTAAACTTACAATTCCAACTGAATAAAATCAAAGGATGATTCAACTGTCTTAGTATTTGAAAGTGTGTTATGGAATTCTCATCTGCAGTAATCAAAGGGATGTTGAGAAAAGGAAAATACTGAACAACCAGACAAAATTAACAGCAGGATTTTACACCTGGAATGATACAGCAGAAAATGGAAGATAAAATAAGAAAAGAAGGAAGGGTGAGGGCAGGGAGATAATAAAGAAGGAAGAAAGAGTGTAGAAAGGAAGAGTAAGAGGGAGAGGAGAGGCTCTTACCTCACAATAAGTAATATCTCATTGCAATATGATGGTGTTTAAACTGGAAAAAAACTACAACATTATGTAGATTAGAATCTGATGCCTAAAAAAATAAGAATAGAGCTTACTGAGTTATTTTTAATACCAGGCATATCTTAAGCACTTTACATGGAATTTTTCCATCTTCAAAATGACCCTGCAAGATGAAGTTCAGAAAAATGATTCCACAGATAGGATTCAGGACAGTTCAGTGATTTGACCAAGGCCACACAGCTAGTAAAAGCAGCAAAACTAATAAAAATAGAGAGTATTCAAACCAATGCTAGCCTGACTTAAAATTCACATGGTTTCTCAACATGCACTATGATAAATATCTGAGGAAATGTGTGTGAAGCTTGTGAAATCACACAAATTTGTTAAACTGGGGACTTTTAAAGGAGCTGTAAATATGCTTTTTCTAACATTAAAGGAATGGTTTTATCCTCAAAGCTTTAATGCAATAATTTATTTTTTAAATTTTTATTTATTGATTTTAGAGAGAAAACGAGAGACAGAGACAGAGACACTGCTTTTGTTGTTCCACTCATCTGCATTCATTGGATGATTCTTGTTTGTACCCTGACAAGAGATAGAACCAGCAACCTTGGCATATTAGGACGATGCTCCAACCAACCGAGCTACCGGGTCAGGGCTTAATGCAATAATTTATGAAAAGAATATCATCTTGCCAAGTGGGAAAGGAAAAGCTGATCCTTTAACAAAGTGCTCAGGAAAAAGATTTTAAATTCCTTTTGGAGAAGCTGAAGGAAGGAAACTTCACCATTTAATCCCACTGAAAAGAAATTATAAATTTTGGAAATGTATATGACGTTATGGGAAACTTTGTACATAACAACCAGTGTGTAAAGAAAAGCCATTGCTGCAGGAAAGTCTATAAGCAAAAAATAAGATTCTGCTGAAACCTTGGTGAATTCTAACATGGGCCTCCTTCCAAGCAGCAACATAATTGCCCTTGGTCAGTGAATATGAAACCATGTGCTGACAGCAGGGATGGACACACACATATTCAGTGCTCTTTGTTCAGACCCTCAAAGCTCCATGCAAATAGAAGACATGGCATTCTGGGCACATCAGCACGAGAGATGTGCCGAAGCTTGCCCAACCTAAGTACATTTATTTCTCATTCTAAAGGGTGAGTAGAGGCATGATCAGCAAATCCTTGTGTCATATTCATTAATCCCCATGGTAAAAGACTCCCTCTATTCTTTTTTAATTAAATTTATTAACAGGATCATATAGATTTCAAGTCTACATTTTTATGAACATGATCTATATATTGCATTGTGAGCACACCACCCAAAGTCAAATCACCTTCTGTCACCATATATTTGGCCCCCTTTACCCTTTTCTACTCCCCCACCCCTCCCCTCTGGTAACCAACATACTGTTGTCTTGGGTGGTTGTTGTGTATGTTTCAGTTTTATATCCCATATATGAATGAAATCCTATGTTTCTTAGCTTTTTCTGACTATTTCACTTATAATATTCTCAAGGTTCACTCATGTTGTCATAGATAGCAGCATTTTAGCTTTTCTGATGGCTGAATAGTATTCCACCGTGTATATATACATCTTCTTTATCCACTCCTCTGTTGAAGAACAATTTGATTATCTCCATGTCTTAGCCACTGTGAATAATGCCTCAATAAACATAGGGGTGCATATATCTTTGCAAATAAGTGTTTTTGAGTTTTTTGGGGTAGTTACCCAGGAGAGGGATTGCTGGGTCATATGGTTACTCTATTCTGAATTTTTTGAGGAACTGCCATCCTGTTTTCCCTAGTGGCTATACCAGTTTACGTTCCCACCAGCAATGAATGAGGGTTCTAAAAGACCCCCTCTAAATATTAAAAGGGGCCAGACAGACCCTACCTGACTATCAGTATAAAGATTTTGGTATCCTAAGTACTCAAAATTAAGTGCATAGCTTAATAGCTCCATCCCTCCCCAAGTGTGAAGTGCCATTATTATTATACTATCACATGTGATAATTATTCTCCAGAAATAACTTGGCTTTCCTTAAGGATCAGGACCAAACATGAAACAGGCTTTACAAGCTACATGAAGTAACTATGTTACAGAGCTCTAAAGAAATATTGTATATAATATATAATCAAGTAATAACTATAATGTTTCACAGCACAATCTGCAAAGACTACTAATTAACCCACAGTATCCATTTTACCTTTTTTTCATGGTCACAGAAAATTTAGATCAGCATACTAAAGACTAAAGGCTGGCCAATAAGACATAAGTGGAATTGCAGTGCAGCAATTTTTTAAACTTTAAGAAACATCTCTTGCACAAACTCTGCCTCTCTTTTCCCTTGTTCCTTTCCCACCTTCTGGAATGTGGAGAAGGTTATCTAGGAGTATGAGAGAGAGAGCGCCACCCTAGAGATGGAGCTGAAGTAGAGCTGAAAAGGAGCCTAGGTCCCCGAGGATGAAGCAAAACACAGCCACTATACCAGCTCGGGACACCATACTATGTTTTTTTAGGAGAGCAGTAAGCTACTATCTCTTTAAAGCCCATATTTTCTGGGTTTTATTGTTACGTACAGCCAAATCCAATCTTAAGTAATACACAGAGATTATAGCATAGCTCTTGCAGCCTAATTGGCTATCTAGGCAGGTAATAATTTGAATGACCTATAGCAGAGAAGAAATCCTGAATAGAAATGAGGATCGGAATTGTCTCAAGGTGAAACTCTCTCATCCTTCTCTGATAATCTGAGGAACTCTTGTCATTTTCATTAAAGATACAATTTTTCTTGTAGTATGCAAAATAAGATGTTCTCTTCCAAGAAAAAGTCTTTTATCCACGAGCAAAATCCCTGTCCTTTAAAGTTTCCATGCCACTCCCGAGAGGACAGAGAGACCTATTGAATCCTCCTCAGCACACACCCAAAATAAACACCCAAGAGGTGCTGTGTCTCAAAACACTTCCAGGAAGTGACATCCAAGAGGCTCATCACCAGAGCCCTTATACTGATAACAAAACAAACCTTGGGGATAATGATGAAACTCATCCAGCAAAATGGATGCATATAAAATATGACTTAGTGTCTTTTCAATGTTTGAAGAAAATCTGTATATTAAAAATGTGTGTGGTCTGTATCAGTACTGTCCCATAACCCTATAACACCAGCCACAAATGTGAGCCACATGTGTGATTTTAAGTGGTCTAAAGAGACACAATTGTTCTTTTCTTTTCCTTTCAGTGTTGTTGGTCTTATTTTCCTTGTAACTTTGTATTGTTGGTTAGGTTCCACTTATAGGTGAGATCATGTGGTATTTGTCTCTCACCCCCTGGCTTATTTCACTTAGCATAATGAAAAGAACAGAGACAAGAGGGATGGGGGGGGGGGGGGGGGGCAGGGGAAAAGGAAGGGAATGGGAGGGTTGGGGAACGTGTAGCAAGGTCTCTTGGACAAAACCAAAGGGGAAGGATAGAGGGAGGGAGGGGGGAGGGGGCAGGGGAAGGTGGTGGTGGAAAGGCAGAGACAAATGTATTTGAAAAAATAAAGAAAATAAATTAAAATTTAAAAAAAAGAATATGGAATTGGCTATAAAAAATAAATAAATAAATGGCACAAAGTGGTCAAAAAATAAAGAGACACAATTGAAAATAACTATAACAATATGTTTTATGTAATCTTACATGTCAAAAATAGTATAGACATTATATATTATAATCCATGTTGAATAAACAATATACTTGACTTTTTAAAAACAAATCCTTCAAAGCCTAGTGTATTTTATACTTATAATACATTTCAGTTTGGGCTAGCCACATTTGAGATACTCAGCAACCACTGTGGCTAGTGGCTCCTCCACTGAACAGCAGAGATCTAGAGTGTGCCATCCACTGGTGAGTACAATAGAATAATAACATCACTGAAAAGTCTTGGGTGTCTTAAGTTTCCCAAGTCCAATCAAGGCCCCTCCTTCTAGCCATAATCTTTTCTAACCGTAAATAGTGAAGGTGATTTTTTGTAAATAGCTACTGAAATGATGATGCTATTACTAACACTCATAATCATTTATTCAAATCTTACCTGCTGTGAGGTTTTCCTTTTGTCTCCTGGTACATTTAACCCCCTTCCACAGTGACTCAAATCTTCCACATAATAATCCTCTGTGTTAGGGAACAGAAAAGTCCTACAGCATCCTCAGCTCACCACGGAGCAAAGGTGGTGGTAACTTACAAAAGGACCAAATCCAAATCCCCAAGCATTCATACTCAGAGTTTCCTCCTGCCAACTCTCTCACAACAACCTCCGGTTTCCAGTATAGTTTAAGGCAAGGACAAGGATGAAAGCTTTCCTTTAACCACAAAACAATGTTAAGTGCAACTTCTGACTCTGGGGTCTACTTAGAACTTTAAAGAAAAGATTTGGAAGAAAATAAATAGGAAGAAGAAGACGAGGAGGTGAAAGAAGAAAAGGATAAAGAAAGAGCAGGAGAGGAAAGAGGAAAGCAAGAAATGCGCTCTGTCCAGTCACATGATTTGAGGTCTGCTGTTAAGACTGAGGAAAATATCTGTTCCATCTACCTGTGTGTCTGGGAAATCAACCATCAGTTATCTATTCTTTGATCTAAATCAAGAGTCCATGCATATCAAGTTGAAATGCAAATGACCTTCGGAAGTAAAATACCAAACCGTCATGTCTTAGTGCAATTTAATTAATCAAAAAGAAATTATTTGGTCAAACATTCAGGTCATGGGAAGGCACGCAGAAGTCTGGTGAGCTCTGCAAAGCAGGGTTGGAAAGATCCAGGAAATAGTAGCTCCAGGCCTCACTTTGGGCATTAGTGGCCAGGGAGACCTGAAATGATGGGCACCAGCAACAACAGAAAATGCCAACAAGGGGAGAGAGATCACCAGATCCTGACCCTTTTTGCTGCCCAGAGCCAGCCCTACACAGGACTTCCACTGTGTCCTAATCAGTAAAAGTACTACAGTTCTTTTCTCCATCTTTTCTGAACTTTGATTTGAACTTTCATCACTTTACTATGAATTGACTACTTGGGTTATCTGTATTTAGTTCTTAAAGATTTAAAGAATGGAACAAGTCACTATCACTTCAATTCTCATGTTGTAGTAAGATCAGCTTCTCCTCCTGGGTCCAGTAAACCTCTGGACTTCCTGTTTACTTGACCCAATAATAATGAAATAAACCACTAGATCTTTGGATTTTTAAAATTCAACTGGACAGTCCACTGAAAGCCAGTGCTTGATGACAGAGACCAGAAATTTATGAATACCAGAAAAGGTCCAACAATTGACAATAAAAAAAATGAATGTGTATCACTTCATAGCTCATGACAGGTTATTCACTCAGTCATGCAACAGCAATGACTGAATAGCAATTATATGCCTGGTACTGTGCTCAGAGAATAGCAGCAAGTAATGGACATGGTAACACATAACAGTGTTGGGTGCTGTCACAGTGATGTCCCCAATTAGAGAGGGGGAACAGAGGGGAAACCAACCCTGTTGGTCCAGGCAAGAGGTTGGCCAGGGGCTTGTTTCCTTCCTTTTTCACATGCTCATGTATCTCTCTCTCTCCATGTCACCCTTTCAGACAGAGGAACAATATTCACCAGCCATGACTATCTAAATAGCTATGCTTCCCTGTTAGAAAGCAAAGGATAAGGACAGAAATGTGTAGAGGAGGAAGAGGAAGGAAGAGCTTAAATCACAGCTCATTTTAACATCCCCCTTTCCAATTATTATCAAACTGAACATCCTGAAGGTAAAATTAGATCAATTAAGCTTTTGATGCCCAGTCTTTCTCACTCTCAAGCAAGTATGATGAAATAAAGAGATCACTTTTAAGTATAGGCACCTACCCAGTGTCTGTACAAACAGTGTCATCCTCAGTATCCCTGGAGGCTCTGGCAGTGACCTCTGGACTCTCAGGAAGATACTGGGATGGTCTCAAATGTGCCTATTAGAGGAATAGGTCCTTTGTATGTTAGCCCTGTATCTAATCATGTTTGCAAGTGCTTTCCACACTCATTTCCAACATATGTTCTTGACTGAAATAAAGGAAGGTGATGGCTACCCTGGCTGGGTAGCTCAGTTGGTGGGAGAGTCATCCCAATATGAAGGTTGCAGGTTAGATATGTTAAGGTTGCAGGTTAGATTCCCAGTTAGGGCACATACAAGAACCCACCAATGAATATATAAATAAGTGGAACAACAAATCAACGTTTCTCTCTTTCTTAAAAAAATCAATATGAAGAAAAGAAATAAGGAAAGGGGAGAAAAAGCTTCAATGCATTACAAAAATCACATTTGAGGATCCTAATATCTACTTCAAGGTGCATTCCTCTTTGGTAAACATGCAGTCTGTTTGCATTTAATTCTGCTACACAAGCCCTGCAAGAAAGTTAGCCAAATTGATAATCGATTCACATGATCTTTGCTCACTCATTAAAACACACCAAACAGTTAATTCCCTTTTCTGTTGGGAGCTCTCACTGGCTCTATGCAGCTTGAATGTTAAACAGCCGCTCAGGGCTCCAGGAACATAGCAGAGCCATTAGGTGGTAACTGTTCCAAACCACTCAGAGCACGTCTCTGAAATGAACAGCCTCACTATCCCTTCAATTAAATCTTTAGTGAATCGTTATTGATCTGATGACCATCAGATGATAAAGAAGATTTAAAGATCTCAAAAGGACCTGATTTACTTGACCAATCCACCTTCTCTCCCCTATTCCATCTACTTGAATAAGGGGAGAGAGAAGAGTTTTTGAATACTGTTCACTTTGGCGGCTGCAATGTGAGACCATTAGACACATTAGCCAACACCCTACTAATACCCTGCCAATCTCAATCTCTGTCTCCTTCCCTCTCTCCTTCCCTTTTCCTCCCTCCTCTTTCTGTCTCTGTCTCTCAGATCTATCCCACCCCCTCCCCGACACTGCCCATTCATTGAACAAATCCTCCCCCTCTTTATCCTGGTCCAGACACTGATACCAGAGACTAAATAAACTGTGGGGCTACCAGGAAGTCAATAGATTATATAGGCAAATCTCTTCTCTTTACAAATGAGAAATCTTGGGTCTCAGCAGTTATTTGGTGGCTAAGCTGTGACTATTAGCCAAGTTTCCCAATACCTAGGGTAATGCTATTCCCTCTAGCTCTCTGACCTAGATGCAGTAAGGAAGATGTAAACTACAGCTTCTCGTTTTAATTTTTTTTACCTCAAAGTGCATACACATGTTAATGCCAAGCTTTCTTCTGACATTCCTCTCACTCATTCAGTGGATAATCAGGCACTGTGGTCAATGCTTGGAAATATAAAAAATGAATTAAAAATTTTTATGTATGGTAGGGAATATAGATAATGAGATAGTTAATTTGCAATTCAATAGGTGATAACGGGGACAAAGAAAAATAAAAACACATAGATATTATAACTAAAGAAGGAAACACTAAAGCACATAGTAAGTGTTCCATAAATGCATGTTCTCCTCCTCTATACAGTAGTTAACAAATGCTAGCTATGAACCAAGTGCCTCAGGATTTTCTGGGGAGCTTTATTAATATACTGGAGTGTAGTTCTAGAATATTTTCAGTGTTCCCTGGGACGTTCTAATACACAGTGAGTTTTAGGATTCCATGCGTGTAGTAATAAAGGCAAAGAAACAACTGCTGGGGAGCTTCACAAAGGAGCTGATGTTCAAATTAAGTTTTAAAAGATAAGCAGGGACTTCAAACAATTATGTGCAGGATTAAAATGTGGAAAGGAATTATGACTTTCATATAGCTTTTCACATGGTAGAATTAGGACCAGTGTATTAAACTTAATATTTAATAAGAATTTTTAGGGAGCTGTTTTAAAATGTATGGCCCGCTCCAGGAGGCAGGAAGCAGCCCATCGCTGGAAGCATCCAAGTTGCATTGGTTGACTAGAGCTCCTGGTTCTTTTCTACTTGGGTTGGTCTCCCTCATTATCTACTGCACATGTTATTTTATGTGCTCAATTTACATTGTCAATGAGTCCATCATATTATTGATGAATAAGTACCACTAATTTCTCCTTTGTAACACTGAAGCCTCTATTTTTTTTTTAATAACAGACATCAGTGACTGGGGTATTGTGCCTTTTTGCTATGTCATTCTCAACTAGCTTTTCACTCAGGATATACTCAAAAACTGTTTACAGTATAGTAAATGAATCCCTATTAAATCTTATTTTGTTAGTTTTACCCATTGTTTCTAGATTTTAAACCTTCTCAGTTCTGACAATCATAGAGGGTAAGTTTAGAGGAGTTAAACTCCAAGATCTTTCAAACTCTAAAATCAGTGGCACTATGAATGGGAAGAATTTCTACGAATGTATTAAAATCAAATTGGGTCTAGTATATATACTAATAACTGTCCATGTGTCCTCAGAGAGAAGCTTCAGGGAATAAAAGAGAGAAGCTGCCCTTACTGGTAGGTACTTCAGCTCAATAACTAGATACTGATCATCTCCTTTGGCCAAGAATGTTGAGTCAGAAAATAAGCAAGGCGTGACCTACTTCAAACAGTTCACCATCTAGTATCTACTATCTAGTATCTACTATCACTGTCCTCCATTAGAGATCTATACCTTTAGCCAACCAAACACAGATCTTACCCTTTGAAACTAAATGAAAAATGCTTCCATTTTTAACTCCTCACAGTTTCTATGTGCTAAAAAAAAGTGCATAGAATAAATGGAATAATAAACAAATATTGACTATTTTCCATATAAAAAAGAATAGTTTTTTCAGTGCATGTCAGATTCCTCAGTAAATCCAGGACTTACAAACCCAAAGCAAAAAGAGGTAGATGATATAGAGACAATTGAGTGGTCCTTTCTTAATGATAGATCTGTAAGAAAGTGATGAGGAAAGAAGACATTAAGAAACTCAGGCTCTGAACTCTTGACACAGAAGCACATAGATGCAAACACACCTGCCACTGAAGCACTGATGAAGCAGCCATGTGGCATCCTCCACCCCACCTCCCAACTCCAGGACAACTACCTCATGGGCCCCCAACACCATCACCTATCAGTGGTTTGACATTCCTGGTATTTTTTAGGCAAGTGAATAAAATGGTTTTAGTCCTTTCCTTCTGCAGGTACCTATGCTCTACCTAAGCTCCAAAATCTATAACCTAAAGTAAGACCCTTTGCTTTCACAAAACATAGGAAAGACTGAGAAAAAAAATTTTTTAAAGAGCTGCATTTTCTACCCAATGAGAAAGATGAAAATGATTCCTTTATTAAACGGAATTAAATATTTTCCAAGCTTTTATCCTTTTCTCTTTAACCCTTTTCAGGTTTAAATCTAATTTTTTCCCCAAAGAACCACCAAATTGACTCTAAGAGAATAATTGCAAAGGCGTGACAGTACCACATGTATCCTGGAAACAGGCTGTGCCATGGGTTGTTTCTTAATTTTCACCCTATTAGGGTAATTTCCTGCTACTGAGGGGGGTTTTCCTGCCACAGTTCCTGCACACTGGCATCCCGACTCCTTCACAGCTGCTTTGTCAAAAAGCAAAGGGAAAGTAGACCATTAACACCTTTCTGGAAATAGTCAGATACAACAAATGCTGCTGTCCTGTTAACCTGCACAGGGGGAGGACAAGGAAGGGAACCAATACTGTAACATGGGAGGGTGAGGGCATGTCACCTACAGGAACTTGGCTGCTGTAGTTATTTAACCTGCAGTGACACAATTTATAAATCCACTATTCTAAAAGGAAACAGGCAACTTACAAACAAACTAGGAAATACGAGTGTAAAAATGCTCACCTTTCTCAAGTTAAGCAACAAAATGCAAGTTCAAAAAAAATCACAATACCTTTTTCTTTTGCCTCAGCATTTTGTTTAAACAAAAAAATCAGATGCTGATTAGGGTCCAGTGAAACTGATATTTTTCTACAACACTGTAAAGTTGAGCATCCTTTCTGAAAAGCAATTTGGCATTAAGTACTAATGACCATCAAAATATCCATGGTCTTTGACTCAGTAATTTCACTTACTGAAATCTATCCTAAGAAAAATGTAGGAAAAGCTGTATACCCAAATATATTCATTGCACTTCTATTTGTAATAGTGGGAAAATTGGAGAAAACATGTATATCTATAGGTAAATTATTCAGTAAATCATTGACTGAAAGGACCATTAGAAACAGCCTGGCTAAGCACTTAACACGTGTTAGGTACTCAATGCTGACATGTAGAAATGTATAAAATGCTTATAAAATAAAATTAAATGAAAAATACAAACATGCATGCATGTTTATTACAACTCTGACAAATTTATATAAGGAAAAAGAAAGTCAGTTTTCTAAATTTTCAGTACTGTGTATTTTTTAAATTATATTTTATTGACTATGCTATTACAGTTGTCCTGATTTTTCCCCCTTTGCTCCCCTCCACAGAGCACACCCTCTCCCTCAGGCAATCCCCTAACCATTGTTCATGTCCATGGGTCATGTGTATGAGCTCTTTGACTACTCCATTTACTATACTGAACTCTATATCCCCATGGCTATTCTGTAACTATCTATTCATACTTCCTAATCCCCTCACCTCTTCACCCATTCTCCCCCTCCCTCTATCCCCCTCCCATATGGCAACCTTCTGGTAACTAACTTCTTTTCTCTTGCTTTTAAGAGTCTCTCTTTATCTGTAAATTTTGGCTTTTTAATACTGATGTGTCTTTGAGTGGACCTCTTTGCATCCATCATAATTGGAACTCTCTCAGATCCCTGGACTTGAATGTCTAGTTCCTTCATCAAATTAGGGAAGTTTTCTTTCACTACTTTTTCAGATAGATTTCCAATTTCTTTCTTTTTCTTTTCTTTTTCTGGCACCACTATGAGGTAAATGTTGGACTTCTTAAAGTAGTCCCAGAGGCTGTTTATACTATCCTCATTTTTTTTCTTTTTTCTTCTAATTGTTCTGCATGGTTGTTTTTTGGTTCCTTATGTTCCCAAATCATTGATTTGATTCTCAGCTTCATCCACTCTCCTGTTGTTTCCTTGTAAATTGTTCTTTATTTCAATTAGTGTATACTTCGTTTCTAAGTCTTTCATATGCTGTTGTCCTCACTAAGCTTCTCGAGCATCCTTATAACCAGTGTTTTGAACTCTACATCTGATAGATTGCTTATCTCCATTTCATTTAGCTCTTTTTCTGAAGTTTTATCTGTTCTTTCATTTGGGCCATGTTTCTTTGTGACCACTGGCCACCAACCTCTGCCCTCAGTGGAGGGTCAGCTGTGCATGGGTTAGGTGGTGATGCTCTGAGGTGATCTGTAGCTTTCCACTGGGTGTGTTGGCCCTGGGGTTTCCTGGGATGTTTCAGACCAAGGTCAGCCCCAATTTGTGTTTTGCTTGGAGCACCCTGACTGAGCTGTAAGGCAATCTGAGCTGGCTGCTACTTGTGCTGGGCTTTGGGATTCCCAGGTAAAGCCAAGCTATGACTCTTATTTGGCTGCCGCTAGGGCTCACTGAAGCCAGCTGTTGCTTGTTTAGTAGGATTTAGGAGCCAAGACCTGCTATTTTATGGAAGAGCAGCTTCAGTGTGCCTGTAAATTTGGTGGGGCGGAGCCTCTGTGGATACAGTGTTAGTCAGGTTGATGGAGTCTCAGATATGGCACCAGCTTACTGGCTCTGTGGGGGAAGAGTTTAGCACAGGGACAATGGCCTCTGCACACCCCCAATGCCAGAGATTGCAGTCTCTCCCTGTACACCACAGGTGCCATTCAAACTGCCACCCCGGTGCTGGAGCACAGAGGGAGAGAGTCTGAGTAGGTGAGTCCATGTGTGTGTTCCCCAAGAGGAATTTCTTAGGGCTCCAGCAGCCTCCTCCACCAGCTCAATCTCCACTGGTTTTTGCAGCCAGAAGTTGGGGCACTATATTCCTGGCAGTGGAATCCTGGGCTGGGAGCCTCGTGTAGGTCTGAAACTCCTCACTCCCAAGATATTCTGCCCAAACTTTTATCCACGTGGGTGGGGGCCAGCACTTTCTGCATCCACACCCCTCCTACCAGCCTGGATGGATATGGTTTCTTCAATTCCATAGTTGTCAGACTTCCATTCAACTCGATTTCTGACATTCCTGAGTGATGGTTGTTTTATATTTTAGTTGTAATTTTGATGTGGTTGTGTAAAGAAGTGAGCTATGTCTGCCTATGTCATCATCTTGACTGGGAGCCCTAGTATTGTATATTTTTAATACTTGCACATTATAGTGAAAAAATTAAACAAGTCAACTTATCTCCATGGATGGCAGTAAGCTGGGCATCCTATTAGGATATAGGGTGTAAAAATGCATTGCCAAACATTCCTCTCATTCACATGGGCCTCAGATGATAAAAAGGGTAGGCCTAAAAGGTCATACAAAGAGTCTTCCTCCTTTGAAAGAGTGCACAAGGCTTATGAAAAGACCTAGAAATTGATCAGTGCAAAGGCTTTGAATTGCAGGTGGACATGATGGAGAAACAGTGAGTGATCTTCTCTGGGATTAAGCAGAACACCCTGGTAGACTTTTCTGCTGCTCTAATTCCAATTTGCCATTGTACATACACAGGAAACTAAGTGTGATGTCATTAGGTCTACAGAGTGAATGTCAACAGGACCCTTCTTTTAGGAGGTAAGAATCAAATCTAGAAAAGAGATGTTTGATGCCGTGGAAAATCTACTAGGCATCTAGAAACCTGAGTTGGGTTCAGTTCTGCACACCTTTAACTGTGGAGTTTCAAAAAATCATGTTAACTTCTGTCTGAATCCCAGTTTATTTATTGGTAACATGAGCAGGTAAAATAAAATCTCTGGCCCCAGCTACCTCATGAAGCTGTTGCAAGGATCAAAGAAACCAGTGCAGCAACTGGCCAGGTAACTCAGTTTGTTGGAGCATGATCCTGACACACCTACGTTGTGGGTTCAGTCCGCCATCAGGACACATACAAGAATCAACCAATGAATGCATAAATAAGTGGAACAACAAATTGATGTCGCTCTCTCCTTCTCTGTCTCTCCCAGTGGTAAATGTGTGTCATGTGAATAATTGTAGGGCTCACATGACCAGAAATCAAAGAAACTTTCATGAATTTCTACCCCATGAATGAAAACCACAAGTTTCCTCATTGCCCTATAATTGCTACATGGAAGAAAATTATATAAAACAATAAGATTGACACACACCAAAAAACCTATTTATAAATAGTGGTATTTACTGACAGTAGGTTCAGAGATGCAAGACTTCAGTTTCTTCCTGCCCTCAAGTTTAGAAAACTATCAGTGCAACTTCAATGTTATTCTTTCTACAGTTAGTGGGCATAAGCAAGTTAAGATAGGAAACCCCAGAGGAGCTACAAGAAAAAGGAGTATCTGTTATGCCTGAGACTCAAGAAATAACAGAGTCAGTGACTTCTACTTAAAGTGAGCAGTTTTCAAGTATCCCTTTCTAAATGTGTGTTCTTCCTACCAGAGATCAGGGCTGTTTATAAAATTCTTACGACTCTCATCTTCCAGTGCAGCTGAAAGACAGAGGACACATGTGGCAGCAATGTTCCATGGGAACAAGAAAGTGAGCCAAAGGAGAGGAAACCTCTTATCTTATTTTGTCAATAAATATTTGTTGAGCACCCACTAGATATTGGGAACAAAACAGAGAGTCAGATAGACAAGATCTCTGCGCCATTCAGTTTATATTCTAGCTCCCTCAGGTCTGACATTGTGCAATCTGCATAGTAGCAAACTGAGAACATAGAAACATAGTTTATGGAGTTTGGGGATTAAGGTGTAAAGTCTGAGTGGTCATAAGAGACTGAAAATTCTCTACAGTTAGAGTAAAATTACCCATACAAAGAAATGTCCATTTGGAGATAGAACATAAATAACATGGAATAAATAAGTAAATCAATGGCACTAGGACACATTCCTGTCAGCATTTACTACCCTTAAGTGATAAATGAGAATTCCATCACTTGAGGATCCACACCACCCCCCACCCCAGTCTGTGTATTTTCAGTGAAGCCATTCCAACACCAGATGTGGGAGTGGACCATGTGACCTAGGTTAACACAACCAGCATGCGCCATCCCTCTGGCTACAGTGATTGGTTCAGGGATGGATGCTAGACCCATATCAAGCCAATGAAGACCAAAAGGACTTGATTATCTAAGACATTCACTTAGGAACAGTAGAGAAATGTTCCTGTTTCTTTCTCTCTAGAGATCACAGAGAGAGAGAGACTCTAGAGAGAGAGTGAATCTGAGAGCTGGTGGGGTCTTATTATAAAGTTCAAGAACAGAGAAAGAGATCTAAATCAGGATGACATCATGTGAGTCCCAGATAAAGCTACACCTAAAGTCTTTCCTTTGTAAGTGTTTAATTACATTAAGCAGATACTGTATTTTGCTATGTTTAAGGCACAGTTTTTTGCTCAAATTTTTGACGGGAAAAATGAGGATGTGCATTATACATGGGTAGTACTAATTCTATATCTATATAAATGTTTTTGATTCTTTTATTTATGCTTATGAGTTAAAAGTGTAACTCTAGAAAGCAATAATTATATCCATATGCAAAATAATACCCTGGAATATGATAATCAGTTTTGTTTTAAAATATAAATAAATAATTGAATTAAAAATTGAAACAAGAGATTTTTTTCCTGAAAGTTTGGGCCAAAACCATGGGTGCTCATTATACACGTCAAAATGTGGTAAACTTGAATTGGGTATTCTGTCACTTGCAATGAAAAGCACCCTAACTGAAATAATGCACCAGAGCATAAGAAAGAGATGGCCTGAACTGGGCCTTATCAAGTATTTCCTCAGTTCCTTAAAAAAGAGGAATTAGACTTAATCCTAGAACAACCACACATATTATTGAAGTTATACTTTGACCACTTTTCCAAAATATATAAGGATTGGGTTGGATTGTGCATAGGATAAAAACAAATAATAAGAGTGGTTTTAAAAGCAGTAAAATAAAGCCTAAGGCCCTTTTCTTGGCCAGGTAGCAACTCTGCTGGTTGTAAGGAGGTCCAAAGTATCCATAAGTTGGGACCCTGGAAGCCACAGCTGGATAAGGAGAGTGATTAAGTATTAAGTGGCTCCAGCCCATGACTAGTTATCAGAAAGTACAAAAGTATTTCAGTATTTTAACAGCTTACAGGTTCAAACCAGTGTATACTGGACAAAAATCATTCCAGTATATGACCCCAGTTATCCTGACCACACAATTCTCCTTGATTCCCATTGGTATCTGTGTAAATGCAACACCACAGGTGGGACAGAAGAAAAGCACCCACTAGATTAAAGGGGCCCTTAATTATTCTCTACTGCATGGCCATCTGTCTCACACCTGGCAAGGGAAAGGTGGGGAACAAGAGGAAGAGAAAGGGAAGGAGAAATTAGAAAAACTAGAGTAATTGATTGTTTTATTATATCATAAAACAAGTCAACCAGAACATACTCCTTCAGTTCCTTGCAGGCTGCAATTCCGTGTAAGATTAAACTTACTGAGATGGTGATAATGTCACTAGGGGAATTGCTGAAGCAGAAAAGGTTACGTTACATGGAAGTTAAAAGCAAGATGTGCTGTGAGTAAATCTTAATGTGGATAATCAGCTCTCCCCCAAAATTAACAATTGGTAATATTATATTTATAGCATTTTGAAGTAAAGTATTAATAATAAATACAGATACTGAAAAGGATAAAATAAATTCAAACCCTCAGACTAAACCATGAAATCTTGGAAAACCTAGATTGGCTTTTATGAAATTATTCTTAATCTTAACAGTACTTTCCAGGCCAAGTAAAGGCTCTAGGCAGTAACAGTCTAACAATACAAATAAAATCTTTTCTTATGAGATTGTAAGTCTAGTATGCAGGATAAGGAGTTTTTCCAATTACATTGGTCATTTAAACTCTTAAACTCCTGATCCTGAGGGCACATATTTTGCTCCTCATTAACCATAAAAAAGTAGGGATGGTATAGCACTGATTTTAAAATCTATTTCCTAAAATGATGATGAAAAACATGGTGACTTTCTTCAATTTGGGTATGATTTCCTTTATTTGCATACAATTTTATAAAATGATTATTTTTAGGCTGGTTCTGCTTTTGGTCATAGCCCTTTAAGGGGGTAAAGCAAGTGGAAAGGAATTTGAAAATAGTGAAATTTTATGTTGAACTGGACTCCCAACAGAAGGTCATATCTGGATGTTGGAAATAATGTCATAAGCCCTTTGATGACTAACATGGACCCATGCAGACTTCACTGGTAACACTCTGGACTGATCACCAGAATGATTTTATTTATAGACTATTTCCTACTCTTCCATTTTTTCTTACTGAACAACTTCTTAAAGTTAATTTAGAAAAATGTATTTTTGTCTACACATCCACTTCTTGCCTTTCAGTTCTTATTTTCTATTAAATACCAAGTACATATAAATGTTTCAGATAGGTAGACATATGAGGTCTGTCTAGAAAGTACCCAGCCATGCAATAAGAAGATTAGAGACACTTAATGAAGAAGATACAAGAAACATTGTACATAGGACAATGATGCCTCAGTCCCCTACAAAGTAGGCACCTTGGGACCTCACACAGTTCTCCCAATTACCATCAGCTGCTCCACTATATTGACTCGAATCTCATCAATCATCTGAAATCTCTTCCCTTTCAAAGGTGTTTCGCCTTTGACATTTTCATGATGCAAATAGTTTTACCATGGCTGATCTCAAGTTACTACCAAAATGTCTGAACACTGACTTGAGAAGAGATGCTAACAATCAGCTCTCATAAATAGTATATGGTGGCTCCAATACAGCACTGCATAGGGCAAAAGTTTTAAACTAGACCTGAGTTTACAACCTGGCTTTGCCCTATTATCACTGTGAAATGGACTTCTGTCTCAGCCTCCACTATTTGTAAAATTGGGATAAAAATAATACCCTACCACACAGAGGGTTTCTAGGAGGATCAAATAAGATGTAATATACCTTGTACAATGCCTGGAAATCTGGATAATCAATTAACAGAAGCAATTATTGCTAATATTGTTGCTCATATTATGATCATTATAGTCAGATTATGAGATTCAGTTTTGAATTGGAAAACATAGTTCTTATAATTATTATCAATGATCTGAATGATCTTAAGTAAATTACCTCACCTTTACATATATCACTATACTCTGGTTTCTCTTCAGACTATATAAATCTTTCAACCTTTTACATATATCAATATCCTCATCTCTAAAATCAAGCTCTAAATTATCTCTACTTTTACCTTCAAATTCTAAAGTTTTATAATTATGGCTATAAAGTGAAACTATGTGTATGTGTAAAAGAGAGAGATTGGGGTTAAGGGGAAAATGGAAAAGAAGTGATGAGTCCTGTAAGGTTGGACCACCCTCCCTCAAAAGCAAAAATTACCTCAGTGGGTAAAGCCATTAGTGTGATGTCCAAGGAAGGCAGTAACTCAACCCTCTCTACCTCTAGCACCTTCCAAAGTATACAAACTAAGGCATTACCCAAAGGCTCAGCCTATGTTTTTAAGTGAAGTATCTGAATGGCCTTATAAGGAGTAAGAAGCCAGAAAAAAAAGAAAGAAAAGCAGAGAAGAGGTTGTAGTGTCTTCCTGTTGCCCTTTGACACCAAAACAAAATAAACACATTAGACTAAGGCCAGTAACTACCCCTGGGACTCTGACCCATTTACTTGGTGACCCTGAGGAGATATGATCAACCTCATGCTTCTTGCCTTCCCTGCTTCCTATTTCCCCAACATGGTGTGTGCATGTGTGTGCATACAAGAAGGAAACTGTTCAAATGGCAGGAGATTCATCTGCTTGTTGGAGGGGAGAGGGACATGGGAGCTGATTTTAAGTGAAGTCTTAAAATCAATCCAGTTCACTCCAGGTCACAATAGTAAAAGCACCTCTGTGCCTTTCTCAGAGAAAGGGGTAAACAAACTGGAAGACAAGGGATGGGAACTGTGGCCCAAAGACAAGAAACACTAACCTGAAAGGGAAAGAAAAGTATACAGGAAAAAAGAATTAAGGAAAAGCAAATAAGGGATCGATTAAGAAAAAAAAATGAGAGGAGAAGAGAGATTGCAAGCTGAGAAAGGAGAGTCATGAGGAGGTCAAGAAAAATGGACAAGAGGAGGAATTAGCCAGAGATGAATTTTTATTGACTTTTTTTTTTCTCAAATCATCAGAATTTCCTAAACTCCAACAGGGCAATAGTGAATTTATTGGTAGATGTGCAGCAATTCTGGGCAAAGTTCTTTCTGTCTTTAGCAAGGACTGAGGTGGTGCAAGGAGCACTCTTCTGTTATATAATATACATTCAAAGAAAGCTAGAAAGCAGGAGAAAGGCAAGCTTCCTGCTGTATCCCATTTACAATCCTCAAACACAGGAGCCAAGTACCCAGAATATTCTAGACAGATTAATCTCTGCCAAGGTCTATATAAAGATGAAAAATGCAAAATTAAAGTGATTCTGTCACTTAAAACAAAGAGTAATTACTTAGGGGGGACGGAAACCAAATAAAGTAGCAAAGAAATTCTCTGATTTAGTGAAATACATAGAAATGAAAAGAATTTCTACAAGACCTGTTATTTGAACTGTAATTTTCCAAGACTGCAGACATGGGATTTGATTGGGACCTTTGATCAACTCTTGTTAAGGCTGCTGTTCCCTCTTATCATTGCTAGCACAGGATAAAACTTCCGCATCCTGACACAGTCATATTGCACCATAAAGAAACACAGTCAACCTGTTTGAAATTGGGCTCCAGATTTAGAACCAGATGATGTGAGCCTTGCCTAAACTTATCTTTAGGATCTGGAAAGTAATATTTGTTTACTACTTAAAACACACCATTTGCGAATAAAATGATCATCCCTGAATCGCAACGCTATAAAAATGTTCTCTCTGGGTAAAATCAAATGAAGAATTAAGTTCTTTTGCAGTGAACCTGGGACTATCCTTACAGTCAATTTAACTACTTTGATGGAATGAGAAGGCACACACTCAAATATAGTTAAAAGTAAAGATATTTTTTGCCTGAGTTATCCCCACTCTGTAACGGGCTTTAGCTCTCACTCCCTACTTTATTTTGACTACAGGAAACTGCAGGGTCTTCTGGCCCAACACTTACATCACAACATGGATAAGTGACAATCGAGTTACATAATAAGAATAAAAGAAACAGAAGTCAAAAAATTAGTGGCAGATGAAATGAAAAAGTAAAATGTATCTCTTTCATGATAGCCAATAAATTTGTTGGCTCAACACCTCTAGCTTGTGTGCTAAGCTTTCAGAAAAGATGAAAATGACTTGTTTCAAATCAGATTACAATGTGTACACAAAAGGATCTGCAAACAGAAATAAGAGAATTCCATTAACATGATAATGATATCCTGAATGACCTGAACAAACAAAGGAGATTGGAACTCTGGATGTAATTTGTCCATGGGTTCCTTTTCCAGGTTTTGTGAGCGCCTGACTTGAAAGATTTTAGAAAAGGCTGCTGCTAGGCCAGGTTGGCTCCATCTGTCAGATAATCCCTACAGGAAAAATTAATTCAATAAAACATCATTTAAATCGTGATGTTAGATTGTTTCTACTTTCCATTAATTAAAAAAATATATATTAAGAGTCAGTCTCAGTGACGCCGTATGCATGTTTGAATAGATGTGAATTGAAGGGCACTGGAAACATGCCTCTAACTTGAACTTCCTGGAGCCTGTTTTCTGCCTGAAATAAACCAATGAACCATGGCAAAGCCACTATTAAAACACTCACATAAGTGGGTAGGAAGGAGGTGAAGTTAAGCTCTTAACAACTTTGGATGAAACTCTAAATTATTGTCTTATTCCCCTCCCCTGAGTAGGATCACAATAAGCTAGAAAGAGGTCTGGTGTGAATATTTCCTTGAAGTGTCTGAGAAGGAGATTCAGGAGGTAAATCTAAACAAAGTCTTTACCAAGGACCAAGAGGCAAAGAAGAAGAGCTGACCTTCATCTTCAAGTCCAGGAGGCCAGCATGGAGATGAAAATGGGGTAAGACTGAGAAAGAGAAGTAGACAGTGGAATGATGGAGTGGGCAAAAATAAGGGTGAGAGTAAAATGGGAAGGTTCTAGAAGTCCCAGAGACAGGCAGGAGATAATGGTCCATATGTGCCCTAGTCACCAAGGGAGAGGGGCATGGTGTCCACACAGATTTGAGGTGAACAGTTTGCCAGGAACCTTTGGCAGAAAGCCACAAGGCAAAAGAAGAAGTCAGTTAAAATAATGTGATAAGTGCGGCACAGATATTAGGTGCTGTTGGTTGGTGGGAATGTAATTGGAAAGGTGTGATGTGTGAGTGCAGGCCGTCAGAAGGCAGCTGTGTGTGAGGTGCCTTGGTCTCCTGGACACAGAAGATCTGCCTGGACAAGTGGTAAAGAGGCTTAGAATTGAACACCAGAGCAGAAATCATTCTGCTACAAGAGCTGATATAGCACAAAGTTTATAGCATGGGCTATCAAGAAACACCCCCTGAGTCTGAACCTTGGCTCAGTCTCTGACCTGTTCTCTGACCTTGAACTCAACCCTCCTTCTCTCAACAATAGGACTAGTATTACATCAAAGGGTTATTGTGAAGATTAAATGAACTGGTAAATGTAAAGCACTTAGAACAGTGCTTGGTATACAGTAAGTACTCAATCAATGTTACCTATTATAATTGCTTATTAGGATATTTGATACTACATTGTGAAAGATAAGAAAGGTACAACAGATAGAACCCAAGTCACAGGAATGTACATTTTTATATTACAGTGCCTAATAACCCTACCTGCCTTCTGTCTTGGAGCAAATATCTTTATTTCTCTGCTTTTTCCTTGGTAATTTAATTTCAATAAATTAGAATACCTCAATTTAAAATAACATTTTAAATGTTAAATTCTAAGTCATTTTTTAAAAAATTATCATATTATGCAGTAGTCAATTGATTTGTTGAAATAATTTCATATACTTTTTTTTCAATTTCATATACATTTTGAAGGTGCAAGGCTTTTGCACTGCAATAGTGTTGGAAAGGTAAGTGTGCACGCATTTAGTGCATGGAACCTTGATGGACAAAGCATCACAGAGATACCTCTTAGTATCACCTGCTTTTGTTCAGAAGGAAAGCATAGCCCATAGGGATTTTCTTACTTAGTAGCTCCTTAAACCAATTTGCCCTCTTGCCATATTCTGAGAGGTGAATATTGGAACACAGAGACCAGCCATTCTCTCTAGCCCAACCGAAAACTGGGCTATTAGCTAAAGTAGTGACACCAGCAAAAGGCTAATGCTATAGGCCCCATCCCCTAACAACCTGTGTTGTAACCAGCTCTCCCAGTGATTTTGCTTCCAAGTTTGAGAACCACTATCCACAATACGATTTCAAGGAGGAAGGACTTGTCCAAGGTCACAAAGCTAATAAGTGGGAAAGCCAGGATGCACTGCTCATGTTCCTACATTCTTACCAGCAAACCATGGTGCTTTACCCTCCTTTGTACAATATTCAGGGGTAAAAAAAAGTATCAAATTCCATTTTAAAAGCATTTACAATAAACATGGCAATTTTCTCCATTTTCCACAGCCTAGCATGTCTTGACTCCCATATCAACTAATCAAATATTTTTTCAGAATCATTGCCAATGCATAAAACTACCAGATACAATCTGCCTTCTCCTAAGAAAATTCAATACATAAAAATCTGCTTATAAAACAGATAAATCAGAGTTTTTTAACTTTACAAAAGAATCTGCCACCTAATTTCTCTTCTTTAAAAAACTAGTTTCCTGATATATTTACATAGTGATTTATTTTACAAAATTTTAATATACACGAAAAACTTAGGAGGCATTTTAACTGAGGTTGTGTTCAGGATCTTATAGAATTGGATCATTCATTATCTTTCACATTAAATCTCTGTGATTGTGTTCATTATTTTGCAAAAATGCAAATTCCATTTAAAATTTCCAGGAGATGCTAGGAGTCACCCCCATATTTCAGGACAGAGGTCCTCAAGTCTGAGATGAATCACAAAGAGGTCTTGTTAAAATACAGATTATGGGTCCTACCCCTCAAGAATTCTAATCATTAGGTCTGGACTGGGGCCCATTTTGAATTCTTAAGGATTGCAATTTGAGGACCTCGGTTTAGGGAGGTTTCAAGGTAGAGATGAGCAAATATTCTCCTGCGATATTCTTCTTCAGTTTTCAAACTGTACTAAGATATATTCTACTGACACTGGCTGATTATGGTAATTCCAGAAGTAGTTCTTTCCTCAAATACACCTTTAATAAACCTATTACCATCTACCAGGAGAGTAACTCAGACCTAAATTCAGAAAAGTGAAGCAATAGCAAATCCTGACCACCCAGCAATTGGTAAATACCCAGATTAAATTAGTCACAAGAAGTATTCTTAATAACAAGGAAATGGACTACATTTCTTACTTGGGGGCAGGGGGAAGTGGTTCAAAAGTTTACCCTGGGCCACCTTGTTTCAGAAGGTTAAGCTATTGAGGTGTCTACTTTAGCTTCAGCTCCCTGATAAGAAGCTTCTCTACAAAGTTATACAATTCAAAAAGAGATGCTGAAACTCAGTCATTAAACCAAATAACATTATTAAAAATAGCCCTTATTAACTACTTATTATATTTCATATAATATACTACCCATTTCATCTGCATGATATCCCAGCTCAATAAAGAGGACTGAGTCTATTGTGCAGTGGTGGAGAACAACATGAGAGGGGTTGCCCCGGGTAGTACAGTTGACACATGGCAGAGGCAGAACTTTAATCCAGGTTGAGAGACCGCATACTGACTGTGACATAAGACTTCAATTCCCCCTTTTCTTCAGAGAATAAATAGTCACTGAAAGCAGAGGTTCTGAGGTCTCCTTGGCTTGAAGGTATCTGATGGAGAGCTTCCACAGGTTGAATGGTGTATCAGTGTTCTACTGCTGTGTAACAAATTAGTACAAACTTAGCAGTTCAAAGCAGAGATTTCTAACTGGTGTGCCACAAGAATTTTTAAAACATGCAATATCTGACAATTTAGTCAGGGGCACTGACCTCTTTTCCCTTAGATTGTCAAAAAAAGTGACAACAGCCAACACAACAATAGCCATCTGGTGTGAATGAATCAAAATTATATCTATTTTTTTGTCAGGTAGGCAAAAAAATATATTTTTGGTGTGCTGCAGAATTTTAGGAATTAGTTTATGTGTGCCATGAGACCAAAAAGGTTGAAAATTACTGGTTTAAAGCAATATTCACTTATTAGTTCACAACTCTGTATCAGTCTCCACTGGTTTCTCTGGTCAGCGTGTAATGAGACTGAAATCGAGGTGTCAGCAAGGCTGGGCTCTTATATAGACACCTGGAAAGAATCTACTTCCAACTAAATTCCTGTTGGTGGGATTCAGTTCATTGTGATTGTTGTACTGAGACCCTCATATTCTTGGTAGTTGTCAGCTGGGGGCCACTTATTGCTTCTAAAGGTCATCTCCATCCTTGGTCAAATGGCTCCCTACATCTTCAGGCCAGCAACATTGCATCAAATCTTTATTGTGCTTATATCTCTCCAACTTTCTCTTCTGCTGCTAGCCAGGGAAAACTTTCTGCTTTTTAAAGACTTCATCTGATAAAGGCCCATGCAGATAATCTCTGTATTTTAAGATCAACTAACTTGGGTGTTTAATTAAATCTGCAAAGCCCCTTCACAGCAGTATCTAGATTAGTGTTTGTTTGAATAACAAGAGGATAGAAATCTTGAGGATGGGGGTAAGGGTACATCTTTATTATTCTTTCTACTACAGAGGGATTAAATTGTATTTGACTGCCAAAGGTTAATGAGTCCCAAACTGTACACATTATCACATCCCTCTGTCTATACAGGAATTTAGGGACTGCTTTTCTACCTCCAGAGAAAAACCCTGAGATTTGCTTTGCTCCATTTCTACATCATGGCTATTGGCAAGCACTGTCCCTGAGAAGCCTTGTTCTGAGGAGGAGCCAGGATTCACCATCTCATGGAAATTCATCCAAATTCTTGAGAATCAGGCAATAAAATAAATGTCCAGGTTATTGAAGAAAATTTTCTCATAGATCATGTCCTTGACTGACTATTTTACATATTTTTTGGTATGCAAATATAATCTTATTGTCCTATTAGACTGGGAGATCATTCAGGAAAAAACTGTATCTTAAAAGTCTTTGTGTTCACAAAAGTGCCTAGCATAGTGCCTAATATACAGAAGGTACTGCAGAAATTAAGCTGTAGGGAACATTGCTTACTACTTACTAGGTGTTCAAGAAAATTTATTTTCCTTCCCTTTCCCTCTGGATAAGAATTAGAGAGGGCTTCCCTTCTGTTTTAAAAATTAAAACCTACAGATATTGTCAGTATAATGTATGGTGCGTGCTTATGATTATAAAGGAGACAGATGATCTAATAGTGTTGCCTTTACTGTTAATCTATAAGCATCTTTGGGATTTCTAAATATAAAGCTTTGTAAGGATAGCTCAACTCTTCATTTTAAACATAGAAAAAATAGGACTTGTTTATTTTCTTGTCAAGAAACTTAAAATACTTAAATGAAAACCAGGGAATTTCACCCATTAAAACTATTAAGTAATCTGGAGCCCAAAGTCCACAAAGAACCCCCTAGACGGCTACAGAGGAACACTGATTTGGAGATGTGACATATCCCATGGAAACAAGTTCTACAATAAGTCAAATATTTTATTGGCTCTCAAAACTTCTCTATGGTGTTGCTATGGTCAGAATGTTTGTGTATCCCCAAAATTCATATGTTAAAATCCTACCCTCCAAAGATGATAGTATTAGGAGGCAGGGCATTTGGGAGGTGCTTAAGTCATAAGGGCAGAGGCCTCATGGGTGGGATTAGTGCCCTCACAAAAGAGGTTCCAGAGGAATCTCTAGCCACACTTGCCATGTGAGGAGCACACAATGAGAAGACTTACAATGAGAGGGCCCTGGGAGAGGGTCCTCACTGACCATGCTGGCATCATGATCCTGGACTTCCAGCCTCCAGAACTGTAAGAAATAAATATCTGTTGCCTATAAGATACCAGATCTATGGTATTTTGTTATAACAGCCCAAACATACTAAGACAAAAAATGTATGTAGATGTCTTTGCCACTCTGCAGGAATGTGGAAGACAGCATGGTGCAATGGGCGTGAGAGCCAAGTAAAGCAGCTTGTGGTATAAATTCCAACTCTGCTGATTTACTAGCCACTAGGCTTTGGTTCCAGAATTTAACACTTCAGAACATCAGTTTCTTCATCTATAAAATAGACACAATATACTTAACCTTTTAAAATTACTGTAAAGTTTGGAGATAAGTACGTCATATGATGCAATAATACATTCAGTGGTAGCTACTATTATTATTGCTGTTAGTAGCTCTCACTAATTCAAAGAAAACACCTTTAAATGTGAGATCTACATGAGATTCCCTTAAATGTAACTATACATGAGCTTTTTCTCTTTCCCCATCCTGAGATTAGATATCATTTTCATTCATATTCACCTAAAATTCCTCAAGCTTCCAAATTCATAGAAAAAATATAAACCAAACTTTTAAGGAGTTATGACTGTGCATGTAAAATGTTTGTACAACAACATGTTCTCTGTGCCATATGTTATGCTGTGTTGGAATGGAGCTAGCCAGAGGACATTTGTCGCAGGGTGTTTCTGCCTCGTTTTTGTATTCAACACATGTGAAAGAATAATAATGGTCATCAGGAGTACTGCATACATATTCTGCATAAAAGAAAAATCCAATTGGTGTTTCAGAGCCCCTGGTTTTAGAATCTCTTTCTGCTTCAGCTGATATATAGTGTAAATCTAAAACTTATTTAAAAACCTGCCTGGGTAAGACAGCTTTTAATTAATCTTCTCTTGGTTTTTATACTATATGGTACCTGGAAGATGCAAGATCAATCACTACCGTATTGTAATGTCGAGTTGTGAGACAGAAAGATAAATGAGCTATCGGGCTTAGCATTTTGATAGCTAAGTTAATTTAACTAGCTCCAGAACATACTCTAGATTGGTAGATAAAGTTGTGAGCTGGGGCATTGAATATTATAACTGTGAATGTGGTATGTTACTAAGAGAAAGCAGATATGTGCTAGTTCCTATCTGTCCTTTATGGAAATTAGACCCAGGATTAGAGAGGTATAGCTGGGTGATGAGGTCATATTGCTAGTTCTGTCAAACCAATTAAGACAGCTTTATTAATTCAGACTTTAATTGAGCGCTGTGACAAGGTCTGAGCTGATCCGAAGTTTCCCTCTGCAGTATGCATGAAGAAAAGCTTGGCAAAGCAAATTAAACTCAATTTATGCTTAAGGGTAGACCTTGAGTAGAGTTTGTTTCCTTTTGGGACCTACAAGGATTTTTTTAACCATAAATTGTATTTCAAATTGTGTTTTCTCAATTATAGGAATTTTGAACTGATTCTTGCCCTGGGGGATAGGGTACCCCGTCCCTGAGATATCATTCACACAATGATGTTTCAATCAGCAAAAGGAGTAAAAATAAAGCTTCTAACCTGGCTCCTCAAAATTACCAGTCTAAATTGAAATAAAACTTCAAATAAAAGGAAAATGCTTCAGAAGTCATTGGAGAAGTATTTAGATATGCTAATCACAGCTATTATGGAATATCAACTTTGGAATGTCACATCACTTTAAATAAACAACAGTAAACGAAGCAGTTCTAAAAGGTCCTCCCTTCCTTAAAAGATAATGATATCAAATTTCTAGAAGGCAGAAATCTTTACCTCACTCCCCACACTTACCCATCCTCAATCTAAGCTACACTAGACCACTTTCTATTTCTCTCCATTCATTTGTTCACTCACTCTTTAACGAGCACGTATTAGGTACCAATCACATATAGGTCAGGTCCTATGCTATGTTAGTTATTACCAAGTCATAATTAATGTCACCAGAAAGTCACAGAGAAATGCCCAGTTCTTTACAAGATGGTATGGGTGATGTTTAGTTTTATGTGTCAGCTTGACTGGGCCACAGATATTTGATTAAATATTCTGGGCATGTTTATGAGGGTGTTTGGATTGGTAGACTGAGTAAAGCACATTGTCCTCCCCAGTGAGGGTGGGCCCCTCCAGCCTGCCAGGGCCTGAATAGAACAAACAATGGAGTAGGGAGACTTCTCTCTATGTGTCTGTCTTTGGAGATGCCTGTCATCTGCCTTCATACTCAACACTAGGACTGCAATTTATACCATTGGCTTTTCTGGCTCTCCAGCTTGTCAGCTACAGATCTTTGGACTTCTCAGCCAGCCTCCATAATCACAAGAGCCGAATACTTTGAGTAAATAAATTAATGAATGAATATAATAAATGTGTTATACATAATACATAATAATAAAAGTATATTATATATAATAAATGTATTTTTCTATATAAATATGTGTAAATTATATATTTATATATAAATTAGTCCTGTTTATCTGAAGAACTGTAGAAATTCAGAACCAGCCTCCCTAAAATGTGCCACTTTGGCATGTGAGTTAGTATTTTGAACTGAAGGCAATGAAGACCCTGAAGGTGGATAAGAAACTTTAGTTTCTCCTTGAGAATTTAAATTAGGGACCTTTCCCATAATAAGAGTTATCAACAGAAATAACATTGTATGACCTATGTGTAGAGCAGGGCAAACTTCTAACTAATGAACATCTGCTCTTCTTATCATCCTATAATGACACTTTGAAGCCCCAAGGCATCTTACCTAATCCTTAACTCAGAATGCCATATATACCTAATTTTAACTTTCCCTGCACCTCTCATATATGCGGGTTCCTATACATACATATATAATTAAATTTGGTTATTTTGTCTTGTTAATCTGTCATATGTAGATTTAATTATTAGATCAACTAAAAGAACCATGAGGATAGAGGAAAGTTTCATCTTCCCCAAAGAACCCAGACTAATACAGTATAATAAGTGAAAACCCCAACCAGTGCGCCCATTAGTTACACAATTATATCCACAGAACATCTTGTAATTCACATAACACTTCCTTGTTCATCCACTGACATCAATGCTTGCTTTCAGAATCAATCAATTCAAAGACTCATCAACTTCTGATAGTCTACCCTAAGAACTTCAGACCCTAATTCATAAACAATAAAAAAAATTACTTCCCTGTTGTGCTGCCATTTCACAGTTGCCTATCTTCTTTGTTGTAGGAAGTCAACAAATTTCATTTTACTTATATCTTAATAGGTGTCTCTATTTAAAGAGAGGACTTCTTTATACATTTCAGGGTAGACAATTACTTTCACAAATGTGTGAATGTTTAGAGCTCAAAGTCACCTTAGAAGCATTCTAATCCAACTCTCAAAATTAACTATCCTGTACAAAAAAGATAGAATGATTCCCTCAGAGTCATCCAGCCAGTTGGTAGCCTAGCCAGATGAGAGCCCAAATCATCAGATTTGAACAGAAACAAGCTCCCCTGTTTTCATATCAAGTGTATGGAGAAAAAAATACTAAAAAAAATGTTCAACTTCAAATAAACACTTGATTCATTGAACCAATCTTTCTAATTTCACTTTTACAAGTAAAATTTTATTGTTTTTCAAACTCCCACCAGGTACAATTAACTAATTCTCTCTCTCTCTCTCTCTCTCTCTCGCAGGCGCACACACACACAAACAAATTCCATCTTAGCAGGGGGCAGAGAGCGAGAACCTCTGCTTTTGACATATATACACACGTGTGTATAAATGTGTTCACCAATATGGTCATAAACTACATGAAGAGTTTTATAAGTATCCATATTCATATAAAGTTCTATAGTTTTTATTTTACTTATATTCAGTGAATAAAAGCTTCAACTCCTAATTCTAAAACCTAAAATCTAAAGAGCCTAAAGAATGGTCATCATTAATCAACTAAAGACTTCAAGATGGCAGAGGGAGTGGAAGTCACACTGACCTCCTCCAAGGACCAAATTGGAATTGCAACTGTGGAGAAATCACCTAAAAACAATGGAACAATAGCGAGAGAGGAGCCTTAAAACCTCGGACAGACAGAGGAATTGGCTTTAGCACAACCTAATTGGTAGGGAGTGCAATTAAGGCTCCAGAAGGTCGGCCGGATGCCCACAGGTGGCAGCACCAGAGGGATAGTGAAACAGCCAGTTGGATCCTCCTGAGAAGAGCAGAGTCTAAACCATAAGCAGGGATCTCCAGCCTGCAGTACCAGAATTAAAAAAGAAAGCACACAAGCAACAGCCAGTTACAAAAAGCACAGGGGTGCTCTCTGCCAGAGACAGGTGGCTACAGATGCAAAGAGCCACTTACCCTGGTTTTCAGCAAAGGTGGGGGCAAGTGGCTAGAGCTGCCTGAGGAGAGACTGGGGAGGGATGCATTTGGGAAAGAATTGAGAAAGTGGCCAGCAGGGTCCAGTGCTGAGTCACCTCCCATTCTACAGATGCCATCTTGCTAAGGCAGACCATTCCCCTAAGCAACACCAGTGAAAAAGAACAAGATAATCACGTCCCCAGGAGGCTCTACCCCACCGGGTGTTGTGCAGGCCCAGATGCTGAGTACAGAGTGGCAGCCACAAATAGTAGATCCCTGGCTAAAGAGGATGAAGAGTGTTCTACAGATGCTTCAGGAGAGTCTGGACCCAGAGGCATTGGAGAGGGAGCTAAGGGAGTAACCAGGGGGAATCCCGGTGCTGACTCCTCCCCTATATGGCAGCAGCCATCTTGGTCAGGCAGACCACTTCCCTGAGTGGCAGCAACATGAAAGGACACAATAACCCCACCGGCAGGAGGAACTCTGCCTGGCCCTGTGGTGCCTAAGCCTGACTATGGAGAGCAGAGTGACCAAATTAACAACTGGTGGAGACAGACATGAACAGTAGATTCCTGGAAGTCTCTTAAAGACAGCCTTAGGTCACACAAAGTCAATAGCTGACATCATCAGGGGAAGACACAGAAAAGAATAAAAATTAAAAAACAGTCTCCTATCATAGATGTTGACACCACAAAGTCATTAAGTCAAGACAGATCAATTTAAGAAGCAGAAGCAAAAAAAGAACAGTTTTTCAAATAATGGGGAAAAAAGAAATATCCCAAATTGAAGGGAAAGGAGGAATCCATAAAAAGAGAACTAAATGAAATAGAGGCAAGTAAACTAGAAGATGCTGAGTTCAAAAAAATGGTTCTAAGGAAGCTTAATGAGCTCAGTGAGCCCAAAGAGAATTACCAAATATGACAGAAAAACTCCAAGGAACTTACTGCAAACTATATCAGCATGAAAAAAGACATAGAAACTACCAAGAAGAGGCAAGAGGAAATTAGGAATACAAATTCTGAATTGAAAAACACAGTAGAAGGAATTAGAAGCAGGCTCAGTAAAGTGGAGGATTGAATCACTGAGCTAGAGAACAAGGAAGAAAAAAGCTTCCAAAAAGGACAAGAAAATGAAAAAGACTCAAAAAGAATGAAAAGGCATTTAGGGAAATGCAGGATAACCTGAAACATAATAATATCCATATAATAGGGATACCAGAAGGAGAAGAAGAGGAACAAGGTATAGAGAACCTGTGTAAAAATGTCATGATAAAAAACTTCCCTAATTGGAGGAGAGAAAAAGTCACACAAGTCCTGGAAGCACAGAGGGTCCCATCCAAGAGGAACTCAATGAGGCCCACTCCAAGAAACTTCATCATTAATATGGCAAATAGCAAAGAAAAGGAGAGAATCCTAAAGGCAGCAAGGTAGAAACAGGTAGTAACATACAAGAGAGCCCTGATATGGCTAACAGCTGCCTTCTCAACAGAACACTACAGGCCAGAAGGAATGGCAAGAAATATTCCAAGTAATGAAAAGCAAGGGCCTGCAACCAATACTGCTTTACCCAGCAAGGCTCTCAACTAAAATGGAAGGCGAAATAGGGAGTTTCCCAGACAAAAGAAGGCTAAAAGAATACACCTCCACCAAACCAGAACTGGAAGATATGCTAAAGAAATTGCTCTAACAAAATGAACAAAAAGAGTGAAAGGAGAGGAACACAGGAACAAAGGAAAAAATGAATAAGTATGTATCAGTAATAACTTTAAATGTAAATGTATTACAGCCCCAATCAAAAGACAAAGGATAGCTGAATGGATAAGAAAACATGACCTATACATATGTTCCCTACAAGAGACCCACCTCCGAACAAAGGACCTATACAGACTAAAAGTAAAGGGGTGGAAAAAAAATATTCCAAGCAAATGGACAGGGAAAAAGAAAGCAGGTATAGCAATACTTATATTAAACACAATAGATTTCAAAACAAAGGCCATAAAAAGGGACCCAGAAGGACTCTTCATAATATTCAAAGGAAGAGTCAATCAAGAAGACACAAACATTGTAAACCTACATGTACACATCATGAGAGCACCAAAAATATAAAGAAAATCTTGGAGGACTCCAAGAAAGATATAGACAGCAACACACTGATAATAGGGGATGTTGACACCCCACTGTCAAAAACGGATGGATCTTCCAAAAAGAAAAAGTCAACAAGCATATTGTGGAACTGAACAATGCATTAGATCAAATGGATTTAACTGACATTTAGAGAACCTCTCATCCCAAAGAAGAAAAATACACATTCTTTTCAAATGCACATGGAACATATTCAAAGATAGACCACATGATAGGACACAAAACAACCCTCAACAAATTCAGGAAAATTGAAATCATAACAAGCTTTTTCTCAGACCACAAGGGCTTGAAAATAGAAACCAATCTCAAGACACTAAAAATTATTCAAACTCATGGAGACTGAATAGCATACTTTTAAAAAATGAATGGGTCAATAATGAGATCAAAGGAGAAGTCAAAAAGTTTCTGAAAACAAATGAAAATGAACACACAACAGTCCAAAATCTATGGGACACAGCGTCAGCAGTCCTGAGACAGACAGTATAGCAACCCAGGCCTATCTAAAAAAGATAGAAACATTTCAAATAAGCAACCTAGCCATCTAGCTTCAAGAACTGGAGAAACAACAACAAACAGAGTCCAGAGCAAGTAGAAGGAAGGAAATAATCAAGATCAGAGCAGAATTGAATGACATGGAGACTAAAAGAACAATTCAAAAGATCATCAAATCCAGGAGCTGGTTCTTTGAAAAGATAAACAAAATCGACAAGCCTTTCAACAGACTTATTAAGAAAAAAAGGGGGAGAACCCAAAGAAATAATATCAGAAATGAAAGAGAAGTAACAACTGATACCACAGCAATACAAAGGATTGTAAGAAAATACTATGAACAATTACATGCCAAGAAATTTGCAAACCTGAGTGAAATGGACAAATTTCTAGAAAAATATAACCTTCCAATACTGAATGAAGATTAAGCAGAAAGCCTGAACAGACCAATAACAGCTGGGGAAATTGAAGATGTAATAAAAAAATTCCTGGCACACAAAAGACTTGCACCAGACAGTTTCACAGGAGAATATTACAAAACACATAAGGAAGAGTTAATCCCTATTCTTCTCAGACTATTCCTAAAAATCCTAGAAGAGGGAAGACTCCCAAACTCTTTTTATGAGGCCAGCATCATCCTAATCCCAAAACCAGACAAAGACATGACAAAGACACAACAAAGAAAGAAAACTACAGGCCAATATCGCTGATGAACATAGACACTAAAATCCTCAACAAAATATTAGCAAACTGCACCCAGCAATACATTAAAAAGATCATACACCATGATCAATTGGAATTCATCCCAGGGAAGCAAGAATGGTTCAATATTCACAAATCAATAAATGTAGTACATCACATAAACAAAATGAAAGACAAAAACCATGTGATCACATCAATAGATGCGGAAAAAAGCATTTGATAAGATAGAGCAACATATGATAAAAACACTCAGCAAAGTGGGAATAAAGGGGGCATATCTCAATATAATATAAGCCATATATGAAAAACCTACAGCCAACCTCATACTGGCAACTACTAAAATCTTTCCTACTCTGATCGGGAACAAGACAAGGATGTCCACTTTCACCACTTCTATTCACCATAGTATTGGAAGTCCTAGCCAAAGTGATCAGACAAGAGAAAGAAATAAAAGGCTTCCAAATTGGAAAGGAGGAAGTAAAACTATCACTGTTTGCAGATGACATGATAGTGTACATAGAAAACCCCATAGACTCCATCAAAAAATTACTCAACCTAATAAGTGAATTTGACAAAACAGCAGGATACAAAGTCAATGTTCAGCAATCAAAGACACTTTTGTATACAAACAATGAAATATCAGAATCAGAAATCAGGGCAAAAAATCCCTTTGCTATAGCAACAAGAAAAATTAAATACCTAGGAATAAACTTAACCAAGGAGATAAAAGACCTGTATGCAGAAAACTACACAACACTGAAGAAAGAAATTAAGGAAGATGCAAATAAATAGAAGCATATACTGTGTTCATGGATTGGAAGAATTAATATCATCAAAATGTCCATACTACCCAAAGTAATCTATAGATTCAATGCAATCCCTATTAAAATACCAATGATGTATTACACAGACATAAAACAAACATTTAAAAATGTATATGGAACCATAAATGACCCCAAATAGCCACAGCAATTTTGAGGAAGAACAGAGGAGGGATCACAATACCTGACTTCAAACTATATTACAAGGACACTGTAATCAAAACACTCTGGTACTGGCATAAGAACAGACACTTAGATCGATGGAACAGAAGAGAGAACCCAGAAATAACCCATGTCTCTATGGTCAATTACTATCCAACAAATGGTGCAGAAGCATAAAATGGAGTAAAAATAGCCTCTTCAACAAATGATGTTGGGAGAGCTGGACAGCTACATGCAAAAATATGAAATTCGACCACCAAGTTACACCATACACAAAAATAAACTCAAGATGGATAAAAGACATAAATATAAGCCATGACATCATAAAAGTCTTAGAGGAGAACATAGGCAGGAAACTCAGATATCCCACGCAGCAATATTTTCACCGATATGTCCCCTATAGTAAGGGACATAAAGGAAAAAAATAAACAAGTGGGACTTTATCAAAATAAGAAACTTCTCCATGGCTAAAGAAAACATCAGCAAAATGAAAAGGGACCAACTCCATGGGTAAATATATTTGCAAATTACACCTCTGACAGGGGTCTGATCTCCAAAATATATAAAGAACTCACATGACTCCACTCCAGGAAGACAAACAATCCAATTAAAAAATGGGCAAAGGACCTGAACAGACACTTTTCCAAGGAGGAGATACACAGGGTCCAGAGACATATGAAAGAATGCTCAGTATCACCAGCCATCAGAGAAATTCAAATTAAAACTACAATGAGATACCACTTTATACTGGTCAGAATGGCCATCATAAACAGATCAACAAACAATGGGTGCTGGCAAGGTTTTGGAGAAAAGGGGACCCTAGTACACTGTTGGTGGGAATGCAGACTGGTGCAGCCACTGTGGAAAACAGTCTGGAATTTCCTCAAAAAGCTAATGAAACTGCCTTTTGACCCAGCAATTCCACTTCTGGGATTATACCCTATGAATTCCAAAACACCAAATCAAAAGAACCTATGCACCCCAATTTACAGTAGTCAAGTGCTGGAAGCAACCTAAGTGCCCATCAGTTAAACAAGTAGATCAAAAAACTATGGTACATTTACACAATGGAATACTACACAGTTAAAAGAAAGAAAGAGTTACTACCCTTCACAACAGTGATGGATGGAACTGGAGAGCATTATGCTAAGTGAAATAAGCCAGGGGTTAAAAGACAAATACCATATGATCTCACCTATACGTGGAACGTAATCAACCAAACAAGCAAGCGAGAAAAATACAACCAGCAACAATGAAAGAAAAAGAAACTAACAAAAACAAGAGGGAAGGAGGGAGGCATGAAACAGGGAAAGGAAGGGGAAGGGTCAAATCAAGGAACATGTATGAAGGGCACATGGACAAAGCCAAAGTGGGGAAGGATTGAGGGAGGGAGATTGAGGTGGGAGGGGCAGGGGAAAGTGGTGACAGGTTTATGGAGACAAATGTGTTGAACAATAAATAATAAATTTAAAAATAAATAAATAATACCTCACTTGCATTCCCACACAACAATTTTTACAAAAAGGTAGAAGAGGATAATATTTAAAAACATGAACTTCAACATTAGCTACATGCAAGTTAAAAGTATAACTCTGCTACTTGAAAAGAGAATTCTTAAAGCTGCTTTTGCAATCTTAACCTCTTAAGGATAGAGTGACAGAAAATACAAACAGATGGACTCTTGTGTTTGGAAAAATTTGTTAGAATCATCTGTCCAGGTCAGAGGGCAGGGAGTGGGTGGGCAAATATTGCTGGAAGTAAAATCATAGTGGCCATATTTAGAGCTAATATTTAGCAATGATATATTTTAAACTGTCTGATTTAAAAAACAGTTAATAAAAGATAACTCTGTATTACTCAGCAAAACCCACCTAACAAAATATTTTTATTCTTAAGGGCTACCAAACCCTTAGAAATCAAAATCCTGTCTCTAGCAAAAAGATAAAACAAATAATCATTTTTGTCCCTTTACCGTCTATTGTCTCATGGAAGCACGTAGCTCTTGCTTCCTTATAATAGTCTTGCAGGAGATGGACCAGTCAGGGCCTGCTCTGATGTGATGGACAGGGGCTAGTGAGGTTGGGTATGGCGATGCAGTATGCTGATTACAACTGGTCTAAACCTAACCGCAGACACAGGCTGCGAGGATCATGCTTACACATTGGCACAGTTCAGGCAACTCCTGAGACCAGACAGTAAACCTCTGACTCTCTCAGATAACAGGGAATCAGAACAGCCAAACTAGCCCTAGCTGGTGTGGTTCAGGGGATTGAGCACTGGCCTGTGAACCAAAAGGTCACTGGTTTGATTCCCAGTGTAGGGCATATGCCTGGGTTGCCGGCCAGATCCCCAATAGGGGGCACATGAGATGCAACCACACATTGATGTTTCTCTCTCTCTCTTTCTCCTTCCCCTCCCTTCCCTTCTCTAAAAAAACATAAATAAAATCTTTTTTTTAAAAGTTTAAAAAAAAAAGGACAGCCAAGCCATAGTCCAAAAATAGTCATAAATATCACATCTGTCGTAAACTAATGCTGTCCTCAGGAAAAAAAAAAAATTCTCTGATAATAAAAGTATCCAGTTCTCAGAAGAATGGAGGAGAAGATGGTACAACATCCAAAGTTGTTCACAGTGTCCTGAAAGGAGGCCTCTTTTCATTTTTTATTTTTCTTTTAGTGGTAGGGTGAGCTAGCTGTAGAATTCATTTAGTATTAGCCATTGTCTAATTCTAGGACCTTGGTTATGTTACAGAACTTCCCTAGTCTTCTAATCCCTAAATTTATGGAATACAAATTATGTTAAGTAATAAATAAAACATGCTTAACATAGGGTCCAGCACATAATAACTGTTTAACCTATTATAGTCATTATTTCTTGTTTTATTCCCCCATAAGACTTGTTTTATGAAAAACACATTCATCTTACAGATTATGTAATATTGTTGCTAAGGATTATATAAAGCAAGTATTATAATCAGAAATATAAATTTAATTTAAAGAATGAAAAAGATGGGATGAAATGAAGAAAGCAGTATTTTCCCTTCTTTTACTGTTTGTTGTAGAGTACAAACTTAAAAATTCTTTGCAGTTCCTTTGTATGTCATTGGATATTGCTAATTTAATTACAAGTGACTCACATTTATTCATTAAGGTAGTTTGTTATCCTGCCTGATGTTGTTAGTGATTAATTAACTTTAACTACATTGAGGGAAAACAAAAGTTCACTTGACAAGTGTGTCAAGATCATCCCAAATTCCAACCTACTTTCTATACATCCAGTTCGCCAAGACAGTGTTTCCAGCTCCTTTGGACAGAGGGTAGAAGGTCAAAAACAAAAGAGTGGTGAGTCTTCAACCTCTGACATCTTATTCTCTACCCTCATGCCCTATTCCCAGCCTTCAAAAATCAATAAACTGGGTGAAGTAACAGGTGTGTCACAGGACCCAGTGGTGCCCCCATCTCTACGCCTTACTCCTTTAATGATGTTTGATAAATGTAGATGTTTACAGTTCAAACTGGGCTGCCCCACTTGTACTCACAAAAGAGAGATCCTCAGTATAGATATTTTACTCCCCATTTTTTCCAGGACTTAACCCTCCCACACCTGATGACTGCATTCATCAGTGACCCTGGGAGGCTAGGCCACCCACTGATCCAGGTACCCCCTAAGGAGAAAATGTTCAAAATCACTTTGCCCAGACTGTTGAGGAAAATGCCATTCAAATGCCTAATCAAAAGCACAATAAGCATCAAACCACATTATAACGTTCATGCTGTCGGAGAAAAAAGTCAGATTAGTTTGACAAGATTAGTTCTTTTAGAGTCATTTTGATTTCCCCCCATTACTCTGTAATCCCCCTTAGATGACTTTGAAAATTAATCTTCCTATTATTCTTGTATTCCTAGACATGAACATCATGCTGCCTGGTTTATGGCATCTGGTATCATGAGCCCCTCAGCAAGCCTCTCAGAGTTTTCAGAAGGTTTTGTTTCCTTTAATTCCTTAAGCATCCCAGGATTCAAGTCATTGTATCTTGTAATTTATTTTATTAATCCTAAGTGTATCTTAAAAGAAAAAGATAGAAAGTAATGAAAATACATTAGCATTTTTGATTACAAAAGATACCTTCAAGGGCATTCTCATTTCTTGAAAGAGATCCTGTGTTGTATAGTAATACTGGAGTGAGAAAACGACAGAACGGCTCAGATTTCCTCATAAATGGCTCTTGTCTCTTTTTAAATGGGGCACATTAAACCAGGGATTGCAGGGGCCTGAGCTAGAGATTCAAGCCAGATATTAGAAATCAGTGTGGCCCTTTCCCCAGAGCTGGCAACCATTCATACAACAAGCCATACCCCAGCTGAATTCCAAACAGCCTTCTCCAACTTCAGTGCTCCTACTTTAGTCCTAATCACAATCAACTTTCACCTAGACCATTATGAGTCTCCCAACCAATCTCTCTACTTCAACTCTTAGCTCTTACTACAAATCATACCACCACACAAATCACATCATGCTATTCCCCTGCTTAAAGTTTTCCCAGGGTTTCCCATTACAACCAGGGGAAAAAATACAAGTTCTTTTACATAGTATGTAAGGCTATGTATAAGGATATGACCTCTGCAATTCCAACCTTGCCTGGTGCAGTGAATTCTGCAATGTATGTATTCCTGAAAATTGCTGAGCTATGCAAAATCATGCAATTAAAAAAACAGAGTTCATGGGAAAAATGGGGGTAGGGGAGCAATACCCAAAAACCTCATTGGTGGCACATTTTTAAAAGGTAGAAACCTAATAAAAATAGTGGCACGGTCTTACATATTTTAAACGGTTAAGAAATATAGAAGTACTACAATCAATATGTCAGTTTACCTTGGACAGACTTGAAATGTGCTTGTAGAAGAGAATGCCAGAAGAGTTTCAACTTATGAATTATTGTTAAATGATGGGAGGAGGACTATCTGAAATCGTTAGGAAAGGTTGTAACACAGGTGGGTGGATGGGTATGATTCATATGCAAACAGTGAACTGAGGCAGCTGGCAGATGTCTGAGGTAAATGCACGTGTGCATTTAGTACATTCCTTCATCATTTGGTTCAGCTGGGCACGGTTTTCTGCATTCGCCTAGTGTTCCTCTCAGACAAAATCGCGCATAAGCAAATGCAAAATCCATGTTATGCACAAATTGTTCCCTATCAACTGTGTTGAAACAAATTTGCATTTGGAAAGCAAACATATCTAGTAGAGCCCACTGAACCTTCTGGCACACCATCCATACTGCACTGTGTTCAGCACCTCCATCAGGCTGTTTCTTCCTTTTGCATTTGCTGTTCCCTCTGCTTAGATTGTCCTTTCCTACTTTCTTCACAAGTGACTTCATTTCATCCTTCAAGCCTCAGTTTCAATGCCCCCTCTATTCTGAGACTAGGCTCCCTAAAGTAGACCTCCACTCTCATTATTCTCTATTCCACAGTCCTTTTTAAAAATTTTCCTTAGAGCTTCTATTATGAGCGTCAAATAACTAATTTATTTGTTTTTATTTGTTATTTTCTCTCTTCTACTAGAAAGGATGCTCCATGAGATTGGAAGCCATGTCCCTTGACACTTTTTAATGTCCTGGCCCTGGCAGGTACTGCGCTCAGTACAAACACAAGATGTAGGTACTTAGTATAATCACTTAAATGAATAAAAGGATGAAGGAATAATTATAGTTAAGCAAATACCAAATGTATCCAACAGGCTTTCACAGGATGGCCTTATTAATGCTGTTATAATACTTACTCTGTTAAACTCCTTACAATTTTGCTCTTATTCAGATTTAATGCTCTCATTATAAAGAGCTTGAAGGGAAACAGTACAAAATTAAATTTTTAAAAAATATATATGAAAGAGACTTCAAAGAAAAGATTATTAGACTCATGCAACACAAATATAATAATAATAAAAGTGAGACTGACAAAAAAGATGACTCATTCATGCTCTTTAAAATCTGGACTCTGATCCCAATGATGGTAACAGAAAAGTCTCATATTTGGCAAGTGATTAAACAGAGATTATGGATTTGGTGAGGCCCTTATTACAACTCCATGTCCAGTTTTAATATCCATCTTTTAAGAGTAATCTGAAGAAACTGAGAAGGATCTACAAAGAAGCATGTGAATAAGATTAAATAGTCACTATGAAGACAAGCTAAAAGCTACTTAGAGTCTTTGGTTTCTATCTTCTGCATCGCAGAAAAGAAATTGCCACTAAAATGTCTGAATGCCCTTTAATATCCAGTTTTTCAACTTCTTCAGCAGCAATAGAAGCTTCGAGTTTTAGCAGGGGATGGGGCCAGAGTAAAGGCCCCATTCCCCATCCTCCCTTGTAGTTATGTGTGATGTGTGACCATGGGGCACAATTCTGGCTAATGGGATGTGAATAGCTATTTCCAGTCAATTGCATGGCAACTTCTATCAACCTTCCCTAAGATAAAGCTGTGTCATACCCATTGTCTCTACCTCATTCAGTCTTTCATCTTGGAATGTAGATGTAACATCCTGAGCTCCGGTGCCATACTATATTGTGGGATGACCTTGAGAATATAGGTCATGGTCAAAGAGGCAGTAACATAGAAACATCCTGGGTCTCTGTAGACTTTGTCAAACAGGGCCACCATAGCATAAATTGTCTAACTATAACACTTTACCATGACACAGAAAATAGCTATCTGATTTAATTAAATTTTATTTTAGATTTTAATTTTAACTAGTAAGTCACAGAGGTAAATGTGCCCACACTTCATGTTCTACTGATTAGTTTAAGAAAACACCAAGTCTTAATAGGTGCCTTCAGTAAAAAAAAAAAGTCAGGCTACACAGGCATAGACAGAGAGTAAGAATGAGAAGTTGAATTGCTCTGTTTAATCAAGTGTTAGGAATTTGGGGACTTATGAAGGACATCCTGAGGGAAAATGGTGGAGACATGCAGAGAAATGAGAGAAGCGCCCAAAAGTGAAAGCAAGGGTTAACGAAATTCCATGACAGTTATTTCTACAACAATATTTACTCTAAAGCTGTCCTCCTCCACAATCAATAATTGCCCTCCACTCTTCCCAAACCTTCAGTAAAAGACGTCTGTGACTAACAACATTGTATTCATTCTGCTTGGATATATGAAAAAAGAGGAAAGGTGGAGATGGGTAGGCAAGAGTGACAGCTTCAGGTGCTGAGAGATAAGATTATTGCTGGCAAAATCTTCAAAGTATCACTCAATGTGGAACAACTTAGAAAAGAATAAATGTCCCCTACCTAATAAGCACACATACACAGAGGGAGAGAGATTTTGGTTAAGGGCTTGATGGACATCTGCTGAGGATAGAGTTAGGGACCCAATAATGTAGAGGATATCCAACCCTGAAAGACCTAGAAACATCCAGGCTAAAGACCTTTGAATGCATAATATCAAAAAACCTCTTTCTGGTCTGCATATATTCTTACCTATCCTTCAAAACTGTGTTCCAATGTCACCTCTATCAAGAGGTCATTCCTAATCCTCCTGCCTAGGATTAATCAGCCCCTCTTCCACAGTAATAGGGTATCTGAGACATTTCTCTCCCACTGTACTTGTCCCTTGGTGAGCTATTTCAGACCATGTTATTTTATATTTGTTTTATCTTTAGTGCTTAGCACATAATTAATACCCCCCAAAAAGCTTTAGAGAATTGAATCATGAGTTTTGTAATAAAAATAACCACATTGTAGAAAACTTAAAGGTAATCATTATAAATCTTTATTTTGCAAATAAAAAAACTAAGAACTAACAAAACTAACCGAATTTCCTAAATCACCCAGCTAGGAACAGGCAGCACAAGACTAAAACCCAGGTCTTTATATCCCAAATCACCCACTGTTGCCATGACATTACATTCACTATTATAAAGGCAAAACACCCCAGGAAAACCTGGAAAAATATGTAGACATTTGAACTTTCTCCCAAATTAGGTACTGTTTTGCTGTATGTCAAATGAAGCTGCATCTATTTGCTTCAAATTTGGGGAAAGGAAAGCATGAGTTCATGCTTTCTATTTTCAAAATTCCTTGTAAGTAAGTGTTGAATATGAATAATGATATAGACTAAGCAATGTACAGATAACTGCATAGATACGTCAGCCTTCCGGGGATCAAAAATTGCAGAGAAAAGTACATTTTTCAAACTAAATATTGTTATATGGTCCTGACCAAAAAAGAAACAGAAAAAAATAATTTGAATTAAGAAATCAGTTAATGCGGCACACATAGGTATTATTTTGACCCCCAGGCACAGAAGCACACTTGAGCTGCTCTCCCAGCTCTTCATATTCACCACCACATCTTATTTTATCTCCCTTATTTTTTCTCCTTTCCTAAAGCCACTCAATCTTTTATTGGCTTGTTGGCACTGTAGCATGCTTCCTGTGCTTTACTATCTCCTTTTCAAAGATAAACACTTCTCACATGAGAAATAGATGCCTTTAATTAGTATTAAAAGTCAAAGTGTATACCTGCCTTTGATGTTTTCTAGGATGCATTTTGGTTAATAGTAATATTCTCAATTCGGCACCATTCAACAGTTAATCAAAAGTCTGTTTAGTAAACATATTCTTGCAGTTACCCATCATACCTTAGTCCTAAGCATGCTTGTTAAGTGTAGTGAAGGAACTGAATTCTGAAATTAGAAAGTCTCTTTCATGAAACACACTTCTCTGAACTAATGTTTTGGAGAAATGGGAATGACAACTTTACAAAATCTAACTAAAATTTTAAATTTTGAAAATATCAAAGTTGATGAGAGAGAGGAATGACATCAGCAAGATGGAATTAGAGTTTTCTACCATCACCCCCCTCCCCACAGAATATACATTTTGAAAACCACTGCCAGGTAGGAGTACTTTTGTGGGAGCCCAAGAATACAGAGGTAAACACAGTTAAAGGGTTTGGAGAGACTGGCAACATAGCAACAGAGGCTCAAAACTCATGAAAGGGCTGCAGATATTATTAACTGCTTCATAGAGTCTGTCAGGAAATCTACACATGAGTCACTTGAGATGCCTTGCCTATTTTTCCTGAAAATTGGTCCATAGGAACACACAATGCTCAACACAGCTCACTAACCCACCCATCCCCCATGACTAGTTTTCCATGTACACCCCTGTGGAAATGCAAGTACAAGAATTTGCAGACAGTTCACAGGCACATGTAGAAAAGCAGCCCAGCTGTGGAATTGGAGAAAGCATACCAACTTGAGCAATTCAAGGCATTGCCCTAAGAAAAGTGAGAGTCTCTGAGCACCAGATTGTTTACAGGGTCAAGAGAAGGCATACAATCTTAAGAATTCCTCTACCAAGATGGAACAAGAAACGTGGAGTGCCTGCATCTATAAAACAAAGTTCTGAGAAAACCTCAGAATCGCTACTGTGAAGTAAGGTATTTCTGTCTTAAAGTCAGTCAGTAAAGACTGGAGGAGGTAACTCCTTCTTTAAATGCAAAGACAGTGATGCAAGATCTAAAGGAACATGAAAAATCAAGGAAACACAACAAACCAGAAGAACAAAATAAGTTTCTAGTAAACAACTCCAATAAAATGGAGATCAATGAATTGTATAAAAAATAACTCAAAACAATTATTTTAAGGAACCCTGGAGAGCTACAGGAGAACACAGACAACTCAAGGAAATCAGGAAATCAATGCATGAATAAAATGAGAAATTCAACAAATAGATAAAAATCATGTTTAAATAAATCAGAAATTCTGGAGCTGCAAAATGCCATGAATGAAATAAAAATGCAACAGAGCATCAACAGCAAACTTGATCAAACTGAAGAAAAAATGCCCTCACTTGATGACAAATCATTTGAAATTATTCATGGGAGAAAAGAGGAAAAAAATGAGAAAGTAAAAAAGTCTATCGGATTTATAAAACACCATTAGATATCTATTACATGCATTATGGGTGTCCCAGAGGAGAAAAGAGAAAGGGACACAAAACTTATTTAAAGTGAAACTACCTAAAAATTTCCCAAATCTGGGGAGAGACATGAACATCAAAGTACATAAAGCTCAAAATTATGCATGCCAATAATAACCCCCAGCTCACAAAAGCCTTGCAGCAGACGGTTTCACAGAAGAATTTTACAAAACATTTCAGGAAGAACTAACACCTGTCCTTCTCAAACTCTTCCAAATAATCCAAGACAAGGGAAGACTCCCAAACTCTTTTTATGAGGCCAGCATCATCCTAATCCCAAAACCAGACAAAGACATGACAAAGACACAACAAAGAAAGAAAACTACAGGCCAATATCGCTGATGAACATAGACACTAAAATCCTCAACAAAATATTAGCAAACTGCATCCAGCAATACATTAAAAAGATCATCCAACATGATCAACTGGGATTCATCCCAGGGAAGCAAGGATGGTTCAATATTTGCAAATCAATAAACATGATACTTCACATAAACAAAGGTAAAGACAGATATGGCATGATCATATCAATAGATGCAGAAAATGCTTTTGATAAGGTATATCACCCATTTATGATAAAAAACACTCAGCAAAGTGGGAATAAAGGGGGCATATCTCAATATAATATAAGCCATATATGAAAAACCTACAGCCAACCTCATACTCAATAGGCAACTACTAAAAGCTTTCATGCTAAGATCAGGAACAAGACAAGGATGTCCACTTTCACCACTTCTATTCACCACAGTATTGGAAGTCCTAGCCAAAGCGATCAGACAAGAGAAAGAAATAAAAGGCTTCCAAATTGGAAAGGAGGAAGTAAAACTATCATTATTTGCAGATGACATGATAGTGTACATAGAAAACCCTGTAGACTCCACCAAAAAACCACTCAACCTAATAAGTGAATTTGGCAAAACAGCAGATATTCAGAAATCAAAGGCTTTTTTGTACACCGACAATGAAATCTCAGAATCAGAAATCAGGAAAAAAAATTCCCTTTGCTATAGCAACAAGAAAAATAAAGTACCATGGAATAAACTTAACCAAGGAGGTAAAAGACCTGTATGCAGATAACTACACAACTGAAGAAAGAAATTAAGAAAGACACAAATAAATGGAAGCATGTACCATGTTCATGGTTTGGAGGTGTTAATATCATCAAAATGTCCATAGTACTCAAAGCAATTTATAGATTCAACACAATTCCTATTAAAATACCAATGATGTATGTCATAGACATAGAACAAACATTTCAAAAATTTATATGGAACCATAAATGACCCTGAATAGCTGCAGCAATATTGAGAACAAAAAACAAAGTAGGAAGGATCACAATACCTGACATCAAAATATATTACAAGGAATCAAGACAGTATGGTACTGGCATAAGAACAGACATATAGATCAATGGAGCAGTATAGCAGTATAGGGAGTCCAGAAATAAACCCATGTCTCTATGGTCAATTAATATTCAGCAAAGGGTACAGAAGCATAAAATGGAGTAAAACTAGGCTCTCCAACAAATGGTGTTAGGAGAGCTGGACAGCTACATGTAAAAAATTGAAATTCGACCAGCAACTTACACCATACACAAAAATAAACTCAAAGTGGATCAAGGCTTAAATATAAGTCATGAAACCATAGAAAATATGTCATGAAACCATAGAAGTCCTAGAGGAGAACATAGGCAAGAAACTCTCAGATATCCCATGCAGCAATATTTTCACTGATATGTCCCCTACAGCAAGAGACATAAAGGAAAGAATAAACAAATGGGACTTCATCAGAATAAGAAACTTCTGCATGGCTAAGGAAAACATCACAAAATGAAAAGGGAGCCAACCATATGGGAAAATATATTTGCCAATGATATCTCGGACAGGGGTTTGATCTCCAAAATATATAAAGAGTTATATGACTCCATTCCAGGAAGACAAACAATCCAATTAAAAAATGGGCAAAGGACCTGAACAGACACTTTTCCAAGGAGGACATACACAGGGCCCAGAGACATATGAAAGGATGCTCATCATCACTAGCCATCAGAGAAATGCAAATTAAAACCACAATGAAATTCCACTTTACACTGGTCAGAATGGCCATCATAAATCAACAAACAACAGGTGCTGACGAGGTTGTGGAGAAAATGGGGACCCTAGTACACTCTTGGTGGGAATGCAGACTCTGCAGCCACTGTGGAAAACAGTGTGGAATTTCCTCATAAGGCTAAAAATGGAACTGCCTTTTGACCCAGAGATTCCACTGTTGGGACTATACCCTAAGAATCCCAAAACACCAATTCAAAAAAACTTATGCACCCCAATGTTCATAGCAGCACAATTTACAGTAGCCAAGTAATGGAAGCAGGCTAAGTGTCCATCAATAAATGAATGGATCAAAAAACTATGGTACCTTTACACAATGGAATACTATGCAGCAGAAGGAAAGGAAGAGCTACTACCTTTGCAACAGAATGGATGGAACTGGAGAGCATTATGCTCAGTGAAATAAGCCAGGGGGTGAAAGACAAACACCATATGATCTCATCTATAAGTGGAACCTAATCAGCAAAGCAAGCAGACAAGGAAAATATAAACCATTAATATTTAAAGACAGAAGAAACTGTCGGGGATGGGAGGGAAAGGATGGAGAGGGATAGCAGGGAAGGAAAGGGGAAAGGTCAGATCAAGGAACATGTATGAAGGACACATGGATGAAGCCAAGGTAGGGAAGGATTCGGGGGGTGGGGGAATGGGGGGGGATGGAGACCAATGTATGTGAAAAATTTAAGAAGGAAAAAAGAAAGGGAGAGAAGGAAGGGAAGGTAAGGGAAGAAAGAAAGAAGAAAAAAGAAAGAAAGAAAGAAAGAAAGAAAGAAAGAAAGAAAGAAAGAAAGAAAGGAAGGAAGGAAGGAAGGAAGGAAGGAAGGAAGGAAGGAAGGAAGGAAGGAAGGAAGGAAGGAAGGAAGGAAGGAAGGAAGGAAGGAAGGAAGAAATTAAAAGAAAACAAATAACCAGAATGGCCAGAAAGTCAAACTGTATGGAAATCTGACAATCAAGGAGTTAAAGAGGAAACATTCCTCCAGACCGATAGGAGATGAGGGATCGGCAGCCTGGGGCAGAGAGGACACATGGCAATGCAGCAGCTAGAGGACAGGGCCGGTGAGACTGCAAGTGGCAGACCAGGCAGTCCTATGTTTGCTTGCATACAGTTAAACTAGAGGAACGGCTGGGGAACGAGACAGACCATGCAATCCAGGGTTCCAGTGCAGGAAAAGAAAGCCTCAAAACATCTACAGGTAAAAACCTGTGGGGGTCACGGTGGTAAAAGAAACTTCCAGCCTCAGAGGAGAGTCCGTTGGAGAAACCCACACGGTCCTAGACATACACAAGCCCTCCCACCTGGGAATCAGCACCAGAAGAGCCGAATTTGCTTGTGGGTGGCCAGGGAAGTGACTGAAAGCTGGCCAAGAGCTGAGAAACCAGCATTGTTCTCTCTCAGACCCCTCCCCCACAAACAGTGTCACAACTCAGTGACCTGTGTTGCTTCGCCCTGGTGAAAACCTAAGGCTCTGCCCCTTCCAACATAACAGGCATGCTGAGAAAAAGAAATATGGCCCAAATGAAAGAACAGATCAAAGCTCCAAAAATAAAACTAAACGATGGATAGCCAAGCTATCAGGTTGACAGTTCCAAACACCAGTAATACAGATGCTCACTGAATTGGTTGAGTATAGTCGCAAAATGGAGGAAAAAGTGAAGGCTACACAAAGTGAAATAAAGAAAAATATAAAGGGAACCAACAGTGAAGGGAAGGAAACTGGGACACAAATCAACAATTTGGAGCAGAAGGAAGAGATAAATATTCAACCAAAACAGAATGAAGAAACAAGAATTCCAAAAAGTGAGGAGAGGCTTAGGAACCTCTGGGACAACTTTAAACATTCCAACATCCGAATCACAGGGGAAGAGGGAGAAGGAAGAGAAGAAGAGGAGCAAGAAATTGAAAACTTATTTGAAAAAATAATGAAGGAGAATTTCCCCAGTCTGGCCAAGGAAATAGACTTCCAGGAGATCCAGAAAGCTCAGAGAGTCCCAAAGAAGTTGGACCCAAGGAAGCACACACCAAGGCACATCATAATTACATTACCCAGGATTAAAGATAAGGAGAGAATCTTAAAAGCTGCAAGAGAAAAGGAGACAGTTACCTGCAAAGGTGTTCCCATAAGACTATCAGCTGATTTCTCCAAAGAAACCTTGCAGGCAAGAAGGGGCTGGCAAGAAGTATTCAAAGTCATAAAAACCAAGGACCTATATCCAAGATTACTCTATCCAGCAAAGCTGTCATTTAGAATGGAAGGGCAGATAAAGTGTTTTCCAGATAAGGTCAAGTTAAAGGAGTTCATCATCTCCAATCCCTTATTATATGAAATGTTAAAGGAACTTACCTAAGAAAAAGAAGATCAAAAATTATGAACAGTAAAACAGAGGGAAGGGGGAGGGGGATGAATGGGGGGAAATGTACAGGGAATAAGCAGCATAAATATTAGGTACAAAATAGACAGGGGGAGGTTAAGAATAGTATAGGAAATGGAAAAGCCAAAGAACTTATATTTACAACCCATGGATATGAACTAAGGGGGAGTAGGGAATGCTGGGGGGTGGGATAGTATAGGGTGTAGGGGAATAAAGGGGAGCAAAAAGATTGGGACAACTGTAATAGCATAATCAATAAAATATATATGTAAAATAAAACAGTTCAAACAAAAAGAAAAGATCTGAGATGTAGCAGCTATTCTAATGTTTGCTAAGTGACCACATTTCCTTTGAGTTTTTAATTCATTTGAGAAGTATTTTTATTGAACATATTATTTAGTGCTCTGAATGCAACCTATCAGAGTTAGCATGAAAAGGTTAAGTAGTAAGAGCACTCATGTATAAAGGACCCATGGACAAAGCCAAAGTAGGAAAGGATTGAGGGAAAGAGGTGGGGGAGGGGGGCAGGGGAAAGCGGTGGTGGGAAGGTGGGCACAAATGTATTTGAACAATAAAATAAATAAACAAACAAATAAATAAATACCTGTACCTTATACAGATTTTCATCATTAAACTTATTTTTTTCTCAGAGGAAAAAAAAAGGCACCCAGAAGCTAAAGCTGGGAGAAAGTTTATATAAGCCCCATATATGGCATCCATGACTTGATCATTAGTGAAATTTTTCTGTATGTTAAATTCAACCTAGAAATCTTTCTTTTAGTCAGAAAGAGAGGAGTGATTCCCTATATCAACACTATGACTCTATGTGGCAAAACATAGAAAGCTCCCAGATAAAGAAGACAGACAATTTTGGAAAAATAATTACATAATTGAGGCCAGCCATTTTGAACATACTTTGGAGAGAGGAAAAAAAAAAACTGGGGCAGGGAATGTCTATACAAATAAAAACAGAGCTAACCAGGGCTATACAAACAATTGGAGAAGATTCTACTCAAAATATGAGCTTGAAGCTATCCAATGAAAATATTAATGTTCCATGCAATTAATATTAAGTCCTTTGAAGGAATATTCAAGTGGTCAGACCACTACTGAACAAAAACACAAGAGGGTACAAATTAAGGAGATTACTAAATCAGAAACAAAGAAACATATATTAAGCCCAAGACAGAAATAATTCTTAGCACAATAGAGTAAGGAATCCTCCATTTCCTTGGTATGGAAGCATTGGAAAACTCATACTGCCCTAAGACATACATGTAATTATACTTTGTCTCATATGTATATTAGTCAAGGTAAGTACATATGATATCATAACAAATTATCCCAAAATCTCTCAACAGGAGTTGATTTTTTTGTTCACATTGCCTGTCCCTCATGGAGTGGCTATAGTACTGCTCCCAGGCTCTGGATGACAGACTTACCTCCACCTGGAACATTGCTGGTAGTCACATCAGACAGGAAGAGAGTGTAGCAAGCCTCCTGCCACATCATAAAGCTTCTGCTCAGAAGTGACATGCCTCACTCACTATGATGCCCCGGCAAATCAAAAGGCCTTGCCTGAGTTCAACAGAGTAAGGATATGTAATCATGCCCAGGTAGGGTCCTTGACTGTGAGCCATGCAATCTTCCTCAGTATGCTCAAGATAACGGTGCACAGTCAATGGCATAATTCTGATTCTATAATGCCAAAGTTCTTCTGAAATAAAATTATCTTTACAAAGTTTCAAATAGAAGAGCTCTGGGCTTTATTATAAATAGCTGTCTGGATAGAGCAGATCCTATTGGTAGTAATGGTCAGTATTTTGGTATTTACAGTCATCAACTCCCCTTACTTTATAAATTTTATAAATTTTAACTCTGGGTATATTTGTGATTTTATGACTTCAGGCTGCCTGCTAAGGTCCTTAATGGGAAGGAGCAATAATCAAATTAATTGGGCTTTTTCCTGTATGTTGATTCTAAAACCTAACATCATACTCAAGTAAGAGTTTGAATAAGGTTGGGCTGTAAATTGGCATGTGTAAATTTAATATATTTTTGATTTCCCCCCAAGAAGCCAAATCTTTAAACACCATTCTTCAATAAAACCTTTATGAAAATAAAGTTTTTGTTAGCCCAAATATTTAATTTTAAAACAAAAAGCATAGATTTGATGGTAAAAACATCAGTCAGGAATTTATGAATAATTTTTCATGGTATGAACTTTACTTTGGTAAAGATAATAAAATGTATGCCACTTAAGTATTCAAAAAGTTATATAGTTATAAATCTAATTGAAAATACTCATGTACGTGTATCTCCTCTCACTACAAAAGATACAGTGGGTTGTGGATCTGTTTACCTTCAACTGAGAGGAAGCTACAGACCTCAGACAAGGTTTCCAGTAAATGGCTTCAGATTAAAATTCTCAAAAACAGCATTTATCATGTCATTTCAGCATGATACTGCCTGAAGGCAAGAGGAAGAATGAAAAGTTTCTTAATGTCCCCTTTACTCTTGGATCTTTTTTTCCCACCTTTCCACAACTCATCCAAGCCCCTATTCCTCAACCACTTATGTTTTTTTTAATAATAAGTTGTCCTTATTATAATAAAAGCACCTAGGAATTCCAGAGCTGAGATGTTTTCTATTCCCAGAATCCAAGGAATCAGCCCTGAACACTGCACAATTCTGACAAATTACAAGCTGCAATAGCATATCCTACTTCTTTCCCACAGGTGCTAACTAAAGAAAGCAAAAATAAGAGAGTTGGCTGATTGAATGACTACAGGAAGAGATGAGCTGATTTGTGTGAGTGGAGGAGCCTCCTATGCCAATGTCAGACTCCCACGAAAGTAGGAGAGACAGGGGTCAGAATTATTCTTTACTACCTTTTCCTCCTTTTTGACCACCTCCTTCACTTACTCTTTGCTCAATATCAACCCCACTTACCCCTTGGCTTCCAGAACCACCATTGCCCTTGATCTTGGCCCTGATTTTAGCCCTAACCATTTAAATCATCTGTTCACTTGTGTCAGACCTTGTCTTCAGATTCCCAGAAGTCCCCCTTAGAAAGCTCACCATTATGAATGGGAAGAAACAGGTAAGCCTATGACTGGAGATGAAAAACCTCCTTGCTGAGTGCCTGCTGAAGATTAAGACAAGTTTGAGAGGGGCCAGAGTCATATTTTAGATGTTTTGGAACATGTGTAAAAGTGACTAATCACGCAAAGTTGAACTGCCCCCTTCACATCCCTGTTTAAATTGCTTCCTGAGAGCTGCAATTTGATTTGCTTTAATCCTTGTCACATGCAAAAGCATAGCTCAAATGAAAGCTCTTCCTTGAAGCATTTGTCCTTCTCTGTATCTGCCCCTATGCAATATTATTTGCTCCTTCTTCCATGATCTTCAATACTTAATTCATAAACTTACTACAGCACTCCTGCATGTTATGGTATACAGCTCTGTGCATCTATATATCCACCCTGCAGTAAAGCACTCTCCCATGAGCAAAATTAAATCTTGTTTATCTTTATATCTGTGACACCAAACAGAGCACTGGACACATGAGAGGTGCCAAAGAGATCTTGCTCACTGAACTGAAATTTAGCTGAGGGGCAGCATTGTGGATAGCAGAAGTTACCTGCAGAGAAGTAACATGCCATACAGGGCAAAGAACATGAACTATGGCTTCAGAGAAACCCAAGGTCAAATCTCAACTCTTCCACCTACTAGTTATGCAACCTAAGACAATGTTACTTAACATCTGCAAAACTATTTTTGCCCCTATAAAATGGAGATAATCGTCTCCACCTCACTAGTCTGTAGTGTAAATTAACTAAAAGGCATGCACAGCGTGTGGTAACAAGATGAGTTGCAGTGACTGTGGCAGCTACTCCACCTAGATGTCTTCGGATCCCTCTTATTTGTTCTGTGTGCCTATCCCTCAGCTTCTGCGTGTTTCAGTCCTAGGGGCTGCTCCCACAATTTCCCTCAGACGACTGTCTTTGGGTTACTAAAGAAGCTTTCACCTAAACACAAAGAGCCCAAGGTTTAATCCTCAGGTAGATGGTTGTGGCTGATGACTGACTGGTATAGCAGCCTAAGAGCCCAGCTCCCTTGTGTGTGGGTGGCTCCTTCTGGGACCACGCTAAGGCACAAGTGTGACCTGCAATCACACCCTCGCTTGGTTTCTTCCTCGTTCCTTGTCATGCTTCCTCTACTTTCCTTCTGCCTTCTCCCGGAATCACTGACTTAATAAATTAGTTGGCATGAATCCTTGTCTCAGCATCTGCTCCTGGGAAGCTGACCTAAGACATCAGTGCTCCAAAAACAGTAATTATTGTTATAATCCAGAGTGGTTTAAAGAGAAATATACAAAATTGGCACCCTAAAAATATCTCCCTGTTGTCACTTTCATCCTTCATTTCCAATCTTGCCATCATTACATTTTACCTCATCAACATGTTCATCTCAGGGAAAAGGAGAACCAGAAAAACCTATTTTTTTTCTTCTTATAAAACATATGTGCATGCATGTTCTTAACTGGGTAGCTGCCTCTTTATAACTCAACACATAGCATCTCGAGGGTGATTAACAAAATGTGAAAAATAAAACAAAATTCTGTTCAGCGATGTCTCAGGGATGAGAAGAATGCCTTCCATGAAAATCTTATTCTGAAGACCCAAAATAACAGATGAGTCTATTCTGAGACTGGCAGATTCTGTCATATCTTGAGGACATTTTCCCCAAGGAACAGGGTGATTCTGAGGGGTAAATCCACTTTATACTGTGCTGTTTTGCTGAGACAACTTTTCAGTGGCATATCATAGAATTTCAAAAAACTGCTACTGGGTTATTTGAAGTTGTGTGTTTCTTTTTCTTTCACCAAAGCAGGCCTGGGCAATGCTATCCCTCAACTATGACACGACATTGTTTAAGTTCAAATGCAGGCTGTGCTACTTACCAGCTGAGGATTTTGAGTAAATTAATCTCTCTAAGCCCCAGTTTCCTTGTCAGCAAATTTGGAAAATTAACAGTCTTTTATAAGTATATCATAAAGTTGTTGTGAATAGTCAGAGAACAAATATACTTAAAGCATGTATCCCAGTGCCTGGCACTACAGAAAGTATATTTTTTGCTGTTGTTATTGTTTTTCTTTTTTGAATACTTCTTTTCCCCTACTCTTTTAAGTGAGCAAAGAAAACAAATTTAATTTGATGAACCTGGGATATATCTTTTGGATAAAAAAAAGGAGGGGATGGTCATTATCAAGGCCTCATTCTGTTTGCACTGGTATATCAAACTAGTAACCACTTGTGGAATTCACGTGAAATGGTATCATCTCAATATAAATAGAATTACCAAAGAGCCATCATTTCCCCACACTGGAACAGAGTCCGCAGAAGATGGTATGTTCCTTAATCACTGGAGACATTCAAGCAGGTACCAAATGACCACTTTCTGAGAAATTATATATATATAATAATATATATAAACTGATTATTTTATATATATTATATATATTTTATATATATAATAATCAGTTTATATATAAATATATATATATATATAAATCAGTTTATATATATGTAAAATCAGTTGAGTCTCTTTGGTCTCAATGCATGGCAATTACAAGGGACTTAAGCCAAGAGGGAATGTACCATTAGGTTGCTGGTTGTCTTATGAAAGCTGTGGGTAGCTACACGGACAAGACCCCAATATCGTCACGTGTGTGTATTTCTTCTGTCTCCACATGCCTGCTTCTCTTGTCTCTCTGAACAAGCAGAGCCTTCTTCTGCTTCTGAGTTTTGATGGCAGAATGTGATCCCCAAAATGATAAATGGACTAATGCTCTCTAGTTTTCACAACCCAGATTCCTCTGTGCTTGGTTCAACAGCAATCAGGACCAGTCAAAACAATCAAATGTGGCTAGGAATCAGGATTCCACTGTATTTACATTGTCTTTCTCACAGTGACCATGGACGAGATGAAAGGAGGAGAGGTAGTGCCCCAGAAAGAAGGCAGAAGTTCTGAGCAGTGGGGAGAAGGCCATGAGCTTCTTCAGGACAGACAAAATATGTCTTCACTACACTCTAGAATGAAAAGTGAGAGCAATTTCCTTTAATTTTCTTCTACCTTGGAAATTCTATTAGTCCAGAGTAAAATTATCCACAATAGATTTAAATTAATTATTAATTTAAAAAATCAGTCTGAAACATTAAAAATTATGAAAATCATTCCTTAATTTCTTCCATTTAACAATGAAGGATTTAGCCATATGAAGACATGTACCACATGTCACTAAATGTAACGCACCATTGATTATAAAACACATCATTGTTTTATGTACTACTAAGAAAGAAAAACATGTAAATGTAGTTATCAACTGTAAAAAGTATCCCAATTTCAGAGATGTTAAATTGTGAATATGTGTGCATCTTAGAATTGATGAGATATGAAATATTAGTTTGAATGTTCCATAAGCTCTGACATGGGCTCTCTGTTTTCCTTCATTTAACAAATGAGGTTTGAGTCAGTTAGGCAAACATTTTATGAGCATATGATAAGCACTGTGATAGGCAGGGGGATGCAGAAATGGTTAAAAAGTCATCTCTATCTTCTTCGAATTTATAGGGTGAGAGAAGCAAGCCACAGAAACAAATAATTGCAGTAGAGGTGCTCATGATCTAATAAGTATTCTCGGGTTTTGAAATGCAACAAGTTCCTTCCTAGCGTACAGCCTTTCACATGCTATTCCTTCTGCTAGCAATGCTTCCTCTCCTTTACCTGGCTGACTGCTATTCATCCCTTAATCTCAAGTTTTCTCCATAGGGACACACATGTGAGCCCTGTTACTAGTTTATAGTGGCATGGCTCTTTTCCTTCAAAGCCCCTATCTCCACTGTAACTGAAATTAATGTTCAAAACTTGAAAAGTTAATGTTTTTATGTTTGGTTTGGGCTCCTTTTCTATTTAGCTGAAGAAGCTTTCTGCTCATTTTCCATGAATACATAAAGGTAAACATTGACATTATGTAAAGCAAATTAGGAAAAGTCCCTGTGAAAACCGAGGACAGTAGATACAAAAGGGGTTCAGGCACAGGCAGGATCTCACCTGGTGAGAGGAATCAGGAAAGGTTTCATGAGGAGGTAGCATCTGACCTAGGCTTAAGGGATCTCACAGGTAGCTAAGTGTTGGAGAAAGGCATTCCAGGCAGAGGTGTTGAAATGATTCAGGATCAGAAGTGGGGAGAGAAAGGCATCTTTGGGGAACAATATTTAGTCAAGTTTGCAAGTAGTAAAGGTAGATTGAGGAGAAATTAAGAGAAGAGGAGGATTTAACATTAAACTAACGAAGTTTCAGTTTCAGACCTTTCACTTGCCTGGCTGCTTCTAAGGATGGTGAGGTTCTGTTCCAGGGACACAAGGAGGAAGCAGTGGCCTTAGCAGCCCCTGGAGGCCTGGTGAGCTGCCTCAGCCTGGAGGTCACCTTTTTACGGTTTCCTGGAACTACACTTCCAACAGCACCTCCACACCTACCTGTCCTCCAGCCAAAAATTGCCTATGACAGACCTTGACAAGAATCTGGATGCCATCACTGACTCCAAAAAGAAGGGTCTAAAAGAGATGCTGCTCTGAAATCCAGCAGGAAGTTGTTGGCAAAAGGAGGGGCACTGAGCAACCTGAGGAAAACAACTAGCTGCTTGTGGCTGCTGCTCTGGCAGCCCTGCTGAGAGACATCACAAGAACAGGCTTCTTAAGGCTGCCGTGGGATGAGAAGCACCTTCGAAGCCAAGTCCTGCCCAGGAAGTTATAGGTACAGCATTCCCAAGACAAAGTTCTAAAACAGAAAACTCATTTTTACACAATTAGAAACAAATTTCTATCAATTGTGCTGGAGAAAAATTGGATTTTCTCTATAGAAAATTATAAAATCATTGTCATATGAAGAAATGACCAAAAGGCATGCAACCAAATATATAGGGAAGGAGTGTGTGGAGGTATATTATAGAGGAAATTAATAAGTCATTTTTCTGAATCATGTGATGATTGTGATATTACCTTTTTAAAAATTAGTAATGGGTATGATTTCTTTTCTCATTAAAGATGAGTGAGTATTCATATTTTCTGCCTAATTTATAATTCTTTATTTTACCTTTTTTTTTTAAAGAGAGCTCCAAAAATTACCTCAGCTTCAGGCTTCTCAAAACTTTTATTTGATCCCATCTGAGAGTCTGGGTTGTCAATTTCAAGAGCTGAGATTTTTAGTCAGGAAAGGAGGAGCAGAGAATATGTCAACTAATCCTTTTTCATGCTAATTTGTATGAGAAAGAACACAAATCTTTATATAGCAGCATTGCAACTTTATCTCTCATGGACAGTGTTGATAATTACTTGGAAATTAAATGCCTTCATTTTTCTTAAAGTTTTTCTTCTACTTTGCAATTTTGCTGCAGGAATTTATCTGCCAATTCTCCATTTTGAAACAGAAAGACTTGCCTGTAAAGTATAACTATTTTGCTCAGATCGAAGTTCCTTCTCTAACATCATGATGTTATTAATACATTACATCCATTTGATCCATATCACTTTTCCTGAGTTTGGCTACCAGCACAGATTAATAGTTGTCTTTGCATTATGCAGTAGAACTTAATTTCTATTTGAATGTTTAACAGCATTGTAATGATTTTATTGCAATTAACAATGATTAATGTTTCCCTTCCAGTCTCAAAATCAATATTCACAAAGTGTAGGAGATAGGCAGGAATGTGTGAGTTAGTAGAACTGGAGACTTTCAATTAACTGAGGGAAGGTGAAGGAAAGCTGAAAGGCACTAGCACTGATTAAGCACCTACTATGTTCTGGGCACTTTACTAGAGATTTAACAGAATAGAAATGGTAGTAGAAAAGGCAATAGTAACCTTGACTGGTGTGGCTCAGTGGACTGAGTGCTGGCCTGCAAACCAAACATCACAAGTTTGATTCCCATTCATGGCACATGCCTTGGTTGTGGTCCAGGTCCCTATTGGGGGGGGTGTGAGAGTGTGAGAGGCAATATCTCTCACACATTGATGTTTCTTTCTCTCTTTCTCCCTCCCTTTCCCTCTCTCTAAAAGTAAATAAAATAAAATCTTTTTAAAAAACTATTTTTGAAAAGGTGGTAGTCAAACTATCTAACATTTACTGCACATTTACTCTGAGGTAAGCACTTTCCAAATATTTCCTCGGTTGGTCTTCCTACTAATTATCTAAGGTGAATAATAGTATTTTTATTTCTATTCCTTTTTATGGATGAGGAATCTGAGGCTCAGAGAGGTCAAGTAAGTTGCCAATAATCATAAAAGTGATGAGTAAAAGACTCCAAACTTGAATTTATATCTGTCCAATTCCAGAGCTCCATAAATGTAATACCCATTGTATTAGTTTTCTGTGGGTGCATAATAAATTACCATAAACTTACACCCATTTAATATCTCACAGTTCTATAAGTCAGAAGTCCCAGTGTGCTCAACCAGTTATCTCCTTAGATTCTCACTGCTGGAAATCAAGGTGTGTCAGATGGACTGGGTTCTTATCTGGAAACTGGGGAAGAATCCACTTCTGAGCTGATTCAGGTTGTTGGAAAAATTCAGGTCCTTGAGATTATAAAACAAGGGTCCCCACATCTCTGTTGGTTTTCAGGCAGGAATCTTTCCTCAGCTTCTAGAGACCTCTCTCATTCTTTGGCACATGGAAACCTCCATCTTCAAGCCACCAAGAGTGCACTGAAGCCTTTGCAAACCTTTTAATTTTCCTTCTACTAGTTGGTATAAAATCTCTGCTTTTAAATGACTGATTAGCAAATTTAATTACATCTGCAGAATCCCTCTGTGGTATAATGTGACATAATCATGGACGTGATATCCCAACATATCTACAGTCTTGAAGAACAGGGCAGAAAATCTTTAGGGGGAATCTTGCAATCCTCCCTACCAAACCCAGACTATCCTCTATCCCACATGTATGCTCTATCATTTAGTCTTGACCAAAACTTTTTCAAGAAGATACTAGTGTTTACTCTAAAACAACAAGAAAACCAGGACTCTTAGCCAGAGTAATCCTCTGGGAAGAAACGGTAGGAAGGTTAAATCTACATTTCATGTGATAATAGTCTTATGCATATTTTAGCATTTTCCACTTGTCCCTTCATTATCATCCCTCATTGAGTCATGTTCAGGCCACCCTGAAGATGCCAAGATGTACCACGTACTCACCTGCAGCCCTTCGTAGGTAAACACAGTTCCCTCTGCCTAGAACTCTGATCTGTTTCTGCTTGGCCTACTCCTATTTCTTGTTCAGGTCTGATGTAAGCCTTCCCTCCTTTGCAAGCCCCTCCCCATCCTAAGACTGGAATAAAGGTCTCTCTTGCGTGGAAGCATCTTGTACCCATTGTAATGGGACTTAGTGACCTGTATTGTAACTCCTACCTATTTACCTGTCTCCACTCACTGATATAATAGTTTGCTTTATTGCTAGTTTAGAAATCTTTTGCATGGTTTTGGATTATTTCTTTTCAGTTTAGAATTTTTGAGCAATTCCCATTGGTAAATAAATAAATAAATAAATAGTCATCTCTCAAAATAAAGATGCTGAAGGAGCACAGAGTGGTAACAAAGAACCTTGTTTATCCCTACAACATTTCAAAAAATCTGCATTAATGCCAAGACTTTCATAGTAGGCACGTCCCACAGCTAATTATGTGCACCTCTTCTTTCTCTCCTACCCTTTTGATATAATTTGGACTAAAAAGGTATTTGGACTACTAAAAATCTACACATCATTTTTCTTTGGACTTCATGGCCTGAGTTTATTGACAAACCACGTTAAAAATGGAAGTGAACAAGAGAAATGAGGAGAATCTTTTTGGAAATGTGTGCCTGCTTAATTAAAACAAAATATTGGAGAAAAATATTCAAATTGGAAAATGTATTTAAATCCCAATTAAAAGGTTTGGTTTCTTTTTAAAGTAACCCTCTTTCAAAAATGTTATTATAAGTTTGAGATATAAAATTTAAGAAGAAAAAAGAATAGTTTAGAGAATCAAGGAAAGAGAAAAGTCAAGACATGTAGAAGTAGGAAGACTGAAACAACAAATTCTTCACAATTAAGTGCTGAGTTTTTCAGCCATAGCAAATAGAAAATTATACCAGCACCATCTGTACACATTTTTACAAAAATAAAGAAGATATAAAACAATTAAAAAGTCATTAGATAGCAGCCATCGATGTTTGAATCCTGAGACCTAGAAAAGAAATAAGATCCAGAGGTGAGTTGTTTAGAGACAAGTGGATAGAAAAAGAGTATCAGATTTCTAAAGGTGTTTCTTCTGTTCTCTGGCCACTTCAAAATTGCCTTCAGTCAGGGTTCTCTAAAATTCCTCAAATACCCAATATAGTAACTCTATTGTACTATGTAAGGTGAGTTTGGCGGGGGGTAGACCAAAATTTCACATGAAATAACTTGGACCAACCTAGCACAAAAATAAGTAAAAATTTAACAATTTCCTAGCTAACTTGATCCCTAAAAGCAGCTAAAAATTGAAACTTAAGTATAAAATGAACTTTTGATATAGCTTTTTCCCAATTTTTCACCAAAATAGCATTGAAGCTTCAGAAAAAGACAAAAATCATAGAATACCAGCAGACATACTGTTGGATATACTATACCCAAAATCTAGGATATTTTGTCCTTATATTCAAGGCTGGTAGAGTAGGACAGAAAAATCTACATGACTCCTGAGCCTGCATAAGAAGGAGAAATAAGCCCTGGCTGGTGTGGCTTTGTGGTCTGAGCACTGGACTGAAAACCAAAAGGACACCAGTTTGATTCCTTATCAGGGCACATGCCTGGGTTGCAGGCCAGGTCCCTGGTTGGGGGAGCGTGCGAAAGGCAATCAATTGATGTTTCTCTCACACATCCATGTTTCTCCCCTTCTCTTTCTCCCTCCCTTCTCCTCTCTCTGAAAATAAATAAAATCTTTTCAAAAAGAGAGAAATATACTAAGTATCTCCTTGTCTCAGTTTGAGTTCCTTGATTACAACAAAACCTGTTACCATAATCCAAAAGAAATTTATCAGAAGTAACAGCCTTGAAAATGTGCAGGGCCCGAGAAAGCACCAGATGATAAGATGTCTGCTGATAAGTAGGAACCACCATTAGCCTTATGGAAGGTGAAGTGGATTTTCAGACATTTTTATTCACCTTCTCTTCCTTCTATTCCAGGAAAAGAACATTTCACTACCTAGTTTGGAAGTTGTGCCTCTATCTAGGCTAAGGAAGAATGGATCTCCTGACTCAAATCCCATCAAATGGTATCCCACGAAATAATAGAACAAAACACAAAACTCCTTTCCACAGCCTACAGGATATAAATGACCCAGTTCCTACCACCTGTCCATCCTCATTACCTTCTCCTCTTTCTCTATCCCCCCTCTCCCTCACTATGGTCCAACTTCAGGCCTTTCTTACAATACCTGCCCCAGAACTCTTGTACTACTGTTCCCTCTGCCCAGAAAGCTGTTCCCCTAGGGCCTCCCATAGTTCATCCCATGCCCACCTCTCTCTTGTCACTTAGGTTTCAGCTCCAGTGACAGACACCTTCAAGAGAGACCTTGCCTAACTACCCACCTCCTCATTTCCCACTTTCAGACATTTTCAAGCACATATTCCCATTTCATTATCATGGCAATCATCAATACCTAAAATTATTTATTTTCTGACTTTATTGTCTGTTTGGCACCGCTTTACCCTTCTGCTCCTTTACCCTTCTGCAATGAGGGCAGAGACCGTATCTGTTCTCCCCTATTATATCTGTATCTTCTGACTAGTGCTTTTTTAATTATTAATTTATTTATTTCCTTTTTTTAAAAATTTTCACATACATTTGTATCCATTTACCCACCACCACTTTCCCCTGCCCCACCCACCCCCACCTCCCCCCACCTCAATCCTTCCCCACCTTGGCTTCATCCATGTGTCCTTCACACCTATTTAGTGTTTAGACATAATATGAAATCAGCAGAACTAAATGAATGTGTGAACCAATACTGCAGCTTTTACTGAATTTTTCAGAATTAATGATAGCTTTGTTTCTCATGGTGAACTATTAGATCTTCCAAGGTAGGAGCTGAGTCTCCCTCATCGCCATGCGCTAGTGCCCAGCACAGCACCTGACTTAGAGTAAGGTCCTCAACAAATGTTTAATGATGTGAATTCTATTTAGCTCTGGGCTCTTTCTTTATGAACTGCTAGGCAGGTAGGCTATACCTAGAGAAAGCTATTTTCTAAAAACAGTCCAAATCAGATTTCATAAGATGATAATAGCTAGAATAAAAAGTCCTTCCCATGAAAGCTCTGAAAACAGTACAAACATTCTAAAACATTTATCACCCTGAAATTCTTTAGCCTAGTGTCTTTCTCCAACAGCATGAATAAATGTGGCTGGGAAGTTCATCCCAACTGTCAGCAGACCGGCCAGGGGCTCAGAACAAGCAGCTCCCCCTGGGCCGCCCATCCAAAGGGCAAGACAATGAGAAGCACCACCAACAACAACAAAAAAAATCTTCCATGAAAACTGAACAAATATCTCCCCTGGTAATAAATAGTTCAGCTAGGGAATTATAATTGTGTGTATAATGCAGCTCAGATATAGGGCATAATTACATTCTAGAATCCATACAGTAATAAAAAGCTCCAGTCAGGGAGAAGAATGCTTGTTTGCCATGGTTTGACAGGCAAGCAACAAACAAGAGCCATTTTTTTGCCATTTATTCAATAAAATCAGCATATTAAATATTCAAACTGAGTGTCTCTGTTAAGCAACTCACTTATACCTCTCCTCCTTCCTCCCTCCCCACCTCTTCTAGCTTTGTTTTCATCAAGTCAGAGAGGAAAAAAATAAAACCAAATCCGTGATGAGATTTTTAATGAGGCTGCTGCTCAGAGGTTCTGCTGCATCCAGGAGCCACCTATCCAGTCCCCAGGGGGTGCAGAGTTCAGGATAGGGGTATGGCTAGTTAGGGAAGGACCCCAGACAGTGGGCAGACCACGATTTTCAACCAAGGAGAATGAGTAAGTAGGAGAAGGGGTGTGTAGAAGAGCGGGGAAGGAATCAGCTTCCCCTATACCACGCATCAATAAGAAAAGGCACCTGGCCTGAAAATGTTTAACTGGATATTAGGAATTGTGAACTCTAGCTAATAAAACAGCTGGCAACACAACACAGAGTAAAAGAACCAGGGCAAAGGAGAGAAAGGTTAGAAGGCTGGGGAACTAGATTAGAACAATTAAGAGAAACTGGCATATAGAGTGAACACAATTGACTAATTTCTCTCTGATAGACAGAGAGGGGATTCAAATATTTTCTTAGACAACCCAACTGCCTTCTGCCCTTTCTTTTATCTCCCATTTGGAAAAAGGTTTGGACTTCTCCATTGTAATCTGTCTTGGAGGAAAGAGGTTACAAGTAGACAGGATGAAGAAGAGAATCTGGAAAAGTCACTAGCTCCAGAATAAAGGAAAAAAAGATTGTCATGCTTCCCTCTCAGCCATGGCAGCAGCAACAAGCTTTAATCCAACTCTGTCTCTGAGGCTGACCAGCAGAGCTGAGGGACACGTAGCAGGCAGAACCTTGGGAGGTCAATCCGCTCTGGCATAGGAGGGAGTGAGGTCAATGGTAACGAGCAATAATGAGGCAGAATGCAAATTACAGAAATTTATAAAGTTGTTTCTGCTCAGTGAGCAGATTCCAGATAAGTTGAGTGTTAATAAGGCAGGCAAGTTTTCAGCTCTGCCAGCTGTTGGGAAGGTGCTGGCATGCTCTTAACCCGGTATTTATTGGCTGCTACTCATTGCTTTGACAGCACACATGCGTACATAAGTATGTTTACTCACAACATGCATAATCGTCCTGTCACAACACAAATGCAAATCAGCAGCCTGTCTCCAAGCAGAGGGGCAGATCTAAAACCCATGGCCCTTAAGGAAAACTTTCTGAAAGCACTCCCTTTCACTAAAAGTAATTGATCCCCACAGGTTGCCCCGGTACGGACTATGGCTTCTGTGAGGAGGAAGAGGCAGAATCTCAGTTCCATTTTACACAGAGCAGAGCCTGATAAGGAATTCATCTTGAACAAGCTGAGTAATTGGTTATAGTGTCCTATAAATTCGGGAGGGTAAAACTGAATGGTTATTACATGTGATTGAAGGGTTTTAAGAAGCTGCAGTGGCCTCTGAGCACCCTGTGCAAATGTATCTTGTAGAATTAGCAGCAATAGGGACACCAACCAGCTCTGTGACAAACTGAGCTCTTCTGTATGCACTTGAATATGTATGTAAGCTACTAAAGATTCTGTCATATGAAACAAAATGGCCCTTCAAGCACACTTAAAGAACAAGAGGAGAGCTGGCCAAGGAGGAGACTGAGAAATCCATAGAAATTTTGAAATGGGAAAGGAATTTTATTCAAGATCACTTAGGATTAGGCAGAGAGGAGTGGGCACCAATATTTGGTACCAACTAGATGTCAACTGTATTACGCATACTCCCCCAGGTAAACCAACTGGCTACCCTACACTTTACAGAGAAGGAAACAGAGGCTTGGGGAAGTTAAGAGGCACCCAAAGTCCCAGCAACTTGGGAAGGGACAGTGCTGAGACTCAGCCACAGTTCTGGCTGACTGCCAATCCTGCAATCCTCTGAGGCTGGTTCCAATCTGCTTCAGGTCAAGAAGGGATTTATCGAAGAGTCACACTGAAATCCTGGACCTAAAGTGGGCTGAGTTTGAGAAGCCAGAAATAAATTCATACCGAACAAGAGAGCTGCCCTGAAGATGAATTCATGATATAAATTCTCTGAGGGGTAACTATAAACCACAGTCAAAAGGCTGATTTCACAACCCCCATGCAGTAGCCAGTCTCCACGTTTTATCGCCACACATCCAACTAGCTGGGGTCACATCTTTTATGAAAACAAGTTTTCCTGAAGAGGACCTCTTCCTCGCATCAGCTAAGGGGCCATCCATTCTCTAGTGTCCTTCCTGAGCAGCACCCATTGCCCTCAGTTTCTCTTTTGTTTATTCCATACCTCCCTTTCAACATTTCTTTGTCCTGATACTTTTAGGTTTCCAAAGTAACTCAATGGTTAGTTACTATGTCATACTTTCTTTTTTTCTTTTTTAAAAATTTTTATTGTTCAAATACATTTGTCTCCATTTTCCCACCACCACTTTCCCCTGCCCCTCCCACTCCTACCTCCCTCTCTCAATCCTTCCCCACTTTGGCTTTGTCCATATGTCCTCCACACGTGTTCCTTGATTTGACCGTTCCCCTTCTTTTCCCTGTTACCTGCCTCCCTCCGTCCCTCTCACTTCTCCTGGTTTCTTCTTTCTTTCAATGTAGCTGGTTATATTTTCCTTGTTTGTTTTGTTGATTAGGCTCCACTTATAGCTGAGATCATATGGTATTTGTCTTTCACCACCTGGCTTATTTCACTTCGCATAATGCTCTCCAGTTCCATCCATGCTGTCTCCAAGGTCATAGTAGCTCCTTCTTTCTTTCTGCTGCGTAGTTTTCCACTGTGTAAATGTACCATAGTTTTTTGACCCACTCATTTACTGATGGGCACTTAGGTGGCTTCCAGCACTTGGCTATTGTAAACTGTGCTGCAATGAACATTGGGGTACTTAGGTCCTTTAGAACTGATGTTTTTGGATTCTTAGGATATAATCCCAGCAGTGGAATCACTGGGTCAGAGGCAGTCCCATTTTTAGGTTTTTGAGGAAATTCCACATTGTTTTCCACAGTGGCTGCACCAGTCTGCATTCCCACCAACAGTGTACTAGGGTCCCCGTTTTCTCCACAGCCTCACCAGCACCTGTTGTTTGTTGATTTGTTTATGATGGTCATTCTGACCAGTGTGAAGTGTGATCTCATTATGGTTTTAATTTGCATTTCTCTGATGGCTAGTGATGATGAGAATCCTTTCATATGGCTCTGGGCGCTGTTTATGTCCTCCTTGGAAAAGTGTCTGTTCAGGTCCTTTGCCCATTTTTTAATTGGATTGTTTGTCTTCCTGGAGTGGAGTCATGTGAGTTCTTTATATATTTTGGAGATCAGACCCCTGTCAGAGGTGTAATTTGCAAATATATTTACCCATGGAGTTGGTCCCTTTTCATTTTGCTGATGTTTTCTTTAGCCATGAAGAAGTTTCTTATTTTGATAAAGTCCCACTTGTTTATTTTTTTCCTTTATGTCCCTTACTGTAGGGGACATATCGGTGAAAATATTGCTGCGTGGGATATCTGAGTTTCCTGCCTATGTTCTCCTCTAAGACTTTTATGATGTCATGGCTTATATTTATGTCTTTTATCCATCTTGAGTTTATTTTTGTGTATGGTGTAAGTTGGTAGTCAAATTTCAATTTTTTGCATGTAGCTGTCCAGCTCTCCCAACACCTTTTGTGGAAACTATCTTACATTATTTGACATGAGTGGGGACTGCCAAAAAATGGAAAACCTGATACCAAAGGGATGAATCTCTGTTAGTGCAATGAAGTAGGTGGGGTGCAGCTCCATGCTATGGAAGGGTATAAGTGTACATAAGTTCTAGGATTGGCTCTGCTGCTATTGTGCTGTGTGGCTTTGGGCTAGTCGCTTTAAGGGGCACCTATCCTGCTTCAGATGCCAGAGTCCTCAGTTGAGGAACACTGGTCTGGATGCTCTTTACTGTCCTTCTCTATTGCAACATTCTGTTGATCCACTGGGGGAATTAGCATTGGATAACAATGCCATTCTCAGATTCCTCTCAAATTTTATCATGTGGCATCCAAAAGGCAAGGCTTTTTATCGTCTGATATGGCCTAAAATCAGGATAGATTGTTTTAAATCAGACACTGAGTGGTCCAGCATACACCCAGGACACACTCAGCTCAAAAATCAAGAACGCAGTCAATCCTTTTGCAAATCATTACCACTGCTTGCAGGGGGTTAGCATTTTTCTCTATAATTACCTCTGACTCTCCAGTTTCCTAGTCTCTTTTCTATGCATCTTTTCATGTTTATAAACCACTTTCTTCAAACGTTTGGGATCGTTATAAGTGGCAAAATGGTCTCTTGTGTTTTTCAGACAAAAACAAGTCAGATGCTCAAATGTCGGTGCCCTGCACATTTTCGGTCTTTCTGAGCTCACAGTTCCTTCACTCCAAGTGAGTTTCTGCTACAGAAAACTCACTTGAAAAGAGAGAATTTCTGCTACAGAACAAGGCTGAGCAGATACAGACATTCCAGTCAACTCGAGGCAGTTATTCAGCAAGCTTCCTCCCAGCTTCCTCACTTACTGCTATCAGTGACTCTAAATTAATGATCTAGCCAAAACCTTACACTCTCAGAAACATAATTATGTTAATCTCTTCCTCAAAGCCTTCTTTTGATTCTTTGTATTTACATAAATTTTCACCTTTTTTTCCTTCCCCTCAATCCCTTTAATTTCCCAGCACTCGTGGTGTTGGCATTCTTACTATTGTATATTTCTTCCCAGCTGGTTCCTGCTTCTTTTTTCCTCTCTGGGATTCTCCCTTCAACTACTATGTGTTTTAAACTCAGAATAATATTTCTGCCAAAGTCATATCATCTAACCATCTTCAAGAGTCCCTATGGAGTAAGCACTCACTTCAGAAACCTACACTGCATCCATACTAGCATCCTGAGTTATCTGAGCTTATCCAGAAGGCTGAGGAGGTAAACCTTCCTGGCAGGAGTTTATGGCAAAAATTTTGTAAAGGAAGAGAGACTACGGTTCACAATTAGGGAGAGGTAGCAACCTGCCTGCACTGTCTTCTGGCCGGCTTTGGCTATGAATGCTTCTTGCTAAAGCGGAAACATAAATAATCAGTGGCTGCAAAATCTGTCTGCAACAAGTGTACCAGGCATCATCGCCAATTCCAAGTGTATACGAGAAACCCAGCAGGCCTAACAACAACCTGGCTCAGTCTCCATCTGGCCCAGAAGAGAAAATAATAGAAGACAAGACCTCATAGAGCAGCAGGGCATTGGGGAGCATATGGGACCCTGTGTGCAACTTCATGAACAATACCAAAGGGACAGAGGTGGTGGAGGGTGACTAGCCTGGGCCCTTTACTTCAAATCTCAAATGAGGTGGCCTCTAGGGGAAACACTTGTGATCCCCAGAACACAAAAAGAACTTCAAGTATTAGAGGCCTCTTAGGGTCTGTCAGGGGTCATCCCAGCAAAGAGTGACTTTCCAGGAGGACAGCATCTATACTCTACCTGAAGTCAGTCTCTCTATCTAAATGACTTCAGAAAGGATGTCTCAGCTCCCATGAAACTCAGAGTGTTTTGAAATTCTATCAGAAAATTCTCCATCTAAAATTGCTCCTGGTACACCCCAAGTCCATTTATAAAGGGCCCTTCAGTTGCTCACAAACAACTCTTTACACTCTGTCTAGCGCTATAACTTTCTTCTTTCCCTAAACTAAGAGTTGTTCATTTTCATTTATCTCTCTTTCTTACACATCTTTCAGTATGAAAGATTAAATGGTACCCCTGGGCATATGCATTAACTACCTATAGGAGGACCCACAGTATCTGATAGGCAGTGTGCCACCTGGGGTAGAAGAAGAAATGGGGTGAGGCTGAAGTGCCATGATGAAAATCCAGTTTGAGCTTTGACTTAGTGCTTCACTTTGAGTTAGTCAATTTAGCCTTATTTGTTCAGCTAGGAATTTTAGAAAAATTAGACTGATTCACCATCACCTCAGGCAATGTTTTAACTGATCCACCATAATTATAAACTCTAAAAATGACTCATTTGTGGATTTCCTGGAAATTCATTCTCAGAATTGTTTAACATACAGAAGCATGGATTTATGAGTTAGAGCAGAGCTTGTTCACTCGGGGTCCTTGCCTATAGAGGAATCTCTATAATTACATTCACAAGGGCCCACAAACAGCTTAAACATGCTCAGGGAACAGGCTACTTATTCCATTTCAGAGTAAATCTAATCGTTAAAAAAAAAAGTCACCCTGACCTTAAGTTCAAATATGCTTCCTCAAAACACTTACCACTGGCCTTAGCCCAGCTGGGACAATATTGATACATACAGTAGTCCCCTCTTATCTGAGGGGGATACATTCCAAGACCTCCTGTGCACACCTGAAACCACAGATAGTAACAAACCTTATACATGTAGTTTTGTCCTATACATGCACATATTTTCACTTAAAGGAAGCACTTTATGGCTTCTCTTGGCATATCCAAATTGGCAGCATCACACTGCTTGTGTGCTTTGGCATTATTATTAAGCAAAATAAGGGCTTTTTGATCAAAGTACTGAGATATTTGATACAGCTAACCTGATAACTGAGACAGCTACTAAGTGACTAGGGGACAGGAAACATACACGAGGTCGAGATGCTGGACAAAGGAATGATTCACATCCCAGGTGGGACAGTACAAGATTTCATCATGCTAGATAAAAGAACATGTCGCTTAAAACTGTTGTTTATTTCTGGAATTTTCGATTTAATATTTTTGGACCAAGGTTGCTCACTGGTAACTGAAACCACAGAAAGCAAAATAGATTAAATGAGACGACCGTATATACCCTCTGCCTCCTGAAACTTGTTGATTTAACAAAAAATTTTAATCCTCACCCAGAGATATATTTATTGGTTTTAGAAAGATAGGAAGGGAAAGAGAGAGAGAAACATTGATGTGAGAGAGAGAGAGAGAGAGAGAGAGAGAGAGAGAGAGAGAGAGAGACTGATCATTTGTCTCCCATGAGCTCCCCAATCAGGGATTGAACCCGCAGTATTTGGTGCAAGGGATGACACTCCTACCAATTGAACCACCTGGCCAGGGCTTGTTGATTTTTTTTTTAAACAACTGTCACACATCCTTCCTAAGATACTACTTTAGGGGCAACATTCTGTACAGCTGCAATCATTTTTCATATTCCATGATTTCCATTATTAACTATCCCCAAAACCATCCTCTGGACAGATTATCTGGAACAAAATGCAGCTCTCTAAGACTGTAGATGGTATATCTCAGCCACTCTAATCAAATCCTGCATCATTCATAATGTTATCCTATATTACCAGTATATATGAAGTTACTGTAAAAACTTAGATATGAAAAGTAATTTCCCCAAAAAAAGTAATTTCCAAAAGAGGAAACAGAAATGACCAAGGATCATATGAGAAGATGTTCAACCTCATTACAAAGCAGAAAAACACAAAACAAAAATTAAATATCATTTTACTCTGATCAGATTGTCAAATTTTAAAAGTCTAATAATAGAAGTGTTGTCAAGGATGTGGAGAAATGGGGACTCATATGTTGCCACTGGGGGTGCAACTAGGTTTAGCCACTTTGGAGAGAAACTGGGAAATAGTCATGTACAAAATGCACGTAATGTACATTTCCACTTCTACCAAGACTTTCCACTTCTATGAGGTTTATCACAGAAACTTGTACACAGGCCCACAAGAAGTTTTGTCCTCAATGTAATCAGAACATTACTTATAGTAGCAACGGGAACAGGAAAGAAAGCAAGTTCTTTCAATAGAAGAACAGTTAAATACATACAACTCTGCAAGAGAATACTATATAGCATTTAAAGTGAATAAAACATGAACATAGTTTTAAAACAATGTTGAATGAAAAAGTTGTAGAAGGATTTGTACATTATTTATATTATTATTTATATATGTTTAAAACACATCCAGCAATGGTAAGCATTGCTTGTAAATAGATTAGATCGATGATAGATGTTAGATGATAGATAGATATAGAGATATAGAGATACATAGTTATATTTTTTTTTTTACTGTTCAAGGTTTATTTGATGTTTTGGTTGGTATGACACTTGGATAATTGGTCACATTATTTATATGTAGACTTTCTTCTATATTATATAGCAAAATATAATAATGTGATACATATAGCACACAAAATAAGATCCTTTAAAACAGTTATGGCACCAAGACATGAAATATTGGATTTATACATTTGATCCTAGGATGTGACTGACTGGAAAAAAAAAAGTTGAACTAGGCATGTTGAGTAAAAGAACTACAAGTTATATAACACACAGTGAACACACATCTAGTTTGCAGGACAACTGTATACATCTGTACATAGATATAGAGAGATACATAGATATGAGTAGGGACCCGAAAAAGACATGGAATTATCTTCTGGAAGGGAGGAAGTCTTATGGTACAGACTTCGCCCACAAGGTGAGAGTTCTAGGAACCCATCTGTATCAGTGTGCCAGCTGGTGCTGTTGTCAGAGGCTGCATTCAGCTTCAGTGAATTTTTTTTGAAGACTATCTCAACACATTTGCCTATTTAATGATGGGTGATTTACAAGCACACCTGCCCACACCACACTGAGTGTTCATTCAGCAGTTTTTGACCAAAACTGACATGACTCCTATGCCTCACCTTCCTTATTCACCCCATTTCACCCATAGTGACTTTTTTGTGTGTCCCTGGATGAAAAAAAGTCCTCAAAAAGAAACATTTTGCTGATGTGCAGGAGGTGAAACAAAAGACAGCAGAAGCACTAAAAGGCATCAAAATCAAGAAGTTCAAAAACTTTTGAGCAGTGGAAAAAAGTCTCAATAGGTATATTGCATTAAATGGAGAGTACATTGAAGGTGACTGAAGTTTGAAAATGTAAGAATAAATACACAATTTCTATAAATAAATTCCAGTTTTTGGTGTTCCCTTCTCATATAATGTGGGTGAAAAATGAGAATGGAGGTCTTCAAATGTCTCTTCAAATGAAACATTTATAACCTTAAAAAAATACTAAAGTAAGAAAGGCAAAATGTTTACACCATTAAGTTTCAATGGTTTGTAGTTTTCTAATGTATTCTTTTTACTCAGTACATTTGAAATATTTCATTTTAAAATAATACATAAATTTGGAAAATACAAAAATGTATAGTCAATAAATAAGTATACAACCCAGAATTTCCATTTCCAATAAATAAATAAATCTATTAATAGTACTACCCAAAAAAACACTGTTGACATTTAATTTTTTTTAATTTTTTTACATTTTATTTTGAAACAATGTTAGGCTTTCAAAAGAGCTGCAAAAATAGTATAAAGTATTCATATATACCTTAATGTTAATAATTTATATAATCTTACTGCAATTATCAAATCAGAGAATTAACATTGGTACAATACCATCAATAAAACTATAAATCTTTTTTAGATTTCACTAGTTTATTCTCTGTTGCTCTTTTTCTATTCCATGATCCAACACTGCATTTAGTTGTGGTGTTTCCTTAGTCTCCTTGATTCCATGAAATTTCCTCAGTCTTTTCCTGTCTTATGTGGCCTTAAAACTTTTGATCAGAATGTCTCTCACTTTGTGTTTGTCCAGTGTTTCCAGATGGTTAGATTGAGGTTATGTATTTTTTATAATACTACTACAGAAATGATGCTGTGTCCTTCGCAGTACATCATTTCAGAGGATGCATGATAGGTCTGATACTGGTGTTTATCTTGAGCATTTAGTTAAGGCAGTGTCTATTGGATTTCTTGACTGTAAAATTACTGTTTTCTCCTTAGTAATTGGTATATTGGGTAAGATACTTTGAGACTCCTAATATCCTGTTTCCTTTCAAACTTTGATCCAATGATCATCTATCAGTAGATTTTTCCTGCAACAATTAATATTCTTGTATCAGCCTAATGGTAACTTACCCCCTCCTTCCTTCTACATTAATTGGAATTTTCTGAAAGGGAGAGCTATCACTTCTCCCACAATTATCTACATATTCAATTCTATATTTAGATGAGGATGACTCAATGATACTTAGTCTATGGGTTATATAGACTGTCAAAAAACAAAACCAAACTGACTAAATTTGAAGATCTAATTGGCTTTATTAAAGGATTCCTGAACCAGGCAGCATCCCATCTAGCAACTAGAAGAGCACTCCAGGGGTTGCACAAACGAAGGTTTTATAGGAAGAAGGGTGGGCAAGGAAGCTACTAACAAAAGAAAGGGATTATTTGGGTGCTGGGGTATCTTCTTTTGGGAGGTAAGAGAACAGCAAAGGTTTTTATTATAGAGATTGCTTCTTCTTTCTGTGGGGAATGGAGAAGGCCCACATGACATTATCTCATTGAAGTTGACTAGAAAATTTAAGACTCATTGAATAAGATATGTTTCTTCTAGTACTTACATGATTTTGATTTTTGCATTTAGACCTCTAAACCACTTGTAGTTTATTCTTAAGTACAGTGTGAGGTAAGAGCCTAATTTTATCTTCTTCAAAATGACTATAAATAGTTTCAGCATCATTTATCTAAAAATCCATTTTTGCTCCAGTTCTTTGAGATGACATCTTTATTATATTCTAAATTTCATATGTATGTGGCTCTATACCTATATTCTATTCATAGTCTAGTACCATGTCTTCCAGTTTTGTTAATGCAAATTTTAAACATGGTTGAGATCATAAGATATAAACAATTTTGTATACTGCTCTTCCACCTCACATTTAAAAATGCTTTTACTTGAAATTATTTTAAGAGGTTTCATAATGTTCTATGCCATGAATATAATTTAATTTAATATCCCTCATTTTGGGACATTTAGATTGCTTCAGATGTTTCCATTATAAATAGCACTGTGGGGGAGAGATATTTGCCTCTTCATTAAACTTATTTTGTGATAATCATAGACTTACATGCAGTTGTAAGAAATAATACAGAGATCCCTTGTCTTTTACCCTTTTCCTCAATTGCAATATCTTGTAGAACTATACTACAATATCACATCCAGGACATTGACATTGATACAGTTTAGATACCAAACATTTTCATCCCCACAAGTGTTCTTCATGTTGTCCTTTTATAGCTATAACCAATTCCCTCCCACTTGCCTCTTCATACACATATTTCTTAACCACTGGTAATCACAATTCTATTCTCAATTTCTACAATTTTCTCACTTCAAGAATAAATGCATCACACATATGTAAAATCTTGAGATTAGCTTTCTGCATACAGCATAATTTCCTGGAAATGCATCCAAATATTACACATATCAATAATTTGTTCTGTTTTATTTCTTAGTAGTATTCCATGGTATGGCTGTACCATAGTGATTATTTAACCATTAATCACTGAAGTACATCTGGACTGTTCCCTGTTTGAAGCTATCAAAAATAAAGCCACTGTCCTGGCTCAGCTGGTTGTCATATCATCCAGTGGACCAAAAGATGACAGGTTCAATTCCCATTCAGGACACATACCCAGGTTTCAGGTTAGAGCCCCAGTCAAGGTTGTATATGAGGAGGCAACCAATCGATGTTTCTCTCTCTCCCTCCCACCCCCTTCTCCTCTCTCTAAAAGCAATGGAAAAAATGTTCCCAGGTAAGGATAAAAAAATAATTAAAAAAATAAAACTGCTATAAGCATACATGGACAGATATTTTTTATAAACATAAATTTTCATTTATCTTAGACAAACGCTTAAGAGTTCAATTGTCAAGTTGCATGGTAATTTTATATATTCTTTAAAACATGTTAAACTATTTTTCGAGAGTGGCTAGGCCATTTTATATTCTAACCAACAATGTATGATCGATCAAATTTCTTTACATCCTTACCAGTACTTGGCATTGTATATTTTTTTTAATTTTAACCATTCCAATGCATGTGTAGTGGTTTTAATTATAATTTTAATTTCAATTTCCCCAATGATTAATGATGATGGACATCTTTGCACGTGATTATTTGTCAGCTGTATATCCTCTTCAGTGGAATTTCTTTTTTTTTTTTTTTTTTTTTTTTTTGCCTATTTTCCACTTCTTGCATTTGGGTTTTTGTTTTTTTTTTAATGTTTACAAGTAGGAGTTCTTCATATATTCTGGATAAAAGTTCTTTGCCGAATATGTGGTTTGCAAATATTTTATCCAAGTTTGTACCTTGTTTTATTGTCCTCCTAACAGCAACTCTTCTATTACCATATTTATTGGTTTCTTGGTCAAATTTTTTCTGCAACAATTGATATATGATTTTCTTCTTGAGCTTTTGATATACTGAATTACAATGACTATTTTTAAATATAAAATCAGGCTTGCATTCCAAGAATAAACCCATTGTGATCATTTATTTTTATATATTGCTGAATCATTTTGTTAAAAAATTTTGTATCTTCACAACAGCATGAATGGAAGTGGAGAGTATCATGCTAAGTGAAATTAGCCAGGGGGTGAAAAACAAATACCATATGATCTCACCTATAAGTGGAACCTAATCAACAAAACAAACAAACAAGCAAAAAAGAACCAGAAACATGGAAATAAGGAACAAACTGCCAGTGACCAGAGGGGTGGGGGGAGAGGAAAAAGAGTGGAAAGAAGGGGATGGGTCAAGTCAAGGAACATTTACAAAGGACTTATAGACAAGGACAATGGGGTAGGGATTGTCTTTGGGAACAGGGTTTGAATGGGGCAGGGGAGAGCAGCAGGGTGGGGAAAATGGGGACAACTGTAATTGAACAACAATAAAAAAAGTTTGCATCTATAGTTGATGAGAAATACTGGTCTACATTGTTGGTTTTGTTTTTTGTTTTTGTTTTGTTTGTAGTACTGTCCTTTTCTGGTTTTAGTATCAGGGTAATATCAGCTTCATAAAATGAATTAAGAAATGTTTCCTCATTCCTGAAAGAGAAGGTGGAGGTGGAATTATTTTACCACTGGCTATGTGTATATTTCTCCAGTAAAACCATCTGGGCCTGGAGATTTATTTTTTGAGAGTTTTTAAATTATAAATTCAATTTATTTAACAGTTATAGGACTATTCAAGTTATCTATTTCATTTTGGTGAGTTGTGGTAGTTTGTGCTCATCAAAGTGTCAAATTTTGTGTACACAGTTGATCACAATATTCCCTGTTTAACCTTTTGATGTCTTCATGGTCTGTATTGATAGTCCCCATTTCCTTCCTTATATTGGTAATGTGGGTTTTTTTTCAATCATTCTAAAGGTTTGTCAATATAATTGATTTTTAAAAATATCTAGTTTTTTGTTCCATTGATATTTCCCATTTGTTTTCTTATTTTCTATCATTGATTTCTGCTTTTATATTTATGGATTCATTCCTTCATTTACTTCCTACATTTATTTCCCTAATTTGGGTTAATTTTGTTATTTTTCTAGGTTCTTGAGTTGGGAGCTTAGGTTGTTGCTTTGAAATGTTTCTTCTTTTCTAACCTAATCATTTAGAGATATACATTTCCCTCTCCATGCTGCTTTAGTTGTGTCCCATAAATTTTAATATGGGTGTGTGTTTTCATTTACATGCAGCTCAATGTATTTTTTAAATGACCATGTGACTTATTCTTTGACATGGGGGTTAATTAGGAATACTTTGTTTAGTTTCCAAATGTTTGGAGATTTTTCAGCTACTTTTCTGTTATAAATTTCTGCTTTGATTCCACTGTAATCATATAACATACTCTATGATTTCAAGTATTTAAAATATATTGAAAATATGGCCCAGTGTAAGGCCTATCTTGATATGTTTGGTGAGCATTTTTAAAAATGTGTATTCTACTGTTGTAGGAGTGATTTATAAATATCAATTATGTCCTATTGGCTAAGATTAGATCCTTCCATATCTTCCCTAATATTCTGTCTAGTTGTTATAGTAATTGTTGAGAGAATGGTGTGGAAATACCCAATTACAACTGTAAATTTGTCTAGTTAATTTTTCAGTTCTGTTTGTGTTTCACATATTTTGAAGCTCTATTATTTGGTGCATAGACAGTTAGGATTGCTATGTCTTCTTAACGGATGGGCACTTTCCTCATTACAATAATGTCACTCTCTATGTCTGGCAACTTTCTGTTCTATAAAGTCTATTTTATCTGATATCAGTATAGTCATTTCTGCTTTTTTTGAAGTTTATATGATATATAATTTTCTATCTTTTCACTCTCAACCTGCATGTATCATTTTGTTTAAAGTGAGATGTGTATAGACAGCTTATAGTTGAGTCAGGTTTTTTAATCCATTCACCCAATCTCTATCTTTTAATTGGTGTACTTAGGCCATTTACATTTAATAAAATTTTTGATATGGCCAGGCTTAAGTTTTCCACTTTTTATTGTGGCCTGTTTATTCTATTTTTAATTTCTTTGTTTTCTTTTTCCTAGCTTCCTGTGAGTTAGTTTAACATTTTTTAGAATTTTGTTTTGATTTATGTGTATATGTTTGTGAGTGCCTCTTTTTGTACAGTTTTACTAGTGATTACTCCAGATATTACATCATATATACATAAGAAAATCACAACCTACTGGTGCTGGCATTTTACCAGATTAGGTGAAGTTTAAAAACTTTACCTCCCTTGACATCCTTTTATCCTCCCCTATGTATAATAAAATTGAAATATATTCCCAATGTACACTTAGAATCATTAGGCAGTGCTATAATTTTTGTTTTAATTGTCAAACATACAAAACTCAGGAAGAGGAAGAAAATATATTGTGTTTATCTTTTTTTTTTTTTTTGGTTCTCCATTGTTCTTTTTTCATTTCTGATATTCCAAGATGCTTTCTTTTAGCATTTATTTTCTGTTTAGGGAACAGAATTTTCCTCAGCCATACTTGTAATGTAGGGGATTAATTCTCTTAGATTTTCTTCATCTGAAAATGTCTTTATTTCTCCTTCATTCCTAAAGGATAAACCCACTGAATACAGAACAGAATTCTGTATTGACAAATCTTTTCTTTCAGCACCAGAAAAATACTGTTCCACTTTCTCTGGCCTTTGTGTTTTCTGATAAGAAATATACTGTCTTTCAAATTATAAACTGTCATTTTTTTTCTCAATGCTGTCAAGATTTTTCCTTTGTTTTAGTTTTCAGAAATTTGATTATGCTGTGTCTTGGTGTGGATTTCTTGGGGTATATCTTATTTGGGTGTTCACATAGCTTCTTGAATCTATAAATTATATCTTTTACACAATTTTAAAAAGTTCAGCTATCCTTTCCCTTCCATTTACAGTACTCCAGTAACATAAAAGTTATACCATTGTCATAACCTTGCAGGTCCCTGAGGCTCTGTTCATTCTCTTAGGCTGTTTTCACTCTGTTGTTTAGACTGAGCAATTTCTTCTGTCAAGTTCACTGATTCCTTCCTGTGTCTCTTCCATTCTTCTATTGAGCCTATCCATTGAGGTTTTTATTTCAGTTATAGTATTTTTAAGTTCTAAATGTCCATGTAGTCTCTTTTAATATATTCCATTTCTTTGCTGAGACTTTCTGTTTTTCACTTGTTTACAGGGTGTTTATAATTGCTTCTTGAAGCAATTTTATGATGGCTGTTTTAAAATCATTCTCAGCTGGCTCTAACATCTCTGGCATTTTGACTGACCTTTCATTCAAGTTCAGACTTTCATAGTACTTGGTATGATAAGTGATTCTTCTATTAAAACATGGACATCTTGGATATTATATTATAGACTCAGGATCTTATTTAAACCCTCTTTTAGTCATCTTTCTCTGGCACTGCTCTGGCATGGGAGAAGGTAGATCCTACCTTTTTACTTCCAAGTGGATTTAGAAGTCCAAATACCACCGTCAGCCTTTATTGCCACTCAGGCGAATGGGCTCCTCATTACTTCTGCATAGAGTTGGGAATTCTGGCTCCCCACTAAGCCTCTGCTGATATGGTGCTGGCTGGGAGGGGTAGGAGTGTTCTGTTTCTGCTATCAATGTTGCACTCAGTGGGAGGGACAGAAAAAAAGGGCATCTACCTCATTTTGCCAGAAGCCTAATATTTGCTCTTAAAATTTACTATTTCTATAGAATAAAGCCCATAAAACACAATTATTGGAACAAGAGGTAGAAATGCTTTGAATGCTCCTGGTACATATTTTAAAATTACTTTGCAAAAGTTTTTATCAATTACATTTATATGTAATATGCAATGCTTTCTGTAATACCATGTTCTCTTTAGTATTCCACTTTATTGTTCTTTAAATCTTTCCTATTTTGATAGACAAAATGTCCTACTTCATAATTACTCCAAGGTATGGTTTCTTGTAATTAATAATGGTAAACATTTTTTTCCAAAATTCCAATAGCACTTTTCTAGTTCCTCTTTCATGAGTTGTTGGTTCACATACATTTTTTTACTCTTTTATTTTTTGAGTTCTAATAGTTCTCTTATCTTTTTATCCCTTCTTTATATTTAAATATTAACACTTTTCTATCATATTTATTGAAGTTCATAGCGAGCTTTTTTATTTTTATGCTATTTTTTTGGTGTACACACATTTTTAAATTTTTACCTAGTTAAATTTATTGACATTTTACTTTGTAATTATTTTTAATAATTAAAGGGGAAAAACTCTTTTCCAGTCCAGAAATTTAATAAGTAGTTCCTCCATTTTTTTAAAGTTTCTTTTCTGATTATAACATACACAAATTAGTAATCCATCTCACATTTATTTTAGTGCAAGGTATATGAGTTATGATACAAATGATGACTCCTATATTTTTAAATATGGCTCACTAATTTTCCTAAAACTATGTACTGATTTTTTCAAAACTTAAAATAAAACTCTTATGTGATATCAGCTAAGTGCCTACCCTAGAACATTGAATGTTGGGTTGACATGAAATATCCTCAAATCCTGGGACTGACAGAGAAACCAGCATCATTTGGCTAATAATCAACCACTTGATATGATCTGAATGTTTGTGTTTCCCCAAAATTCATATGTTGAAATCCTGATTTTGGGATTCAAGATGGTGGAAGAGTGAGTAGAAGTCACACTGACCTCCACCCATTACCAATCTGGAATTACAACTAAACTGTGAAGAAATCACCTGGAAAACAACTAACAATGGCCACAGAGGAGCCTGAAAACCTTGGACAGATAGAGTAATTAGCTTTAGCAGAACCCAACTGGTAGGAATGCAGTAGCAGCTCGGGAAGGTGGGCTAGGCACTCACAGGAAGCAGTAACATAGGTATACTGAAACGGCCAGTTGTAACCCACTGAGAAAAGCAGGTTCCAAACCATAAGCAGGGTTCTCCAACCTACAGTACCAGAGCCCAAAAAACACACACACAGCCAGCTGCGAAAACTGCAGGGGTGCTCTCTGTCAGAGACAGACAGCTGGAGACACAAGGAGCTGTTCAAAGGGACAAAGCAAAAATTTGTAGTGGCAGCCACTTACCCTGGTCTCCAGAGGAGAAGGGAGCAGAATGGGCTGGAGCTGCCTGATGAGAAACTGGGGAAGGAGGCTTTGGAGAAAGCACTGAGAAAGTGCCTGACAGCGTCCTGATGCTGACTCACCTCCCATTACACAGCCGCCATCTTACTTAGGCAAACCACTCCCCTGAGCCTCAGTAGTGTGACAGGACACAATAGCCATGCTTCCGGGAGGCTAAGGCCCAGTCAGGTGTTGAGCATCCCGGGTACTGAGTACATAGTGGCAGTCACAGAGAGTAGATCAATGGCTAAAGGGGACATGGAGTGGTCTAGAGACACTTGAGGAAAGTCTGGAGATGGAGGCATTGGGGAGAGAACTGAGGAAATGGCCGGGGGTATCATGGTGCTGACTCGTCCAATATATGGCAGCAGCCATCTTACTCAGGCAGACTATCCCTTGAGTGGCAACAGATTGAAAGGACCCAATAGCCCTCCCCACAGGAGAGACTCTGCCCAGCCCTGACAGCTGAGGGAAGAGTGGCTAGATTAACAACTGGAGGAGACAGACACACACAGAAGATTCCTCGAAGTCTCTTAAAGACTGCCTAAGGTCAGAAGGGGTCAACATCTGACATCATCAGAGGAAGATCCAGAAAGAAAGAAAAAAAAGCACTCTCATACCACAGAAGTTCACACCACAAAGTCAGGAAGTCAAGACAGATCAATGTAAGAAGCAGAAGGAAAAAAGGAGATTCTCACAAATAATGGGAAGGAAAGAAACACCCACCAATTGAAGGGTAAGGAGGAATCCCCAGAAAGAGAACTAAGTGAAATAGAGGCAAGTAAACTAGCAGATATTGAGTTCAAAACAACAGTTGTAAGGAAGCTCAATGAGCTCAGGGAGATCAGAGAGAATTACCAAAAACTACAGGGAAACTACAAGGAACTTAATGCAAACTATATCAGCATAAAAAAGGACATAGAAACTATCAAGAAAACACAAGAGGAAATGAAGAATACAATTTCTGAATTGAAGAACACAATAGGATGAATCAAAAGCAGGCTAAATTAAGCTGAGGACTGAATCAGCAAACTGGAGTATAAGGTAGAAAAAAGCTCCCAGAAAGATCAAGAAAATGAGAAAAGACTCAAAAAGAATGAAGAGGCATTGAGGGAAATGCAGGATAACCTGAAACATAATAATATCCATATAATAGGGATACCAGAAGGAGAAGAGGAGCAAGGGATAGAGAACGTGCTTGAAAAAGTAATGATGGAAAACTTCCCTAATTGGAGGAGAGAAAACGTCACACAAGTGCAGGAAACACAGAGGGTCCCATTCAAGAGGAGCCCAATGAGGCCACTCCAAGACACATCATCATTCAAATGGCAAATATCAAAGACAAACAGAAAATCCTAAAGGCAGCAAGGGAGAAAGAGGTAGTAACATATAAGGAAGCCCTGATACGGCCAGCAGCTGACTTCTCAACAGAAGCACTGCAAGCCAGAAGGGAGTGTCAAGAAATATTCCAAGTAATGAAAAGCAAAGGCCTGCAGCCAAGACTACCCTACCCAGCAACGTTCTCAATTAAAAGGGAATGCGAAATAAGGAGTTTTCCAGACAAAAGAAGTCTAAAAGAATACACCTCCACCAAACCAGCACTGCAAAAATATGATAAAGGGACTGTGTTAAGATGAAGAAAAAGAGTCTATGAATACCCAGTTCTTTTCACAGCTGCCAATACTTTATATTACCAATGTTTTTTAATACGTATTAATCTGATTGTGACAATGCTGTTATTTTAATTGTTCCTTTATTATTTCTTGAAGCTAAACCTGTTTTTGTATATTTCTTGCCTATTTCTATTATTTTAAAAAAATTTTAAATTACTTTTTGGTATTCTTTATCCATTTTTTGATTAAAGGGTTTTTTTAGAATTTTTTCTCCTAAAAAAAAAAAAAACTCTTAACCCTTTTTTAGATGCATGACCCTCTACTATTTTATTACTTGTCCTTTAACTTTTTTATATGTATATTACTATATAGTCTCAAATGTTTAATATAGTCATAATGTCGATATTTTACTTTATAGCTCCTGGGTTTGAATAATTTACTTCAGGTCATGAAAAACGTTAGTTTGTAATTTCCCCTAAAACTCCTTAGATTATACATATTGATTTTTAACTCACCTGAATATTTCTTGTATAATGTGTGAAATAAGGCTCTATATTTGTATTATTTCAAGTATTAGTGATCCATACATATTATTTGTTGAATAAGCCTTATTTTCTCCATTGATTTGAAATAGCAATTTAATCATATATTACATTGTTAGGCATATTACATATATTACAAATATTACATTTTTTCTAGAATGCTCATTATATTTCACTTATCTACTTTATTTCTGTGCTGGTATCATGTTGTTTTAATTGCTGACACTTTATAGTGGCTTTAAATTTTTTAATACTTTATAATTGACTTTGCCATTTAAAAAAATAAAACCAATCTGCATTTAAAAAAGGAAAGAAAGAAAGAAAGAAAGAAAGAAAGAAAGAAAGAAAGAAAGAGGAAGGAAAGAAAGAAAAAGGAAGGAAGGAAGACAGAGAGAGAGGAAAGAAAGAAAGAAAGAAAGAAAGAAAGAAAGAAAGAAAGAAAGAAAGAAAGAAAGAAAGAAAGAAAGAAAGCAAAAGAAAGAAAGAAAGAAGAAAGAAAAGAAGAGAGGAGAAAGGAAGGAAGCCTGAACAGACTGATAACAACTAATGAAACTGAAACAGTAATCAAAAACTCCTGAAACAAAAAAGACTTGCACTGGATGGTTTCACAGGAGAATTTTACAAAACATTTGAGGAAGAGCTAACACCTGTCCTTCTCAGACTATTCCAAAAAATCCAAGAGGAGGGAAGACTCCCAAAGTCTTTTTATGAGGCCAGCATCATCCTAATCTGAAAACCAGAGAAACACAACAAAGAAAGACTACTATAAGCCAATATCACTGAAGAACATAGACACTAAAATCCTCAACAAATATTGGCAAACTGCAACCAGCAATACCTTAAAAGGGTCATCCACCATAATCAAGTGGGATTCAACCCAAGGGTGCAGGGATGGTTCAAAATTCACAAATCAATAAACGTAGTATATCACAGAAACAAAAGGAAAGACAAAAACCACATGACCACATCAATAGATGCGGAAAAAGCATTTGATAAGGTACAGCACCCTTTTATGATCAAAACACTCAGCAAAGTGGGAATAAAGGGGGCATTCCTCAACATAATAAAAGCCATATATGAAAAACCTACAGCCAACCTCATATTCAATGGGCAAAAACTAAAAACTTTCCCACTAAGATCGGGAACAAGACAAGGATGTCCACTTTCACCACTTCTATTCAACATAGTATTGGAAGTCCTAGCCAAAGCGATCAGACAAGAGAAAGAAATAAAAGGTCTCCAAATTGGAAAGGAGAACGTAAAACTATCATTGTTTACAGATGACATGATAGTGTACATAGAAAACCCCATAGACTACACTAAAAAATTACTCAACCTAATAAGTGAATTTGGCAAAACAGCAAGATACAAAGTCAGTATTCAGAAATCGAAGCCATTTTTGTACACCAACAGTGGAATATCAGAATCAGAAATCAGGGAAAAAATCCCATTTTTTTATAGCAACAACAAAAATAAAGTACCTAGGAATAAACTTAAACAAGGAGGTAAAAGACCTGTTTGCAGAAAAATATACAATGCTAAAGAAAGAAATTAAGGAAGACACAAATCAATGGAAGCATGTACCATGTTCATGGATTGCAAGATTTAATATCATCAAAATGTCTGTATTACCCAAAGCAATTTATAGATTCAATGCAATCCCTATTAAAATACCAATGACATATTTCACAGACATAGAACAGACATTTCAAAAATTTATAGGGAACCATAAATGACCCTGAATTGCCGCAGCAATTTTGAGAAAGAAAAACAAAGCAGGAATGATCACAATACCAGACATAAAACTATATTACAAGTCCACTGTACTCAAAAGAGTCTGGTACTGGCACAAGAAAAGACACATAGATCAATGGAACAGCATAGAGAGCCCAGAAATAAACCCATGTCTCTATGGTCAATTAATATTTGACAAAGGGGCAGAAGCATAAATTGGAGTAAAAATAGCCTCTTCAATAAATGGTGTTGGGAGAGCTGGACAGCTAACTGCAAAAAATGAACCTCAACCACCAAGTTACACCATACACAAAAATAAACTCAAGATGGATAAAATACTTAAATGTAAGTCACAAAACCGTAAAAGTCCTAGAGGAGAACATAGGCAGGAAACTCTCAGATAACCCACGCAGCAATATTTTCACTGATATGTCCCCTAGAGCAGGGGACATAAAGGAAAGAATAAACAATTGGGACTTCATCAAAATAAGAAGCTTCTCCATGGCTAAAGAAAACATCAGCAAAATGAAAAGGGAACCAACCGTATGGGAAAATATATTTGCCAATGACACATCGGACAAGGGTCTGATCTCCAAAATATATAAAGAACTCACACATCTCCACTTCAGGAAGACAAACAATCCACTTAAAAAAATGGACAAAGGACCTGAACAGACACTTCTCCAAGGAGGACATACACAGGGCCTAGAGACATATGAAAGGATGCTCATCATCACTAGCCATCAGAGAAATGTAAATTAAAACCATAATGAGATACCACTTCACAATGGTCAGAATGGCCATCATAAAAACATCAACAAACAGGTGCTGGCAAGGTTGTGGAGAAAAGGGAACCCTACTACACTGTTGCTGGGAATACAGACTGGTGCAGCCACTGTGGAAAACTGGAATTTCTAAAAATGGACCTGCTTTTTGACTCAGTGAGTCTACTGCTGGGATTATACCCTAAGAATCCATAAACACCAATTGAAAAGTACTTATGCACCCCAATGTTCATAGCAGCACAATTTACAATACCAAGTGCTGGAAGCAATCTAAGTGCCCATCAGTACATGAGTGGATCAAAAACCTATGGTACATTTACACAATGGAATGGTACACAGCAGAAAAGAAAGAGAAAGAGAAAGAAAAGAAAGAAAGAAAAGAAAGAAAGAAAGAAAGAAAGAAAGAAAGAAAGAAAGAAAGAAAGAAAGAAAGAAAGAAAGAAAGAAAGAAAGGAAAGAAAGAAAGAAAGAAGGAAGGAAGGAAGGAAGGAAGGAAGGAAGGAAGGAAGGAAGAAAGGAAGAAAGAAAGAAAGAAAGAAAGAAAGAAAGAAAGAAAGAAAGAAAGAAAGAAAGAGAGAGAGAGAAAGGAAAGAAGGGAGGAAGGAAGGAAGGAAGGAAGGAAGGAAGGAAGGAAGGAAGGAAGGAAGGAAGGAAGGAAGGAAGGAAGGAAAGAAGGAAGGAAGGAAGGAAAATCTACTACCCTTCACAACAGAATGGATGCAACTAGAGAGCATTATGCTAAGTGAAGTGAGCTGGGGGTTAAAGACAAAAACCATATGATCTCACGTATAAGTGGAACCTAATCAGCAAAGCAAGCAGGCAAGGAAAATATGACTAGCAACATTGAAAGAAGAAACCAACAGGGATGGGAAGGAGGGAGGAAGGGAGAGATGGAGGGGGGTAGCAGGGAGGGGGAGGGGAGGAGTCAGATGAAGGGACAGGTGTGAAGGACACATGGATGAAGCCAAGGTGGGAAAGGATTGAGGTGGGGATGAGGGGGTGGGTGGGACAGGGAATAGTAATGGCGGGTAAATGGAGACAAATCTATTGGAACAATAAAAAAATATGAAAAAATAAAAATAAATCCTAACACCGCCCTCAGGTGTTAGTATAAGGAAGCGGGGTCTTTGGGAGGTAATTTGACCGCAAAGAGAGAGCCCTTATCGTTTGTATTAGTATCCTTATGAAAGAGACCACAGAGACCTAGTTAATCTTCTGCCATGTTAAGTTACAGTGAGAAGATATCTATCAATGAGAAAGTAGACTCTTATAAGACACCAAATCTCCTGGTACTTGATCCTGGATTTCCTAGCTCCAGAACTGTGAGAAATAAATATTTTTTTACTTTATTTTTTTAATTTATAAATCACATTTATTCTATTAGAGTTGTCTCAATTTTTCCCCCTTTATCCCCCTCCACCCATCCCATCCCCACCCCCCACCCCAACAGTCAATTCCCACTCTGCTGTCCATGTCCATGGGTCATTCATACATGTTCTTTGTCTAGTCCCTTTACCTTCTTTCCACCATTGTCCTCTTTTCCCCTCCACTCTGGTCACTTTCTGTCTGCTCCATGTTTCTGTGCCTGTGGTTTATTTTATTCATTAGTTTATTTTGTTAAATAGAGCCCACTTATAGGTAAGATTATATGGCATTTGTCTTTCATCAACTGACTTATTTCGCTTAGCTTAATATTCTCCAGTTCCATCGATGTTGTTGCAAAAGGTAGCAGTTTCATCTCTCTCTCTCTCTCTCTCTCTCTCTTTCTTTCTTAAATGCAGATTGATTTTATTTATTATTTTCATTTTTTTAGTGTTTGATAAATATTTTATTTTATTTTTTATTTATTTATTTATTTTTTCAAATACATTTGTGTCTGCCTACCCACCACCACTTTCCCTTGCCCCCTCCCTCCCTCGCTCCCTCCCTCCCTCAACTCTTCCCCTTTGGTTTTGTCCATGAGTCCTTGCTATATGTTCCTGTCAAAGTTAATTATAAAATATTAAAAAAATTTAAAACCCTTATAAAGTCTTTGCAATTAAACCAACATGACACCATCACAGAAATAATCAAGTAGATCAATGAAATATAATGAACATTCTAGACACAAATGTATATATATCTGTCTAATAATATATGATTAAGTTGATATTTCAAATCAATGAGTAAAATAAGACTTATTCAACAAATAAGGTGCATGGACCACTATTACTTGAAATAAAACAAATATAGAGCCCTACTTCACACATTATACAAGAAATATCCAGTTGAGTTAAAAATCAATATGTAGAATCTAAGGGGTTTTAGAGGAAAATAGAACTAATATTTTTCATAACCTAAAGTAAAATATTCAAACCCAGAGCTATAAAGTAAATATTGACAATATGACTATATTATACATTTAACTATATAGTAATATAAAGAACAAGGAATAGAACAGAAAAGTATTTGAAACACATCTAAAACATGGTTAATAGAGGTTTGTTTTAAAGTTCTACAAACCTTTAATCAATAAATGGATAAAGAATACCAAAAAGTCACTTAAAGCTTTTTTTAAAAAATAATAGAAATAGGCAAGAAATGTACTAAAACAGGTTTAGTTTCAACAAATAGTAAAGGAACAATTAAAATAACATCATTGTCACAATCAGATTAATGAGTATTAAAAATATTGGTAATATCAAGTATTGGCAACTCTGAAAAGAACTGGGTATTCATAGAAACTTTTTCTCCATCTTAAAGCAGTCTCTTTACCATATTTTGCAGTGCTGGTTTGGTGGAGGTGTATTCTTTTAGCCTTCTTTTGTCTGGGAAATTCCTTATTTCACCTTCCATTTTAAATGAGAGCCTTGCTGGGTAGAATAGTCTTGGTTGCAGGCCTTTGCTTTTCATGACTTGGAATATTTCTTGCCATTCCCTTCTGGCTTGGAGAGTTTCTGTTGAGAAGTCAGCTGCTAGCCATATTGGGGCTCCCTTATATGTTACTACCTCTTTCTCCCTTGCTTGCTTTAGGATTCTCTGTTTGTCTTTGATATTTGCCATTTGAATGATGATGTGTCTTGGAGTGGGCCTCCTTGGGTTCCTTTCAAATGGGATTCTCTGTGTTTTCTGGATTTGTGTCACTTATTCTCTCCTCAAATTAGGGAAGTTTTCCATCATTACTTTTTCAAACAGGTTTTTTATCCCTTCCTCATCCTCTTCTCCTTCTGGTATCCCTATTATATTATATTACATTTCAGGTTGTCCTGCATTTCCCTCAATGCCTCTTCATTCTTTTTGAGTCTTTTTTCATTTTCTTGCTCTCTCTGGGAGCTTTTATCTACTTTGTCCTCCAGCTCGCTGATTCAGTCCTTGGCTTCATCTAGCCCGCTTTTGATTCCTTCTACTCATAAGAAACGTTCTGAGTAGATTCTTCAATTCAAAAATTGTATTCTTCATTTCCTCTTGTCTCTTCTTGATAGTTTCTATGTCCTTTTTCATGCTGATATAGTTTGCAGTAAGTTCCTCGTAGTTTCGCTGTAGTTTTTGGTAATTCTCTCTGAGCTCACTGAGCTCAATGAGCTTCTTTAGATCCATTGTTTTGAAGTCAGTACCTGATAGTTTACTTGCCTCTATTTCATTTAGTTCTCTTTGTGGGGATTCCTCCTTTCCCTTCAAGTGGGGCATATTTCTTTGTCTTACCATTATTTGTGAGACTCTTCTCTTTTTGCTTCTGCTTCTTACATTGATCTGTCTTTATTTCCTTACTTTTGGTGTCAGAAATAAATATTTTTTTGTTTTTAGCCACCCAGTAGAATTTTTTTTTAATAGCAGCCTCAACAGAATCAAACAACCATAGGTCATGGAAGCCATGTTATTTCTACATACTTTGAGGAATTGAAACAAAAGTACTGACAAGGCCAAAGTGAATCTTCCATAGGTCTAATCAATGTTAAGAGTAAAAACATCCTGAAGGAAGTCCTCTGTGAGGACTCTGAGGAAACACTTACTAGCTCACCAGGAAGGATTCCTGACATTCTCAGGAAATTTCATGTATTTGTTGGGTCTACACAGAAGACAAAATTAAAACATAGAATCTTGCTCTTATCAGTGTGGCTCAATTGGTTGGATGTCATGCTGCAAAGCAAAAGACCTCCAGTTCAATTCCCAGTAAGGGCACATGCCTAAGTTTTAGTTTACGTCCTGCTTGGGGCACGTGTGAGAGGCAACCAATTGGTGTTTCTTTCTCACATCAATGTCTCTCTCCCTTCTCTCTCTTACACACAAACATACACACACACCATAGAATCTTGTGATTAAATATAGAAAGGGATACTTCATGCTAGTTCACCAAGATCAGGAACCAAGATGCATTTTAGATGCCATAAGCCATGCTTTGGAAAACAGTAGATATGCTCTAGGAATAATAATCAGTTTGAAGTCCATAACCCTGTGATTTCTGCATGGGGTCTAAATAAGTCTTCTCCACAAACATATGTGTTTTGAACTATCAGTTTTTTGAAGAACAGAAATAAAGAACAGTTGAAAATAAAGAACAGCTCAAAACACATATCCTTCAGGAGAGGACTCATTTTATACAAGTAGGTGTGATAAGATAGAGAAATGAACATGTTGGTACAGTAGTCCACCCTTATCCATGGTTTCATCTTCTGTGGTTTCAGTTACCCATGGTCAACTACAGTCTGAGAATATTAAATTGAAAATTCTAAAATAAACAATTTCTAAATTTTAAATTGTACTCTGTTCTGAATAGCATGATAAAATCTCATGCCATCTTGCTCAGTCCTGTCTAGGATGTGAACCTCCCCTTTGTCCAGCATCTCCACACTGTCCTCACCTCCCACCCATTAGTCATTTAGTAGCCATCTCAGTTATCAGATCAACTATTGAGGTACCACAGTGCTTATGTTCAAGTTTTATATTTCATATTTTACTTAATAATGACCTCCAAACACAAGATTAGTGACGCTGGCAATTAGGATATGCCAAAGGGAAGCCATAGTGCTTACTTTAAGTGAAAAGGAATACAGTACAAGATATTTTGAGAGAGAGACCACATTCACGTAACTTTTACCATACTATATTGTTATAATTTCTCTATTTTATTATAAGTTATTGTTGTTAATATATTAATCTGTCTAATTTACAAATTAAAATTGATCAAAGTGTATGTACTAGAAAACACATAGCGTATATTGGATTTGGTGCTAGCCACAGTTTCAGACATCTGTTAAGGGTCTTGAAACATATTCCTAACAGATAACACAGAACTATTGTATTCACAACTTTCCCCTTTGCCTGCTTAGCTTTTTATCCTGGTCCACTCACTGTATACAAAGAGCCAAAACTGCTTAGGATGGTTATCGTGAGAAAAGCAATCAGGAAAATAATTACCCAGGTAGTTGTATGCACAAAGGAGAAGAGGGGCTACTGAATAAAAAAAGGGGGGGTCATTATCAGGAGAGGTAGATGGAGAGTTTGGAGTATTAAAGAGTAAGAAACTCCAAGTTTGTGGAATCAAAAAATAGAACAAAACATTTCAGTATAAGTTGTCAAGGACACTTAATGTTTAAGATAGATATTGAATAAATATCAAAATGTGCCTCCAGGTCTTGATTTTAAAAATGCAAAACTACTCTGGGACCAGAGCTACACTACTGGGATCACAACTTCATAAATATTGCATATTCATTAAACCAACCATATCTCTGGAGCTTTTCTGAGCAATGGAGGTAGTGGGGTTGGGCAAGGAGATGGGAAGATGGTATTTCTTTTAGAAGAGAGAATACTAGGGAGATCTACATTGCATCCCTTTAAACCATTAACTTCTTGAGATCAGGGAATCTGTCTTTTTCTTCCTAGATTTATTGAAATATAATTGACATATTGTGTAAGTTTAAGATGTTCAAGGTGAGGTTTGATACATAAACAGGAATCTGTCCTATTGATAACTATATTTCCAGCCCTTCACACACTGGGCATATAGTAGATATTTCATAAAGGTTGGGTCAATGAATGGCATATGAATTTTATGTGCTAGCTCCAGGCTAAACTTAACTGAATGGTTTCTGAAAGTTCTGGATGATAAAATCAACTTTACAAGACAGTCTTTCAACCACTGCAGCTCAGACTAGATAGCCATTGTTGTCATTCTCGACTCCCAGGGAAGAAAAGAAAGTGAATTTCCAGACACAAGCCAATTTAAAGATCTGAGAAGAAAGGTTTAGAATTTCAAATAATAGGTTTTTCATAATCCTAAGAACATAGACTTTGGAATTGCTTAGGAAACTCTGGAATGTCCAAAGATTAGAGAGATGAAAGCCTGGCCCATAGGGGTGAAGCTGAATAGTCAAAAATCTGAAAGATAGAAACAGGGTTAACTTATGCGCTTTATGTTCCTGTTAATGAGACTAATTTTACATATAGCCAGAAGGAAAGTTTGTGTGTACTGCCTTATGATAGCTCTCCAGTTCACTGTGAATATAATAATGAATAAAGCACTGTACTTTGCTGAGACATTAGAGCACTATTTATATATAATTAAATAAATAAAAAACTTGCAAGAAAATTGGTGCTAGGATAAGTAAAGTCCATCACCCATATAAAAGACCTTTATTTTTTTATACCTCCTCTTTCTAAAATGAGGCTTGTTTTCCTGAACCATTCTTGGCAAGATAAAGAATGAAGGGCTTGGGGAAAAGGAAAGAAGAGAGGGAAGTGAGAGGAAGAAAGGGAACAGAGAGGAGGAGAGGGAACAGAGGAGAACAGAGGATAAGAAAGGGGAGTAAGGTGCAAAGAAAGGATGAAGACACCCACTTCTGGCAATACGTCCAACTAAATATTCTGAATAACTACTCTTGTCAGAAATAACTAAACACTGGATTAAAAATATAGAGAAATGCATTTTTAAACACACTGCTCAAGGGACACAAAAAGAATCCACAGAGCCCAAAAATTTAGGTGAAGAATTCTGAAAAATAACTAAGCACCAGAACTAAATTTTTCCTTAAAGCCTTCCCTTGGACCCTAAAGAATCTAAACTCCTTCATCATCAGCTATATGAGTAGTGGTTGTGGGAAACATGGGATAAAACCCCAATCCCCGCATAGCTCCCCATCAGATAGAGAATGAACAAGAAACTGACCCCTCTACACAAAAGGAGGTAACAAGGATTACCACCACTCTCAATTCCTACACTGGGGAGAAGTGAAGAAACATTACATGATAATTTGTAACAATAAGCTAGCCCTCATGGGATTTTGGTTTACATGTATGTTATGTGGAAAAAAAAATACAGAGAGAATTTGATTTAAAGTGATCCCAGGTCCTTGGATGAATGAACTACAATCCTCTTTGAAGGAATGCAATTTCAACCCAAACCTAAAAGAATTCTTGCAGAACAAGTTCCAAGACAAATAAAAAGCTCACAGTTACACACACAGAGGATAAAGTCTCCTTGACTGAAGACCAGCAGAAAAAAAGTCTGTGTAGAGCTTACCAACAAACACATCAGATATAATTCAGACACAGACAGTAAAATACATTTATTAAGCATTTAAAAATAGAAGAAAAGCTTGAAAACATAGGCAGGAAAACAACCGATAAGACTTGAAAGTCAACTAAGTAAGGATAACTTAAACAGCAGATTAGAAACCACCAAAGAGAGAGTAATTTCATGACTTGAGACAAAGAAGTGCTTCTTAAATCATACAAACTATAAATATAACAATAAAACCCTGCTTTCACCTATCCATTTCCTATGTGCCAGGCACCATTGTCAGCACTTTACATGTATTGGCTCATTTAATCCTACTAACAACCGACTGAGGTAGACTACTGTCCCCATTTCAGAGATGAGGAAACTGAAGCACTAGGACATTGAGTAACTTGCCAAAAGTCACACAGCTAGCAAGTGGCAGTGCTGGGATTTGAGACACATCCAGGAAATGTGTCTCCAGAGTCTATCCCCTTGAATAAAGATATACATACTTGACTAACTTGAAATATAGAACTTTTTTTTAATGTAATGAATTTTATTTAAAAAATATTTTATTACAAAATCATAAGCACATAATTCTGTAACATCACAATATCACACTCAAGGACACCATATGACATTTTAGGTGAAATGTTGAAATTAAAACTATAAATTATTACATCCATATTATTACCCTACTGACCACATCCAAGCAGGCTTACTTCTGCTGGTAATTTAGAACTTTAATAGGCAGAGCACAGAGGATTTTAGGGCCCTGAAACTATTCTAGACAATACAACAGTGGTAGATACATGTCATTATAAATTTGTCCAAACCCATAGAATGTGCAACACCAAGAGTGATCGCAAACATGAACTGTAGATTCTGGAAGGTAATGATGTGTCAATACAGGTTCATCAATTCTTGATGTTGGCTGGGGGATGGAGGCTGTTTGTATGTTGAGCAGGGACAGGGATACACAGGAGCTCTCTGTACTTCCCACTCATTTTGCTGTGAACCTCAAACTTTTAAAAATGAAGTAAAATAAAACTTTTTGATCAAACATCATAAAGAAAACTAAAAGACAAACACAAACTGAGAGAAGATATTTCCAACATATTTAACCATCAACATATTAGCACCCAGCTTCTACACTAAACTTCTCAAGCCAAACCTGGCACTGAACCATTTATGTATGGCTGGTCATTTTCCAAATAGCAAGCTAGCCACATGGATATTGCCACAGATTAATTTCCACAACTCCCTCATTCAAATTTAATTCCCCTGAAATTCAGAGTTTACCTGGGATAGGGTTATTGTACATTCTGGCCATTACCAATACCTTTTGTCTTTGAAAACTTCTGTCCTCAAATTTCCTTTAGAACTGATACAGTGAACAAACCTGTCAGAATCTTACAGAGTTGTCTGGAGACATAGTGGCATGCAGTAATGTTTTCAGGACTGGGCTCTAGCTCCACCACTCACTTGTTCTGTGAATGTGGGCAAGTTATGTAAATGCTCTATTCCTCAGCTTTCACGTGTGTAAAATAAGACTATCAACAAGTACCTTATAGGAGCACTGTCAGAATCAAGTCAGGTGATGTAGGTAAAATAGTATATTCTGGGAGATTCTCAAAATGTTATATACATAGCATTACCATGTGACTCAGTGGTTCCATTCCTAGGTATACACTCCAGAGAAATAAAAACATGCGATGGGGAACCCCGAACACCCCCCCATAAAACAGAATTATCTTCTGGAGGACGGACCCCTTGTAGTACAGGCTTTCCCCACTAGGTGAGTGTTCTGGGAACCCATCTGTATCAGTGTACCTGCTGGTATTATGTGAGGCTCTCGTCTTCAGTGAATTGTCTTTGAAGCCTCTCTCATTTGCCCATTTCCTGATGGGTGATTTACAAGTACACCTGCCCACCCTATGCTGAGCGTTTAGCAGTTTTTGACCAAAAACAGCATGACTCCTGGGCCCCACCCTCCCTATTCACCCAATCTTGCCCTGAGTGACTTTCTTTTTTTGTTTCCCTGGATGAAAAAAGTCCTCAAAGGGAAATGTTTTGCTGATGTGGAAGAGGTGAAACAAAAAATGGCAGAAGCACTGAAAGGCATTAGAATTGACAAGTTCAAAAACTGTTTTGAGCAGTGGAAAAAAACATTTTGATAGGTGTATTACATCAAACGGAAAGTACTTTGAAGGTGACTGAAGTTTAAACATGTAAGAATAAATACACCGTTTTTGATAAATAAACTCTGGGGTGGGGGGAGCTTTTTGTCCCCCCCTCATATAGTCACACACAATTTGTACACAAATATTCATAGCACTATCATACATAATAGCCAAAAAGTAGAAAGGACCCAAATGTCTACCAACTGATGAAGAGATAAACAAAATGTCTTTTATCCATACAATGGAATATTATTCCACAGTAAAAATGAATAGAGTACATGAAGTACTGATGAATGCTACAACGTGGATGAATCTTGCTAAATGAAAAAAAAAAAAAGCTTTCACAAAAAGCCACATATTATATGATTCCATGTAAACACAATGTTCAGAGCAGACAAATCCATGCGGACAGAAAATAGATTAGTGGTTGGTTGCCAGGGGCATGGGGGAGGGGAGAGTGGAAAGCAACTGCTAAAGAGCACAGGGTTTATTTTGAGGTGATGAAATGTTCTGAATTTAGATATTGGAATGGTTGCAAAATTCTGTGAATTTACTAAAATCCACTGACTCTCAGACCTTAAAAGTGTGACTTCTATGGCAAGTAAATTATATCTCAAAGTAGTTATTTTAAAGAGAATATATCCATCCCGGCCAGGTAGCTCAGTTGGTTACACCATCATCCTAATATGCCAAGGTTGTGGGTTCAATCTTTGATCGGGTGCATACAAGAAGCAACCAATGAATGCACAAACAAATGGAATAACAAATTGAGGTCTCTCTCTCTCTCTTTCTCTTCCCCCATGCCCTCTCTCTAAAATCAATTTAAAAAAAAGAATATACCCACAGCAATGGATACATGATAGATCCTCAGCATCTATTGTTATTTTTATTGTTTAGCAATCTATATTTCTATCATCCTTAAATTATTTTGACCAACTGAGATATTTTTCAATTAAAAAGAAAACTAAATGATAGTTCTAAAAATCCATATGCAAGGACAGCATAAAGCTCTCAAGAGGAAAGTCCAAGAAGACTTTTGATGGGGGAATGAAGAGAGAGCTGTACTCTTGTATGTCTCTGGGGACTGGGGAGGGCCCTGGGGTATGGTAAACTCCAAAAATATTGGTGAACTCTAAGGACTGCCTTGTGGGTATGAACAGCATGTGTCAGCCTACAAAGTAATTATAAGAGCAATAAACTAAACTAGCTAGCGTACATTTTTCAGGTAGGTGCCAGTCATACCCCATGCATTCTCTCATTTTATCCTCCCTACTGTCCTCTGAGTTTGGTTCTATCCTTATCCCCATTTTTCAGATGACAACACTGAGGTAGAGAACAGTTATCTACAGAACCAATGCTCTTCACCACTGCCATGCTGCCGCCCCACACAATCCCTGGAGCCAAGAAATTCTTCCCATATTAACTTAATTATTAACATAATAATAGATATCCTGCAAGCATACTATACTTGGGGCAGTATTCTAAGTGTTTTATGTATGTGCATCCATTTAATGATCACAATAATACTGAGAGGTACCTACCATTTCCAGATGACACAAATGAGGCACAGAGAGGTTAGGTGACATGCGCAAGGTGACACAGTAGGTATGTGGCTGCATTGTGATTTGAATCCATATAAACTGGCTGCTGGAGTCAGCCCTCTTCATCATTCTGATGTATTGCTTCACACCAAAAACTTATCTAAATCCCCAATACACATTGTTTTAAATATTCAGAACACTATGAAATAGGTATTATTATGAAAAAAGTATTTTAAGTAGGAGGAAATAAGTATGCAGTATTAACTATACTATCCAAGTTCATTCAATGAGCAAGTTTCAAAGCCAAGGCAATTTGATTTGTGCCAAGGTGATTTGGCCCAGGAGTCCAGGCTTCCCACCACAACTCCACTCTCCCTTGGTAGTGAATGAATATCCTTGAACTACAAACAGTGTTTATCAATATGCAAATAGAGATAAAGCTAAGCCTGAAATACTCAGAAAATTTTAAAATAAAACAAGATAATACAAATAAGCAAAAAAAAAAAAAAACCTTTAATCTGCAGGGCTCTGGGGTCATTGGACTATATCAGAGGACCCGGGAATGAGGTGGGGAGCATATTTGATTCTCTCTACATCAGTTTCATTAATTACTGAGGTGTTCCCTGAGATCCTCTGTAAAATATATCCATTCTGCACTCCACTGATTAGTTAAGTTCACTCAAAAGAAAAAAAAAAGACTAATAAGCTAGTTCTGCCCCACTACCCAGTAGCCTTCCATCCCATGTGCCTCCAAGACAAATGATGCGAGTTGTGTCCACCACCAGGTGCAGGTTCCATGGCTGCCCAGTGCTGCACCTCCTTTCTCCCTCAGACTTGTATTGCTTTGAAAAGAACCTATGAAATCCACTCTCTGCTACTCAGAGGACACCTGCCCAAAGCAGGAAGGAGTTGTAAGCCCCACCTCCTTGCCTTGACACTCAGGAGCAGCTGTTAATTCCTCCTTTGAAGACTTGGGGAATCATTCCACCTAAGCCATTACTCTGTTAACCAATAAGCCTGCTCAAGATGTGTCCAGGCTTCTTTCTCACCTCTCCTCACTCCTGTCAATACTTGGGCAATTTCTTCACACGTCTGCTCCCAGAGCTGATTGTTATCACAAGAAATACAGTAAAATATAGTGTATTGGGGTCATTTTTAGCACTATAGTTACAAGTTTGGGGAGAAGACTGACACTGTTGATTAAAATGAAGTCTTTGTGTTATCTATGAAATCATCCAGGGCTCTGAAGAACAGCCATTTTGCAACTTGCCAGTTTGCATCCATCTGAAATAAATTGCAGAGGGTACATTTGTCCTCATGAGTTCTCAGTGCATATATGTCCTAAAAAATATATAGTCTCAGAACTACATTCATCCCAGCAAGTGACACAGACCTACACACCAACATCCGCAACTGTGTAAGGAGGTTTATCCTTCTCATTATTTGTGTGTGTGTGTGTGTGTATGTGTGCCAGCAGAGATTTACAAGTAGCAGTCAGCAGCAGTGCTATCAAAATGTATTTTTAAACCCATTGTACTGTTTTGACAAACTAAACAATTAATTAACAGCAATCTAGCAAACAAATCTCTACTAACAGTGTAGAGTGAAACACACAGATCACCATAACTGTTCTATAGTCACCATCACTTAGGACAAAATGCTGCTTAATTAATTATAATTGATCACAAAGATTAGATTCAAATGCTACTAGCAGGGAAGAAGCCCAAACTGAGAAATAAATCAGAAAACCATTCTCTGAATCCATAATAAACTAAGAAGTTTTGGAGATAAACAGATTTGTTTTAATTGTAGTTTTAAAAAATAATTTAAGAACATTTGGAGGCTTTTGGAGAGAGAATATAGAGCAGGGAAAGAGGTAGAGCCAAAATCAGGGAAGCCCTGATTCAAGTGACCACTGAAGTTCTCACCTCTGACTCTGTATACAAAATCTGTAAGGTGTTCACAAGGTAGGGATTAGGCACAGGAAGTATGTACATCACACTGCAGAGGTGGCCGTGACAAATATAATACTTGCTGTTGATCGCATTCTTCCTGACCCAAAGACCATGCCTTGCCAGGTAGAAGACTCTCACAACTTCCTCTTCTCAGCTCTCTTAAAGAACATCTACTCTTTCTGCCCAGCACTCATTCCATTCCCCACCCTGACAACAGAAGCCCCTCCACAACCACAGGCATGTGTTAGAGAGGCAGTGGCCCCACTTCAACTACCCACTCCCCACTCCCCAGCCCCACTGTAGTACTTGAGCAAAGGAGAAGACTGGAGACCCAAATTAGGCCCACCAAAGGCCTTCTGAAAGATTTGAAAAAACAGACATTAGAGAGTGAAGTCTCACTTAATATTCAAACTCCTTTCTTCTGAAGAAGTAAATGGCATGACTGATGCAGACAGCAGAGGCAGGGAGTGTGGTCCCCAGCTCCAGTCGGTAGGTCCTCAGCACTGCCCTGGTGCCTGAGCATTCATTCAGTGTGTCTTTCCAGAGACCAGTTTTTGCTTTTGATAGCTTAAGTTTGGTTCTAAGAGAGTCCCAATACTCTTCTACCTAAGTTAATCAAGTCCAGAAATTCATCAGATAAAGTGCTGTCCACTCTAGAAATAGCCTGATACAGAATTGTGGTAATTCAGGAAGAGGCAGAAGATTTTCACAAATTCTTGGCTTGGCTGCTGGAATTTCATCTCCCCAATGGGTTTCACTGAAGCTGCAGATCTTACAGTTAGGATTGTATGGTGAAGAGAACAGAATCTCTTTTTCTTTTTTCTTTTTGCATTTTTTTGCATTTTTTTAATTTTTAAATTATGTTTATTCTATTACAGTTGTCTCAATTTTTCCCCCTTTACCACCCTCCACCCATCCCACCCCAACCCCCTGCTCCCACAGTCAATTCCCACTGCTGTTGATGTCCATGGGTCATTCATACATGTTCTTTGTCTTCCCCTTCTCCTTCTTTCCACCATTGTCCTCTTTCCCCATCCCCTCTAGTCACTTTCAGTCTCCTCTGTGTTTCCATGCCTGTGGTTTATTTTGGTTGTTAGTTTATTTTGTTGAATAGATTCCACTTAGAGGTGAGATCATATGGTATTTGTCTTTCACCAACTGGCTTACTTCACTTAGCATAATATTCCCCAGTTCCATCCACGTTGTCGCAAAAGGTAGGAGTTCCATCTTCCTTCCCACCTTCCTTCTTTCTTTCCTTCCTTTCTTCCTTCCTTCCTTCCTTCCTTCCTTCTCTTTCTTTATTAAATGCAGATTGATTTTATTTTTTTAAATGTCAAAGACAATTATAAAATATTTAAAAATTTAAAAGGATCTTTGTAATGAAAAAAGACTGGGTACATGTTGTGATTCCTTGATCACGGGGAAGGGTCTTAACCTTTCAGAACCATAGTTTCTCCACTCGTAAAATTGGAATGATAATCCCCCACTGCATTTGTGAGGATTAAGCGAGATAATGCTCAAAGAGTAAATAAATAACAGTGTCTGAAACAATATACATGGACTCCCAGCTTACATATGGCATCTCAGTCTGCCATCGCTGCTGCTTCCCTCCTCTCTCTGAGGAGCACAACCGAGCTCCACAATGCCATCAGCCCTCCTCTCCCGGTACAAGAGAACATGGCAAATGAGTAATTAGGAGCTAAAATCCTGTCTTACTTGTAAAATATTAAAACCTATTTTAGCTTAGAGCTTCTTGAATATGATAGATGTATGAGAAATGCTCATGCATTTATTAATATAGTTAGTTGTATTAATAGTGACCTCACTAATTTAAAGTAACTTGGGAGAAAGCCCAGCCCAATTACGGGATACTTTTTAAAAGTATACTTTAGTTTCAAACACATTCAGTAACTGAAATAATTCTGAAAATAATTTCCCAGGAGAATCTATGATGTAGTACAGTGACAAAAATGATATATAATTGGTTTATCAAAAGTTGATACACAAAATATCAGGTTAATTCTTATCATCTGTGGAGGAACAGAATGAGCACTGACCTTGTGTCAGAAAAGCTGATTTCTCTGCATCTTATTCTATAAAATGGAATTAAAATGCCTAAGGCATAGGATTACTGTGAGGCTTAGAATTCAAAAAAGTGAGAATAAAACAACAAACCCTGTGAGACAGGTTTATATACATACAGCTCATGATAGTATCCCAATATCCAGCACAGGGCCTGATACTTAGCAAGCTCTCAGTAAGTGTATAAATAGATGAATGAATATGCAAGTTTATAATACAGAGCTTAGCACATAAATTACCAAGCTTTGGCATTTCAGGAGGTAATTCTGTGGCCTCCGGCTTTTGTTTGACCTTTCATACCCCATGAGCCTGTTGTTTTGGCACAATTTTTTGAACCAGAGATGGGCATTGAACCAAGAAGATTCAACCAGATTTTCCCAACTCAGAATTTAAAATAAAGACTAAGAAAATCCAGTTCTTTCTAGGTCAGCTGCTAGAAAAGAAATATGTAAACTGAGACACTGTAATGAGTCATATTCTACCATGTAGATCAGAGACGCGGGTCTCAGAGAAAAAACCACAGAGACTTTCAGAAAGAGACAAATATTCCATTCCTAATTCGGTGCCCCAAAGTCAAACTTCTTCCCTACCCTTGGGACCTATAAGATGTTCTCTACACCCTTATGATAAGTTTCCCCTTTATGCTATCTTGGAATATAAGCAAAATAAGTTTAATATAACAGAGAAGGAATAAGCAATAAATTTTAATAAAAACCCTTACTGCAAACAAACATATCAGAAACAGTAAACAATCTTTGCTCACACTACACTCATTTTCTTGGTTTATGGTGCTGGGCTGAAGGTAAGCTTGGGTTAGTAATAGAAAACTTAGATATGCATTTATTGTATTGTGTACAAACAGCTCAGAACTCCTTTTCTAGGACTATCTGATCATGGTATAACACATTTACATTACTTGATTTAATTTCATATTTTATTTCATATTACTACTCCTAACAACCATTTTCATTCCTACTGTATAGAAGAGGTCACTGAGCCTCAGAGAGGAAAAAGGCACATAAGCAAAATTTAACAGTCAGCAAGGAGCAAGAAACACACACACAAACTCATCCTTTCTGTAGCTAAATGTTATGTTCCTCCCGTACCAAGTTTAAGGATGGGACAGAAACCATGTGGATATTTTGTACTTGCAGGCAGTAGATCTCAACCATTTTAGTATGGGAAAATGTTTTTGAAATCAAAAGATTCTAAAGACCTGCACTTCAGAATAGACATAATTTTTATATTCACTGCAAAAAAAAATCAATGAGAAAAATTACAAAAATGTCAATATTGCCTTAAAATGAATTTTCATGTTATCAACCAAGATAGAAAATTGAAAATTTTGTGTGTTTATGTATGTTGGTGGGGGAGGGGTGTTGAAAGAGAGAGAAAGAATATAATTCAACAGCCACCGTATTTTTAATTTATTCCAAATATATAGGGTGGGGCAAAAGTAGGTTTACAGTTGTTCAAATGGAAAATAATACAATAATAAATAATAATACAAGAATAAACTGTTTTTGCATTCCCACAACTGTAAACCTACTTCTGCCCCACCCTACAGTGGTTGGTGCATGTAAGAATTCAGAAACCATACCATTAAACCAAGAACTCTCAGGGACCCTCGCTATCAATAAAGAAACCACTCCAATAAGGAAAACAGTTTCTAATTTTAGACATTTCTGAAGGGGTTAATTCTAGACTCTTCAAAAATGGTTTCATTCAGTGAAAACTGGAGAAAGCCTTGCCTTACCCACCTCATCCTAAATAGGAACGTGGACTCAGGGTTTTGTGGTGAGAAGATGTGGACCTTGGGTTTAGTACAAAAGGTTCAGTCAGGAAAGCAGAAGTTACTCAAGATATTACAAACAGGAAGAGATTTCATAAGTGAATTAGAGGCATACACAGTTTTTGTTATGGCTGAGAGAATAAAGACAAAGGATACCACTGCTGTATTTTGGAAAACTCTGAAGTTCATGAATCACAGGGAAGCTGTCACTGGTGACCACAGCTGTCTGCAGCACAATGCAGATGATTCCCAGGAGGCTGCCCAGAGCACTGGCTACACCCTATGTCTGCAACTGTTGTGTTTATGTGTCTGCCTGCAGCTGCAGCCTTCTCTCCCTCTTATGAATTCCATAAGAGTGCTTCTCATTGGCAGAATATAACCTGCAATAATGCCGGTAAGGGATACAGGGCAATTCAGTTCTCAGGCTTTCCTGTGACTGGGTAAGAGGAAAGTTAATGCTAATTTGATCACAGACAATCCAGTGCAATCTACCCCTTTTCTCAACTCAAATTCAAAAAGTCCTTTTGACCTATATTTATTTTCTAACCAACATTAGCCACTTCATGGGCCCACCTCTCACACAAATGTGGAGGCATTCATCCTCTCCTAACGCGGAGACTCAGAGTTCCTTTACGAGCTGTATTCACCTCTGGGTAGTATTAATTCCACTTAAGTTTAGTCACAATCTTTCTTTGAAAAGCAGTAAGCTAAATATTAAATTATAATGTTAATCACAACTAAAACATCTTCCATAAAACTGTATGAAAATGAGAGACAATGCAAAGAAGTTACTGGTATACGAGACCATAGCTTACACAGTCCTCATTTTTGCAAGCAGTCACAAGACCATAGTTAAACTTCCTTCTTTGACCACCCATTCCATATTCTCTTTATAATCAGTCATAACCTAAGTCAGCCATACCTACTTATCTACTGGGATGACCCAAATCTTCATTCCTGAAGGTGGCCATGTGGAGTTGCTATAGATTTCCATTAAGTTCTACCTATGAATAAGGAATGTACACCAGTAAATACCCCAGGTTCCAGACACACTCCACATTACATACCTTATATAATAACAACCCTGTTTCATAACCGGAATCAGTCATTCTTCTTTGCCTCTTGTTCAGTGGAGCAAAGGAACCCCTAAATGGTCAGATTGTTGTCTCAACTGCCAGTAAGAACGAACTAATGTTGTATCCCCTGGTGAAAGGACTCTTCATTTGGAAACTAATACTTCTAAAGCAGTAGGGTGCATAACTGTGGAGTTGGGAAGCCAAAATTGGTTTTGTAGATCTATGTATTCTGGCAATGGTATAAATGATATGATATGTGGGTTGTTAGTTTGGAGAATTTACTGCATCTTGCTTCTGAGTTAATGTGGGACATGATAATTCAAGTGACTCCCATGAGTATGACTCTTTCTCTCACTTCCTTTTTATTTATTATTTTGGCTACAAAATAAAATTCCTTGGTCCGAATAAAAATATTGTGCATGATACCAAGACAGTGAATAATGCATTCAATAAGTCCACAGATGGTGGTGCTGGCAGAAACATTGCTGATAGGGAAGACAGACCCATATCCATACTATGCCTCTATTCCAGGGAGGAAAAAATGGCTGTCCCCTCAATGATGGAAGGAGTCCAATGTAATCAACTTGCCACCAGGCGGCTGGCTGGTACTCCTAGGGAATGTTGCCATATTGGGAGCTCAGTTTTGGTCTCTGCAGTTAACATGTTGACATGTTGGGCACTCAGCAACAGCAGCCAGATCAGTCTTGGTAAGGAAAAATCTATGTCGTTGAGCTCATGAATAACATCCATACCTGTTAACATGGCTACTTTGTTGATGAGCACATTGTTAAGTAGCTGGGAAAAAAAGCTAACAGCCGTCACAGGACAGGCCATTTAGTCCCTTTGACCACTGAGAGTTTTCTCTGCAGCAGGTACCCTTTGGCGAGCAGTGATATGAGTAACAATTACCCTTAACCTTATACCCGTTACAAAAGGTTCATCCATATACCTCTTCCTCAGAGCTCCCTGTTCCTAAGTCTCTAATCTTTTTTTTTTAATCCTCACTCGAGGATATGTTTATTGATATTTTTTAGAGAAAGGAAGGTTGAAGAAGGGGAGTTGGGAAGAAACATCAACATGAAAGAAATGCATTGGTTGCCTCCTACACATACCCCAACCAGGGATTGAACCCACAACCTAGGTATATGCCCTGACCAGTAATTAAACCCACAAACTTTAAGTGCATGGAACGACACTCCAATCACCTGAGCCACCTGGCCAGGGCAAGTCTCTAATCTTGATCTAACCAAGTACCTGATCATCCAGCAAAAGTTTTTGCCAATGTCCAGTAACGATCTATACCTCTTCTATCAAAGTTTTTCCCATGGGTAGATTTTCCCTTCTCTACTGTCCTCTAGGGCCACCCCTGCAATGTAGCAGCAATCCATTCCTGTCTGGCACTAGAACATCATGAAGAATCATCAGTAGAGACCCCAGTTTTTTCAATTTCTAGTCAAATGATCATAAGCAGATTCCCATGAGTCTATAGGTGTGGAATGAAGAAGAGGCAACAATATGGAGGAAGTAGAGTCCATGGAAGTTCAAACCACTTGCTCAAGTAATTTCCTCCTACCTCTGGGACTTACTCAAATCTAATCTTGTATACACCATTTGCACTTAATTATGGAATGCTGCTGCACATGCTCAACTCAATGGTTTGGTTAATCAGATAACATTCAGCAGATGATGTATAGTCATATTTTGCTTGGTCATGTATTGTCCAATAGAGATTCAGTCTCTACTAGTCCTAGAAGTAATCAAGGAGATGTTTTCAACAGGGTATGGCTTTACTTCATAACCCTAGAGGTATGCACTCTAATCTCTAATCAGAATTTTTCTGGGATTCCAGAAAGCATCCCTATCTGTCACAGACATTTTTATTGGGTCTAATTTCATAAGGCTCAAGTCACAGAGCACCTTGCACCAGAGCCTGTATACATGCTGTACAGCATTCTCTTGCAGAGCTCCACTCAAAACTGGCAGTCTTATAGATTATTTTGTTAATGAGCCAAAACAGTAATGGAAATGTGGTATTCAGAGAAGTCAACTAATGTTGCACTTTTTTATTGGTGATTGAGGATGCCACATGCCTAACACCTTATAAGGGATAGCTCCACACCCCAGACCACTGAACTCCTATAAACTGCTCTAAAATGAGGATCCCTTGCTTTTCACAGGAGATATTTCCAACCCATTGTACATGTGTTGATGAGGACATCTAGTATATTTGCTACTCACTGGTGGCAATTGGTAGGATGCCATTAATGTAGAAGACTAGCATAATGGCCTGTGAGTTATTTATATGATCAACTTTCCTGCAGACTCAATAGAACAGAAACTGGTGGCTTTGCTAATTATATAGAGAAAAACAATTGGTATATCAATGACTGCATATAATGTACTAGAAACAAGGTAGATATAAATACCAAAAGGGACAACAGGGATAAAGTCATAAAATAGAATGGCTTAACATGCAGATACCTGCTCTTGGAAAGAGACTGGTACTGGAGGTATTAATTGATTAGCATTAAAGTAACATATTGTCCTTCTTCAAGGTCCAGTTGTGTTATATGTAGAATAAACATACATGTTAAATGGTGATGGCATAAAAATCAAACATTTGCATCTTTTAATGTTTTTATGGTAGCAAAAATTTTGTAATTTTCCAAGGGAATATAGGTTTTGCTTTACCATTTGAATGGAAGAGACAATTCCATGGGCCATGTTTGGCTCTTCGTACAATAAATGTCCTAAGTCTTAGTGGCTGAAGCAGGGATTTTCTAGTGGCCAAGTATGTCTCTTCCACTATGCATTCAGGAGATAGAGAAATTAACCACAGGGTAGGGTTGCAGATGCACTGCATTCACAGTGCAACTGACTAAAGCTAAAAATCATCTGATTTTATAAATTCTTACTCTGACTGGTGAACCATAGTAGTATACTGGATCCCCAGAGGTAGCATTAATTCAGAACTAAAGTCTAAGATTAACCAATAAAAATTTTTTTTTTACTTCCCAAGGGCACAGAAGCCTTAGAAAATGTTTGTATGACCCCTTGGGGAAGGAAAGGAGGCCAATTTACAGTGTATATGCTGTGACAGTACTATAGGGTTCTTCTGTAAGGGGAGAATTCCTCCCTTTATTCAAGCATCTTTAAGCCTATGACTAGTTCCAGCCTGGAAATTGTGTGATAGTAATTTAAGGACTTCTGGTCAAGAATAGGTAAACATGGCTTACCTCCTCACAAAACCACATCAAAATTACAACAAAATATAGAACAACCATCAGTCAGAACCATCAGAAATCGAGTTGAATGGAAGTCTGACAACTACAGAATTAAAGAAACCACATCCATCCAGATGGTAGAAGAGGCACAGATGTGCAATGGGCTGGTTCCACATCTGCATGTGGTAGATAAAAATTCGGGAGGGGTATCTAGGTAGCAAGGAGTCCCAGCCCACAACAAGCCCCAGCCCAGGGTTCCAGTCCCGGGAAGATAAGTCCTCCATAACTTCTGGCTGCAAAAATCAGTGGGGATTGAGTCAGTGAAAGAAACTTCTGGAGTCCCAACCAATTCCCCTTAAAGAGCCCACATACAGACTTACTCAGAAGCACTCCCTCTGAACTCTAGCACCAGGTTAGCATCTTGAAAGGCACCAGTGGCATATGGGGAGAAACTGAAGTGTCTGGCCTCAGGGTGGGAGCTGGAGGACAGCTTTCTCCCAGACAGAAAAGCTGGCAGAAGCCACTGTCCCTTTTTGAGCCCTCCCCCAACACAGCAAGTGTGTGCCTTATCTGGGACTCTTATCTACCTTGCTAACACTGTTTGCTTCACCCTGGAGGTCCCCTAAAGCTCCATCCCACCCAAACTGTTAACTGTGACTTTTCCATATAAATGGCTGGTCTTGGTTCAGGCTCCACAACTTCCTAAATCTTATCAAACAGCCAGCCTCAGTAATCCCCCACTCTGTACCTCCTGTTAAGTGGCCCCAGGCCCAGCACTAGGAGAAGCCAGCCTAGATTCACAGCTAGGTTTCACCTGGGAATCTCCAAGCCCAGACAAGTAATACACATCTCAGATTGCTTTATAGTTTATGCACAGTGGCCCCAGGCAGAACAAAGGTGGGGGCTGACCTTGGTCTGCACCACCCAAGAAACCCCAAAGCCTGTGTACCCAGTGGATAGCTAGAGACCACATCGGAGCACCACCACCCTGCCCCTGCACAGCTGATCCTCCACAGAGGGTAGAGGTTGGTGGTCAGTGGTCACAGCTAGTCATTGCAGCGGACTGGCCTGGGTAAATCCCTCCCATTGACCTGCCAATAGCAATCAGGGTTCAACTACAAGAGGAGGGTGTACTAAGCCCACATGATGGGCACCCTCTAATATCCAGCTTGGGTGATAAGGGAAGGTGTACCACTAGAGCACAGGACACCTACTATATTAGGAAACCGTATCAACACAGGGAGTCATATCAGCCCTACTTGATACATAGAAACAAACATGGGGAGGCTGCCAAAACCAGAAGACAAAGAAACATAGCCCAAATAAAAGAACAGATCAAAACTCCAGAAAAAGAGCTAAACAAAATGGAGATAAGCAATCTATCAGATGCAGGGTTATAAGGAACTTAGTGAGGACCTCAGCAGCATAAAAAAGACCCAGTCAGATATGAAGGATACACTAAATAAAATAAAGAACAATATACAGGGAAACAACAATAGAGTGGATGAAGCCGAGAATCAAATCAATGATTTGGAATGTAAGGAAGCAAAAAACAACCAATCAGAACAACAAGAAGAAAAAAGAATCCAAAAAAACAAGGATAGTGTAAGCAACCTCTGGGACAACTTCAAGAGGTCCAACATTTGCATCATAAGGGTGCCAGAAGAAGAGAAAGAGCAAGAAATTGGAAAGCTATTTGAAAATTCCCTAATTTGGTGAAGGAAATAGACATACAAGACCAGGAAGCACAGAGAATCCCAAACAAAATGGATGCAAAGAGGCCCACTCCAAGATACATCATAATTAAAATGTCAAAGGTTAAAGATAAAGAGACAATCTTAAAAGGAGCAAGAGAAAAGCAGTTAGTTACCTACAGGGGAGTTCCCATAAGCCTGTCAGCTGATTTCTCAAAAAAAAACTTTGCAGGCTAGCTGTCTAGCAAGAAATATTTAAAGTCACGGAAAGCAAGGACCTACAGCCAAGACTGCTCTACCCAACAAAGCTATCATTTAGAATTAGAGGGCAAATAAAGAGTTTCCCAGATAAGGTAAAGCTAAGAGGTTCATCATCACCAAAACATTATTATATGAAATGTTAAAGCAATTTATTTAAGAAAAAAGAGATCAAAACTATAAATAATAAAATGGCAATAAATATATAACTGTCAACAATTGAATCTAAAAAACAAACTAACTAAACAAGAATAACAGAGACAGAATCATGGATACAGAGTGCATTTTGATAGTTGTCAGATGCAGTGTAGGGGAATGGGTGAAGAGGTGAGGAGATTAAGAAGTACAGATAGGTAGTTACAGAATAACCATGGTGATGTAAAGTACCATATAGGAAATGGAGTAGCCAAAGAACTTATATGTATGACCCATAGACATGAACAGCAGTGTGAAGACTGCCTGAGGGAATAGGGGGCGGTGCTGGCTGGAGGGGAGCAAAGGAGGAAAAATTGGGACAACTCTAATAACATAATCAATAAAATATAATTTAAAATATTTTTAAAATAAATAAAGGAATTTAAGCACCATCTCGGTGACACACTTCAGGGCTCTATGTTCTCTAGACCTGTGGTTTTTCATTTATTCGGGCTAAATAAGACTCTAGTAGACTTCCCATCTATTTTAACACTAAGTATACCAAGCTCAACTACCTATTCCCCCAAATTTCTATGTGTGAAATCATTAAGATTATTGCTCTGGCTCTGCTGCTCATTGTCATAACCACAAATCCTTTGTCTTTGGTGGTTAAGTATTATAATTTGTGGTCTGCCTTTCCAGAATCCGAAATCCCCATTTACTTAAGGAAGCTATTTTTACCATGGCACTTCCCAGCAGCATTCTCTGCCACTGAAGGACAACAATAGAGTTTTTCAGAGATTCTAGTGTTCATTTCACTAATGCCTTCCCCATGCCTCAATGAAGAGAATGTTATCTAGGCTCTTTTACCGAAGGTGAGTAATGGAGTCATGTATGATAAACCTAAGGCAAAATTTCTATCTTGCTAAGCTGTTAGCTTCATTCCTCTACATTTTTCCCAAGAAATTCTAGCATCTCAACTTCATTTACCACAATCCACAACTGAGCCCACATTTATGTCCACCAAGTGAGCAATTGTTAAAGTCACTTTTGGTTGTTTGAGGTAAAACTTCAAATCCATTTCGAAAATTCTGCCTAATCCAATGCTACTTGGTATAAACTTTATTTCCCTCTTGGTATAAACTTTAAGTATCTATTGGTAAAATTTTCTTTTGGTGAATACTCTATTACCTCAAAGTTTAGATTTTATTCGCTTATCCCTGGGGGCTGCTAGATTCAGAATTACTTTGGGTCTGTAGAAATGAGAGATAGTAGGAGTATGGAAGTCTTAAAAATAATCAGCTTCTCCTAAATGATTTACATCATTTTATTTGAGATTCTTTAATGATAAGGAGAGAAACCACCTAATAGGTGGAAGGAGGTACTGCTTATTCTGACAAGGGAGTTCAGGATGATTTGGGATTCACAGTCCAAATATTCAACAGAATTTATCCAAATGCCCAATTCTAATTCAAGGGATTCCATGCCTTCATTAAGCTCCCTTGTGTACTGAGAACCATCCATCCCATAGTCCTGCAACTAATTTTTTCCTTCATAATATTCTATTACAACAGCCACTTGGTCTCCCAAAGCATTTTTAATAGACAATTATGGCAAAATATAATGAAAATTTAACTAAGCTTTTACCACCACACGTCATAAACTACCAGCATTCCATTTTTTTCTGGTGACCTCTCATTATAAGTCTAACTAAACCAGATAACCAATCATACATTTCATATCTGAGGGTTTTTTTTCCTGGATTCTAATGTTTTATCAAAAAGGTTTTGGCTAGTATGATAGTTAATTTTCCATGTTAAGTGAAAGGTGTTTTGGGATAAGATTAAAATTTAAATGGGTGAATTTTGAATAAGCAGACTGCCCTCCATAATGTGAGTGGGCCTCATCTAATCAGTTGAAGGCCTAAATAAAACAAAAAGACCAGCCTCACCAAACAAGAATCAATTCTCCAGGAGATTGTCTCCAGATTTTGTCTGCCATCACTCCTTCTGGGTCTTCAGGCTACTGACCTTCAGACTGGAACTACACCACTGGCTATTTTTGCCCCAGCCTACTGCCCCCACAATCACATGACCTAATTTCTTATAATAAAACTGTTTTCCTTTTCTTTCCCTCTCTCTCTAGATGAAAGATAGATGATAGATAGATGATGATGACATATAGACAGATGATGATAGATAGACAGATAGATAGATAGATAGATAATAGATAAGATAGATAAGAGGTTTACACAAATGCTGTAAGGGTTGTGAGTTTCAAATTTCAAGGAAGCTGATGCTGGCTTTCAGAAAATCTAAAAGTTTAAGAATTACACAAGTGACTGCTAATTATCTCAGCTGCCTACAGCACCAGAGAATGTGATTCCCAGGAGAATGGCAAGAAACCACTAACAGCCCTATGTCTGCCATCCACTAAGGCCCACACCCAGTCCACGGCTGCTTCATGGCTTCCCCTCCCTTTAGCTCCCAAATGTCATAAAAGTACCTCCCATTAGCCAAATCCAGCATCTAATGAAAAGGGAATCTGGGAAATGTAGTCCTAAAAAATCAGAATCATGGGATAACAGTGAGGAGGTCTGGGGTTGCTGAGTGTTCAGAAGGGAGCAGGGCTGCTGCTGAGTTAACAATTAGAAACAGAGAGCCCGTGGTGTGCTTAGTGAAGACACAGGATTCCCGTTACAAAGCGCAGCCCAGATCAGTTCCCAGACACATAGGGAAGCATAGAAAGTGAGAGCTAAAAAGAGCTAAGAAGTCACGTGACCAGCCTCTCATTTTCAGACAAGCAACTAATGCCCAGAGAGATGAAACTCTTGAAGGTCAAAGGTTGTTGTTAGTCATTGGCATAATCAAGATTTGAACCCATGAACCATTTATGATTCTTTCTACTACTCAGTGGTTGTTGCATTTTTGCATTACTTTCTGGTCTCACCAAGGGCATAAGCTGTTCTTTCCCAAACTTCATGCTCCTGGGATCACTCCTCTCCATCCCAGCAAGCTTCACCATTGCTCTAGGTAATACACCCTCCCAACCTGTGCATATTAACAAATCCACCCTAAAGATTAAAGCACCCAAAGTGCTTTACTTTTAGTGAGAGGGGCACTTGGTTTCTGAAAGATTCAGATACCTGAATAGATCTCCTTTTCTGGTTTTCCTTCTGTATTCTTCCTTCTTCTAGCCTCTGCTTTAGGATCTAGATCCCTTAGTCACCAGAAAAAGAACGTTCTTTCTCCTAAGGAAATAAAACCTGCCTTCCAATTATCTGTAAAAACAAATCATGACTGGATAGCTGCCCCAGCCTCTACCCATAAAATCTCCTTAACTAGGTTTGTCTTCCTCTAAGTCTGCAATCTCTCCAGTAAGCATCAAAAGTCTTCTTCTGAATCAGTCTCAAATCCTCGTTTTGTTCCCCTCGCAAATCTGTTCCCACAGCTTCATGATCCTGGCTTATTATCTCCGCCCAGATAAATATTAGTCTAGCATATTATCATATCTAAAACTCAATCATGCTTCAGTGTCTTTGGTTTCAGATCAGAATAACTTAATCCTTTTAGAGAGAGGAAATTTGGCAACAATTTTTTCCTTTGGTAATAAGAGTAGGATTATGATTTTGCCAGGCCTTCAGGAAGAAGAAAAGGGTTATGTTAAATCCTACTTTGGCAGGCACCTGTACCTACCAGCCCTTGGTACAAAGGAGCCTGAGGGACAGCAGAGAGATGGGAAGCATAGTGATGTCCAGGGCCCGGTGCTGCAATGCAAGGCTTCTAAAACACAGGGCAGGCCCTGAAGGCTGAATGAAGTCACCTATGCTAATGTCATCTTCTCCCTGGACATGTGGATGATCTTGCAACAAGGGCACAGGGTCAGAGAGAGAGAGAGAGAGAGAGGGGTGCCCCAGAAAGGCTCAGGCTCAACCTAGCAATAAGCTCCACAGCAGGTGGTCACATTGCATGGCTGCATAGCTGGAACTCTGCTACTGCTAACGGCAGCTTGGAAATCTAGCCAACCTGATTAGCGACTGCTACTCTTCCTTAGGCCCAATGTGGCAGCACCAGGAAGAACTCTCACACAGAGAGCAAAGGTCAGGGGGCAGGGTGAACTGGGTACCCTGAATTCAGTCTCTGCAAGACATTTCTTCCTTCTCCCTACTACAGAAACCACCATGTCTTTTCTCATGCCAGATAGTTGCTGAATTGAGGTGACTTGGCTAACCTAAGGATGAGTATGGAGTACTTGCCGACAGTTGTTCCTCATTCTCTCCAGAATTTGTCCATTTCCCAATAGAACACACACCAAAATAGATAAAATTTCATGAGTCTCTAACTGACAGGATGAAAAAAAAAGTCCCTGTTCAGCTTAAAATGGTTTTGCAGTAAGAGGCTCCAGCGAATTCTTGAAGAGATTGGCATTGGCCATGCATAGGCCAGAATGCATGCTTTCCAATTATCTGACATCCTCTTCCAGCACATCCACGGTACTCTCTGCATCTCATTTGCATCAAATGTATTTTAGCACATTTTTGATTACTCATTTATTATTCCTTTTCAATCCCAAACTTTCAGTAACAAAGGTTTATTATCTTAAATAATTCCTAGGCTTATAAGCAACCTTTACTCTCCACTATCTCCCCACCCCATCCCCTCAAGCTATTCTCCCTCCCCCTCCACTGCACACACATACCGTAAGTATTCCTTGTTACCACTCCTACTGCTGATGTGAAGTATTTCCCATAAAATTGTCAAAACTTGGACAGAAACTGTTAGTCATACAAAAGTGATCTTCAAACCTGCTTAGGAATTATTCTTCTTTTTACACTGTTCCTGGTGTCAAGAGAATCAACTCTTTAATATAAAGCTCAATAGAATAGAATAGTTTGTGGTTTCCTATACTGACGATCACTACTATAGTGAAATATATCCTGAAACTTTGGTGACTGGGTAAGACACAAAATGCAGGAGGAAAAAAGACAAGGGCAGTAGAAAGCATTGAATAGGGCAGAAGAGTAGAGCAAGAACAGAGAACAAGACCAAGAGAAAGAACTGGAAGGGCCCTGGATCCCTTCTCAGTATCCCTCAAGGGTTAGTGTTCCAGAGTTAGCATATTTACCTGCCTTCTGGACTTATACACAGATAGAAAGTGGCAGGTAATATGTTCCTGGAGCTCACAGCACTCACTACAGGAAAAGAGACCAAGTGACCAAGGACAGTAAGACTGACCCACAGCATTTGAATTGTCATAGTCATTCAAATTTTAGTTTCTGAAACCTCTTCAGTTATCCATGGCCCTGTGTCTTTCCCATCTCAAGCCTAAAATTATGAAGTTTTTTAATAACCTAATTTTCCTGTACTTGCTGATCCACGGGGAATTTTCCCTATATGGTGGAAATATTTTCCACCATATAGGGAAAATTCCCCCTAAGAGAGAATTACTAAGTTCACACATAGACATTAACAACCACAGGGAAAAGTTAATAGTTCCTGCTGCATCTTTCATGCCCAGACTCTAGAACTGAGACTAGAGGAATGAGCCCATCTTAAGCTATGCCAGACAGGTGAAAAATGAGCTGTGCACTCTTCCCTGCTGGAGGAGGCAAGGCCTCTAGTTAAAGCGTAGCAACACAGTTGTCACACGATCTCAGGAGGAGGCTTGCCCGCCAATCCCTCAGGAGAAAACTGGCCATGTATAACATCTCCACCTCATTAGAGCATCATCCATTAAATATTGAACACATCAGATGGTTCTCTTTGGTGTAGAGGAGCAGAGTCCTTGTTCTAGGAGGGAGAAGCTGTGTATCCTCCTGGGAAAGTCCAGTTGGCTGTGCTAATTGCTAACAGATTTCTCACACTCTGTTATTTCTTCATCTGCCTGGGAAGTACATGCTGCACCACAGGAGATATGGGACAGAACTTTGTTGCTAGGATTCTAAATGATAGTGGCAATTAATTATCCATACCAGAAAAAGGAACAGACTTAATGAGAAGCCCAGCAATGGAACCTACTTCAGGAAGTTGAATAAGATAAGGAAGAAACATAAAAATCCCTGTTCACTTAGTCTATTAACTGGCCTTTAGGTGGGACCATGCTCTATGGCAGAACCTGAAAGGACCTAGTCCAAAACTATTATTTACAAATGCAACTGAGAACTGGAGGAAGGAAGTAACTTGCCCAAGATACACACAAAAAGCAATTAGCCCTGAGCTCTTACTATGTGTTATGTTCTAAGTATTTTATATCTATGTGCTCATTTAATCCTAAATATTCTGTAAAGTGGGTACCTTATAGTGAAGCTTGGCTGATTACCAGCTATATCAATGGTGCTAGTAACATCCTTCTCATCTGGAAACTCACCTAAGAGAACTTACCCTTACTTAAAATTCTACAGCCCACTTGCCTTTCCCCTAGACACAGCTACCTAAACCAGCAGATGCTAGACTCAAGAGGAACCAACTCAGAGTGAGCCCACGTACACACATAGAAATTTAAATGTCTATAGAGTACTGAAACCATGAGACAGAAGAGAGACAGAATTCAATTATATGAGGGACAATGATGGTAACCTCCATAATATAGCATAACATCCTAGATTCAGTGTTCTTGTGGCCTGTTTCCTATTATTCTTTGTATATTGTACTTTTATTTATTGATTATTGAGGTAACATTTGTTAATAACATAATTTTCAGATATGCAACATTATAATTTGGTATCTGTATACTCCTTCCACTGTGTACTTACCGCTAAAAGCCTAGTTTCCATCCATTACCATACATTTGATCTTCTTTACCCAATTTGCCCTCCCCCTACCTCCCTTCCCTCTGGTAGCCACCATTCTGTGGTCTTTATCAATGATTTGGGTTTTTTTGTTTGTTTTGCTCATTTATTTTTCTATTTTATATTCCACACATGAGTGAAATCATACAGTTTTTATCCTTTCCCATCTGTTTTATTTCACTGAGCATTAATACCCTCAAGATCCATCCTCATTGTCACAAATGGCAATCTTTCTATGGCTGAGTAGGTATTGTATTGCATGTATGTACTACATCTTCTTTATCCATTCATCCATCAGTAGACACTTAGGTTGTTTCCATATTTTGGCAATTATAAGTAATGCTGCAATGAACAACATATCGTTTTGAATTACTGTTTTCATATTCCTCAGATAAATACCCAAAAGAAGAACTATGGGATAATAGGGAAGTTCCATTTTTAATTTTTAAAGGAACCTCCATACTGTTTTCCACAGTGGCTGCACCAATCTACAATCCCACCAACAGTACACAAGGGTTCCCTTTCCCCACATCCTTTTCAATACTTGTTATTTCTTGTCTTTTTGATAATAGCCATTCTATCAAATGTGAGGTGGTATCACATTGTGGGTTTGATTTGCATTTCCCTAATAATTAGTGGTGCTGAATATCTTTTCATAGGCCTTTGGTTATCTGTATGTCTTCCTTAGAAAACCATCTATTCAAATCCGCTGCCCATTTTTTTTAATCTATTTATTTTTTCAAACACATTTGTCTCCGCCTTCCCCCCACCACTTTTCCCTGCCCCCTCCCCCTCAACTCCCTCCCTCAGTCTTTCCCCACTTTGGCTTTGTCCATGAGTCCTTGCTATATAATCCTTGACTTCCCCCTTCCCTTCCTTTTCCCCACACACCCTTTCCTCCTCCCCTCTTGTCTCTGTTGGTTTCTTTTTTCTTTCAGTGTTGCTGGTCTTATTTTCCTTGCATCTTTGTTTTGTTGGTTAGGTTTCACTTACAGGTGAGATCATATGGTATTTGTCTTTTGCCCCCTGGCTTATTTTGCTTAGCATAATGCTCTCTAGTTCCAACCATGCTGTTGAAAAGTGTAGTAGTTCTTTTTTTCTTTCGGCTGCATAGTATTCCCTTGTGTAAATGTACCATAATTTTTTGATCCAATCATCTACTGATGGGCATTTAGGTTTCTTCCAACACTTGGCTATTGTCAATTGTGCTGCTATGAACATTGGGGTGCATAGATTCTGATCAAGTGGGATTCATCCCAGGGATGCAGGAATGATTCAAAATTCACAAATCAATAAATATAATACATCACATAAACAAAAGGAAAGACAAAAACCACATGATCATCTCGATAGATGTAGAAAAAGCATTCAATAAGGTACAGCACCCACATATGATAAAAACACTCAGCAAAATGGGAATAAATGGGGCATTCCTCAACGTAATAAAGGCCATATATGAAAAACCTACAGCCAACATCATACTCAACGGGCAAAAACTAAAAGCTTTCCCACTAAGATCAGGAACACAACAAGGATATCCGCTTTCACCACTTCTCTTCCACATAGTATTGGAAGTCCTAGCCACAACGGTCAGACAACAAAAAGAAATAAAAGGCATACATATTGGAAAGGAGGAAGTAAAGCTATCAATGTTTGCAGATGACATGATAGTGTACATAGAAAACCCTGTAGACTCTACCACTGCCCATTTTTTAATGTTTCATATTCTTGAATGCCTACTGTGATCAAACTCAGAATAAACTTTCCTTTTCTTAGGCTAACTTGAGTAAGTTTCTGCTTCTTGCAACCAAAATTTCTCTGTCAAAATAGCATAAATATGCATGTATGTGCCTGTGTATATGTGTGTTCATATCTACATGCTGAATTAAAGCATGTCAGGTAAAAGAGAATCTACTGGGAAAATAAAGAGAAAAGATTTGGCCTAGTATCACTGAGCACTTGAAAGGAAAAAAAGAAAGAAACATCTCTCCAATTTGGAGCCACAGGATATCTTCTTATCCAAAATCATAATAAAAATAATCATAAGTAATGTCAATTAATACTAAACTAATAGCTCTTCCTATGTAGTAGTGTTTAATGATTTTATCTGTGCGTACTCATTTAATCCTAACAAATTGGTAGCATAGGTATTATTGCTGTCTCCATTTCATAAATGAAGAAATTAAGTGAGAAGTTAAGTAACTAATTCAGCCAGTGTCAGCCAGTAAGTAGGTTGCAAAGCCAGGATTTGAACTCAGAGAGTATGGCTTCTCAGCCTTAGCTCAGTGGTGCATTGGCAGTATGGAATATAGTCCTTAGGTTCCTCCTTCTCTTTAAGGGACTACAGCCCAACAAGGAGCTTTCACAATCACAGAGGGAAAATCTCATGAGCATCAGCAAAGAGATCAGCTTCCTAGGTACTAGGCAAGAAGAGGGTTAAGGATAAAAATTTTGCAAAAATAATTATTGCTTCAATTTGTCAGCCTGTGTGATTTAAGCCACCGTCTCAGCCGTCAAGCAACTCTAATTGCATTTTAATTTTCACCTCAATGTTAAGACCCATAGATCAGCAATCTTCCCTTTCCTAACATTCCATTTGGTTACACTAACCAGGAGTGCCAAGCCATACTCAGACTTTACAGAGTCATTGAGCACTGATGGTTTAAGAGTTACTGGACACTTGCAATATGTTATATCACCAGTATGACCAAGTATTTAGCCTCATGAAAAACAAGATTGAAAATAACATAATTTTTAAATCCACATGTTGTTTCAATTGCAGAGAATTAGATTGTTTTGTTTGTCTTCCCAGTCAGGGACCCAAAATCAGCCTGCAAACTCATTGTATAATTCAAACCAATTCACTGCTCAGAGCCAGCCCACAGTCATCCATTTTACTTTCTCTTGTCTCCTGAGCAGAAAAGATGCAACTCTTTGCCATCTCGCTGGCATAAGCAGCTGATCTGAATGAGAGGGAAGGGACAGTCAAAAAGAGCAATGACAGGATACAAAATGAAAGAAGCACCACTGCAGGTTACTGAGAAAAGCATCAGAAGCGTCATACAGAGAGCTGGATAGTCACACAAACATAAACTGCCTAAAGATAATAGATATTGCTTCAATGGAATCATCCCAACTTTTGTTTTATGTTTGAAGACAGGAAAGAAAATATATCCAATTTATCTGAGTTCAGGGTCTGAAATATCTAGCTCATGGGCTTGTTTCCTATGAAACCTGTTCTAAGATATAACATGATTTCCCATTTATCAGGGATTGCCTACCATATAATTCAGTTTCAGTCCCCTGAATATCTAGCAATACTTTATAATCCAGAGAATGTAGAGAAGAGATGGGGCAGGGAAAGCAAAATACAGGATAGAACAAAAGGCTCTTTTTGTAAAATAACACAGGACACATGATCAGCATTTTCAACTTCAAGAAGAAACAAAAGAAAATAAAGTTTGGAATCCTGAGGCTGAGAAATCTCTTTCCATTCACTTCCTGTCTACACAAGGTGCTATGAGAAGCCAGGACAATTACTAAAGATTGTCTAGATCCATAATGTTTGCTCAGAGTCTATAATCATGAGGAAGAATTTCTGGGCAGGAGGAGAGAGAGGACAGCATGCATAGATATTCTAGAAAGAAAAAGTCAAAGTTTAGGAAGAATAGTCATGTAACATAAACACAGTATTGTCCTTTATATAGCAAGTTTTTAGTGACTCCAGGGACCTCATCTAAAACAATTTATTTAGTATGTCCTATTCCTCTGTTTATTCCAATCTACATTACATAGACACCTTATATTTCTATAGCACTTTATGATTTACAAAGCTCTTTCTCATTCATTAGGTCTCTTGGTTCTCACAATTCTGCTGGTAGGCACCACCATTACAGGTGGGAACACTGAGACTCACAAATACTGAGACTTTTGCCCAAGGTGTGCCAGAGATCTATGTGCCTATACTATTTGTCCATATATTAAACCCTTCCCTTCTCTCTGCTGTTTTAGCTGCTAGAATCCATCGATGCTTATAAAATTAATCAAACACAACATTTCATCTGGGCAACTAGTCTCTCTTTTTCTCTCAATCCATGGGCTCCAAGTACAGTTGATTCTAAATGTTGTGACTAAGACTGGTCTATTAACTTTCATATAACCTTGGGCTGGGTGAAGAACCTAATTTGAACTAAAAAGATAAAATTATATTTGGATGGGTCTGCAGAAATAAAGAGGTCCTCTCTTTTCCATTAGCCCAAACCTTGCAAGATGAAGGCCTGATTCTTCTAACAACAGTTATCACATAGAGCCTCGCATTATAATCAACTATGAAGGAGTAAGAAGCTGGAGAGCTGATGGACAACCAGATCTGGATGGCTCTTTATGAGCCCTTGGGTCAAATAACATATGTCTTTTTGTTTTGTTTTGTTTTAAGCTAGTTCAAATTGGGTTTTCTCTCACTTGTCCTAACTGATCTATTACCCAATTCCTTGGATATGTTCCTTCCCAAGATATTCCTCAAAACAAAGAAGACAATCTTCCCAAATAGAAAACTAGTACCTAAAAGCTCACACAATCAGAACTCCACTCTAAATATTCTATTCCCAGGTAGGAACTCTTTTCCCTGACATCATGAGACTTACTTCCATGCTTTTGTGCATGCTTCTTCCTTGGCTGCATAATCTCACTCTTCATTTCCTACATGAGTAAATTCACTCATGCTCAACTGACACACCTAGGTTCACATTTTCCCTTCTCTGAACTCCCAGAAAGTTAATTACATAGACTTTCTTGTTATTATTATTGGATAGCTTACCTTCTTAAATGGACTTTATGACATCTGAGTATGAATACATGTCCTTATACCATCTCTGTATTCCTCACAATATACTAACAATATGTAAGTAACTCACATGATAAATACTCAGTGTTTTTTACCAACCTAGCAAGTGAAGTCCAAAGCAGTTTGGGAGGCACACAGCGTCCAGATGGCTAAATGATAACAGAATGAAGAGATGATAAAGTTAACCCCTGTAGTGTCTTTAATATTGGCTTGGTGACTCAATGTAAGCTTTAGGAATTTTTCAAGAAAAGCAGCATATATTTTAAAGGTAGCAATGTCTCCTACGCTAAGAATTGAGAGATCTATAGAATGTTCAGAATTCTAACCCCACAGTAGGCATCCAACAAATTTTTATGAAATCTAATCAAGGGTTGGGTCCCATCTAAGCTATTACTCCATGGAGAATTCCCCAAGTGCTTTCTTAATGATGATAAATAATCAAAAAATTTTTTTTCATGGCTTATTTTTTCACATTTTATTTATGTGTTGACAAATAATAAAAGTAGTAAATATTTTGTCAAATATCCACTATGTAAGACACTATCAGAGAGATATTTTGCATAGATTATATACAATCCTTTAAAAAAGCTGCAAAGTATGTAAATAGTATCATTATTGAATTTTAAAAAATAAAATGAGTAATCTAAAGAAGTGGGAGTTCTGTTTGAAAATCCAGAAATCCAAATAAACCTTCCTACCAAAAATCACAAAGAAATATGGGCTAAAATAATATAAACATCTTTCAAAGAACTGAGCGTATAACAAGTTGAGAGATAATGTCAAGGACCCGAAACAAAGAGGGATCAGAATCCGCAGGAGTAAGTGTAGGAGCTACAACTGCAACAGTCTGGGAGGTAGGGAGGATTCCTGGTTCTGTAACCCAAGTCCCCTGGATTTTATGCCCAGACAGGGCCAGGAGATAAGGCACAGAGTTGAAAATAAGTTGTTTCACATAAAACCTCAATAGGTTGTATTATATTCAGTGAAAGAATGAACTTAAAAAATGAAAGAAAGAAAAGAAAGCTCTATCTACAAACATACAGAAATAATAGGAAAATAAAAGGTATGATTTTTCTGTCATGGCCTGGCCACTAGTAGAAATAAATTCAAGTTTATCCTAAGAACTTAACCACGAATGTGTCTCTGTGAGTGTCTTGAATATGAATTTACCACTCTCAGGCTCTAGAAACCATAAAAATGGTCTCTAGACTATTAATGCCACCTGGAACACCCAGAAGAAAAAACAAACAAAACTTAAAAGAACACCCTCAACTCAGGTTCCCCAAGAGTCAAAGAAAAAAAACACCACTTTTCAATTAGCTTATAAGCCAAAATTGTAAAATAAATAAAGAAAATCTCCTCACTAAAGAAGCATCAGCATATAAAACATATAACAGGGTTAGACTCTTAAGATCTTCAAGTGATGGGACTACTAGGGAAACTGCAAAATAGATATTTTAAATGGTTAATTATATTGTAGAAGAAATGGAAAATTATTTTTTTAATTAATAAAATATTATAAATGAAAAACGTAAAAGTTTGAAAAAATAATCTATAAAAATTTAGTGATATAATAAAAGAAAATAAAAAAAAGATACTTTTTTTAATTTTGAAGCTTGATGGTGAGTTCTCAAGCATTCATTATAATATTCGCAGTATCTGTTGTCTGTCTACAAAATAGTTTTTTGAAAAAGTTAAAAATTAGACAAACTCAGTGAGAAGGTTAAAGTGATTAGATATAACAGGAGAGAAAAATAAACAAGAAAGTGTTTGTGGGAGAATTGTCAAGAATTAACTTTACAGAACTAAACAGATTTTATATATATAAAAAATGGCATTGAAGAGTATGAAGGACAGAATGAGAAATCTCACCATATGTCTAATGGGAGTACCAGAAAGAGAAAATGGAGAGCAACGCGCAATGTATTTGCTGAAAAGAAAATAGCAGAGGGTTTCCAAGTATTAAAGAAAGAATAATTCAGGACATATGATTATTTATGAGCAGAATAAGTAAAAATAAACCCACACCCAGATACTTGCTGTGCAGCTTCACAACACCAAGAAGATCTTAAAGCATCCAGAGAGAAAACGTAGGCTAACAATAGATTTCTCAACAACAACAATAGAAATGTGAAGACAATGGAATATTTTTAAAATATTGAACTAAAATAATGCCAACCTTGAATTCTTTAGCAATCTAAACCACCATCCATAATTTCATCCACAAAGTGAAATAAAGAGCATTTCGGTCTCAGAGAGCTCTCCACTAACAGACACTTGCTCAAAGAACTGGTAATGTACTTTAGGAAGGAGGAGGATGGGAATGCTGAAATACATGAAAGAATGATGACCAAATAAAATTGTTAAAGATGTGGTTAATCAATAACTATGATAATTTGTGAGTATAAAGCCAGATAAATATTGCATATAAAATATAAAAAATGGAAAAAAAGAGAATAAATAGATTCTAAGATTCTTGTGTTGTTCAGAAGAAAAATAGAGATTTGGTTAAGCCAAACATTCATGTTAAAATGTCAAGCACGACCTTTACGCCCTGGCTAGTGTGGCTCAGTGGACCGAGTGCTGGCCTGTGAATCAAAGGGTCATCAGTTTGATTCCCAGTCTAGGGCACACACCTGTGTTGTGGGCCAGGTCCCCAATAAGGGGGTGCACAAGAGGCAAACCGCGCATTGGTGTTTCTCTCCCTCTCTTTCTTCCTCCCTTCCCCTCTATAAAAATAAACAAGTAAATAAATAAATCTAAAAAAAAAAGAAGCTAAAAAATACGTTAAGTGTGACCTTTAAAACATGAAAGCAGACAGCCTGGCTTCAAAAAATAGAAAATGGAATATGAATAAAAATAACAATCAATATAAGACAGTTTAAAAAAAAGGAGGGGAATAAGCAGAGGTAAAAATAAGATAAAATATAAAATCAATTATGTTATTAATCAAATAAATATTTGTTACACTTGCTAGTTAAAAGACAGGTTATAATTTAAAATATTCCAGCAACAAGAAAAATAAAGTACCTAGGAATAAATTTAACCAAGGAGGTAAAAGACCTGTACACAGAAAACTATACAACATTGAAGAAAGAAATTAAGGAAGACACAAATAAATGGAAGCATATACCGTGTTTATAGATTGGAAGAATTAACATCATCAAAATGTCCATACTACCCAAAGCAATTTATAGATTCAATGCAATCCCTATTAAGATACCAATGACGTATTTCACAGAAATAGAACAGACATTTCAAAAATTCATATGGAACCATAAATGACCCCGAATAGCCGCAGCAATTTTGAGAAAGAAAAACAAAGTAGGAGGGATCACAATACCGGACATCAAACTCTACTACAAAGCCACTATACTCAAAACAATCTAGTACTGGCACAAGAACAGACCCATAGACCAGTGGAACAGAATAGAAAGTCCAGAAATAAGCCCAGGTCTATATGGGCAACTAATATTTGACAAAGGGGGCAGAAGCATAAAATGGAGCGATAAGAGCCTCTTCAACAAATGGTGTTGGGAGAGCTGGACGGCTACATGCAAAAAATTGAAATTGGATCATCAGCTGACACCATACACAAAAATAAACTCAAGATGGATAAAAGACTTAAATATCAGTCGCAACACCATAAAAGTCCTAGAGGAGAACCTTGGCAGGAAACTCTCAGATATCCCACGCAGCAATTTTTTCACGGATATGTCTCCTAAAGCAAGGGACATAAAGGAAAGAATAAACAAGTGGGACCTCATCAAAATAAAAAGGTTCTGCACTGCTAAAGAAAACATCAGCAAAATGAAAGGGGAGCCAACTCTATGGGAAAATATATTTGCTAATGATACATCAGATAGAGGTATGATCTCCAAAATTTATAAAGAACTCACTCGACTCCACTCCAAGAAGACAAATGATCTAATCAAAAAATGGGCAAAGGACCTGGGCAGATGCTTTTCCAAGGAAGAGATACAGAGGGCCCAGAGACATTTGAAAGGATGCTCAGCATCACTAGCCATCAGAGAAATGCAGATCAAAACCACCATGAGGTACCACCTCACACCGGTCAGAATGGCCATCATAAACAGATCCACAAACAACAGGTGCTGGCAAGGCTGTGGAGAAAAGGGAACACTAGTCCACTGTTGGTGGGAATGCAGACTGGTGCAGCCATTGTGGAAAGCAGTGTGGAATTTCCTCAAAAAGCTGAAAATGGAACTGCCTTTTGATCCAGTTATTCCCCTGCTGGGACTATACCCTAAGAATACCAAAACACCAATTCAAAAGAACCTATGCACCCTAATGTTCATAGCAGCACAATTGACAATATCCAAGTGTTGGAAGCAATCTAAATGCTCATCAGTAGATGATTGGATCAAAAATTTATGGTACATTTACACAATGGAATACTACGCAGCAGAAAGAAAAAAAGAACTACTAAACTTTCGCGACAGAATGGATGGAACTAGAGAGCATTATGCTAAGTGAAATAAGCCAGGGAGCGAAAGACAAATACCATATGATCTCACCTGTAAGCGTAACCTAACCAACAGTACAAAGATGCAAGGAAAATAAGACCAGCAACACTGAAAGGAAAAGAAACCAACAGAGATAAGAGGGAAGGAGTGAAGGGGGTGGGGGAAAAGGAAGGGAAGGGGAAAGTCAAGGAACATATAACAAGGTCTCATGGACAAAACCAAAGGGGAAGAGCTGAGGGAGGGAAGGAGGGAGGGGGCAAAGGAAAGTAGTTGGGGGAAGGCAGAGACAAATGTATTTGAAAAAATAAATAAAATAAAAATAAGTAGAAACATGAACCCCAGGATACAAGGTGGATAAGGATATAAATAAAATAAAATAAAATAAAATAAAATATTCCATAATACACTGCTTATATAAACAGATGATTCATAAAAAATCAAACCAAAGACATATTAACATATAAATAGATGCTCAACCTTATTAGTACTTAGGGAAATGAAAGTTAAAACAATAACACTGTCACATTTCACAACTATTAGATTGGCAAAATCTTAAAAGTGTGCTAATTACCAACTTGTGAAAAATATAACTTTCTTCTATAGCTGGTAGAAGTATAAATTGATACAATCACTGTGCTTTAGGAAAATATTGGCAAAATCTAATGAAGTTAAAAATATGCATACCTTCAACTTTGCAACACTACTCCTAGGTAAATGTCCTTGAGAAACTGTTACAAAAGTATATATGGATTTATATTCAGAAGTGCTTATTACAGCCCAAATTTGTAATGAAGAAAGAAAAATACGAGCAGCTAATGTACATCACCAGAAGCATCATCTTAAATTCCAAATTAAGGTAAATGGAATATTATGCAACCAGAAATGAATGAATGAATGAATGAATGAATAACAAGTATATGTCAAAAAAATAAATGTTGGAAAAGTTGAGCAAGCAAAGGCAAGTTTCAGCAGGGTATTATAGTATGATATATATAAAAAGCTTAAAAACCATATTTTTATAGATTCATGGATAAAATTTTTTTAAAAAATGATCATTGCAAAGTTTGGGAAAGGAAGGAAGAAATGGGATCAAAGAAGAATACCCATTGTTCTAAAATTGAATATGTTATTTTAATTTCTTAATATATAAAGCAAAAATATAAAATGTCCATAAAGTCCATTGTATCAGTCTCTGCACTTTTATTTATAGTTGAGTGAAATACCTCATAAATTTAAAAAATATATACAATTGTTATTTTTAAAAACAACAAAAAATTTAAACTAACATTTGAACAGTGTGTTAGAATAGTATTTCTCAAACTCAAATGGCATATGAATCACCTGAAGATTTTTGCGAAAAGACATTCTGATTAGTAAGTCTGGGGCAAGGCTAAGAAGATGCATTTCCCATAAGCTCCATTATAATGTTAATTGGTGCACAGCCTACACTTTGAAAACCAGTTGGGAGGTTATATTTTTCCCCAAAATGTACGGCTCATCTCTGGGGCGGATTATACTTTCCCCATCCCATTGATGTCGAGTCATGCTTGTGGCTTTAGCCAAGAAATGGACCGAGGTGCTGAAGTGAGCACACCTTGATTCATCCTCAACCTCCTTTCTTTCCAGCCAGTTCCACTCCCTCTTCACCCTTCCAAATCCCAGAAGTCAGAAGCAGGTGCCATGACTTCAGCAAAAGAGTCAGAACAAATAACACAATGAATTTTAATGGAAAAAGACAGATGGGACCAACCTCAGAGTGTCACCTTTTCACGGTTTGCATCTGAAAATCTGCCCTGATTTTACTGAGGAAATAATCTAATCATACCTTCAGTTTATTACTCATCAAAGCAGAGGTGCTTTTCTCAAGTGCTTTCTCAGAACCTACAATTGTGCTCACATTTGAATGATCTGGGAACAGAAAGAAATTAGCTAGTGATGCTGATAATATTGGAAGGGAAAACACTGCACATATTGAAAACTTAGAAATGAGAAACAAAACCCTAAGGCTTTAAATATATAAACAAAAGATTGATCTTAAAAAATGCAAACTATTATATGTAAACTAAGATATATTCATCTTAGGAAAAACTATTTCAAAACACAAATACTCATTGGGACTGAAAAACAGATAAGCTGAAAGGGACTAGGGAGTGATAGGTAAGAATGAGTATTGGAGATAAATATGAATGAAATATAAAATCTCAAAGTGCTATTTCAACAGAAAGGGCCATTGCTTTCATTTTGATTACATAAAAAAAGGGACTACATCCCAGAAAAAAACAAATGAACATTTATCTTTAAAAAGCAGATCAAACTATATTTAGAATGCTATATACTGCTTTTGTAGCAGCTTGGAAACAATAAGTAAAAGAATAAAAGCTGTTCTGAATAAGATGATCCAAATGGCTAATGGGTAAGTGACTCAGAGTCAACTAACATTTATTTGGTGTCCACTGTGGACCCAGCTCAGTCTTGGATCAAAAGGTATAGTTTCCAATCTGCTGTGGTTTCACTCCTAACTGGAATCAAAGAAAAGAGCCTACATTAAATTTACTACTTTTACCTCCTGACAGGAGCAAAAAGCTTCCCAAGAAGCACAAGTCACAAATATGTTTTTCTAATTTGCTTTTAATCTCAGGAGTTGGCTAACTCCAGCACACAAGCCACATCTGTAATAGTGGCCTTCATCTCCACTGCCTTTGTCAAGAGGGCTCAGAAATATAAACGGAGTGATTAGAAAGAGAGCCCCTTTACTGTTAGAATCAGGAGTGTGCTGTGTTTGGAAGGCTGCCTAACAGCCCTCCCCCCAGTCTCTATGCTGTTGTTACAATTTGCTCTTTCAAATCAAAATGCTCCTCCACCCAGGCCCTGCTGCTTCTCCCTGAATACTATAGGGAAAGGTAAAAAGTTTCATTATGCCTCTAACCAATAACACAGTGCCATTTATAGTGGAAATTTTCCTCTCAGCCTCTACCCAAAGTGCAACATGGGACATTAGCCATTACTATTCTCAATCTAAGACCATGAAGGGAGGTACCTGGCAGAGCCTAATGAAGTCTCCATACAAATAAGGGGATAGTGGTACATCTGGGAATAAAAAGAGAGAAAAAATTGCACAGATACAAGATGGAGAAGTGCTTCTGTGTAGAAATGAGTAGGAAAGACAGTCTAGCAATTAGCATAGATCACAGTTTAACCAAGAAATAGCCACATAGCACTAAAGTTTAAACAGCTGTAGAGTACTAGGTCAGTTCTAACAGTAAAGAAGAGTTAATATAGCTAATATTTATTACACACCAAGCAATGTACTAAATGAATTGCATGCATTAACTTATTTAATCTTTTGACCACAACCTAATTATGATCATTCCCATTTTAGAGATGAGAAAAATGCAGCAGAGTGAGATAAATAAGGTAGTGGAAGGTCACAGGGCTGGTACCTTTGCAGAAGAGAGATTTGAACCCAGGCAGTCTGACCAAAGAAGAATACATAGAAAATTTTATCAGGCTGCTTACAGAGTGGGGGCCAGAAAGAAGAGCCACAAAGATGAATGAAGTTTTCATAATAAGAGTTAGTGTTAACTTTAAGAAATTCATTTGATTTAAGCTGGGAAAAAGAAATGAAGGTGTCCTCCCTGGACCCCTTCCAGCAATTTGCTTGAAACAGGTACAAGGATCTTGACACAACTGCTTGGGCAGTTTAAATTAATTGTCCCAACTGAAGGATTAAAATAATTCAAAGTAGGCTTAACTTTTTGGAATATGTTTAGTGATTGTGGAAGAAAAATAAATAAATCTACTTTTCTACACTGTTTTATGTTTCATTGGCAAAAACATGTGTTTGTTTGTTTGTGTGTTTGCTTGGGGGAAGGGAAAATATGTTGCAAAAATGAATAATGGCAAGGGGGGAAAAAAGGAATTCTGAATAGAGGTACTTCCTTCCTGCTTTCACATAATTATCTGTTCTTTTCCTGAGTATCTATCCACTTGCCCAGCCTGAATCAGGACCATGATAGACATCTAGGAAGATTCATGTAGCAAGCTCTATGTAAGATGCTAGAGACACATTTTCTTCCCCAAACAGGCCACAGTCTCACAGTACAGAAAATACAAATGTAAAAAAAAAAGAAATATAAGGTAGAAACAATACATTCCAAACAGTGCGGGAGAAAGAATTGGCTGTATAAATTTAAAGGACAGAAAGATTTAATCTGAGTGAAGGGTTCTGAAGAGGTTTAAAGAGAAAACTGAGATTGGATTGGACCCTCGGGAGGATTTTGACAGATAAAGTCATTCCAGGAAAGAGGGTCAGCATGAATGAAGGCACAGCAATGGAAAAGGATAATGCATATCTTTGAGAAACACTGAGGGCCATAATTTGGCCAGAATGCAAGATGCTTACATGGAAAAGTAGCCAATATAGTTGAAAAAGTAAATTGAAGCCATATTGTAATCTTAAAATTTTAAGTTTTGACAAAGATAGCTATTAATATTCCCATGCAGAAGAGTGTCAAGACCAGAGACAGTATACTATAAAAAAATTACTATGTTGGTAGTGGTGTGAACAGTGAATTAAATAAAAGATCTGAAAAGGAGCTGATAAATCTTCACACTCCATCACTGCATCCTCAGCCATAGACAACCACCATTTCAGAGGCCTGCCTTTGCCCAAAGAAGGGATAAGTCAAGAAAACATAAATGACTCTATGTGTCCCATCATTGCAGGAAAAAAAACAAGTCTATAATATGAAGTTGCATAGGAAGATGGCTGCCACATTGCCTGCCAATGAGCTAGCCTCTGACATCTGTTGTTAAAATTAAAAAGTCCCTTTCGCCCTGTGGTTATGTTCCTGAGCACAGTACATCTCTTCAGATTATGCTTCTGAGTCTCTGCTCAGTGTGCTATCTTTGTTTTCAGCCAAGTTGACCTTCACTTGGTTTCTTTCTCTGTCCAGTGGTGCTTTGTTTGGTTGCATTGGTTGACCACAGTCCTAGACTTGTCATTCCAATGTTGCACTGATGATGCTTTTAGATCTATCTGGCTTCCACACTCCACAACCAAGAGCCATTCCAGTTCTGCCCTGATCCAGTCCAGGATACAAAACCTCTTAGGCCTGGAGCCATAGTACCCCACTTATTAAGAAAGATTAACAGTCACTGTCACCTCTGTAGAGAAGCACTTTTCAAGTGTCTCCCCCTCCCAGGCTTTATGGAAAGAGTTTAAATCATCCTAATGATAGTAGCCAGACTCAAGCTCATAAAATTCCAAAACAGGAAAGCTCTTTGGAAGTCATCTAGCCCTATGTTCTTCATTTTATCCAGGAAAAAAAAAAAGTTAAGTAGTGTATTCATAGTTACACAAAGTAGCAACCAAAATTAACATCACTTTACTCAATCCAATAATGTTTGTTAGCAGTTAGAATATATAAAGTGTTATCAATCTAAATTACAGATGCAATCAAGACCACAGTGACTGCATAATTTATATCCACATCCAATGCCACTTTATTATATAACCCTGCATTGCTCATTAATTGTTTTATTCAATCATCTTGACTTTACAAATGTTTGAAATTCTTGGAGGGCAGGCACTAAATTTTCTTCTTTCATTCCCAGCAGCCTGGCATGGTGCTAGACATAGGTGGACCCCAACAATTACCAAATGTGTTTGTTGATTGCAAAGAAGAGGTGAGTTATTACACTCTTTGTATTTAAACATATGATGTAGTATATCACCAATGTTCTATTAGGAGTATAAAATAATGAACAGGTTTTTTCTTACTTTTTTAATATTGGTAATATAGGTATATTAGCAAGGAAAATAAGACCAGCAACACTGAAAGGAAAAGAAATCAACAGAGACAAGAGCAATATAATCTTAAGGGAATAAATGAGAACTGATATCCTCATCTACCAGTAGCAATTAAGGAAGTCTGTGGTGATTTGTATATCTGCAGATGAGAAAACCAGCTGTTGAATCATTTCTCAGTAATGACACCTAATGCTTTATAAATACACATTTCCTTTCCTAAATTAAACAAGGTGGTTCCCCTGCCTCTTACCTATTCTCACTCTTTACCTGTAAAAAAAAAAAAAAACTGTAAGCATAGACGGATTTCTTAATCTACAATCTAGTACCTTGAACAAAGTGGAAATTGTTTTCCCTTTAATACTCACAGGATAATAAGCTCGATGAGATTTCCTCAAGGTTGGGGAGAACTAGTGGAAGAACTGTTCAATTATATAAAACCTATCATATAAATTAAGACACTGGTAAGTAGTGGTCTGAACTTTTTATTCTTCTAAACCAGCAATTTTCAATCTGTGTGCCACCAAGAATTTTTAAAACATGCTGTTTTGTCAGGGGCACTGACCTCTCTTCCCTTAGACTGTCAAATTTTTTTAAAAATCACAACAGCCAACACAACAACAGCCATCCGGTGTGAATGAATCAAAGTTTTACCTATTTTTTTGGTATGTTGTGGAATTTTAGTAGTTAGTTTATGTGTGCCATGAGATACAAAAGGTTAAAAATTGCTGTTCTAAACCAATGTATGCTTGAAAAATCCTGTAGCTCAATGCAGTCATTTTTAAAGACATTTGGGAGTAAATGAGTTATTAATAAATATTAGCCCTAATCATCATATTTACTACTATTACATTTGTATTCCACTTTTCCACAAATTGCTCTGGACACTTTCATTGTTAAATATAAAAAAACAAATAAATGAACAAAAACATTCTAGCACCTCCAGCATTTGAAAGTAGAATTTGCTTGGCTGTAAAATCAGTGAATTATTTGTCATGCAGCTTAATTCTGTCATAAAATACTAATCAGCCTTTCTGTCACTTTGCTCTTGCCCCATATCTTTTTATGAGAACATTAACATGGTTATTACAGAGCAGAGAGTCTTATAGCTGCAAACTTACTTACCATTTATGTATATTTTAGTCCAAAAAAAATGTTGCCACCAAGAGTTCCAGACTCCTAGTTCACCATAATCCTAGTTTCTGGCATGGAGGGCTTGAGTCTGCTGGGCCATCTGGATGGTACCATCAGTTAGCTAGAGTTGGGATCAGCTTTCTTCTGCTCAGATCACTGTGCAGGGGTCGAGCTGTGAGTCTGTCTTCCTATATTATCATAGAAAAATTGGTGCTTCCAGTGTAGAACTGCTAAAACACAGCTTATATTTTAGGTGGCTCCATTTTAACAGCCCCTACAATGGAAATATAGGCCATAGAAGATAACTTCCCAAAGGCCTTCAAAATTGGAATCTCTTATCAAAAACTGAAGCAGTAAGAACACCCGAAAAGTCTCCTCTTACAATGTGCAATCAACATGCCAAAGCAACTCACTAATTCTTTCCAATACTGGGCTTTTAGAAGGGCTGTCAGTCATCTTATATCTCAGTAACTTGTCCTACGGCTCAGAAAGAAGCTGCAGTCCTACAAAGACACATTTTATACCACCAAATGTGGTCTTTGAACTCAGCTCCAAATTTAAATCTTGGCTCTATCACTTACTCTCTGTAGCTCTTGTTGAATCACTTGTCTTTTCTGAGCCTCTGGATTATCACTGTTGCTTGTAAAGCTGCTGTAAAAATTAGAATAATGTCTGAAAAATCCTTGGTACAAAACCGTGGTAACCATTATTATTATCCTTATTACTACTATTATTATTGACTTTCAGACAGGGCCAAGTTGGGTGTTCAATTGTATTAACTGTATTTTGGCACAATTCTGTCTTTCATCTAGATTTCTGAGCTCTTTTTGTTTAACTATAATTTTACTACCCCATTTTGTATATTTTCATTTACAAATAATGAAATAAAGAGGCTGCCTCAGGTCCTCTTTGGAAGTAAAGTAGGCATGATAATGAAATATCTAATGTCATTATAGACATTAGACATTTGTCAAAAAAAGTAAAGCAAAGAGGGTCTCTAATGTCATGATGTTTCAATTCCCACTTTTTTTCAAATTGTCTTATATTTTATTTATTTTTTACCATTTTTTTAATTGTTGTTCAAGTACAGTTGTCTCCATTTTCCCCCCACCCCATTCATTCCCACCTCCTGTCCTCAATCCTACCCCTACTTTGGCTTTGTCCATGTATCCATTATACATGTTCCTTGACAACCCTTCTTTTTCTTTCCCACATTATCCTCCTCCCTCCTCCCCTCTGGTTACTGTCAGTTTGTTCCTTATTTCAATGTCTCTGGTTATATTTTGCTTGCTTGTTTTTTTGTTAATTAAATTTAAAAAAAAAAAAACTGTGGTACATTCCACAATGGAATACTACACAGAAGAAGGAAAGAAGGAGCTCCTACCCTTTGCGACAGCGTGGATGGAACGGGAGAGCATTATGCTAAGTGAAATAAGCCGGGTGGTGAAAGACAAATATCAATCCCTGCTTTTTGACTCTAACCAGGGAGTGTCACAGAAGTCAGTCTTTGGAGCACTGTCCCCTTCTCCCCAGTTAGTCATGAGCCCAGAAATCTGTATATGAACTCGACTTTGCATAACACTTAGACATCTGAATCAGTCATTCTCATGTTTATTTATTAAACATGGTAGCTATGAACTTGGATAAAAATGGGCAAAATGAAGCAAGATTCACAGGCGTTCTTATGTTTAGTGGCCTGCAGGCAAACTATCCAGATAACTGAATATATTTTCACTTTCCATATATATATCTTTGGGACTGTGCAGGCCCACACCCTAAAGCATGATGATGGTGACAATGATGATCTGAGGTAGACAAGTCAGGAATTACCAGAATTGCCAAGCTGATCAGAGCAAGACAGCAGACAGGCCTGTCTCCTTTGTCATGCTCTCCTTTGCTGCCACCTGACCCCTCATAGGAGCAATTTAGGGGCCTTCTGGTGGGGAGAGACTAAAAAGAAGCTGGAGAAACTGAGCTCCCCCTTGCAGGTGACACTCTGAGTGCTCCCTGTCTCTCCCTTTGGTGGCCGTGAAATATCCAGGCAATCAGAAGTCGATTGTCATCAAGAAGAAAATTCCTGTTAAGAGTCACTTAAATTGTGTCGCTCAGGAGGAAAAATCAATACCACCAATCTCACAGACATTACTGGTTTGGAAGTCTCCCTATCCCCTCCCACTCACACTAAGTCCCTATATACTGCACTTGCATAGGTAGGAAGGAAAAAATAAAACAGAAAATAGTCCCACCCCTGAGCAAACAACACCTTACCCCAAAGCCTGCTAGCTCATCATCCACTGCCTGACATTCTCTCTAGTCAAACAGGGCAGGAAAAAAAAGGTTTCAGCACATAAGTCTGAATGAATTTTATAATGAGTTTTATAACTTCCTTTTATACAAGTGAATTCTCTTCTAGCCTCTATTTGCTATCTCACTCTCCAAATGCAAATTGAGTTCCCCATCTTTGCTATGCTTTCATTTCATGAACACTAATCAAAGGCTCACAGAAGGTGATGCCTTGCAGATTGGAACAGGTGTTCTTTCCTGGTTCTGACCTGTGTTCAGTAGAAAGCGATGAATATCAGAAATAATAATAGGATGCGGGTGCAGGCTACTTATTAACACAGTCAGTATGATAAGTGTCCAAGTAAGCAGACCTGATCTGGAAGGAGGAGTTGTTATATGTTGCTGCATATTCTGTTCTCGGAAAGGACTACTTCCTTTGTACCTCAATGTCTGCAGAATTTGCCTCCTCTAATAATTAAACTTCATGAGTATGGGTGAGAGGGATGCTTTGGCGATTTTTTTAAAAAAATTTTTGGTAAAAGACCTACTGTATGTGAACTAACTATGTGAAACTCCAAATATATGATGTACTAATACCTTCGTTCAGATATGGCAGAAACAATCTGAAATAGATGGTCATTCTGATCAACCACAGTACTTCTGAACTCCGATGAAAATGGGCAGAATAAAAGAGGATTCAATGAAAAAACAATAATACGTTTTTCTGGTTTGGAATGCCTCAGAGTTCAGCTTAGTTCTTACTAAACTGAATGCCAATCAGCCCTACAAACACCCCCCCCCCCAAAAAAAAGTGTTTGTGTACAAATGTTCAAGAAAAAAAATTCGTTTGTGAAATTTTTAGAACCAATTTTAGTAAAGTCTCCAAAGAAATCTGAGGTCACTGTGTCCTCTGGCTGATCCTTGACATTACCCTAGGGTGGAAAACAGTAGAGTCTAGGCAACCAAGTCACTAATAACCACTGAAGTTACAGAAAACAGGATACTGAGTATTGAAAGGTAGTGAATCCAAACACATTATCTCCATAAAATACTTCAGAAATTATCAAATCCAGTCTCTCTTGTCTTGCAGAAGAAACTGCAGTTTCAATTGTTTGAGACTCAGACCTGAGAATACATAAGGTAGTAGCAGAAATGTAACAATTCAGGCAGCATGACACCCAAGCCAGGGTCTTCTCACTAAGTCACACCAAGTATCAGAGAAGTGGAAAAGGCAGACAGAAGAATAGAGGTGGCTCCTGATGCTCCTGATGCCTCCACAAGCCAATCCCTATGATGCAGTGTCATCTTTCACAAGGGAAACAGGGCCCACTTTTACTACATACCTATCCCAAAAGAGGCTGCCTGGAGCTGCAAGTCAAAGAGGAAACCAAATTAAAGGACATTTCAACAAACAGATTCCAGAAACTGAGCCTGGAGCATCACTCTTTGCAGAACTTTTTTTTTTGCATTTAAAGAAATGGTGGCAAATGGTATTATCTTTATTCCATATCTTAATTAGGCTAGTTGGGGGGTTATTTTAATGTTTATTTATAACACAGTTCTTAAATTGATTGTTTCCATCATTGTTCTGTTTTTTACTTCATTAACTTTAGAATTTATTTCTATTAATTCCTTCTTTCCATTTTACTTAGTAGATTTTGTTATTTTGTTGTTTCCTATTTTCATAGATGGCTAATACATATCTTTCTTTTTTATTAATCAATTTAAGACCACACTTTTTTTAATGGTGAGCTTAGCTTTAGTTATATCCCTCATATTCTGATATATAATGTCTTCATATATTTAATTTTCTAGATAGTCTCCAATTCCAATTTTGAGCCTACATTTAACCAAAGAATGGCTTAAGAAAGAGGGTTTAGTGTATAGGTGGTAGAAATCTTTGTTTTCTAGTTTGTAATTAATCTTTATTGTTACCGTATTGGATTCTGTGAATGTTGTCTGTGGTTCTGAAAGCTTTTGGAATCCTTCTTTAGGACCTAATATAGATCCATTTTTGTAAATGTTCCACAGCACTTGTCAAGAAGGTATTTTCTCTGTTTTTGGAGTATGTTCACTAGTAGACTGACCCAGCTGTATCAGTTAGGTCTATCTTGTTAATTATGTTTTCTAGGTCTTCTACATCTTTATTTACTCATTTGTTTACTTAATTTTTCAAAGAACTGAGGAAAAGTTATGAAAGTCTACTTGTGCTAATGTATTTAATTTGATAGTTTTTTCTCTATTTATTTTGATGTTATGTTATTAAATCTTCATTAAGAACAATGCCTTTATGATTTTGACACGTCCCACAACACTAAGCAGAGGAGATCAAGGTTGTTTCCATATAAAGAGAAGAAAAATATTTAGAAAATTTAGTGGCATTAAATAGAGAACTGAGTCTGACTTAATGTTGCCTGTTTTATAAAGCCATCCCCTAACTACCTGGCCAAACTAGCTTCCCTTCCACTAAAACCTCAAAGAATTTGTATGGTACCTCCCAGTGGCTCTTAAAATTCCATGCCTTATGATAATTTAAGAGCAAATTTAAGGACTTACCAAAGGGCTGGAAACTTCTTTATCTTTATAGTCCTCATAGCACTTAGTACACTTTACTGCTTTGAATCTAACAGATGTTTAATAAATAGCTGATGAACTGAATTGACTCATCAAAATAATAATTTCTGTAACTTCTAAAATATAGTCCCTGACTACAGGGTTCCCAGAAAAACAGAATAGGAGAAACTAATATAGATGCTAGTATACAGTTTACCACTCCAAGAGAAGAGATGTATTGTAAAGAACTGGCTCACATAATTACAGAAGCTGAGAAGGCAGGAAGCTGGAGACACTGGAGGACTGAATTTTAGCTCCCATGTGAATCCGAATGTGAAGGCAGTTGAAGACCAATGTCCTAGCTGGAACACAAGCAGAAAAAGCAAATTCTTCCTTAATCAGACTTGTTCTATTCAGACCTTCAAAGGATTGGGTGAGGTCCACCCACATTGGGAACAGCAGTCTGCTTTACTTAGTCTGTCAATTCAAATGTTAACCTCATCAAGAAACACCCTCATAGACACACCCAGAATAAAGTTTAACCAAATATCTGGGTACACCCATGGCCCACTCAAGTTGACACATAAAATTAATCACCACACCCCCTAATGATACAGATAAAGACCTAGGTAGATAGTTTGTCTGTTATGACACTAGTTGCTGTGTCCACTTCCGTAACACCCCTCTTTTCTTAATACTTCAAACACAGGAGAGAAGGGAAACTTAACTACAAAGGTCTTGAGTTGGCTTTTAAATTAGAACACCAAAGGTATGGAGAATTTATGTACATGGTATGTATACCACCATGGTAGAGTGGGTACCCTTGTTCTTTACGGGAATATTAACAACATGAGTTTTTGAAAATAATGATGAATTGACTGATCCTTCTAGTGTTAGGTTCATAAAAGTACTTTTCTTAGATCATCATTCTATCTTTTTAGTCCCTTTCTCAGTTTTAGAAAACTCTGGGTCTTTTAAAGTTTTTGAAAATATGTTTGTGAACCGTGAACTAGTACAATGAGAAAATGTCAGCCAAAGAGCAGACAGGAACTCTATGCTGAGGCCAGAGAACACGTGGGTTGCTGTTCCCCAGAAGTGATGAGGGCAGCACTCTCCCTGCCCTCAAAGAGCTTATTATTTTGTGGGGAGCACTCATGAATGACTAACTGGAAAATATGACAGAATAAAACAAGTACTAGCCTGAGGTACCAAGAACATCTACAAAGGCCCCACAGAGGGAAAATTCAGTCAGCATGGGCAGAGAAGAGAAAAATTTAAGACGGATATAGTATGAGCATGCTGAAAAAGGAGAATAAGGGAAAAGACATTCTACATTGAGGAATGACTATGAGCCAAGGCCTCATTGTGAAAGTGCAAATCACATATATATTATCCCTGTGACACAGGACAAGAAGAGATTTGGTGGGAAACAACATGGAAAAGGCTACTTGGGATGAGAGCAAGGAGAGTAGAGCCCAGTCCCCAGAATCTGGAATTTCTTCTGTAGGGAATAAGGAGCTAATGAAAGGTTTTGAGATAGGGAATGATATGTTGTTGGCTATTCAGAATCTCTATATGTGTTAGGAAGAAAACTCTTGGCACCTGAAATTATCTGGAATGAATAGGGAAACAAGAAAAAAAGAAATCGAGAATGTCAATTAGAATGTGTATTTGTTTTATACTGCTGCGGAGCAAATTGCCACCACCCAACAATTACACTGACACATATTTATTATCTAAATTTCTGTGAGTCAGAAGTCTAGCCTCAGTTGGGTCCTCTACTTAGGGTCTCACTAGCTTGTAATCAAGGTGTCACTGGAGATATGGTATTATCTGAGCCATAACTGGCAAAGAATCTACTTCTAAGCTCACTCGGATTGTTGTCATTGGCAGAATTCCTTGACAATGTGGAATTGAGGGCTTCAGTTTCTTGGTGGCTGTTGCCTGCAAGCCATTAGCTCCTGAAACTTCTCAGAGTTTTTTGATGTATGTGGTTTCCCAAAAAAGGAGAGTCTTCCATGTAATATAATCAGCATACATTCCATCACCTTTGCTGTTTCTATTGGTTAGAAGCAAGTCACAAATTTTGCCCACAGACAGCGGATACTAAGAAGCAGGGATTTTGAGGACCTCTCTGAGAGTCTGTCAGCCCTATTATGCTACTGATTGTGGCCAAAAGATGATAAGGCTTGAAATTGGGCAGAGCGTCAATGGACATTAATGACTGATAAGAAGCAGAGTCTAGGACACAGGTCTAAGACATACAGAAGCTGCCAAACATGGACATGCTGAAGAGATGTGGGTCAGTGGTTTACTGAGCTTAAGAATCTCCAAGAAGCTTGTTAAAGATGAAGAGTCTCAGTAATCCTTCTAAATTTTGATTATGTGAAGACCAAGGAATTTGTATTTGAATAAGCATTCTCATTAACCTGCACTAGGAAATGCTAGGATGGCAAAAGAGAGAAGTTCATTTGAATTCAGCTCAGCAAATATTCATTTAGCATGTGAGGAGATACTGTGGCATCAGAGATGAAAAGACCAGTCTTCTTTGAATGATCCCATAATCTAGTCAGAGAACCACACACATGGGCAGAACATTAGGAATCACAAGGCAATACGACTCCCCAGGGAGGCTCAATGAGCTCAGTTTTAGAAGAGAGGAATTACTGGGAAGTCTACCCATAGGAAGTGTTTCCTAAAAGTAAGAATCACTAATATTTAGTGGGCCCTTAATATTTATTAGTTTAGAAGAACCATCTCAATCCTTATCATAACCTCCTTTATCATGCTATTATTTTTCTATTTTACAGATAAGTAAACAGAGACTAAGAGAAACTAAGTAATTTGTGAAGTCACTCAGCTAGTAAATGTAAGAACAAGCTAAATATGGACTTTTTAACCATTACATTATATAACCTAAGGAGAGTCTTGAAGGATCAGCAGAAACTTCTAAGGTAGATATGATAACTGGGAGGGGTGGATGGGAAAACACACACTGCAAGTGAGGGTGAAGTATGATAAATTTACTCTGTAAATCAATGTTTAAAAACAGTGTGAGTCTACCCAAAATGCACCTATGTTATTCCATCAGGAAAATGTTCAATTTTCATAAGAAAACTATTTTGTCAACTACAGTTAGAAACTTAAGGAATGCTAAAGGATCACTGGAGAGAAAGAAGGGAAAGACCTTTTATATGATGGCTCAGTCTAAATCAAGGAAAGTTTTGTTTGAACTAAGGACACATTTTCATGGTTTGTGTCTCTTTAGCCAAGTAGCTACAAGATTGGACTTTAAAACGAATGACTCTTGACTCTTAAGAGAACATCTTCTCTTCTTGCTTTGATTAAAAAAAAAAAAAACCCACATAGCTAGAGAATAACATGTGGCAGAAAATGTTCATATTTGTTAATTCCAAAAGTCTCCCTTACTACAAGGAGGAAAGTCCAGAAAGGCCTCTCACTTTGGTAGTTAGGACAGTGGTGCCACAACCCAGGGCCATGCTCTGATCAATCCTGAAGGCAGAGAGAATGTTTTGATCTATGTCTAAGATCTACAGTTCCTTCAAAACTTGCTTCAAGTTACATTTTCATAGAGTGGAGAGTAGGCAACCCATATCTGTACGTATCTAGACAGTTTTTAATACAGCATCATATTTTAGTATACAGAACGGTATCAAGTGTAAAATGAATTTAAACTTTAATCATTTTTAACCTGCTGGGCTGGGAACTCTTGGTCAGTGTCTCAAGATCTTGCATGACATGGTGGCAGCTACTGAAATGCCAGGTATAGCTTCTAGATATAAAATAATTTTTAGAACAGTATTTTTCAATAAATCTGTGGTTATGGGATAGTGTTTTTGTTCTGGTTTGTTTCTGTGTTTGTTTGTTTTTAATGTTCAGCCCACTACTGAACAGTATATAGTAATACTTCACATGACCAGTATGTATCTAACACAAAATTCAACTAAGCATGGGCATAACACAACACCTGACCTGGTCCTATTCAGTGAGATGAGGTCATGAATCATCTTCTTAGATGTCATGATAATGTCAAATTGCTATAAAATGTCTAAATGCTCTCAATTCCTGCACTTTTCTCATTCAAGACTGGAAATAGTCTTTGCACACTGGCCCTGGCCTACAGATGTCGCTTTAGGAAGCACTGTATAGATGATGTGCCTTGACCATCACCATGAATATGTCATGAAATGAGGCCAAGAAAGGAGATGAGACCAACGAGCAGAGACAGAGCAAAGGTCCTCTGCGGAAGAGGAAATGATGGCTGAACCAACACTTTGTCAGCACAGCCAAGCAGAATGCTGGTTCTGTGGGAGGAAGGCCCCTCTCCCAGGCCTCCCTCAAGCAAAGGTCATCCCCAGCCCACAAAAAACACATCCTAAGTGTCTGCAAACATAAGGTCCCATGATCAAATCCATGAGCAACTTAAACATATGTGAAATGATTTTAGGCTCACTGCCTTTTTACCCACGCTGGCCTAGCCTGCCACTAGAAGGAAATCAGAAACAATTCAGCTATATCAACAGGTTTCAAACACTTTAGGGGGACCCTAAGGTGGGGGATCCTGCCCACAAAAGCTCTAAGTGCTCTGGGAGAAAACTCAATGTACTTCATCCTTGACAGTTTTTACTACATTTTATCATTTCTGAAAATGGTGTGCATGTTATGGCCAATGTGTACACTTAGTATGACAGTGTCCCATTTTTTTTTTTGCCTCAAGCTGAATTTAAATTGATATTTAACAGAGGTGTTAAAATATTTCACAAATGGAGGAAATTAAATATATAAATCCATTATAAATCAAAAGCATGTTATATTTTATTTATCTTAGGCAGCCTTATTTGAGGGAAGTATCCAGAAAAAAATGTCCATTTGATAGAGTTCAATAATATAAATATAATAATAACTTCTATTTATTGAGATCCCTGCCAGGTATGTAAGAGCTCCACTTGTACTAACTCATGTAAACCTTATAATGACCCTCTGTGGTTAGTGCTCATTTTACAGATGAGGAAAATGAGGCTCAAAAAGGTTCAGAAATTTTTCCCAAGATCATACATACAGACAGCTAGGAGGTGTTGGGGCCAGCCAAGGTTCAAACTGATGTTGATTGCTCACTAGGTGATGAAACAAATTGAAGTTCTCTACTTACTGCAGTAAAAAAGAAAACACCCTTGACAGAGTCTTATTTTCTAGAAGGGATATTTATGAGGTTTCGGGGGCTGGTCTGAGAAAGGTATTTTAACGCAGAGGTCTAATTCAGACTGGGCCAAGCTCCTGACACAGTAGTTTGGGATTGGTTGACACAGCAAGAAAAGTGTTCCGGAACAGTACTGAAGTGTCAACAGTAGCTTGATGAGTTAGATAAAGTGGTATATTGTCCTGAAAAGAGGTTATTTACTCTAATGAGGGATAACTGAAATATTTTTATTCTGACAAATGGATTTTCAGGAAGTTCCTTCACCAAATAATATTTGTAATATCATATCCCTGGGCAAGAGTGTCCTGAAATAAGTTCATGATATTGCAGAGAGTGAGCTGTGTGTCTACAGATGGTTTGTGTTCTCACCAGGTAGTTCCTATCTGGTATGGACTAAACTGTATCCATCCCAAAATCCATATGTTGAAGCCCTAACTCCCAATGTGACTGTATTTGGAGACAGGGCATGTAGGTGGTCATTAAGGTCAAATGAAATATGGGTGGGACATTGATCAGATAGAACTGGAGGTCTTATAAGAAAAGGAAAAGAGATCTTTTTTTCCTCTCCCTCTTCCTCCCTTTCCTCCCCTACTCCCACACTCCATGTTCCTCTCTCCCCCTCCACTCTTTGCCCCCCTTTCTCTCCCCACACCTCTTTCCACCTGCACTGAGGAAGAGCCATGTGAGCACAGAGAGAAGGAAGCCATCTGCAAGCCAGGAAGAGAGAGCTAACCCAACCATGCTGGCACCCTGATCTCTGACTTCTAGTCTTCAAAACTGTAAGAAAAGAAATTTCTGTTGTTTAAGCCATCCAATCTATGATAGTTTGTTATGGTTGACCAAGCTAACAAATACACCATCCAAACCCATAAACATTCCCTTACACACACTGAGCTTCCCTATTTGAGTGGCTGTAAGAATTCAAATGCAATCATGTATATCGACGTGCTTTAAGCTGTGGTGCACTGCATGCATGTTAGCCAGCAGCAGTGTTCATAGCAGTGTTCCCTGCAGCTCCTGACTTCTTGAAGGCTCAATACTTGGGCCTGAACTTAATGACATGGTCGAGTAAAGTAACTGAGCCTAGCAGTTCTCTGATGCAAGACTCACCTTAAGTTAATCAGAAGGGACGTTTGGCAAAGGGATCGAAGAGCAACTTGGCAACAGAAAAATCCACATTCTCTTTATTCCTGAGAAAGTGAACACCCAGCTGTGAATTTATTGACTCTCCCTTAATAAGTTCTAATGAAATAAATTTTGTCTTCTTGGTGCCTGCTAATTAGACAATTATTTAACTCTGTTTCTTTTTTTAAATGACTCTCTGCTGTTGTTTGAAGACTTCTGTCTATTATTTGTAATAAAAATCTCTGTCACATTTTTGCCTCATTATCCTTAACAAATAGTACATTCCCCAGCCCCAGCTCCTGGTTTCCTCAGTTCTCTCTCTCCTAAAATCATCCAAGTCTAGAGCTCCCAGAGTTTCAAAGACCAGCTGTTATCATTTTGTTGACTGAGAGATTTTTAGAAACTTCTATCACAGGCACAAGGCTCCATGGGGGGCTGTTCAATTAAATATCAGCTTTGCAGATACGAATTAGCTCAGAGGACAAAAGCAGCAGGATTAGAAGGGACAAATAGAGGCAAGGGCTGTTCTCCCACTCAGTGATTGGGAAACTGGCCTTCTCTCTCTTCCCTGGAACCCTGCGACTGGAATTCCAATGCCAGTGGCTGCACTTGGCTGCACTTGGCCTTGGCCAGTCACATATCTCTTTCTAGGACTGGAGATCAAGCTTAGCTTAGTCGAGGCTCACTCATTCTTTCATCAGAAGATGAGCATGTTCAAAAGAAATGGTCCTTTTCACTGTCTCCTGTGGTTATTCAACCTCATTTCAGCATCCCAAAGGTTTCCTTTGAACTGCTATTTCTTTTGAGGGGAGAAGTGGGAAAATAAGAAAGTAAAGTATTAACACTTGCTCAGACTTATTACATGTCAGTAGCTGCCTGCTATGGAGATATTGGCCTATCTTCATGTTATAGAAATGTATATAGAGCATAGTAGTATAGAGACTACTAGATCCTACAAAGCATGGTCATGGTTGGCTTCATGAACGTGAGACCTTTGCAGTCACATAGGACCTTTGCTGAGGATGGTCACACTTTGTTAAATGTTCTGCTGTCTTGAATTCTTAATAATTTTACCTTTCACCTTGGGTTTTGCAAATGAAATCCAATAGGTCATGGAGCATGCATACAAGCAGAGGAGATATGAGCAACATGCATATTTACCTTGATGCCTCTTCACATATCACATCTGTGATGCCCATAAGCACAGAATCTCAGTGGATCGATGATGTGTGAGAGTTCAAGTACAAGGTAAGGATGCTAAGTTCATGACTAAGTGAGAGTCCTGCAGTCCCCAAAAACCACAATTTCCTTTCCCACCAGAATTTTCTTTTCCTACCAGAACACAAAAAGATGAAAATGGTTTTCTAAGAAACGCAAACTAACAAGGAACCCTTTCATATCATCTTTTAATCCTACCCCATTCCTCTTAGCCAGACACTTAATAATGAATGATGACAGAGGTGGAAAAGGGAGAGTAGAAAGTAGGGCAACCCAGAGCTCCTTCTCCTCCCAGTCCCCCCTTACTCATCAGTGACTGGAAGGTAGAGAATGTTTCAGTGTATCAAGAAGTGAAATGACAACAGTAGAGTTGGGTTTGAGCAATTATACCTGTTCTAGTAAGAACAGAATACATACAGATGTATACACACAAGCAACGAA